>NC_136072.1:866237589-866837589 GCF_964261635.1 Lissotriton helveticus
TCCAGGCTGAATGCATGGAAAAGTGCCCAGGACGGGCTCCATGCGTCTCGGGCATTCGTCCCCTGGGCGTCCGGGGCTCCATCCAGGCTGACGGTATGGCAGAGTGCCCAGGTCGGGCTCCATGGTTTTCACGGTGGTCCTCCCCTGGGTGTCTGTGGGCTCCAGGCACGGAAAAGTGCCCAGGACGGGCTCCATGCGTCCCGGGCATTCGTCCCCTGGGCGTCCGGGGCTCCATCCAGGCTGACGGCATGGCAGAGTGCCCGGGTCGGGCTCCATGGGTCCCGGGCAGCCCACCCCCCGGGCGTCCGGGGCTCCCACCTCCAGGCCGACGGCATGTCAAAGTGCCCAGGACGGGCTCCATGGGTCCCGGGCAGACCTCCCCGGGCATCCGGGGCACCCATCTCCATGAGGCCAACGGCATTGGCAAAGTACCCGGGAAGGGCTCCATGGGTCCCGGGTAGACCTCCCCCCGGGCGTCCGGGGCACCCATCTCCATGAGGCCAACGGCATTGGCAAAGTACCCAGGACGGGCTCCATGGGTCCCGGGCAGACCTCCCCCGGGCGTGCGGGGCACCCATCTCCATGAGGCCAACGGCATTGGCAAAGTACCCGGGAAGGGCTCCATGGGTCCCGGGTAGACCTCCCCTGGGCATCCGGGGCACCCATCTCCATGAGGCCAACGGCATTGGCAAAGTACCCAGGACGGGCTCCATGGGTCCCGGGCAGACCTCCCCCGGGCGTCCGGGGCACCCATCTCCATGAGGCCAACGGCATTGGCAAAGTACCCGGGAAGGGCTCCATGGGTCCCGGGTAGACCTCCCCCGGGCGTCCGGGGCACCCATCTCCATGAGGCCAACGGCATTGGCAAAGTACCCAGGACGGGCTCCATGGGTCCCGGGCAGACCTCCACCCGGGCGTCCGGGGCTCCCACCTCCAGGCCGACGGAATGTCAAAGTACCCAGGACAGGCTCCATGGGTCCCGGGCAGCTTCCCCCGGGCGTCCGGGGCACCCACCTCCAGGCCGACGGCATGTCAAAGTACCCAGGACGGGCTCCACGGGTCCCGGGCATTCCTCCCCCAGGTCGTCCGGGCCCTAGAGCTCCGGTGGTCGAACCTGCGCCTGAGGCCCAGCCGGGGTCCAAGAGCCCTGCCTTGCGTGGGCAGGCAGTCAGGAACCCTACCGCGAAGGATGGGGAGCTGGGAGTCCTTTCGATCCCGGCCATCTGGTCGCCCGCGATGCTTTCCAATGGGAGGGGACCAGATGGCCGGGTTTCTCCGCACCCGCCGCGGCCGGTCTTTCTCCGCACCCGCCGCGGACGGTCTTTTTCCGCACCCGCCGCGGACAGTCTATCCGACCGACATCATAATCGACCCCCCCTTGTCCGCCTTGTTATATGTCCATTTTTACCCTGGGGTATATTACGATGGCGGACGGTCTTTCTCTGCACCCGCCGCGGACGGTCTTTCTCCGCACCCGCCGCGGACGGTCTTTCTCCGCACCCACCGCGGACGGTCTTTCTCCGCACCCGACGCGGACGGTCTTTCTCCGCACCCACCGCGGACGGTCTTTCTCCGCACCCGCCGCGGACGGTCTTTTTCCGCACCCGCCGCGGACGGTCTTTCCGCCCGACATCATAAATAATAAAAAATAATAATAATCCACATTTGTAAAGCGCACAATCACCCGTAAGGGTCTCTAGGCGCTGGGGGCCCTCGGGGAGATTATGCGAGCTATTGCCCAGAGTCACATGGTGCTGGGCTAACCTGCCGCCAGAGTCGGGGATCGAACCGTGATCCCCAGATTCCAGCGTCGGTCGCCCTGGCCGCGGCGCCACACCTCTCCCACAAAAGGTTCCCCTGCGGCCAGGCTATGTTCCGGATGGCCGTGATGGGCTCACTGGGGCTCCCATCTCCAGTCCTACGACATGGCAATGTGCCTGGGACGGGATCCATGCGTCCCGGGCATTCGTCCCCCTGGCGTCCGGGCCTGAGAGCTCCAGTGGTCCTCACTGTCCCTGAGGCCCAGCCGGGGTCCCCGAGCCCTGCCCGGCGTGGGCAGGCAGAAGCCCTACCGCGAAGGCTCGGGTGGGAAGCAGGGAGTCCTTTCGGTCCCGGCCATATGGTCGCCCGCAACGCTTTCCTATGGGGCAACCAGATGGCCGAACTTCCCTGGAAGTCCCGATGAGGTGCCATTTGCCTCCCGGATCCCAGCGAGGGCTCCAGGAGGTCGGGTACATTCGCGCCTTGGGTCCCCTCTGTCACCTTGCGTGCACAGATTACAAGAAAAGGGGGTAATTTTCCTCCGGATTACTAGGGAGAAGGCTACGCCTGGACACCCCTCCAAGGCTGATGGTTCTCTGCCCGGGGGACCAGATGGGCTATGCCTGGGTAACACCTCCCTAGGCAACCCGGGGCTTCCTTCCTCCAGGCCGGCGGCATGTCAAATTGCCCAGGACGGGCTCCATAGCTCTTGGGCAGTCGTCCCCCGGGCGCCCGGGGCTCCATCCAGGCCGACGGCATGGAAAAGTGCCCAGGACGGGCTCCATGCGTCCCGGGCATTCGTCCCCTGGGCGTCCGGGGCTCCATCTAGGCTGACGGTATGGCAGAGTGCCCAGGTCGGGCTCCATGGTTTTCACGGTGGTCCTCCCCTGGGTGTCTGGGGGCTCCAGGCCGAAGGCACGGAAAAGTGCCCAGGACGGGCTCCATGCGTCCCGGGCATTCGTCCCCCGGGCGTCCGGGGCTCCATCCAGGCTGACGGCATGGCAGAGTGCCCGGGTCGGGCTCCATGGGTCCCGGGCAGCCCTCCCCCGGGCGTCCGGGGCTCCCACCTCCAGGCCGACGGCATGTCAAAGTGCCCAGGACGGGCTCCATGAGTCCGGGACAGTCCTCCCCCCGGGCGTCCGGGACACCCATCTCCAGGAGGCCAACGGCATTGGCAAAGTACCCAGGATGGGCTCCATGGGTGCCGGGCAGACCTCCCCCGGGCGTCCGGGGCACCCATCTCCATGAGGCCAACGGCATTGGCAAAGTACCCGGGAAGGGCTCCATGGGTCCCGGGTAAACCTCCCCCGGGCGTCCGGGGCACCCATCTCCATGAGGCCAACGGCATTGGCAAAGTACCCAGGAAGGGCTCCATGGGTCCCGGGTAGACCTCCCCCGGGCGTCCGGGGCACCCATCTCCATGAGGCCAACGGCATTGGCAAAGTACCCGGGAAGGGCTCCATGGGTCCCGGGTAGACCCCCCCCGGGCGTCCGGGGCACCCATCTCCATGAGGCCAACGGCATTAGCAAAGTACCCGGGAAGGGCTCCATGGGTCCCGGGTAGACCTCCCCCGGGCATCCGGGGCACCCATCTCCTTGAGGCCAACGGCATTGGCAAAGTACCCAGGACGGGCTCCATGGGTCCCGGGCAGACCTCCCCCGGGCGTCCGGGGCACCCATCTCCATGAGGCCAACGGCATTGGCAAAGTACCCAGGACGGGCTCCACGGGTCCCGGGCATTCCTCCCCCAGGTCGTCCGGGCCCTAGAGCTCCGGTGGTCGAACCTGCACCTGAGGCCCAGCCGGGGTCCAAGAGCCCTGCCTTGCATGGGCAGGCAGTCAGGAACCCTACCGCGAAGGCTTGGGATGGATGGGGAGCTGGGAGTCCTTTCGATCCCGGCCATCTGGTCGCCCGCGATGCTTTCCAATGGGGCGACCAGATGGCCGGGCTTCCCTGGAAGTCCCGATGAGATGCCATTCGCCTCCCGGATCCCAGCTAGGGCTCCATGAGGTCGGGTTCTTTTATGCCTTGGGTCCCCTCTGTCACCTCGCGTGCACGGATTGCAAGAAAGGGGGGTAATTTCCCTCCGGATTACTAGGGGCAGGGTACGCCCGGACACCCCTCCAGGGCTGGTGGTTCTCTGCCCGGGGGACCAGATGAGATATGCCTGGGCAACACCTCCCCCGGGCGTCTGGGGGCTCCATTCTCCGGGCCAACGGCATGGCTCAATGCCCAGGACGGGCTCCACGTGTCCCGGACAGACCTCCCCTGGGCGTCCGGGGCACCCATCTCCAGGAGGCCAAAGGGATGGCAAAGTACCCGGGAAGGGCTCCACGGGTCCCGGGCAGCCTTCCCCCCCGGGCGTCCGGGGCTCCCACCTCCAGGCCGACGGCATGTCACACTGCCCAGGACGGGCTCCATGGGCCCCGGACAGACCTCCCCCTGGCGTCCGGGGCAACCATCTCCAGGAGGCCAACGGGATGGCAAAGTACCCGGGAAGGGCTCCACGGGTCCCGGGCAGCCTTCCCCCCGGCGTCCGGGGCTCCCACCTCCAGGCCGACGGCATGTCACACTGCCCAGGACGGGCTCCATGGGCCCCGGACAGACCTCCCCCGGGCGTCCGGGGCACCCATCTCCAGGAGGCCAACGGGATGGCCGAGTAACCGGGAAGGGCTCCATGGGTCCCGGGCAGCCCTCCCCCGGGCGTCCGGGGCTCCCACCTCCAGGCCGACGGCATGTCAAAGTGCCCAGGACGGGCTCCATGAGTCCGGGACAGTCCTCCCCCGGGCGTCCGGGACACCCATCTCCATGAGGCCAACGGCATTGGCAAAGTACCCAGGATGGGCTCCATGGGTCCTGGGCAGACCTTCCCCCCCCGGGCGTCCGGGGCTCCCACCTCCAGGCCGACGGAATGTCAAAGTACCCATGACGGGCTCCATGGGTCCCGGGCAGCTTCCCCCCGGGCGTCCGGGGCACCCACCTCCAGGCCAGCGGCATGTCAAAGTACCCAGGACGGGCTCCACGGGTCCCGGGCATTCCTCCCCCAGGTCGTCCGGGCCCTAGAGCTCCGGTGGTCCAACCTGCGCCTGAGGCCCAGCCGGGGTCCAAGAGCCCTGACCTTGCGTGGGCAGGCAGTCAGGAACCCTACCGCGAAGGCTTGGGATGGATGGGGAGCTGGGAGTCCTTTTGATCCCGGCCATCTGGTCGCCCGCGATGCTTTCCAATGGGGCGACCAGATGGCCGGGCTTCCCTGGAAGTCCCGATGAGGTGCCATTCGCCTCCCGGATCCCAGCTAGGGCTCCATGAGGTCGGGTTCTTTTACGCCTTGGGTCCCCTCTGTCACCTCGCGTGCACGGATTGCAAGAAAGGGGGGTAATTTCCCTCCGGATTACTATGGACAGGGTACGCCCGGACACCCCTCCAGGACTGGTGGTTCTCTGCCCGAGGGACCAGATGAGATATGCCTGGGCAACACCTCCCCCGGGCGTCTGGGGGCTCCATTCTCCGGGCCAACGGCATGGCTCAATGCCCAGGACGGGCTCCACGTGTCCCGGACAGACCGCCCCTGGGCGTCCGGGGCACCCATCTCCAGGAGGCCAATGGGATGGCAAAGTACCCGGGAAGGGCTCCACGGGTCCCGGGCAGCCTTCCCCCCGGGCGCCCGGGGCTCCCACCTCCAGGCCGACGGTATGTCACACTGCCCAGGACGGGCTCCATGGGCCCCGGACAGACCTCCCCCGGGCGTCCGGGGCACCCATCTCCAGGAGGCCAACGGGATGGCAAAGTACCCGGGAAGGGCTCCACGGGTCCCGGGCAGCCTTCCCCCGGGCGTCCGGGGCTCCCACCTCCAGGCCGACGGCATGTCACACTGCCCAGGACGGGCTCCATGGGCCCCGGACAGACCTCCCCCGGGCGTCCGGGGCACCCATCTCCAGGAGGCCAACGGGATGGCAGAGTAACCGGGAAGGGCTCCATGGGTCCCGGGCAGCCCTCCCCCGGGCGTCCGGGGCTCCCACCTCCAGGACGACGGCATGTCAAAGTGCCCAGGGCGGGCTCCACGGGCCCCGGGCAGCCCTCCCCCCGGGCGTTCGGGGCACACATCTCCAGGAGGCCAACGGCGTTGCAAAGTACCCGGAAAGGGCTCCACGGGTACCGGGCAGTCCTCCCCCGGGCGTCCGGGGCTCCCACCTCCAGGCCGACGGCATGTCACACTGCCCAGGACGGGCTCCATGGGCCCCGGACAGACCTCCCCCGGGCGTCCGGGGCACCCATCTCCAGGAGGCCAACGGCATTGGCAAAGTACCTGGGAAGGGCTCCACGGGTCCCGACCAGGCTTCCCACGGGCGTCCCGGGCACCCTCCTCCAGGCCGACAGCATGTCAAAGTGTCCAGGACGGGCTCCATGGGTCCCGGGCAGCCCGCTCCCGGGCGTCCGGGGCTCCCACCTCCAGGCCGACGGCATGTCAAAGAGCCCAGGACGGGATCCACGGGTACCGGGCAGTCCTCCCCCGGGCGTCCGGGGCTCCCATCTCCAGGCCAACGGCATGGCTCAATGCCCAGGACGAGCTCCATGGGTCCCGCGCAGGCCTCCCCCGGACGCGTCCGGGGCAACCATCTCCATGAGGCCAACGGCATTGGCAAAGTACCCGGGAAGGGCTCCACGGGTCCCGGGCAGGCCTCCCCCGGGCGTCCAGGGCACCCACCTCCAGGCCGACGGCATGTAAAAGTGCCCAGGACCAGTTCCACGGGTCCCGGGCAGTCCTCCCCCGGGCGTCCGGGGCTCCCTTCCCCGGGCCAAAGCATTTCAGAGTGCCCAGGACGGGCTCCACGGGTCCCGGGCGTCCAGGGCTCCCTTCCCCGGGCCAACGGCTTGTCAGAGTGCCCAGGACGGGCTCCACGGGCCCCGGGCATCCGGGGCACCCTTCCCCGGGCCAGCGGCATGTCAGAGTGCCCAGGACGAGTTCCACGGGACCCGGGCAGTCCTCCCCCGGGTGTCCCGGGCTCCCTTCCCCGGGCCAAAGCATTTCAGAGTGCCCAGGACGGGCTCCACGGGTCCCGGACGTCCGGGGCTCCCGTCCCCGGGCCAACGGCATACAGGAGTGCCCAGGACGGGCTCCACAGGTCCCGGTTGTCTGGGGCTCCCTTCCCCGGGCCAACAGCTTGTCAGAGTGCCCAGGACGGGCTCCACGGGTCCCGGGCAGCCCGCCCCCCCCCGGGCGTTCGGGGCACCCATCTCCAGGAGGCCAACAGCGTTGCAAAGTACCCGGGAAGGGCTCCACGGGTCCCGGGCAGTCCTCCCCCGGGCGTCCGGGGGCTCCCTTCTCCAGGCCAACGGCATGGTTCAATGCCCAGGGCGGGCTCCATGTGTCCCGGACAGACCTCCCCCGGGCGTCCGGGGCACCCATCTCCAGGCCAACGGCATGGCTCAATGCCCAGGACGGGCTCCATGGGTCCGGGGAGGCGTCCCATGCGCCTCCGGGCTTGGGAGCCCCGGCTGGGTCCAGGGGCCCGGCCGGGCCCCGGGTCGGGTGCTCCGGCCCTGGTCCCTGTCTCCCAGCCTACCGCTCTGCCAAGGGCCTAGGAAGGGGTTCCGTTGTGCCCGGGGAGCCTCCCCTTGCTTGTCTGGGTTCAGGAGCTCTGTCTGGGGCCCCTAGGGGCCCGGGGGAGGGTGGCCTCCCCACCCCGGGCTCTGTCCTTGGTCCTGCTGCGTGGCAGGGTGCCCGGGACGGGGTCCGGAGGGACCGGGGAGGCGTCCCTAGTGCCTCCGGGCTCCCAGATGGGGCCAGGGGCCCGGGTTGGGTTCCCCTCATCCCCCGGCCTGCCGCACTGCCAAAGCTCGGGACGGGGTTCTGTTGTGCCCGGGGAGCCTCCCCTTGCTTGGCTGGGTCCAGGAGCTCCATCATGAGCACCGCAGCTCCATGCCCAAACCCATTTGAAAACCCGCCGCAGCGAAGGGGTTATGAGCATGTGTTGTAAGTGCATGCGTTGTTGAGTCATAAAATCAACCTGGAAGATACGTTATCTTTTTTTACTTTATAAATCCTTTATCATTATGACTTTACATTGTAGTAAATGATACATCAGGAGTTCTATTACTTTGCAACAGGTACGTGCAGATTAAGTGTTTTATCTAGTAAGGGATTTTTAGAGGTCAGGGATGGTTAGTGTTTAGGGCAGTAAATGTATTTTAAGGTTACTGGATGGGTTATTTCAAGGGCAGTAAGGGATTTATAGGGGTTTAAAATAGGCAGAGTTAGGGTTAGCAAGGGGCTTTTATGGCTGAGTATAAAATCCTTAAAAATCTGTAGTCGAATATATTTAACCTACCCAGATACCCTAAAATCACTATAAAAGTTAATAGATTAACCACTACCGACTGACAGCCCCTGCAGCCAGCCATTAAAACTGTATCACATAAAATTCAAATGAAAATAAAAACTAAAGCCCCAAAAATAGTAAACTTCTCAGACAGCCAAACCCCTAATGACTGCCCTAAGCATCGTGGGTAGATAGTACATTCATTATGGGACAAAACATTTTTAGAGTAATGTCTAGGTAGTCTACTTTTCTGGGTGCTGTTTTTTAAGGTTTTGTTGACATGTTTCTAGGGATGGATTACAGGGTATGAAGAGGTTATGGGTAAGTAAAATACTTATATTCTGGATGGTTTGGAGAGTATACATGGGCCTGAGCAGATATGACCCTACACTATCTAAGTCCATTATTTGGTATTGTAATTGAGCAGAGAAGCCATAGAGAGGACATGGGTGAGACACCCATCCTTACGAATTCCCCTGCACCATGAATGCTTCATTATTCCAAGGGATGTTTGCTATGAAACATCTTGTCTTAATGAATCCACACTGATGACAGTATTAGATTTATTAATACATGCACAGAAAGGGCACATTAGATGTGACCCCTGAAAACCTACCAAACACATGTGTGGGCTCTGACTCGTCTTAGCCAGTAGCCACCACCAGACATGTTTCTGACCTCATGGGGTGAAAGCCTTCTCTCTCAGAGGCCAAGAACAATGCCAGCTCTGGGCAGAGGTGCTTCACACCTCTTCCAGGTCGGAATGCCATTCCAAGGTGGAAAACTTCAACAGTGATGCCGCCTTTGAAATGCAACCCAGGTAACTCCAGCTAGTGGGAGATGCCAACCCCCTGTCCAGCTCCATGTTTTGTGGGAGGACAGGTGGGAAAATTAGTTAGATTATGTGTTGTGTGCCCATATTCAACCAGCACCACCCCTAAGATTTGGCAGGTGATGTGGACTCCTCTTTTAAACTTCCTCCATCTTGTCTTGGAGCGAATTAGCCAACCAGAGTCAGGGTTATGACCTCCTCCCAAAAGAAGTGGTCATATGAGGGTGCATTCACCCTACAGGTAGGCAGCCCAATGGCTACTAACTGGCACTCCCTCTAATGCCCCTCAATTCATTATTTAAGTGGCACACATGGGCCCTGAATTTAGATCCTTCCGACCTAAAGAAAACTGACACTGAAGAGCTACAAAGAGCAAAGAGGACAGGACATGTTACTGACCTGTTGCCAAACCTGCTGGCCTGCCTGCTGAATCTGGTCCTTGCACCAAAGTCGTCTCATTCTGCAGATTATCTCCAAGAAATCTGGTGGTCTGCCTGCCTTTGACAAAGAACCAGGAACTCCCTTGGATTGATGGAAACAATCCCTTGCATGGTGCAGGTCAAAACTGCATCCAGAGCTGGATCTCACCGAAGTTCTGAGCCCCAACTGCACTCCCAACAACCTCTAGCTCCTGACGTCCATCCGTTCAACCTTTGCTGCAACCAAGGATTGTTGGCAGCCGGTACGGCCACCAACCCCTTCAATCTTCACTCCAACAGGGAACCCTATCCTGTGTTTTTGCATCGACTGTGTGGCAAAAATCATCTTGGCATGACCACTGCTCTGCTGATGAATCATCTAAGGTGAACCTTAGGTGCACTTGCACTCGTGGTGTGTATTTCCATGTGTCCCTGCACCCAGCATCCAGGGCAAGGTAATCAAGAATTGACTGTTCCAATAGGGTCCTGGGATCCCAAAGACCTCTACTCTGGAAGTGTAGAGACCAAATCTAACTCCAAGTGCCTGTTATCACAAGCGTTGCAAAAGCCTGAGTGCTTTCACCCCGACCGCAACAGTCTTTGAATGATGGTCCTGCCCGTTCCCCGTCTCCCATTTGCCTGTGTTAGATAAACCTGTTTGATGGTGAAGTGGGTTGCTGCTGTGTACTCTGCTCGACGGTTCTGCCTGTCTCCCATTGCCTGCAATACCAAAACTGTGTGATGGTGATGCAGGTTACTGCCGTGTATTCTACATCAAGCATCACAGTAATACTTGACAGTGTTTAAAGTATTTTCTTCTGCAACTGGATTACAGCTGTATTTTTTAAACTTGCCTAATAGTACTGATTTTGCTTCCTAAAACATCTATACAAATGAGAGTTATGTTTGCAAATTGGTCTTGGATGAATTCTTGAGTATGTGTTTCATTTATTGCCTCTGTGAGTACAACACATGCCTAGCACTGCTCTCTGATAAGCTTAAGTGCTCACCCACACTACCACACATAGAGTGTTCGAATGATCTACTTTTGCCTCTGTATAACAATAAGGATTCTCTGCACAGTGTACTTCATTCTAGTGCACTATGTAGAGAGCCCTTTTTGTACAAATGTTAAATATATTTTGGAAAATAGATTAATAGTTATTAGACTTATGAGAGCAGAAAATGCAGAGAAATCTATTGATTGATCAAATGCACTTTAAAATAATAATATGGATTTTTATCAAAAAGTATAGATTGAACATATGAACAATTAAATGCATGGTTATTGAAACATTTACACATTTATAAATAACTAATATTTTTCAACATATTTGCCTTCTATTTCCCCAAAGGTTTCATTTAGTTCCTATTGTTCTTTTTCAGTTTGTGTCACTGTCTTTTGTTTACATTTTCCACTGACGTCTATGTTTCTTTAGCTGGTGGACCAATGCATTTAAGGACAGAGAGTTGCAGTTGCTTCATTCATGCATGAAACATATTTTTCCATACTACTAATATTTTGAGGCATGTTTATTGTAAGGAAAGCAGGGTAGAGGCTTCTATGAGGAAAGTAAGGTATTTTGAAACACTTTGGGCCCGATGTAGGTAATCCCAGATTACCGATTCTTAAATACCGAATCATACCGATTCGGTATTTAAGAACTGGCAATCAGGATGTAGGTAATTGTTCTTAAAAAATTACCGAATCGGTAAGTTTCGGTAATTACCGTTGATTTCTATGGGCCTGGAGGCAGATTATGGTGAAAATATATGTTAATAATGTAAATGGTACAATATTTTCCAGGCAGTCTACACCTTCATACATTTCAAATAGCTATATTAATGACAGTGATCTTCCATTAATTTCTTTAGCATTTTAGAAACGTTTGTTTTTAGTTGAATGCTACTTGCTATAGAGTGTGCTTATCTCATTTCTTTTGAACTTTGTTCCTGTAAAGAAATTCCCAAACCTTTTTAAAATGAGGGTGTGCTTTGCAAATTGAAGAAGCAAAAGAATGATGCCAACTTTCAATTGTTTTTGGACCTTTTCTAAGCACTTTCACCATTCAATGGTATAACATGTCAACATTCTTCAACCTGACCTACTTTGATAGCCAATTCTTGTATCTTCAGAAATATATAGTTGTGGCACCAATTTCTTTTTGTTGTTAGAAAACTGGACACTTTGAATAATTGCAGTAAAATGCTCATCTACTTGATCAGGAGGTACAAAAGCTAAGGCTGCGTTTTTTCGCCTCAAATGTAAACTTAACTGGCTGACATATAGACTTCAAATAAGGATGTTCTTGTATATTATACCAAATAGCCTGTGAAAAGTGGAACCACCTCCCTAAATTTGAAATAGAGAACAGTTTTGTTTTAAAAGTTAAACATGGCCACTTTAAAATCACCTAAGTATTTCCTAGGCACTTTTCTGTTTGCTTTTTTAATTACAGACAGACATTCTGAATATGATTTGTCAGGCAGTATTCCATGCACCAGTGGCATGTTAGTATTGTCCATTTTACTGTGCATGGTTTGGTTTTGGCTAAATGGACAGTAACAAGCTTTGACATTCTTAGCTATTATTCAAATATCTCTTCTTTCAAGATTTACAAGGTTGTGCTGAGTTTAGATTGTCATACAGAAGGAAATGATCATTACTGAATATTACTTTAAGGTGATCAGGAGTGTTAATATCAAAGGCAGTCTACTTGTAAAGAGAAATCCCTACCTTCTTCCCCTTACCTGTTAATATGCATTTTATGTTAGAAATGTTAGACATTTGTCCAGTAACAAATTTAGGGACATTTTGGGTCACTTACTGAGGATGGAATTTCAGGGCTCAGTGTAACCCCTTGCAATTTTACTTAATTTTGTAACTGTTCTCGGACCATCACTTATAAAGCAGAGGAAGCGTGCTCTGATGAACTTCACACATAAGCCGACAGAGTAGCTGCTTTGTCTATTCATTTTCTGCAGAATTTGTTCACACATTTCCAGTGAGTACTGCGTCCAGTATACCTTTCCGTGTGTTATTCCATAAGGTTGGGTATCCATTTTGTTAATTTGAGCTGGATATACTTGGCTAGGACAATATTTTCCATTCTTAGGTTTGAGATTTTACCTTATTATTCAGTGTTCCATTCAGAAAGACTATGAGCTTTGATTGTGAGCATTGCTGTTAATTGCACAGAATGAACAAGGTTTTCCTTCTGTTTTTAATCCTGGTCAGTATATTTGTTTAATCTCTTGAAGGTAAATTTAAAATACTAGTATTTAGGTTTTATTCTTAAAAGATGCTATACCTGTGTTATTGAGAAAATGTGTTGTGGTCTTGGTTCTAATTTTAAAAGATAAAAGTACTTTACCATATTACACCTGTGGAAAGGAAATGTTTTTGCAGTAATAATTGTTTTTATTTTTGAGAATAGGAAGTAGAATTTTAAAAACCTAAAAATATTATTTAATGACTTGGATAAGTTATGGTTTCTTCTTTTTAGTTTTCAAGTTCACTCAGGTCTCAGGTCCACTCAGCCTTTCATCCATCTGAGGTTGAAAAAATGAGTACCATTGAGTTGGGTAACAATAGACATATCTTATTTAGCGCCAAGATACGCCGTTAGGGGTGAACATGTGCTTTAAAAATACACGTTATGTTAAGTGCAGTCAATTCTAGATATATTTATGTTGTTGTATGGAGTTCTTTTGGATTCTCCTGACAGAATTGACTTGGTATCATAGAAAAACAAATACAGAGAAAACTGTAAAATAGAACTAATATATTTTTAATAATAGTAGTTGATATTAATATAATTATAAATATGTAAATGCACTTATTCAGTTTACTATGTAGGTGGTACTCTGGCATTAAAGTTGTTCTGCTCATCAAATGGCTAACTTTCAGTGCAGAGACTACCAAAAAAGTGAATAAAAAATGGTGAATGGGGTTTCCTATATGTCTTTTCCTATTTGTTCTTAGGTACTTCACGTTTTTTTTCACAAAAACCTGTCATGAAATCATTTGAGATTGTAGTTTGAGGCCCTAACTGAATGTTATTTTACTGTGTGCATCACAAAAAATATGTTTGAAAAAAAGAACACTTGTATATAATGTTGACCACCTTATTTTGGGACACAGACTCGTAACTCCTCATGTGAATTACCCCTTTTTGTCAAAAATTAAACTTTAGAAATGTGTTAAAAATAACCTTTTGAATGTAGAAATACACAGGACACCATTTTAACAGTAAGAGTACCATGGAAAGTATTTTAAAACAGCATGAAGTAAAAAAATGTAAAGTAACTGCTTTGTAGTAAAGGTAAAATACACAGAGATATATTGCATAGTAATATAAAGGAATACATGTTAAACACTGCAATATAAAACACCACAATGGGATGTATCACATTGTAACAACTGATATTCAATCTTAGGTCATATCATCGTGTCCATCTATTAGTGCATTTATTAGTGGCCAATGTTGGTTTGCACACCTCTCTTTGTACTGCTGAGCTGTCTTTCTCTGATTTATGTACCTAATTATCAGTTTGCTCCCATGCCTAGTTTTGCGATGAGTGAAAATGCTCATATTATAATTTTTTATCAATTAGAGCAAATATGTTATGTTGTTATTACCTGATGATATAGTAAAAAAAGTATTACAATTATTTACCATATTCTCACTTTTGAATAACTACACAAAATGCATACTAACTAAATGATAAACAAAGTAGTTAGCACTAGTAACAACAAAGGGCTGTTATTATGCACATAAATACCAGAAACATGGCTCCATCTATGTAAACACAGGTGCGCAACTCAGTTTGTGCACAGGCATACATTGTCCCATTGTTCACAACACAGTTTCTTAATCACATTTGTTAAGCAGAGACTGCTCATTATTCTACTGGAATTGTCAATGATTCTAGCTTATCTGCACTTGGGTCCCCTCAAGTGTACCAGTGTCTATTCAGCAGTGCATATTTTTGAAGGCTCTGCATTGCTCTAACCACATCACTTCATGCAGACATCACATGGTTTGGCTTTTGATAACATGGCACTCCACCTCGACCATTCTCACAAAGGCAACTGATCCACTATTCTCCAAGCTGTGATCAATTCATGCTTTGAAGGAAATTGCAATGTCCTCCCCAGGCTCAAACTCACAAGACACTACATCTCCCCCTCCATTAATTAAACAAACAATTGCATTACATATATATGCACAGTTACATCTCTTCAATCAACCTTCTTGGAGCTTTAATTATTCGACCTATCTGGTTACTGGAAGCTGGGAGCCGTCATCTTCAGTGTCAGAGATTTTCAAAGACTGTGAAGAGAAGAGATAATCTGTATGACAAAAAACAACCTAGGCAACTCACATCTAGACATTGTATTGTATTAATGGACAAAACGGCTACAGTTACTTAGGAAAATATATGTCTTTTTATTTTAAATCATGTAAAAACACAACATACAAATAGTTTAAAACAAGGAGAACATGGAACATCAGTAAAATCTTGTCTTATCTATTGGATGTAAGACAAACATACATTTGTAACAATAAATGACAACACATATGAAACCAATTAAAAAACTGGAAGTGGCAATTAGTGTCTCTACGCGCGTTTCGGCGAACCAACGCCTTCTTCTGGAGTAGCCACACAAGCTAACTAATGTTCAAGATTATGACATCAATAGTTGATTGGATGCTTAGTTGATGTCCAAATATGTTCTGGTTAGGTGATGTTATCCTTATATTCTATAAAAATGGGTTAATAAATCCCGCCTGCCGGATAGCTCATGTAGTTCAGTATTAGATAGATCTTCAACTTTCTTCGTTATTCCTAGATTTATCGATGTATTTAAAAGATCTCTCTGCCCAGAATTGTTTAGCAGAGCTCGTAGCGGTGAAATATTGATAAGGAAAACTCCCTTGTAGGCTCGTTGTAGATAGTAGAGTAAGCGTCCCTGTCGGTGAAACGTTAAAAGATCTCCCTGCCCGAATAATACAGCAGGGCGCGTTGTAAATGATGAAATGGGTTAATAAATCCCGCCTGCAAGCTATCCTACAAACTAGACGCTACTCGCTGCTGCTGAGCCGCCATCCCGCCACCGGACGTCCTGAGTCCCCTGTCTACATCCAGACAGGGACGCCCATCTCATTTCATCATTTACAACGTGCCCTGCTGTATTATTCGGGCAGGGAGATCTTTTAACGTTTCACCGACAGGGACGCTTACTCTACTATCTACAACGAGCCTTGCCGAACCTTTCGGGCAGGGAGATCTTTTAACCATACTACCAATCATCTTTGGAGTACTCAAAAAACCAACTATCTTTATATGAACATCCCCTTAAAATCTAAGGGAGTTTTCCTTATCAATATTTCACCGCTAAGAGCTCTGCTAAACAATTCTGGGCAGAGAGATCTTTTAAATACATCGATAAATCTAGGAATAACAAAGAAAGTTGAAGATCTATCTAATACTGAACTACATGAGCTATCCGGCAGGCGGGATTTATTAACCCATTTTTATAGAATATAAGGATAACATCACCTAACCAGAACATATTTGGACATCAACTAAGCATCCAATCAACTATTGATGTCATAATCTTGAACATTAGTTAGCTTGTGTGGCTACTCCAGAAGAAGGCGCTGGTTCGCCGAAACGCGCGTAGAGACACTAATTGCCACTTCCAGTTTTTTAATTGGTTTCATATGTGTTGTCATTTATTGTTACAAATGTATGTTTGTCTTACATCCAATAGATAAGACAAGATTTTACTGATGTTCCATGTTCTCCTTGTTTTAAACTATTTGTATGTTGTGTTTTTACATGATTTAAAATAAAAAGACATATATTTTCCTAAGTAACTGTAGCCGTTTTGTCCATTAATACAATACAATGTCTAGATGTGAGTTGCCTAGGTTGTTTTTTGTCATACAGTTTATTTCCCTGGCCTAGGAACTATTGTATCCGAATCTTCAGGGGGTCCTTGTTGAATACACGCGAAGAGAAGAGATAATGGCAGTCACTGAGTTTTAAGGTTCAGTCTTTTATTTACCATCTTGACCAGAAGACTCATGAATCAAATGCTGAAACTGAAAAGAGTCTCTGGTAACGTACTTTCCAGGATGCTGGCAGTCACCAAGTGTCCCTTGGTGGACACTTCATGGAAAGGTTCAGCATCATATGGAGCGTCAGATTTCTTTCTTTACATTTATTGGGCATTCACTAAATCTCTTCTTTTAAACTTGATGTTCCATGCATGTTTCCTCTTGTCTGCGTAGGCTTTCATTTTCTTTGTATGAGTTGTGTTCTCATTTCCTTCTCTTTTGTTAGTCCATTGAGTAACTTGGCTGTCATTGCTATTACGAACATCAAAGTCACAGGACTTTCATGTGTGATGGAGTTGAGGTGTTGAACAATAGGCTTGTGGGGTAGATTTCAATATTTTTTTTAACTGAGTCACTTAAGAGTTGCACAGTGTACTGCTTTCTATAGCATATTCATAAAATGCTGCTCAACTAGCATGTTGGCCTGTGGCCAAAAAGGTGTACTCTATTGATGCTTTATGTTCAGATGCTCCAAGAAATCTTTGAATTCTCAACTGTTAAAAGGCGGGTCATTATCTGATGCCCCACATTAAAAAGATTCTTTTGAGTCTCTCAATACCTTGTTTGTGAGTTGTGGATGAGACATCTTCTATTAATAAAAAACGTGAGTACTCGTCCAAAATTACCATCAGATTATGTCCAATAGCAAGTGAACCAAAGAAGGCGATTGCTATTCTCTCCCATGCCTGCTTAGGGGGTTCTGACATATGAAGAGTATGATGAATAATATTTGTAGAAAAGCAGTTGCATAGATGAGAAGCCTTGCATTCCTTTTCAACTCGCTCATCTAAATATGGAAACCAAACTCAGCCTCAGGCAGCTCCTTTGGTGGCAACAATACCATGATGTCCTTCATGAGCTCATTTAATTATTGTCTGTTGCAGACTCACTGGAAACAGGATTCTTGACCCTCACCGTATAACTCCTCTCTGAGTTATGGACAGTTCATCTTCAAAGTTTTCTGTACTTTTGATATTCACCATCGTTGGTGAGAGGTCGAGTGTGTCGATCCATGACTGATGTGCAATTATATATTTCACCTTCAGCATGTCACTATTATGGCTTGGCTCATGGCAGTGATGATCTGGGATAGTGATATAGCAGTTGGTGTATTTGAGCTTACAATGACATTACTGCAGGCTTCAGCCCTCTTGGATTGAGTACCATGGCCTTGTATAGGCACTCTAGAAAAGTAGTCAGCAGGGTTTTGATTCTTCCCTGGATCATGCACAATAGTATCATTGTACTCGTGTGAATGTAGTCCCCAACATTCAATGCAAGGAGGCCTCCCGGCTATTGGATTACCACAGATAGTCAGTAAAGCTTGATGATCAGTAACCAGCATAAAAGGCTTTCCGTACAGGAAGGAATACATGGTAATGTGCAAAAGTCCGTACCATGGCTGAACTTTCTTTCCCAGGTTGTGAGTAAACACATTCTGTCTGGGACAAACATCTACCGGCATATGCCATAATTTGCCTTCAAGCATTTAAATGTCAGCTGTGCTGTGCACGCATACTGCCAACCCCACTGGACTAGCGTCAGTATCAACCTCTGTATGACGCTTGGATTGAAGTAGGCCATTTCAGCAGCAGTTTCAATGGTTTGCTTGATTTTCTTGAACATTCTTCCACATTCTTGTGTTTGCTTAAAGGATACATCTTTCTTAGCTAACTCTCGTAATGGAGCCCTAATAGTAGCAAAGTCTTGTACGTATCTTGAACATTAACTCGTCATGCCAAGAAATGAGCATATCCTAGAAATGTTTTGTGGGGGATCAGCATTTATTGCTGCTTGTACTTTTGAAGGACCAGGTGCATTACCCCTATCTGAAAATATATGATCAAACAACTTTAACTTTGTCTTGTTAAACTTACACTTGACTGCATTTAAAGTCAAACCTGTATTAATAGGTAAACAACATACTTGTTGGAAAGTTTTATCATGCTCCTTCTGTGTATTTCCAAAAATCAATATGTAATCGCTAAAATTGAATGCATTCACTACAGGCTGTATGACACATCGAATGATGTCTTAGAAAAGTTCTGTAGCTGATAACGCACCAAAACTGAGTCTCTTGTATTGAAACAGGCCAACATGTTTAGAAAAGGTTGTACAGTACCTGTAATCTTCTTCGAGCTCCAACCTAAAACATTTATTTAAATCAAGGCGAGAGAAGACCTTTGCACCATTTAATTGCATTATCATGTCATCAATGTGTGGACCTGGATGTCACTCTTGTTCATTTGCCTTGTTGGCTTAACGCATGTCAACGTATATGCTTACAGCTACTTCCCTTTCCTCTTTGGGCACTAGCACTCTGGGAGTAGCCTATGGTGTCAAAGGAGTTGAACACTCAATAAAGTCATACTTAAGTAATGATTTGCGTTCTTTTTCAACAGCTTTTTGCAAATGAAAAGAAATTTGTCTATGTCTCCGAGCAACAGAATGGACAACGGCATTAATATGCAACTTTACTTTTACAGTCTTAAGCTTTCCTTAACCATGAAACAATGAAGGAAATTAAATTACTATTTTGTGATGAGCATTCATATTGTAGTTCACCAATCTCAGTCCCATATCAGCAGATGTACTGAAACTGAGCAGAAATGTCTTTGACGCTTAAAGCACATAGATGGGTGCGTGCACCTTTGGTTTTCACTGGCATTAGGCGTGGAGATGGAGATAATTCATTGTATTTCTCTTCAGGCCTTATGTTTATCAATGCACCACTGTCGATGAAAGGTATGAAGCAACTATTTATCTTCAATGTAATCTTTGGAAAATGATGTATGACTCTGGTGCTTTGGCATGATGCTTTTCCTTGACTGACATTTTTCTTCACATGCAGCCAGTCCAGCATGCACACATTTCTCTGAGATAAGCTTTGACATGGCACGACCATCTTCCTCACTTTCCCTTGATATTGAGGAGGAACAACAGTTTTACGATGATTTTTATGACAAATGACTTTGTACAGTGTCAATTTTCCTCAATTGATATCGCTTGCATTTTTGGGTTTGCCCCAAACCTTGCTTCTGGAATGTTCTGGTGGCCATTTTGGCTGCAAGCCACAACACATTTACGTTTTCCTTTGCTTTACAAACCATCACAAAATGGTTTTCGGTAGCACAGCCTTTACATAAATCTGGTTGAATACACCTTCAGGCATAACACTCCATATAATGTACAACTGTACCTTAAGTGGCAGCGTGTTACTTTTATGTATGGCTTGATCATCAGATTCTTGGCCATCAGTGTATAGACTCCTTGCAATGCTTCCATCGTCTTTACCTGCTTTACAGTGGCTGAAGTTGCATTTAGACTCCACATGCATGAATTGTCGATTCCATACTTTGACAGTGACACATGTGGCATCCAGAAGTAGTTTGTTTAGAGCACGGCACACTCTGTGGGAGAGCATGGATTACTTATCCCTCTCCTCGTCACCTTTTGTAGCATTATCTGCAGTCAGGGACCCGCTAATGACTATGCCACAGGGAGCTTTATATTACAAGTCTCTATTGTTCTGCCAGTAACTGCAAACTCAAAACTCTAAAATAGGCTTTCATTGCATTCTGCTCTGACACCTATGTCACAGCTCAATGGAGTCCATTAGAAGCTAAAAGCATTGCATCACACTACTCACAAGACTCTACAGTAAAGATTACTTACATGAAAAAGACATACTTTGGTGGGGCTCTTACTTCCATTTGGCCACAAAGATTTAGAATGCTCTTTCAACTGCACCTCCAACATGGTCTGTCCCTAGTTTTTAGGAAAGTGCACATCTATTGATTTGGCGCATTGTTTGCCAAAACACTCACCCTATCTTTCTAGGTGGAGGGTCTTCAATGCAGTGGTGTAGCTAGACCTTTGGCCACCCATGGCGGTTGGGGCATTTGCTGTCCTGTGACAGCCTCAGGTAAGAGCGGGGATGGTGACAGTCCCTGCATTTCCTACCCCGCACCGGCCACATGTGAGAGCGGGGGCATCGCCGCCCCCCAAAACTCGTGTCGCCCGGGGTGGACCACCCCCCTGCTACACCACTGCTTCTATGTTACTCAAATCTTTTTTTGGCCACCTTTAGCCCTCATCTTTCTTTGCTAAAACTCTGAAAATTCATAGTACTTCACATTGATACAGTGGATCCTCTGTCTGAAAAAAGAGAGACAGCACCTTCATGCCATAATTCCTGCCTTTGCAATCCATGAGAAACCACACATGCTCTCGCAATAAAGAGAAGCAAGACAGCCACATACTTTAAAGAGTTACATATTGACAGGTCAAAGGAAGGAAGAACACAGCATGAGCACCTCTTGAGACACCGAATTTATTTATGTTGTATCAGTGGATTCTTCACGGCAGACAATGACTGCGATATATATATGACGATTGGGTGCGCTTAAAGCTTTGCAATATCAATCTATGTTGTGACAAAGCAGTGAAAACGTGTTAAATGTCACTCTATATAAATAAATACACAAAAAAGTCCTAAAGTCTATCCACAGAGGAATGTTCATCAATGTATGAGCATATGAGCAATCCAGATCCCAGGTACTCAGAACTGTAGTACAGAAGTTCAACAAGGAAAGGTCTTTTGATTAGTTAGAGATGCAGAAAAACACAGGCCAATAAATTGATGGCCTCAAAGAGGGAAAGAAAAAAGAAAGAAGAAAAAACAGGAAAAACTCTGTCACGGATCATTGGTGTCCCAACATTACACTTTGCGTGTCCAGTGTCATCGTCTGGGCTACCAAATAACTATACTTCACCATATCACCAACCAGGAGGAGGATGGACAAAGGATATAGTTATACCCTCTTTGTAGAGTTTTTTCAAGAGAGTAGCATGAGAGAACGAGACTCCCTTGAAAGATTAGTGCAGTGTAAAGAAGAAAAGAGGTGATTTAAAAAGGATACACATCGGAGACACCAATGGTACTAAGTCGGAATAGGTTGCCTCAAGGATGTCTTCCTGTCTAAAAACAGTGAAAAAGTTAAATCAAGAGCAGTTGAAATATGGCACTGCTCGTATGCTCGACATGTTTCAGCTTGTGGGGTGTAGGCTCCCTAGCTTTCTTCCGGACCTTAGCGCTTCAAAAGAAGCTTGATTATTGTCACCAATTCAGTACATAAATACATACATTTTTGTTAAATTCACAAAATGAATAATCCTTTTTTAATTCCTCCATATGGATATGATGTATCTGGCATCTGTAAAAGAATTGGAAAGAGAAAAAGACAAAGGAAAATAATAATAATAAACTGCATCTCTTATCATACAAAAGCACCACACATACCATGAGTTTTGTTAAATTGTTTTAAATTATTTCGATTATCTAAGTTTAAGAATTTCTTTTAAACAGCAATGGTAAACTTACCAATGCGCCATGAGGACAATACCCCCCTCACTGGGCACCAGCGTGTGTCTAAGAGGCCCGCTCTGTAGGAAAATCGGTACAAAAAGCATGAAGATTAACATGTAATTATTACCATCAGAGAACAACTGTTTCTGGCGGTAGTGGCTATAAATCGAATGTATCCGAATCCAGGCATTTACCAACTGCTATTTAAAAACTATTTGTGTGCTTCTCAACCCTTTGGCAAAGCTGAGCTGCGGCCCGGCATCAATAATATAACTGTCAAGGATAAAAGAAAATTAAAGCTTGTCTTCTTGTCATTTTACCACAGGTTGGTATTATTATGAAACCTGGTATCTGAGCAGATCATTCGATTCTATACGTGTTGCTTGAATGTTAATTCGAAATATACAGCATTCGTGAAACCTAGAATTGTATCTGTATATGAGGTTCTGAGCAGCTGTTAAGCTGTTAAGCTGTCTGGAGTAGCTGTGGAGTATAAGACCTTGCTTGAATGAGTCCCGTTATCTATAAACTCCCAGTAGCTTTTTAAGAGCAAGATAAAGGCTCTCTAATCACTAAATGCAGCAAAAAAACATTAGTCTCACTGTTCGCTAAGCGTGAGCATACTGAGTTGAATGGAGCAAAGCGTCTATAGAGCTACTCTCCAAAGTGGAGATCACAGCGAGTGTAGAACGGAGAGCCGCATGGCCCTTACCTATCCATCGTTGCCTCCAGCAGGAACACCGCTGGAATGGAGGTGCCGGTTCCATGTTGGGTCTCTCATTATATACATAATTCTTAATTCGTTCACTGTGGCGCGTATCAATCGTGTCACGATAAACTACTTATTAGTCCCAATGCTGATGGGATATGTAGTTCTCTGAACGCCCCCGATCTACCACTGGGTAGGGCTATTGCCTATGGGAAACGTAGTTCTTTCTGGCCCATTTACTTCGGTTGACTCACGGTCCCATTGCTGATGGGAAATGTAGTTCTCTGAACTCCCCGGATCTATTACTAGGTAGTGCTATTGCTGATGGGGAATGTATTTCTTTCTGTTCCGTTTACTTCACTGGCTTGGATTATTATGAATATACAAAACTACAATTGAATATGCTTTTAAATCACTCTTAGTGGGCTCGTCGTCTAGTATATTCATGTGGTACAACGTGTGTGTTATATCTAATGTTTTCAGATCACACGAAAGAGCATCGGAACATCTCAGTCGCTATATCTCATTGATGATTACAAAATGACGTCATAAGCCATGGGAAATGTAGTTCGTGGCAGACGTCCCACATTATCATTTTATTCTGAATAGTCATGTAAAATTAATCGAAACACACATAAAGAACTGAACAATAAAGGGGCTCGTCATGATGTATCTATATGACTCAACATGTATGATGTCCAAATATTTGTATATATACAGAGCTTCTAAATTGATATTGTGGTCTCTATGAGGAATAACTCACAGAGTGAGGCCAAAGCAATCATGGGAGTTTTAAACACAACAAGGGGTAACATTGCCTATATAGTTCTGAAAACCAAGACAGGAATCAGGCTATTTTAAACAAGACCTGCATTTGCCTGTTTATCGTGGGAATGTCTTATCACAAAAAGTTCAGTACTAATTAGCATAGGCAAAGGAACAACTGTCATGTCACTACGAGGGAATCACTTAGTGTAATTTACATAATTTTTACTAAGGCAGATGTTCAAACAGTGTAAGCGTGACCCGAAATGATCGTGAGAAGACTCAGCTTTAACCCAAATATTAGCAAGAAACGTGTTCTTCATCTTTACGAGAGCGAAACCCAAGGTATCATGTCATTGAGGCCTAAAGTGTCGCTAGATAGTTTGAAAACCCATCTTTGTTCTTTGAGGAACAGAAAATTAGAGACATCAGTTATGTGTGGACGGATGCGTGGTTTCTCTAACACTTTTCAATGGAAATCCTCTGCTTGATGGTACTTTTCAACGAAATGTCTGGTTAATCTAGTCATGCTTTTTTTGCACCTGGGAGCCTATACCCCACAAGCTGAAACATGTCGATCATAAGAGCAGTGCCATATTTCAACTGCTCTTGATTTATCTTTTTCACTGTTTTTATACAGGGAGACATCCTAAAGGCAACCATTGGTGTCTCCGATTTATATCCTTTGTAAATCACCTCTTTTCTTCTTTACACTGCACTAATCTATCAAGGGAGTCTCGTTCTCTCATGCTACTCACTTGAAAAAACTCTACGAAGAGGGTATAACTATATCCTTTGTCCATACTAGGTTAGTGGTATTTGACTAGGTTATGGCGCCTCAAAGAAATGTACACCTTACTTATTGCTCGAACAGTTGTTAGTATAAGATACAGTGCTACAAGGAGAAGAGAACCACTTTCACTCTTCTAGTTTGGCCGAAGCCACAAAACATATAATACTCCTTAGCACACGTTAGGTAGAATTCTGATAGTTCACATGTGTTTCCACCATACATCAGTCATACAATCATCAATAATTTCTGTTCCTTGTATTCAGGTTTGTCGATGTTGTAGTTTTATTTCTGGAGACGTCACAGCCGACACGTGTTTTGTCGTTGAGGGAATGTAACCCACGACTTTCTCAAGGCTGTTAGATAAAGACATGTGATGTTGTAACATACTGTTCGTGGTATTTACATAATTTACATTACATATTAAGTACATGTTGTGTTCTTAATTTCAGTTGGAATAGGTGGCGGTTATGATTGTTCTTCTTCTGAGTTATTGAGATACTATTTTTAGCTTATTATTACAAAATGATCAATGTATCTCCTTTATGCGTACATTCAGTGCTTGTGACAGTATTGGAAGTCTATGGACCCATTAAGAGAAAATGGAGAGGCCAGTGGTTTTGTTTATCATCATGCATCTTATGATTAGATGTGCAAGGTGATTTATTCTTTTAGCAGTTGCGATTCTTGTTTTTTGTGAATGGTGATAGCATGCATAACTGTGAATCATGCTTGAAATACCTATTCTCCAAATTGTCGTTTTTTCTATGGGGAAAAGATTCAGAATGAGATTTAGTTCTAGTCCCAGTCTTCGTATGTTACATTTGTATTTATATTTTAGTTACTAGCATTGTTCTCAGTTTATCCACTTACATTTGTTGAGGTGATAATTCCAACCCTCAGTGGGGTTCTGCTAGGGGACTTTATTTCTGGTTATCACATTCGTAGTGACCGGAGTGTCTGTCGATGTATCAGAAAGCTGTGGATTAATTTGAACTTAGAGTTATTTCTCTGTAACTTTTTAATTATTCCAGCTTGACTAGCGTTTGTTATCTTATGTTTCGAAATACGTCTTAAATGTGATGGCTATTAATAACATTTAACTGATTATATATTGTCCTGCCACTTATAGTGAGATCTTAGGTATGCAGGTTCAGTACTCTAATAACCATAGTAGCCCAGTGGTTAAATACTCATTGTATGCCCCAGTTTTAGATACTAGCGTGGTTATACTTTAGTTATTTAAATCAGCCTTTAGCTTCCGCTTTAAAACACGATAATTTCTGAGTGTCATTCGGTTAGATAAATGACAGCAGCTCTAGTTATAGTCCGTGTTTCAATTTAATTACTGGCGTGGTTAAAGTCCTGTAATTTTTATTATGCTTGATCATATTTGGGCATAATTATTCCCATTAATCGCGCTTACAATTCCATTAGTGTTAGGCGGCAACATATAGAAATCTACTATGATTTAGTAATAAAACAAAAGTTGCCCATGGTTTCCCTCTAAAAACGGTAATTTCTGGGTGTCATTAGTTAACTAGGTAAAGGCAGCTTATCCCTTTTCTTGATTCCTCCATTTTAGCCATTTTAATTCGCATTCGAAGATGACTTTACATGGAGCTAGTCCCTCAATTACGGCAACATTACTACATTTTACACGGCTCGCGTTCATAATGAACGCTTAGTTCTTACCTGTTCTCAGCTTATTGTATGTTCAAGATTTTGGTCCCGCTGTCAATCCTTATCGTGCAGTGTCTGTTTCCCCCTTGTTATGCCTTATATTTTAAGTTTGAAAAAGGTCCCGCGATTCCTCACCCCTTTCACTTCCGGTTTAACCGGTGTTTTACGTGACCCGACTTGGAGTGGGTTTCCTTTTGCGAAACTGGTGGTCATTTTCACCTTACCAGTCGTATTATAGTCTTGTAAATGATCCACAGCGTATTGTTACTAAAAGATGCCTTATTAATCTATCTTGTGTGCATTTCTTTTGGTTTATTGGCGCACTGATAGGGTTTGGTTGTACGATAAATTATTTACCAACATTTTATTAAAACTACAATATTCCGTCATTTTAGTAATTTTGTTATTTACCTCATATCAGTAATGCCTCATTTTTGTAAGTGCTCATTTTTATAATTCGTTTGGCAATTGCCTTTCTATATCGACGTGTTATGTGTTTGGTATTTTCAATTAATAATTTTCTTGCCAGTAAGCTGCGATTGTGTACGTGCATGTGATCGTTGTTGTGGGTGTTTCATTATATAGTGAGAAATAATGTACTCCTTAGTGACGGTGAGAGAAGTGATTATTTTTTGGATTGTGTTGTGTTAAAATAACGTTGTCAGTGTGCCAATGAGTTTCCAGTTTCTCCATTCATAATGAGTTCAGTACAATTGTATGCCATTATGTGGCCAAACATTTTAAAAGAAAGTTGATACAGGCATGAGTACATTAAACACACAATTGACAGTGTTTACAAATTTCTCAGCATATTAGTTCCACACATATGTATAAGGGCAGTTAGTTACAGTCCTGGTTATTTTCATTTGGCCCTATCATGATGTTCATGTGCCTAAAAAGTAATGTAGCTCATGGTCAATGTTCAAGCCTAGTTCTACACTTTTAAGTGTCATTATCCAAATTGCTTCCCTCCTTCTTAATGCTAGTTCCTTATTGCCCCCTCTTGGATGGGTAGTTTTGTGTTCAAATCCCAAAAATTTGAAAGAATGGTTCGACATCTGTGCTGGACAGATGGACATGTGTGCTGCCACCGGATAGCGCATGTCCCCTTGTTTTACAGCCCTTATGTGCTCGTTGATCCTGTCCCTCAGTGGTCTTTTAGTACTTCCCACATATCTTTTCCCGCATTTACAGTCCAGAGCATATACTACAAACTTGCTTAAGCAGTTTATAGTGGTGTTGATATGGTGTCTCTTGTTGTTTGGTCCCTCAAAGTCCTTTTTCTTTTTGTAAGCCCATTTACAGGCTACACACATCCCGCAGCTATAAAATCCCGGTTCTGTTAGCCATGTGGTTTTACTGGTCTTTTGTGGGTAGCTCGGACTCAAAATATTCCTAAGAGTCTTCCCCTTTCTAAATGTTAGTGTGGGTCTGTCTGTTAGATATTTGTTAAGTGTTGTGTCAGTCCTAATTAGATGCCAGTGTCTGTTAAGACTTTTTTTTAGAATAGTGGCCCAGTTATTATAACCTGTCACTAGTCTGATCTTTTCTTCTTTGTTTGTACGTTTGGGTTTTTCTTTTAGGGTATCTGCTCTGGCCACTGCATCAATTCTGTTAGCTGCTTTCTGTAATTGTTTTTGGTTATACCCTCTGTTAACAAATCTTGTGATCACCCCTCTCTTTTGGGTTTCAAATTCCTTGTCATCGCTGCAGTTGCGGCGTTTCTCACTAGTTCCCCATAAGGGATTGCTCTTTTTTGGTGTTCTGGGTGGGCACTAGTTGCATGCAATAAGGAGTTGCATGCTGTGGTTTTCCTGTATAGTCTGCTATGGATAGTTTGGTTTTCAATATAGAATTCCACATCCAAGAATGGTAGTTTGGTATTGCTGTATTCCATTGTAAATCTGATGTTTTGGTCATTGTCATTTAATTATTCATGAAATTTGTGTAGTTTTTCTGGTGTTCCTGTCCAAATCATGATACAATCATCTATATACCTGCCCCAATAGAGTATCTCATTGTTCCATTCTGAGGCTGGTGGGCCCCAGACTCTCGTTTCCTCAAACCTTCCCATTACTAGGTTGGCATATGAGGGCGAGAATCTGGAACCCATAGCCACTCCTTGTTTTTGCCTGTACCAGTCTTTTTTGTATAGAAATACGTTATTATCCAAAATGGTTTCAACCATTTCCAGGAGCATTTCTGTGTGTGACCATGTACTAGCTGGACGTTTGCTTAGCATTTTTTTGACAGCAGTTAGTCCATTGTCTCTTTTGATGCATGTATATAAGGAGACAACGTCAAGTGTGACCATGAGCATGTTGTCTTCCCATGGTAGGTCTGCCATGGTCCCTAAGATGTGTTTGGTGTCTCTGATGTACGATGGGAGGTTTATTACTAGAGGTTTCAGAAATACGTCAACATACTCTGATAGTCTCTCCGTTGGTCCTCCAATTCCAGATATTATCGGTCTACCTGGGGGGAAAGTGTGAGGTTTATGTACCTTAGGTACTGTGTAAATACACGGGTATCTGGGTTTGTCTACTCTAAGGTACGTATATTCGTGCTCATCAATTAAACCCATCCCATGCCATTGTTTTAGGAGTTTGTTTATGTACTCTGTCAGTTTCCATATAGGGTTGGATCCGATTTGCTCGTAACATTCAGTGTTGTGTAATTGAGTGAGGATCTCATGGTCATAATCTTCACTTTGCATTATCACCATATTACCACCTTTATCGGCCTCCCTAATTGTCAGTTCTTCATTTGTACTTAACTCATTGAGTGCTTTTCTTTCTCCTTTTGTTAAATTATCTCGATGTATATGTGTTGCACTGTTTTTTGAGTTGTGTTTGTCTAAATCAGCTGTTACTGCTTTGAAGAACTGATCAATGTTGTTACCCGCTGTGAGTGTTGGTGTCCATTTCGATTTTTCTTTCAGGCTACTTGTAATATTGTAGTCCATATTTATATCTAACTCTCTCATAATTCTATCTGTGAGTAACACTTCATCTTCGCATTCAGTTATCGATAATAACAGTCTAGTATCAACTATATCTTGTATACAAATATCACCACATGCCAACATTCCCAAATTTTGCTGCATTTGTTTATTTGTTGGTTTATTCAATTCAAAGTATTTTTTCAGTTTCAATCGTCGTGTAAATTTAAACAAATCAATCTTAGTCGTACATATGTCATCAACATCATTGGGGCAAAACCTCATGCCTTTCTCAAGTACTGTTATCATATCTTTGGTTAGATCACAATCACTCAAATTCATAACTGAAACATTTTTTATTTTTTCTGATTCTGGTTCCAGGACCTGTCTGTCCTGACCTACTGCCACCTCTTTTACCTCTCCTTGTTTTCTTGATTGTCCTGTTTTTCTGCTCTCTCTGTTCCCCTTCTTTATTCTGTGGATCTCTAATTAAAAACTGTTGTTGGGGTCAACTGTACTGGTAGCTCCCATCAGTCCCTCATTCTCATTCTCACTAGAGTTGATTGTGTCTAGGGATGTTGTGCTAGAACCAACCGAGATGGTTTCACTTTGGGGTTGGGATTTAGTTTTAGGAACCAGGGCCTAGATGTATCAAGCCTTTTGCGATTCGTTAACGCCGAAATTCGCAGAATTTCGGCCTTTACGAATCGTAAGCGGACATTTTGCATCTTTTGGGATGTATGAGAAATTAGCAAAATAAGGAATCGCAAAAATTTGCGATTCCCTATTTTGCTATAGCATTTAAGGAATCGCTATTTTTGCGATTCCTTAAATGCAATGTATGTAGCATTTTTACATTGCGAATTATGTTTAAGAATTCGCAAATTAACACCAAATTGTAGTTGATGTTAATTTACGAATTCATTTAAAAATGCACAAATTGACATTTTTTAGGGTGGCATGTGACTCACACACATGCCCTTAGAGCATGTATGTGCGCCATATGCACACACATGTACATTTCAGGGGTGCAGCAGGGTGTCTTTGAGACACCCCTGCACCCTTGAAATAATTCTCAAATTGCGATTAGCAAGTTGCGAATTCGCAATTTGAGAATTCCTTCACAATCATTCCTATGGGCCTCCTGGCCCATAGGAATGCATTGGAAATTATTCCTTAATTGCGAATTCGCAACATGCGAATTCGCAAATAAGGAATAAAAAGGAATCGCTAAATAAAAGCGATTTTTTACATACATTCCATTTTGCGAATTCTAAATAGCGATTCGCTAAAAATCGCTATTTAAGATTCTCAAAATGGAATCTTGATACATCTAGGCCCAGGTGATCATATTTTTTGGCAAAGGTGAACACCCTGCCTTCCAAGTAGTCTCGTTCCTCTCTTTTAAGTTTCCTGGTTTTTCCTAATTTTATATCAGTGACATGTCGTTGTAATATGTCATTGAGTATTAAGTAGTTTTTGCTAGTCACATCTGGTTGGTTGAGTTCTTTAATTTCTAACTCCAGTTTATCTATGTCTAGTTGTAGTTTGGCCACTTTCCTTTCACAGTTTTCAATTAGTATCATCATTAAATTATTAGAATTATTCGTTAGTTCTTTTTCCCAGGCTAATAAGAGATCAGGTTCGAGGTCCTCATATGTTGGGATGATTTGTGATCTGAGGCCTCTTGGGACTCGTTTTACCTTAATATATTGTTTTAAAGTAGCTGCATCCCACCACCTAGATGTTTCACAGATTTTTAGTTTCTCTAATTTCACAAATTTTTCTTTGAGACCTTCTGTTTTGGGAGGTTGCCCTCCTGATCCAGACGAAGTACTTGGTTATTGGGTGCCTATGTTATTAAATAGGTCTTCAGCTTCCTTATCTCTATTGGACCTATCATTGTTAATGGAAGTCATGGTGTTCCTATGGTCTGCCCCTACTTTCGAAGAAACTGTCTGCACTAGGTTAGTGGTATTTGACTAGGTTATGGCGCCTCAAAGGAATGTACACCTTACTTATTGCTCGAACAGTTGTTAGTATAAGATACGGTGCTACAAGGAGAAGAGAACCACTTTCACTCTTCTAGTTTGGCCGAAGCCACAAAACATATAATACTCCTTAGCACACGTTAGGTAGAATTCTGATAGTTCACATGTGTTTCCACCATACATCAGTCATACAATCATCAATAATTTATGTTCCTTGTATTCAGGTTTGTCGATGTTGTAGTTTTATTTCTGGAGACGTCACAGCCGACACGTGTTTCGTCGTTGAGGGAATGTAACCCACGACTTTCTCAAGGCTGTTAGATAAAGACATGTGATGTTGTAACATACTGTTCGTGGTATTTACATAATTTACATTACATATTAACCATTTTTATCGGGAGACCTGGGGAAACGCTGGGTGGTAGGAAATTTGTGTGAGCCCAGTGATGCCACACTTTCCCACACAAAACTGTGTGAAAAAAACAGATTTTTTCAGCTAAATTTGAGGTTTGCAAGGGGTTCTGGGTAAGGAAACTTTGGGGATTCCATGCAAGCCATACCTCCTTGGAAGCCCTCGGGTGTCTACTTTCCAGAAATGTGTGGGTTTGGTAGGTTTCCCTAGGTGCCAGGGTTCACAAACTACAGCTAGGCACATAACCAAAAAAGGGTCATTTTTGACTGTGAAATTCAGGTATGACCACGTTGTGTTTTGCACCGTTTCCTGTCGCAGGCACTAGACCAACCCACACAAGTAAGGAACCATTTTTCTCAGAAGACTTTTGGAAACGCGGGGTGGGTGGACATTTCTGGATCCACGCAGATTCCAGAACTTTCAACAACAGAAATGTGAGCAAAATGTGTTTGTTTTGACACTTTTTTTGGTTTTGGTTTGCAAGGGATTCTGGGCAACAGAACCTGGTGGGAGGAAGTCAAGTCACCCCATCCTGGATTCCCCTGGGTGTCTAGTTCTCGAAAATGGATAGGTTTGCTAGATTTCCCTAGGTTCCGGCAGAGGTAAGGGTTAAGCACAACAGCTAGGCACTTTGCAAAAAAAGGGTCATTTTTCACTACGAAATTGAGGTGTGACCATGTTGCATTGTGCAGTTTCCTGTCGCAGGCAATAGGTCAACCCATACAAGTGAGGTACCATTTTTATTGTAAGACTTTTGGGGACTCGGGGTGGGTGGAAAATTGTGGCTCAACACAGATTCAAGAACTTTCCACCACAGAAATATGGGGAAAATGTTTTTTTTTTTAACAATCTTTTAGGTTTGTAAGGGATTCTGGGTATCAGAACCTGGTGGGAGGCAGTCAAGTCACCCCATCCTGGATTCCCCTGTGTGTCTAGTTTTCAAAAATGTATAGGTTTGCTAGGTTTCCTTAGGAGCTAGGGTTCAAAAACTACAGCTAGGCACTTTTCCAAAAAAGGGTCATTTTTCACTGCAAAATTGAAGTGTGACCATGTTGCGTTTTGCGCTGTTTCCTGTCGCAGGCACTAGGCCGACCCACACAAGAGAGGTATCATTTTTCTCAGGAGACTTGTGGAAATGCTGGGCAGGTGGAAATTTGTGGATCCACACAAATTCCAGAACTTTTCACCACAGAAATGTGGGGAAAATGTTTTTTTTTTTACAATTGTTTAGATTTGCAAGGGATTCTGGGTAACAAAACCTGATGGGAGGCAGTCAAGTCACCCCATCCTGCATTACCCTTGGTGTCTAGTTTTTAAAAAAGGTATAGGTTTGCTAGGTTTCCCTAGGTGTCGGCAGAGCTAGGGTTAAAAATCTACAGCTAGGCACTTTGCAAAAAAAGGGTTGTGTTTCATTGCGAAATTGAGGTGTGACCACGTTGCATTTTGCACCGTTCCATGTCGCAGGCACTAGGCCGACCCACACAAGGGAAGGCTAACCCACTGATCTGGTGTTTCAACTTAAATAAAATCATTAGTTGCTCTCACCAACAGAAACTCTTGAAGAGTCTGGAAAATTATCATGACCTCTTCTTGGCTGTCAAGCAATGCCGCACAGCTAATCCTTGCTCCAAAGAAGAGTCCTCAATATATGAGGAACATTTAATAGAAATAATTGCTACTTTCTTCTTCTTGAATTGAGACTTTTGTTGTGGAAGTTTCTCTTTTATATGATGATGTCAGATAAGCATTGTGAGTTCTTTCTTGGTTTCACATACTTGAATTAAACATAGTTCAGCTTTATGTCTAGCTAAATAATCTAAACCTTAGTACGCTTAAAAGAGTGTCATAAACCCTTACCATTAAATGAAACAATTTTAATAACATTACCACTTGACATTTTGAAAAAAGAGAAAAGATAGATTATAAAGATAGAATTAAAGAATAGTAGCTGGAGTATTAATATAAAAAGGACACAAAATACACCAACGAACAACAAAAAATAATAACTATACAACAGATATACATATTTAGAACTTCTGAATCGCACACATGCATATCAATATTAACCTACTCCACATGACCTTAAAACATACTCTAATTAAATAAATATGCTAGCAATAAAATCAATTAACAATAAAGTCATGTAGTATCCTCATTTGTTCCCATAGATGACTGAGACTGCAAATCCAGAAAGCGGTGAAGCTCCTCAGGATGTTGGAAAGACTTAGAAAACCCATCTTTCCAAATTTGCGTAGTGGAAGGATCCAACAAACCGTTTTTATAACCAGCATTTCTCAACCTGGGTCAAAGATGCACTAATACCTTACAAATGTTGACAGCTTCTTTAGCAAAGTTGTGATGAATAACATTTGTATTCCCATTGACCATTAACAAAGGGATATCTCTGGCAGCTTTTCATACTAAAATTATATGGTAATGACGAAACACCTTAAAAATCATTTGACAAGGCTTAACTTGTCTTGCGTTGAGATGATAAGGGATTCTGTGTGCCTTATCAATCTCATATTTTTAGGAAATGTAATGCTTAAAAGACCAGGAAGTAGTTTTTCCAGATAAACCGTGCAATCATTACCTTCAACATCCTCTGGTAAATAAAAAATTCACAGGTTATATTGCCTATTGCGATTTCTCAATTCTAATAATAATTTATTCATTGGTTCAACTTTGGCTGCAATAGGCAAAAGATGGTAAATGTTTGTTTTATTGTCCTGAATATTAATAGCATAGTCAGAAACCTTCATAGAAAGCCCAGCCATGTCTTTACAATTTTTTTTTATCTCAGCTGTAATATTGTCTGTATTGCGCGTGTAACTCCTCCAGTTAAGTAGATAATGAGGGCTCATTAAAATCCACTCATTTAGATTTAACTGGTGGATGATAAATGTTTTGTTTTTGTTCGGTAGACGTATTGTGAGACTGCTTGCCTTCCATAAGTGAAAGAAAATAAATGCAGCAACATTAAAGGAGCAGTCTAGACCAATATTTAATTAATAAAACTGATAGAAGAGAAATAATGCCTAAGGAAGCAGAGTGCAGCAGCTATAACCAGCAGTGGGAGTGGTCAAAGACTTCTGCTGCGGGCCCTTTCCTGAGCTTCTCTCCACCCCTCTGACAGGAATTCCAGGAACAGGAGCCAACAACTGCAGCCACACGCGAGGAAAACGCACAAAAAGGTAATGTGCAGACCAACTTTCTCCTCAATAACGTCATCAGCTATAAAAAAATAAGAATGCCATCCTCAATATGTCATTAAATCGTCTTTAACGGGCAATTTTTGCCGCTGCTCAGTGGGAGGCGGCCATCTTGTACGGCGCATTTACAACTCCGTCAAAGGTGCAGTGTTGATGTGCTTGTTTGCTCCTGTGAATCAGAGCTGTCTCTAGCCAGACTACTAAAAGCAAGAATATTGCGCTCAATGTTCCAAGCCTTGGACCGCGTGTACTAGGCAATGTGATAATGTGCCTACTAAGAAAGGTACTGCCTGCAGAATAATTTCTAAATATACTAGGATGTACATGCAAAGCATGTTACAAGTCACCATTAAAAAAGAAGTCAATTTGTATATTGTAACTAAAATGAAGAATTGTGCTTGGGCCCTGTTGAACCCCACAACACAGGGTACCTGTGACACTCCTTCATCTGTCTCCTTATCTGTGATGTCACTATCTGCCTGATTCATGAAGCTAAATTGCACTCGCAAAGGGCCAGATTCTGAGAATCTGTCCCTTTGCGAGTGCGATTTTTGCATTTGGTATTCATCATCCCAAATGCAAAAATCGCTATTTAAGAATTCGCATATTTGCGAGGAATTGGATTTAAGGAATCTCTAATAGAGATTCCTTAAATGCAATTCATCAACCAAATAGAAATAGCGAAATCGCTATATTTGGTCTCAATTTACCACCAGGTCTGACTTGGTGGTAAATTGCGTAAATAGTGTAAAAAGCACTTTAGTGCATTTTTTTCTTTTGCATGTTACACACACACATGTCCTTTGGACATGTGTGTGCGCAACACCTGTTCAAATGTGCATTTAAGCGGTGCTACAGGGTGTCCTTTGGACACCCCTGGCACCCTTTAAATCGCTATCTGATTTGCGAGTAGCAAATTGCTACTCGCAAATAAGGGATACTCCCCATTCATTCCTATGGGCCTTTTGGCCCATAGGAATGAATGGGGAGTTATTCCTTTTTTTGCGAGTAGCAAATTGCTACTCGCAAATAGAGAACATGTAGGAATCGCTATTTATTTAGCAATTCCTACATGAATACAGTTTTGCGTGTCCTCAATAGCGAGTCGCTATGATTCGCTATTAGGGCCACGCAAAACGGCCCGTACATGAATCAGGCTGTATATCTCAATATTGGAACTTATTACATGTTTTCTCATCAATATGCATTAGCTCTCTCCCTCTTTATCTCTCTCTCTTCTCTCACTCCCTCATTCCCAATAGTGGTATTACCCTCTTTCTAATCCAGATTAGTGCTTGCCCTCTAATCCTGCTCTGCTCCACTGGACTGCTTTTTTAACATCTATGTGTAAGGGCTGCCGGAATATACTCCTGCTTTATCTAGGAAAGAAAAACCTAGTGATTTTTGCACTGACTCCTGAGCAAATAAGTATGCTTACCACCTATGGAATAGTCCTTCAGGACTGTCATGGTAATGTCAGATTTTGCTTGCTAGGAATTGTTAACGTCTTGGTTCATCTGCATGAGAAATTCAGGTGTATCACATGCTTCCAAATATAATAGTGAAAATGTAAAGAGCAGTAGATAATTTTAGACACCTGCGTTCTAGAGCTCCAGATTCCTTCCAGCAGTCATTTTATTGGATATGAATGTTATGGTTATCAAACAGTGAAACAGAAAAATCTTATTTATGGAATATGAAGCCAAAGCAGCAATAGGGTACCAGGGGAATTAGCATCAGCCCTCTACAATAGTCCATCACCTGGCAATAAGTGGAAGCAAGTGAAAGCACTTCAATTCTGTGCTGACTCAGAGCCTCGTGACAAGAACCGAGAGAGTACATGGTTCTCAGCCCTTGACTGGGGCAGCCTTATTTGTATTAGCAGCAGGGACTGTAGACGGTGATTTGCAAAGCCTCAGCAATTCATCACAACTGCTTCTGGCAGGCACACTGTAGCAAGGAATTCCCACGCAATTTTTAATAGTCAGGAAGTTTGGACTAGGGGAGTGATTGTTAACTGGTTGTCGCCACTCTTGCATTATGTGCTATTTCAGATTTTATAAATAGAAGCTGCTTCAAATTATATTTTGGGCAAAAAATTAAACCCAGTGGCATGAAAGAAACGCTTAATGGGCTCCTGCGGGATTTCAGATGTTGACTTTTTGTCCTTGGTGCTGAGAAGTGTTACATTATGCATTTCTGATGCATTTGCCGGGTGCATTTCCATATCCCAGTGGAGCACACAGTACAATATTGTTTGCACATTTACAGAACTGTGACCAAGAAGGTGTGCTCGTTCGGCAAGGCGAGTTCACATATATTTCAGCTTCTTGTCACTAAGGGCCTGAGTGGCCACTAATCGCATTGCGCTTACCTCCTGTCCTTGTCACGCGCAAATCTAACGTTAATAATAAAGGGATTTTCAGTCTTGTTGTGTGTGTGAGAGAGAGAGAGAGAGAGAGAGACCTGAACATAGTAAAACGTTTGGAAGTGACTGCTGAAGTAAATAGACACTGTAAATGTGCCAGCGTTCGCTCAACACATTTCAGTTCGTGTGACTGCCTTTGGCAGATAAACCGAGGTTTAGGGGAAAAATCATCTTTTCAGCTCTAATTTACATCTCTTTAGTAATGGCCGCTTTCGCCCTATATCGCTAACCTTGCGAGCATATTTCCCAATTGCATACCAAAGGAAAATTCACCTTTACTTCCATTTAAACTTCTTTAGAGACAAAAACAAAAATGAAGTGTTTCTCCTCAATCATATTCTTGCATAATGTATCGAAGCAGGTGTAAGTGGGATTTTCTACAATTAGGGACAACAATTAGCATTCACTTAACTGAATCTACGATTATCGGCACCTTTCATAGATGGATCCTATGAATGTACAAGTAAACCATTAATGGAAAGGGCATGTTTTCTGACAAAAACTGCTCTAGGAATAACAACATCATGCTTGCTATATTACCGTTTTTTAGGATGGATTTTCTCATCCAAACAGGATCAGAGGAACTCACTGTCACGAAAAGGCCCTCTGGGGTCCGATTTAGGAATGCTCTGCTATCGAGATGAGAGGGTCAACCAGTGGATCACTTCAAAGCATTGATTAGCATATCGAGGGGTGCAGAAAGAGGAGCGCGACAGCCGAATACCCTTGGATGTGATGTTTGTTCAAGAACCTGTAGATATGTACTTCTTGCTTGCACACACACTCTCCGAGATTAAGAATACTTATGTTTGTGTAAGGTTTCATATTTACCACAAGGCTGAAACGGATGAGAAAAAGCAATCAGTTTACACCATTTCTAAACATCACAACATTAATGGAAGTTATAGGGTTTACAAAAACCTTAATGGCAAAGACTTGGAATGTGATGTAGGCAAGCACACGATTGGTTTGGAGAAGCATTGATTTCAAGATTGACAGCTGTTGCACGTGATAGCAACAATGGTCATGTAGTTGTAGATAAAAACATTCAGCTGTAAATGACCCCAGGACCAGTCAGCTAGAAACCCTGCTGGAGACAGAGTGGAAGTAGAGAAACGAGTAACCAATGAAACTCAAGAAGGGTCGAATTCGGTAGTAACATTTCTTGGCACACCAATTTACCACCGCCTGTAAGTGATTAAACTACGCAGGGAAAGGCGAAGGCAGATGCCTCTTGGCGAAGGTATCAAGGAAAGCCACACAATTATGCTGGAAGCTGCACAAGCGTGGCAAGGCAGAGTTTTCGTTGAAAAGTCCGGATCCTTTTCTGCTAACTCTAGTTATTTAAAGTCCTACTTCTCGTTTTTGTTTACGGTCTTTAACCCTGTTGTACCGTACTTAACAATTATGCACATCCAAAGTCGAAACCCTCTAGTAGATGCCTTAGAGCCCTCTTTCACCTGGAACAAGGACTGTATTGTTTGGCACATGTATGAAGGAGCAGTTGTTTACTAGTGCACAGACGTTCTGCACGTCAAAGGAAGGATCTCCAGTATTATGCAAAGATGGTCCCAGTTAGCTCCTGTCATTGCCTGTTTTTACCATTTTTTAATGTATCACCATCAATTGAGCCAATTGTTGCTTTTTGGAGCCAACATGAGTGCGCAGCAGTGTACAGATGACCTAGACAGATGGCAATTGTACAGAACTGTCTTCAATGCAGCTGGTACAATTGTCTCACACTAAAGCAGGCTCCAATCTTGCATTTTTAAATCAGAGGGAACTATGTGGTTCTGCTAAGGGTGTTCAGGAGGGTCATATTTTCAGTGTTCGGGCCTATAAAGCAAGATATGTATTACCCGGTATCATGTGTGAATCGGGTTGCCCTTCTAATTGGTTAGCCAAAGACTGGTGGGCTGTGCTGTCAGTTTTGGAAAAAGTAGAATGGCCTGTCCTACAGCATCTGATCATGCGTTTGGGGATTTTCTGGAGGACTGTCTGGGTGGCAGGGAAATGTCATTGTCATTGAACCTTACTTTAGGAGAAGCCTCTGTTGTGGGAGTGTTAATACATGCAAATGCAATAAGGAAAGGAAAATGTGATTTCAGGAGATGTTGATTCAAAGACACACAAAGTTCAATGTTTGACTGTCATGCTATATTCAAGCTACATTCTCTATAATACTTGAAGCAGCATAAAATAGAATTTAGAAAGGTTTTAATTGCATTACACCTGCTGATACTCTTACATGATGGAGCAGATATAGTTTGCGTTCTCTTTGCTTTTCTGAATTTTCTTTTCCCATTCTGAGTCCTAGATGGGCTAAAAGACTGAGCAGTTACCTAAGTCAAAGCCCTGAGACCTAGACTCTTTAAGTGCATGGAAATGGTTAAACATTAGTTTCTTAGAGAAGAAGATTTCTGGTTCAAAGCAAACACAAGGAGATGATAGTCGAAGTGCTAAAACTTTTCAGACACTCACTCACAGTCACTATGAGATCTGGGTTGAATCCATCATCGTTTTTTGGCTCACTTCACTACCTCAGTTCAGACCAAGCCATATGCAAATCAGTCTTGACCCTGTTCCTCATGGGAACAGTCCAGCTTGAACTTCCAAGCCAGGTCTTCCCTGGACCGGAAACAAGCATCTGGGATCGGTTTTGGGGTAACATCCCTCATCAGCCAGACTAGCTTGAAAGCAAGTGACCACGTCTGGGCACGCCCGGCCAACTTAGGGCAAACAAAGCAAACACAAGGAGATAAGGGACGGACTGCTGAACTTTTCTAATACTCACCCCCAGTCATTATTAGATATGGGTTGCATCCATCATCGTTCTTTAGCTCGCTTCACCACCCGAGTTCAGTCCCAGTTATAAACAAATCATTTTTAACCCTCTTCCTCATGGGAACAGTCCAGCCTGAAATACCAAAGCAGGTCTTCTCTGGACCGGAAACAAGCATCCTGGGACCGGTTTTGGAGTAACACCCCTCATCAGCCAGGCTAGCTTGAAGCCAGTGGCAAAGTGAGCAAGGCATCCATGTCTGGGCATACCCTTCTGACTTAGGGCGACAAAACAAACACAAGGAGATGATGGACATAGCGCTGAAACTCTTCAGACACTCACCTCAGTTAGATTTGTGGTTCATCATGCAGGGGCTTTAGTGGCTCTCAATGGCCAAGAGTACCAGTTAATCTGGTGGTCTTCATTCCATGTGATCTTCTTTCCATTCAGTGAACTCTAGGACATAAAATTGAACATGTCCTAACTACACACCTTGCAGGTACACAATTCTTCTAGTTTGCTCTGGCATAACTGCTTGTGCCATCTTTTTTCATCCTGAAGATGCATCACACCACAGTTCTTGTCAACTTTATTGCTCAAGTTTCAGTGGGCATCCAATTCTTTCAATGGACAGTGGTATTTGTTGTAAGAATCCACTGAATTCCAGATCCAGTAGGAGCGATGAACATTTAAAAGTTTTTCTAAATCTAGAGCCAATCATAGATGACAGGAATATGTTTGTTAGCAGTGTACCTGGGGAAAAGGTAATTGAATGAAAGAGTCACCAGAGACAAAGGATTTAGCCTTCTAGAATTTTCTGCAATGCGTATCTGTATTAGGCACTGATGCCCTGTAGCCTTTACACTTAGTTCCATGGTCATGCATGAAGAACATGATGCCACTGTTTTTCCTTCTTTCGGTGCTCATTAGATGCTCCATTTTAGCTAGACAAAACCAAATGAGCTGCTCTGCGCCTCTGTCACAGATGATAACATCGTATTTCAAATGAACCACTTGTTCAGCCCCTACAGTTGTGTTATAAGGCTGTCAATATCTTGTTTATACATACCTGCAGTCGTTTTGTATAAACTGAATACCTATTGTATGTCCCAAAACTGTCTCTTTTTAGGTTCTGGTTCATTGGGACACTGCACACATAGTTGGTTAGACTTTACCATACAAAGTCCAAAATTAAGTAAAAAACCCTGAAATCCATGGTGTGTTTGATTTAGATTCTTCCTCTGACAATCCGTTTCCATGAGTATATTCCATTGAGCTTTATATTTATCATTTATTTTTACACATATCACACAGGAACCATTGTTCCCTGTTGCACAGGTGATAAGATGAACATTTTATTATATAAGCAGCTTCCCTGCCAGGGGTCTTTGGGCCTCAGGTTTTTGACGCACAGAAGCCCAGCAAGCCTGCCTGCTGCACTGCTGTGCATCAAAAGAAAAGGGCAGGAATGTGCCATAGCTATAAGATATGGTGCATTCCTGTCATTTTCTCCTGCGATGGTGCACAATGGGCTGCCATGCGCCAACACAGGCACCCTTGAGCCATGGTGCAAGGGTGTCTGCATTGTACGGTTGATTGTTTTTGTGCAGGAAGGGAGAGAGGTGCTTTTCTCTTTCTATGTGTGCAGTAGAATGCAGCACACATGGGAAAAGGAAAAACAAGGAGAAATAAAGGTATTTCTCCTTGTTGAGCCTCCCTTATTCATCCTCCGGGGAACTGTATGAATCTAATGCTTTCCCAGGTTTACAAAACCTTGTAAATCTGGGAATGCATCAGGTTCCATGGATTTTGGACCACCAACAGCAACACCCATGGAAAGCATGCAGAGTAATATATGAAAGGGGGCATATTTATAAGAGCATGAAAAGTCACATAGGGTGGCTTTACATGGCCTTGTAAATAAGGGCAGGCTCACTGCGCCGCTGATACATCAAACAAAATGAAGCACTTGCGGCGCAATGGGCTATTAAATAAGCTCCTTTGAGAGGAGCATTTCCATGCTGGGAATTATCACAGAACTGCTGCAAACTGTCACTGGGATGCAGCCCAGTTGACTTTGACCTCCATCCTGCTAAGGAAGAGAACCTGTACACTGCGACCGGCTTCCTTACACCTAAGACCAAAGAATGTGGTTAGAGTATCTCAATTGATGTGGCTGCATAAGGCTATCACTATGCTCTCTTTAGTAGAGTGTAGGAACATAAAGGAGTAGGCAAATGTTAGTGAAGTCAAGTCAAGTCAAAAAAACGTTATTTCGGCTGAGCACATAAAAATATAGCAGACATTTTAGAGCACCTTCAAATACATGATTTAGATAATAAAAACAGAGATCAATTAAAAAAAGATACTAAAGTGCAGATTTTTTACAATGTACTGTGACTCATCAACCTGATACATTACAAACGTAAGTGAAATTCATTAGCTAATGATTTTTTAGAGCATAACACATGATTCAATAAATACTAAATAAAAACAATCAAGATATTATTAAAAGTTAGGTGTCTACTGTTTGTCCTTTTTAGGGGGAATGTGCAAAGTTAGCATTGAAGATAGTGGATGGAGAAGCAATGGAAGCAATATACAGTAAGGATTTTCCAGCGGGTCAATAGTCAGATAGAGCTTATTTGCAGGTGCATTCTCCTTTATGATGCTACTACGTATGCACCACATCATGAATATAAACCTGGAGGTGGCAAACACATATAGTGGGTCTGTTTCATACTTTAGTAATCTGAAGGCCTCAGAGTGGTGTCTGAGTCCCACATTTCTGCAGAGCTGAACAATCCATTTTGACCTGGGTCTACTATACACAGGGCAAAAAAGGAGGACGTGGGGTTCTGTTTCTTCAGTCACAGGACACCCAGGACATCCTAATTTGGTGTCTCCCTTCCATTTGTTGGTAAACGCTCTAATCGGGAGCACCCCATGCCTAAATTGTAAGTACAATTTCTTCGCAGTAAAAGGTTGAATACTATCCAGGGCCAGCTCCAGTTTGTACAGCTGCTTGGCTTCCAAAAACCTGTGAGTTGAACTGCATGAGTTAGCGCCCTGAGATAGTTGGGCAAATTTGTATTCCTTGTAGGCAGAAAATAGGGATTTTTTGGAGATGGGGGGGCAGGTCTCTTCTGGTGTCAACGATCCTGCCCAATACCTGGCAAGTATTCTTAAAGTTGGACAGCCAGGGTATGTTCCCTGCACCCAGGATGGTCATAACGTCCCTAAGTTCCTCCCTGTAATAAACCAACTCAGGCGTGCTCCAGATACGATGCCAGAATAGAAGTGGGCGTGAGGCGATTAGATCAGCAATGGGGCCAGTACCCAAGTCCATCCGTAGTGGTATCAACGGAGTACTAATCGGAAGAGCCAATAGCTGCCTTAGAAAGGTATTCTCCATTATAGATAGAATATTAATTGGACAGTGTCCCCAGAGCTCTGCTCCATACAGCGACGCTCCCCTTGCTTGCACTTTATATATTTCTGCCGGTGGACCTACCACCTTCTGGCTACATCTTTTATATACTTGCAGGATTCCCCCTTGGGACTGAGTGAGCTTCAGGTTGGCTTTCTTTATCTGGTTTCCCCAGTCCATCTTGTCATTGAGTGTCAGACCTAGATAGTCAAAAATGGACACCCTCTCTAGGGCCATACCTTCCATTTGGGGGTGTGGGCAATTGGTGGTGTTTACATGAAAGACCATATATTTTGCCTTTTGGAGATTTATCTCCAGGTCCCTCTTCCTGCAAAATGAGCAAAACTCTTCCAGAACCCGCTGCATACCCATTGGTGTCTTGGAGAGTAGCAAACATTAAAGCTAGTATTTTGCGGTTACCTAACCTTGGAGAATCTATATCTTTTACAGCTAGTAGTGTTTCAATAAGGCCGTTTAAAAAGAGGGAGAACAGGGTCGGGGCTAAAACACATCGCTGTCTAAGTTCCACAAAGGTCAGATAGAGGCTGCCACCTTCCAAAGAGACCATTTTCCAATAGATCAATTGCAATCTAAAAATTTGATCTACGGAGGAGGTTTTGGTCCTAAACCCAGCTTGTAAAGACGTTAATACATTCTTTTCCTCTATCCATGATTTCAAACGTTCAAGAACAACTCTAGCAAATATCTTTTGGGTGACATCAATAATGCTTATTGGGCGATAATTTGCCGGGTTGAGCGGGGAGCCTTTTTTATAAATAGGAATGATTTCTGCCCCACCCATTTCTGCCATACCTTGCAAGATAGCATTGAACAAGGTACATAGATAGGGTGTCCACACTGTTTGCTCATTTTTAAATAGGTCACCAGGGATTCTATCAAGGCCAGGTGCCTTGGCCGGCAGGAGGCTTCCCAAAGCTGCAGTAACTTCTTTCAGTGTGCAGGTGGGTGCATCACTGATTAGATTTATTTCATTTGATGCAGCTTTGGTGGGAACCACTTGACCATCAACTGTCTGCATGTATAAGGTTTTAAAATGGGATCGCCAGACTTCTTCCCGAAGTTTGGTTTGATTGCAGACTTCCCTTTGAATTTGCCAGTTTTCACTAGGTTCCAAAAGCCTCTCATGTCTAGAGCTTTTTTGATTGTTTCCCATTTATCTAACTCCGAGGTTGCTTTCGCTTCAGCTATAATTTTTTTATAGTGTGCCCTGTTTACCTTGGTAGATTGGTTGTCATTATTTTTGATCCCAAGTAGTAGAGCACGCTTAGCATCCTTTCATAGTTTATTGTGCCAGGGGTGTTTAGTTTTGGTATCAACTCTATTGCTAGCTTCTTTCTTATAAAAGCACTTGGCCAATTTTAAAAACAATTCCTGATGGTTCGTGCTTAGTACCATCAGGAGTTCTAAACCTTGACTATTGTTAGGTGCTTGAAGAGCTATTTCTAAAAAAGGAATGACTTGTTTATAAAGGGTGGCCACTTTCTCCGGTGACTGCACAAAGGTTCCCCACTGCACTCTTCTACCCCCTTCAGTTGTAATTAAGTTTGGAACTACTTGGGATATGCTCTGAAGAACATTAAGCTGGGGGGAGTGCTATTTCAAGTGCCAACGGGTTGTGGTCACTTTCGGATCTAGGCTTCACTGAGAAGTCAATGACTTTATGCCATAGGTCTACAGCAACCAATATATAGTCGATTATAGAGGCCTGCCCTATCCTGTTAAAAGTAAATTCACCTGGGCTGTCGGACGGGAAGCGACCATTACATGCCCTGAGATAATGGATACAGATTAATGAGTTCATATGAAGCACTAGGGGGGTCCACCCTCTAACTGGATAGCTATTACAGTCGGGGATTGACCGAGCCGCATCTTCATCACTCGTAATAGCATTATCAAGACCATTTAAGGGTTCGAAGTGACAACTGAAGTCCCCTCCAATAATTACATGTGTACATTCTGATAACGTATATAGAAAAGAGTCAAGACAGTCAACTGTCAAAGAGGTTTGCCCCGTCCTTACTGGACGTGAGTAAGTGTTAATAATTGCTATCTTCAGGAAACTTGTGAAAGAAAGGAGAATGCACAGGATGTCGGGGAGGGAGTTTCTACCACTTTGATACTACATCCTAAGTCTGTACCAACCCATATGCATAAGCCCGAAAAGGGTCTCCCCCTAAGCCCCTGGACTGCTGGGATGCTATATGTGACATAGCCCACTCTATGCAGGTCTACCCTAGACCAGGTTTCCTGGAAGAGGCATAGTTGGTGGCTATCAATGTACTCTCCCCAGTCAGGGAGGTCCATTTTATCACTGAGGCCTGCTATGTTCCATGATAAAATCTTAGGGTACTGGTGCTCCTCTGGACCTGGAGTTTCATAAGGTAATTGTCTCCCTTCCCTTGATGTTGACTAGTATGGGGGGTTGGCATCTAACTTGGTGAGAATACTATCAGGGCCCCTGCTTGTCTCAATAGGGCCCCCAGAGTGATTGTAGGTTTTCAGGGGTTTATAGGTCTTTCCGGCCTAAGCACCCCTACTCTTAATTGTTCCGCAATTGTCTAGCTCAACTGCCTGATCCATGTAGAGCTTTAAGATGTAGTATTTAGTCAATCGACCAAGTCCAGGGTGCTGTATCTATCGTAGGCATGGGCATAAAATCCGTTCCGCTTGCGGATTTTGCGGATTTTCGGCAAATTCGCAATCCGCGAACTCTCGCGAACTTGCAGAAAATTTGTTTATTAATTTGTAATCAATAATTTTTATTTTTTATTTTTTTTTTATTTATTTTTTAAAAACCTTTATTAGCATCAAAAGGATATACAAGTCTAGGCCTACAACCAAACAGGCCGGCCGCAATGTGTAAAGCAATCAGAAGTTCCAAGGCAAACATTACAGAATCAATCAGCACAAAGCAGAGGCAGTACAATCGTTAAAAGGGGAGAAGAGACTTAGGAACCAGAGGGCCAAAACACAGGAGCAAAAAAGGTTAATTTTATAATATGGGGATATGGCGTACGACAGGCTCACTTTCAATATAGAGACGTCCGATGTCCCAGAACCAGCATCAGCATCAATAAGGGGGTAAGGGGCCGCAGTACAGGAGAGACAACACAATGCACACAAGAAGATCAGGATAATTGAGACATAATCGACACCTGAGCATCATCATCGTCACATGCCCACCACCCAAATCACAGCTAAGCCAGAACAGAGGGATCGGAGAAACAGCACATCAAAACCAGCCCGTCATAGTGACCTCTAGGAAAAAGGGAGGGAGGGGGGGCGGGGACGAGGAAAAAAGGGGGGGAAGAGGGGGGAAGGAGGGGGAGGGGAGGAGGACAAGGTGGAACAATGAAAAAAGGAAAAAAGAAATGAAATATAAAAACGAAAGAAAGAAGACACGTCGACACAGGCGTCCCGTGGCGGGAATACAGGAGACAACAGGAGTATCAGCACCAGTGAGGGTACAGCGATCGAGACGAAAAGCAACCGAACCATAAAAGGAGGGTGAACGACGCCACACACCCCACCCCGAACACACCACGGGAGGCCGGGACAGACGCGACATTACGAAAGGAGATACAAAAGGGCCATAGAACCATAAAACAAACAACACATAGAACCCAACCCACCCATCCCACCCTGCACCCCTGTAGAAGGCTATGGCCTACCCTTCAAACAGCGTGCCTGTCGCCCTAAACCAGAACCCGAAATATAGCGAGAAGGAAAGAGAGAAGAACGAGACAAAAACAAAACAGAAACGGAAAGAAGAAAACAGGAGGGAGGAGGATAAAAACAGCAATCAATATGGCCGGCCGCCGCCCTCCGCCCAACCAGACAATCACAACAAAAACAGACCAGGACGACACCCCATCAAGCGCCATAAAACGTACAGAGAAGGGGACCTCCCACCTCTCCACGGGTACAAACAAGTGCGCCACTAAGTCGTATACCAAGAATCAACCAAGAGTCGTGCATATCACCCCCATCCCTTCCGAACCACAAATCCCACCCACCACATGACAGTGTGAAATGAGATACTAAATGCAAGACCAGCATACAATCGAAAAAAATGGTGACTACCATAACAACATGGGGGGTAAATCGGTCCGCAAGGGAGCAGAAGTCCAAACAGAGAGTTTAGATGCATCAGCAATCGCAGCACGAACGATGAAAAACAGGAGTTCAGTTGCGCCGCTGGGGAGGGCGAGGGGGTCTCCACGATAGTCAAAGGCAAAGCCATCGGAGCAGGTGCAGGCGGCAGTCCACCAATAGTTCCAGGCATCCATGCCGGACAGGGCCGCGGCACAATGTCCAAGTCCCCGGGGTCAGAACCTCGAAAAACAGGGAGCTCCAAAGTCACCGGCACACAAAACGATCTTCGATCAGCGGCAGCAACACTTGCAGCAATCGAGGGGGGCGAGGCAATGGAGTCACTGAAACAAGAGGGCGGCAGGAAGAAACGGCTGCCCAAAATGGCGGCAGATCGTGGCGGACCCACAGGGACATCGGGGGCCAGGGATCTCAGAGCTTCCAGGATATCTCTGACCGTAAGCTCACGCTCACCAGACCAGATCCCCGCGCAATTAGGCAACCCAAGCCCGTCGCCACAGGGCGATTCTTGTTTCAGAGGGTCGGCCGCCATTTCGTAAAGTCAGCCCAGTCGCCGCCCTCCACGACCCCCGGAAAAACAGTTAAAAAATGTAGGACTTTACAGAGCTCCGGGGGTCCCAGCAATGGCAGCCTTGGTGCCGAAAGGATGTCCGCCCAATACGGGTCCCTGCCTACACCAGCACCGGCGCCCCCAACAAGCAGAGTCCGGGCGCAGAGGACCAGGGCCGCCGGACAAAGCAGCGGCGGGGGGAGGTCCTCTTCACAGAATCAGTCCCCGGTGCATCTCACCCACATCAGCCGCGCGGTCACCGGGGCAGGCCCGGATCAGGATCGCCGGGATTTTCGCACAACGGCTCCCATCATTGGTTCACGCTCTCGGCCGAGGCCGAGAGCCGTCGGATCCCACAGGTTAGGTCCTGGTCTAGGTTCCACGGAGGCCCCGATCTTGCGGAGGGCACAACTTCGGAGCCGCTGCACATTGAGACCTCCGGGCCAAATGGTAAGTACAAACAAGGTGTTCTGTTTCCAAGTCCCCGATAATGTGTCGTCTACGGACAGGATAATAGACAGGATAGGCAATCAGGCCGGAGGGCTGCGGGAGCCGAGCTAAAAGGCGACCATTACGCTAGCGAGCTTGGCTCCTCCCCCCATCAATACATTTTTAATTGGTAATTCATTTTTATTAATTGAATAATTGATAATTATGTTTATTTTTTTAATTCATTTTCCGTAGCAGGCTGTGTCTTTATAGGAGAATAGGGTGGGAAGTAATGTAATTTTAATTAAATTAATAATTTTTATTTATTTATTGGTATTGATCTTTAATTTATTGTTAATTGGTAATTGGTAATTAATTTGTATTAATAGAAAATTATTTTAATAACTAATATTATTTGTATTTGTAATTGATTAATTATTACATAATATTAAATTGGTAATTTATTTTAATAATTTTTTTATTGGTATTGATATTTAATTTATTTTTATTAATATATTAAATCTTTACTTTCCCTACTGTTAAACTCACTAGAGTGGGAATAGTAATTTTTATCCCTACGCTATCCAACGCTTTCCCTACTGTTGCACTCTCTGGAGTGGGAATAGTAATTTTTACCCCTACGGTACCCAACACTTTCTCTACTGTTGCACTCCCTGGAGTGGGAATAGTAATTTTTACCCCTACGCTATCCAACGCTTTCCCTACTGTTGCACTCTTTGGAGTGGAAATAGTACTTTTTACCCCTATGCTCTCCAACGCTTTCCCTTCTGTTGCACACTCCGGAGTGGGAATAGTAATTTTTACCCCTACGCTATCCAACGCTTTCTCTACTGTTGCACTCTCTGGAGTGGAAATAGTAATTGTTACCCTCCCGCTATCCAACGCTTTCCCTACTGTTGCACTCACTGGAGTGGGAACATTAATTTTTACCTCTACGCTATCCAACGCTTTCCCTACTGTTGCACTCACTGGAGTGGGAATAGTAATTTTTACCCCTACGCTATCCAACACTTTCCCTACTGTTGCACTCACTGGAGTGGGAATAGTAATTTTTACCCTCCCGCTATCCAACGCTTTCCCTACTGTTGCACTCACTCGAGTGGGAATAGTAATTTTTACCCTCCCGCTATCCAACGCTTTCCCTACTGTTGCACTCTCTGGAGTGGGAATAGTAATTTTTACCCTCCCGCTATCCAACGCTTTCCCTACTGTTGCACTCACTGGAGTGGGAATAGTAATTTTTACCCCTACGCTATCCAACGCTTTCCCTACTGTTGCACTCACTGGAGTGGGAATAGTCATTTTTACCCTCCCGCTATCCAACGCTTTCCCTACTGTTTCACTCACTGGAGTAGGAATAGTATTTTTTACCCTTACGCTACCCAACGCTTTCCCTACTGTTGCACTCACTGGAGTGGCAATATTGCCACTCCAGTGAGTGCAACAGTAGGGAAAGCTTTCCCTACTGTTGCACTCATTGGAGTGGGAATAGTAATTTTTACCCCTACGCTATCCAACGCTTTCCCTACTGTTGCACTCACTGGAGTGGGAATAGTCATTTTTACCCTCCCGCTATCCAACGCTTTCCCTACTGTTTCACTCACTGGAGTAGGAATAGTAATTTTTACCCCTACGCTATCCAACGTTTACCCTACTGTTGCAGTCGCTGGAGTGGTAATAGTAAATTTTACACTCCCGCTATCCTACGGTACAATTATTGTATATTTTTTATTAATATTATGTAAATATATATATATATATATGTGTGTTAAAAAATAGAATTGTATGTTTATTTTTTTTTTACTTAAATTAACTATTTAATAATTTTAAGGTGATTTAAGTATTTTTAAGTATGTTTTAGTTCATTATAGTTATTATTTTATTAATTTTAAATTACTTTGAAGACATATAAAAAAATTCGATATTTTAACTAACTATATATTTTTTTCAATATTTTTGATTCGATATTTTTGTACTTACCTGTTTGTAGATAGGACTTCGATATTTTTGCATTCTATATTTTGTCATCGATATTTTGGGTATTCTATATTTCTGTATTCGATATTTTGTCAGTGATCCGAAAAGACATCAGTGCGGGGGACTTTTGCAGGCCGGGCGGGATTTTGAATTATTAATTGATAGGTCCAGGTCCTCCATGAAGTTGGAAAATGCATCTAGCAGGGACTGTAGACCTATAGCAGTCCTCGATAAAAGGACGCCATTGTCCGCATAAAGTAGGACGGGGAGGCAGATATATGCAGATAATCTACTTCAGTAGCTCTTAAAACTCTGTCCAATTCATTAATATAAAAATTAAACAAAAATGGGGCCAGAATACAGCCTTGCTGTACTCCCCTCTTTATCTCACAATCCCTTGAGACATGGAGGTATTGGGCGAATCTAGCATTGGCCTTGGTTGACTTGTGGAGGTCCTCTAAAAAATGTGCAATGTTATTCTCTACCCCCATAGCCCTCATGGACTGCTACAGTTTAACCTTATTCACGCAATCAAATGCGGAGAGCAAGTCCATGAAGGCTAGGTAGACGGTGCCTGGGCGTACAACTGTATATTTGTTTAATAACATAGTTAAATTAAGGCATTGGGCCGTGGTTGATCGGCCAGGGCGAAATCCATACTGGACGACGGACAAGATCTTAGGTGGATAATCTTTCAAAAAAGTATATGGTTCACAACCCTAACCACTGAATCAAGAAGTGAGATAGGCCTATAGCAGTAATTGCTATTCCCATCACCCTTCTTGAAGACCGGGAGTATAGTAGAGGTGACCCAAAACTCAGGCAAACCGTTCGAGGCAGCTGCATTAAACACAGCCACAAGGACCGGTGCCCAAAAAGATGGATCAGACTTAAACAAATCTGGGGGAATACCATCTGATTCTGGGGCTTTGTTGCTGGTTAACCCTACAATGCCAATCTCATCCTCTCCCTGTTCAAAGATCACTACAGAGACATTCATATCACAACATGGCTGACCAAATTGCTTCATAGAGCTTTCAGATTTTGATTTAAAATGGAGCACCCCTTCCTCCTTAGTAATATGCTAATCTAGAACCCCCCCAGCTTCATATTCAAAAAGCGGTCTATTAACAATGCTCTAAAACCTATAGCTATTCCTGAGGGTACTTGACTCAATCAACTCCCTCCAAGCCTCCTCCTTCAGGACGCTCATCCGTTTGGCCAATATTGTTTTATATTCTTTACGACACGTGCTAACCTGAGATTGACTTCTCTGCTTTGCTGACAGAGCTTCCCTCAGCTTTTTCGCAGCATGGGAGCAAGAAGAATCAAACCATCTAGGGGTAGAGGACACTGTTCTACAGGGCAGTGCGCTTAAAAGTTCAGCAACCTTGGTGGAGATGAAATTGTAGGAACTAATAACATCACCCGGGGATGTACCTACAGAGGTACACAACGCTAACTCTGAAGCACAGAACTTACTGCACAATAAAAGTAATCTGGAGAAATCTGGGACCATTTAAGCCGCGACGTGTGCCATCAGTTTTTCTAAGCGTACCCTTAGTTGCTGCGCTGCTAATTTGCGCTAAAAGCGGACCACATATTTGGACACAGAGTGGTTTATGGTCACTGTAGACACTCTCCATGATCTTGAAACAACAGAATAAAGTTTGCAAAGAAGATGAAATCAAAATGTAATCTTTAAAAGACCCCTACCTCTCCCTTCAAAGGTGAGGTTGGGAAATGTACTATGTGGGTTGAATAAAGATATCAGGGAAATCATATCAAATTTATTTAGTAAATTATTTTGTTGTTTTCCCTGAGCAAGGTGTTCAAAGTGTAACCCCCTCATCCGAGGGGAACCTAACTCAGAAATGCAGGTTGTCCTTGGGTCTCCACAAGGGTGGATGTTAAAATCATCGAGGACCAGTAGGTTGTGTAGAATTGAACCATAGGATTGTCTTATAAATGAACACAGGGCTGTAATATTACAGTCACCTGAAGGGCATGTCACAGAATTATAGAAATTAATAAGCCGCAATCTAGTAACCCCCCTTTTCCATAACAATGCCAGTATACATGGGTTTGGAGACGGCACAACCTGAATGTGGCAATCGACTGCCAGGGAAATGTAGGTAACTAGACCACCCTTAGGTCTTCCACTCACCAAAGGGGAAGCAGGCGCAAGAACGCTTTTTATCCTTCAAAAAATAGATCACAATCCACCAAACACGTTTCCTGTAAACAAATCACAGGAAATTGGTTCACAAATTGCAACCAGGTTTGTCGTGAAACTTGTCGGCCAGGCCTGCAACATTCCATGATAGGATATTGTTAGCGAAGGGGATAATGGACGGAGTGTTGAACAATGCAAGCACTCACCCCCAGTCAACTGATCTGGGTTTAATCCATCATCATTCTTTAGCTCACTCCGCCACTGCAGTTCAGACATCGCCATATGCAAATCAGTCTGACCCTGTGCCTCGCGGGAACAGTCCAGCCCGAATTGCCAAGCCATGTCTTCCCTGGACCAGAAACAAGCATATTGGGGCCAGTTTCTGGCTAATCAGCCATCATTAGCCAGGCTATCTTGAATCCAGTGGTAAAGTGAGCAAGGGAACCACGTCTGGGCATACCCTGCCAACTTAGGGCGAACATAGCAAAACCAAAGGGGATGATGGACGGAGGATGAACAATGCAAACACTCACCCCCAGTCAACTGATCTGGGTTTATTCCATCATCATTCTTTTGCTCACTCCGCTACCCCAGTTCAGACATGGCTATATGCAAATCAGTCTGACCCTGTGCCTCGTGGGGACAGTCCAGCCCGAACTGCCAAGCCATGTCTTCCCTGGACAGGAAACAAGCATCCTGGGACTGGTGTCTGGCTAATCATCCGTCATCAGCCAGGCAAGCTTGAATCCAGTGGGAAAGTGAGCAAGGGACCCACGTCTGGGCATACACTGCCAACTTAGGGTGAACAAAGCAAAACCAAAGGGGATGATGGACGGAGTGTTGAACAGTGCAAGAATTCACCCCCAGTCAACTGATCTGGGTTTAATCCATCATCATTCTTTAGCTCACTCCGCCACCCCAGATCAGACATGGCCATATGCAAATCAGTCTGACCTTGTGCCTCATGGGAACAGTCCAGCCCGAACTGCCAAGCCATGTCTTCCCTGGACCGGAAACAAGCATCCTGGGACCAGTTAGCAAACACGCAAGAGTCCCCCTCAACTACCACTGGTGAGTGCTGCTTATTTAACTCAGGATCGATGCCAGAGAGTGAAATGCTCCTGAATCAATCAAGCTCCTCCAAATCTGCTAATGGGGAGACTCAAATAATTAACTCCAATGAGGGAGGGGCCATATACTGGCAGTCTATCAAAGATGTAGCATGAACCGCTGGTGTAGGCAGTTGCGCAAATGGAGGCAGAAATCTGTGTGTCCACCCACCATGGGGAGCTTCCCTGGAAATGTTCCTATAAATGTCCCCTGTGGGGTCGGGTTTATAAAAAAGCCCAATGGTAAGGCCCTAATGACAGATCCAGGATTAGTAAAAGCGGGGTATGTGTCCCTGAAAAGTATCCTACTAGCAAGAATGAAACTATCAAAGTTAATAATGACACAATCGCCAGTGACCGTTTTACAAGAACTACCAATCCAGCTAAGTCTGCGGGCTATGATGATATTTTTAGCCACCCGTGCACCCAAGGTGGTGTTGTTTGATAGCCAGTGAAGTACTTTGGTAATTGCCTGTAATCTTCTTTAACCCACCCCGGGGGAGAGGTGGGACATTCCCTGGAACTATAACATAGGGGGTGGATTCAGGTGGTAAGTTAATTACCGGTAGATTCGATGGCTGAGCCTCTCTGCTGATTAACCTCCCGGCACTTAAACAATGACTTTCATCAGTGGCTCTAGCATGTACAGAGATATCCCTTGCTTGCCGCATCTACATTTCTTGCTTCAAGCCCCTCCCCTGTGCTACAGGCTGTTTTGGTTTCTGTGGTAGTGGTTGTAACAGGTCCAAGATGGGGTTAATTGGGTTTGTCCTCATATCAGAGTCCCATACAGATCTCTTGCTCAAGGCGACATACAGCGCTCCTGTTAGAGGCGGCATGTCATTCATGATCATTTTCCGAGATCCTAAGATTTTCTCAATCTGAATCAGCCTCTCCAGAATAGGCCCCAGTTTTAAGTCCAGCATGCTGGTCATCACTCCCTGGAAGCATCCAGTGCCCCAGGAAGATCCAAGGCAGGGATGGTGGTAGGATATGCTGTGGCATGTACTGGTGGCTTACAGACCATGTTAAGTTTAGGTTTCTTCGCCTTACCCTCCGAAGATTGAATTTTCCTTGTAGAGCCCACACCCAACCGCATGTTCCCATTATCTGCCAGAGTTACATCTTCACTTCTACAGGCTGAAGATGGTTCCTTTGGCTTACTGATCATGTGAATAACATTTCCCTGTGTAGAAGTAGGGTCATGACCCCCCTTGTTGCATATTATAGTGACAGGTGAGAGAGGCATTGGCATAGGCGTTTGCGTAGGAGTTTGCTTAGAGTGGGCAATCACCAAACTAGTTTCCCCAGCGCCAAACTGTGAAACCGCAGGAATCCCAGCGCTACTGGACAGGCTAAAAAATTCATCATCACCCTCTGTCTGAGTCGCAAGAGTACCTATGAGGGGAGATGAGAGATACTAATCGGAGACCTCAAGAGGTGCCTATTCACCTGCTCGATCTACTTATCTATCACTGCTGCAGCCCTCTGCAGGAAAGAATCCATATTGGTAACAGTAGCAGAGGAGCCAGTCTTTCCCTTCACCGAGGCTGTAGCTTGTGAAACCTTGCACCTCACCATGGCTAAATAATCAGAAAATAGAAACGTGAGACTGGACACCGTTAGACACTGCTAAAAGAGGGAATAAGGCAGACCTTCTTAATCCTCTGGACGAAAAATCAGCCACAAGCAATGTTATCGGGGTGCCATTAGATTAAAAAAGTCATTATAACCAGTCATGAGACAAGCCCAGTCCACCACATTAGACAATCCTACCTCCTTTGTCGCTGGCGATATCACTCAAGATGGCAGGTAATGTGTTCAGAGGCCTAGATCATCATAGTCAACCTGGACATAGGCGAGCAAGAATCCCAGGACAACAGGCCAAGAGGGGGGCCCGGCCTGGCCTTGACCGGCCGTGGGTGAGTCCGCCCTTGGCCTGGGCTTCTACCGGGCATGGTCCGGGCACGCCGGTGTGCGTCCAGCGCTGCGGGATACCGGCCTCGATTTAAGCGCCACCTCGCCCATTCAGGTGACGTTGGCGGCTCTGGCGCCACTTGGATTGCTGGGACTAGCAGTCCGATTGCTAGGCCTCCCCCGCACTGGACCGGGAAGACCGCTGGAAACAGGGCAAGGCAGTGGCGGCAAGCGGCAAGCAGCAGGTACGATTGGGCTCCTGCGCTGCGGGAACCCGACCACGATTTAAGCGCCACCTGGCACGTTAAGGTGATGTTGGCGGTTCTGGCACTGCTTAGATTGCTGGGACTAGCAGTCCGGTTGCTTGCCCCCCCCGTGCTGGACCGGCAAGGCAGCTGGAAACAGGGCAAGGCGGTGGCGGCAAGCAGCAAGTACGATTGGGCTCCCGCGCTGCGGGAGTCCGACCCCGATTTAAGCGCCTCCTGGCTCGTTAAGGTGATCTTGGTGGGTCTGGCGCCGCTTGGGTTGCTGGGACTCGATGTCCGGTTGCTTGGCCTCCCCTGCGCTGGACCGGGAAGACCTCTGGAAACAGGGTAAGGCGGTGGTGGGAAGCACCAGGTACGATGTGCAAGTCTTTATTGGAACATATGCAGTAGTAGAGTTCTACTTGGACAGGGACTGACCTTTGCCTCTAAGACTTACTGGGATATCATGTGAAACCCTGGGTGTTGCTGTTCATTACTCCTCTCACAATCACCCTGAAGGAACTATGATAGTGGAGTGGAAAAACCCTTACTTAAAGTAATCCCTAACAGCTGTAGATTTAGGTTTAGGTCATAGTTGGAATCATCACCTGTTCGGAGTGCAGAGAGCTTTAAATAATATGCCTAGAAGATCTTTAGGAGGTCAGTCCCCTATGAGGTCCTGTTTGGGGTCCAGATGTATGCTCCATATCTTGATGGCCCTGACACAGTGTCGGCTGATGCACACTTTGACATCAATGAATGTTCACCCATCTCACAGGAATTACAAGACTTCAGAGATGAGTTATCGAATGTGAACACCAAACGTTCTGCCACTAATGAAGTGAAGGAGCAACCAGCGACTTCTTGCTGAATTCCTAAAGTTGGGGGTTCTAGTCTTGGAGGAAGAGTAAAGAAAAAGGGAATTCGGACCATTCTACCATGCCCCAGTGCCTATGCTTGCTGTGTAAGGTACTCAAACTGTGATTTTGCCACCACTTGCTGGTTGTAAACAGAAATAACATGTTTCTATTGATTTAATTAAGCTCAGTCAAGCGGCCAGTCCTATTCAGTAGCTACAAAGATATCTGGGTAGTTCCTTACCTCCTCTCCCTACCCCGTAAGAGATCCCTCTACATGCACTAAGCCGTCCAAATGTAAGTACTCCCTGACTGGGTACTTCTGATGCTAAAAATGCACTTGTGTTTGTTTGTAATGCAACACCAAACAATGACATTATATATTATCAATAACCTTTGGAGTTAACAATGTGCTCTCCTTTGCCCAACAAGGTTTTTGTTTTTGTTCAGGCTAACTCCGATTTTTATGGCATTGATAATTTTTCTTCAAATTCTTCACACTCTACCTTGCATAGTACACGAGCACTGTTTTTTGCTTTAAACAGACTTATCTATTTCCTCCATGGTACTACATTTGGATTTTCCTTTCCTGGTTTTCCTTGTCATCCGGATTGGATTTAGCTGATGTACTTACACCCCATTTTTCTTCACAGAAGGTTTGAAGGGTCTTATCCCATGTGAACAGTACTGCATTTCCTGTTCTTGATGGTATTGCTTGGCATAAAGTCCCAAATTAAATTTGTGGTCCCACAGAAACTTTACAAACACAACACATTTTAAAACTTTCTGTGGATGATATTATAAACCCAGATTTAATATCTGATTAATGGGACTGTGTTCAACATGTTCTCTGATTTAGAATCCTATAAACTATTTAAAAATGTGCCTCTGTACTTGAATTCTGCAAACCATGGTGGAGGGTTTTGCTACCATCATATGCTCATCACTACATACACAGAGCTAGTACACCACGTTGCGTTTTTGGCTATACACAGTGTAACACTGGGTATCACCACCTGCAGGGAGTCATCAACAGTATTTAAAACAAGGTTCCTTCCTTACTTACATGTTATCAAGTGATGAAAAACATGCTAACACAAACCAAATTAATTTATTTAAATTCTTTAATTTCCAAAATGACCGTTGAAGGTTATGATGATTGGAAAAACAACAATGATTTGTAATCAATTTGGGATATAAAAACAACAGCAGGTCCAGCGTACAGAAGCCTTATTTGGGGCTTGTTTGATCCCTCAGCAAATTATGTTTTAAAATAAGACAGAACAACAGACAACATGTCTTGAACTAGATAATGCTAAGAATTTAAATTCACCTAGCATTTACCAGGTTGCATGTTTTGATAACTGGATAACTGGAAACAATATATTATTTTACAGAACAACAACTTAATGATATGGTGCAGAATGGTACACACAACTCTTCACTTTACAGTTCAGATGAGTGGTTAGTGTGGCCTTTTGACACTAATGGCTGTAATGCATGGTTTTTTAAACTCAAATGAGCTTTGGAAGATTTCTCACCAATAAGATACTGAAGGGTTGCATCATGATAAAATGTATAAAATACATTAGCTGTTTTCGATAATGGCATGACCACATTGTCTAATTGTAATTATTAATTGATTAATATTCTGTCATCTGCATTTGATATTATACAAAATGACATGATTGCACTTTTAAATGGTCAAAGTAAATTGGACATTGCAGGTTAAAAAAACAAACTGCATGTCATGGAAATATTTGAATGAAACAGAATTATTTTTGGCTTATACCTTGTCATGCATGCAACAGGTCATGGCAAAGAAAGACACAACTTATACAGTGCTTCATATAGAAAGTATAGAGAAAATGCCCTCTACTGTAGATTCAATTCCTTCAGATAGATGGTTGGTGCATGGTTTAATTTCTTCGTGAATTTCTACTTTTTATTTCTCACCATGTCTGAAATACTTTCAAGTAGGCAGAGTGGAACAGATGGGCAGTAACTTTCTGCATGAGACCTGGTTTCTTCCTTTAGATCAAAAATGTAAGAGCGGTGAGAGAGAAGCTTTTCTCAGTGAGAATGAATCTGGAATTTCCTTAATCCGTTAGTTACTTTGGAAAGAAATAGCACTGCATGATGCATGCAATGCATCCATGATGAATGTGGCTGTTATTTGAAGGGAGTTCCAGTTCCTTTGATCAAGAACGTTTTCTCGTCACTTTCCAATGGATCTAATGTCAGTTACTTGATTCTGACTGACCATGGTTGCTATGGAATGAAGCCAGGTGCCCCTTACATTGTAACAGTATTTAAGGTCATGACTTGCTGTATGAATGTGTTATATCCACCTACAAACATGACTGGGGAACTTGCTGTATGTTCAAATGTCCATATTTCTAATGTTAACTTTAATAGGTTAATCCAACTCAAAGCCTTATTTTTTTCAAAGGGACGTGGCAGTAACATCTGCCCAAGAAACATTTGAACTCCAATTTGCAAGTGCCTCCACGAAAGTAGAATTGATGTTGCACGCTAATTTTCCGCTACATTTTAGTGAAACGGTGCACCTCATTTTTAATGCTTTAAACACCACTGGTGTTATACAAATTTTTTAAATGTTGTGTGGATTTGTTTTGGCATTTCAGACTGTACTTCGAGTGATTCTGTCCTTCATTCATTCACTCTTTTCAAGCATTTTTGTAGGAATTCCGTTAGTATTACTCTTGTTAATTACTATTTTGGTTCCATTGTTGCTCTGCAATGGATGTTCCACAACAAGCCCAAATGGTAATTGAGCTGTCACACGTCTGTCGGTGCCGTGAATGCATGGTGCAGAATTCTGGATTGTCTCTGCTATTGGAATTATATTGCACTTGGTATTTGTCTTTTCGATTGTGTGATTTCAGATTGCACTACCTGTGCCCTGGTGCTCTTTCAAATGTGCACTAGACATATTTGGCAATTGGCGCAAACTATGATCATGGATCTGCTCATGTATCCGAGGAGGGTGCATCTCTAGTGCTGTCCTATGTTCCTTCCATTGCTGCAAAATTCTTATTACAAGGTGTCTGCTCCTGATTGGATGGATGCTTCTGCTCCAGGATCTATACTTCTGGCATCTCCGCCCTCTGCTTTCGCTGACATGGCTGGTACTGACGAAGTTGGTTCTTTGGATTTACTCTCCAGGCTAAAGTGGATCTGTTGTCTGCAGATGCGCATTTCTTCCAGGACGCAATTGACTTTCTGGACATGGTGCACCTTTCTGCACTAGCGGTCTGTAGCATGGATGCCTCATAACACACTTTTTAATTCAGCCTTTCTTTTTTAAATTGGTTAAATATATATATATTTTTATTTGCGGGAATTTTTAAATGCCTTTTATTGCACTTATGTTATTAAGGTTTTTAATTACATAATCCTATGCCTTTTAATGATTTTAGAGGGGCTAACTTTTAGTGAGTTAGTCTCCTTCATAACCAAGGGGAGGCTGTGGCATGGCTTTTATTTATGCTTCATTTTAGATTCCACTGCTTAAGTGGACATCTCTTTTCATTGTGCATTTTACCACACTTTTCTGAATATGAGTGAATGTGCTGTATGTGTATCTGTGATAGGCAAAGATGCCTTTTAGTCTGTACAGTAAGTTCCAGGGTTGTAGATGAATAACACAATGCCACTGTTTGTCTTTCTTTCTGTGCTCATTAGGAGAAACTCCATTTTAGCAAGAAGAAACAAAATAAGCTGTTGTATGCTCTGTCACAGATGATAAGAACAGTGTTTTATTATATAAACAGCTCTGTGCTAGGGCTCTTTGAGAGGAGCATTTCCATGCTGGGAATTATCACAGAACCACTGCACACTGTGATTGGGACACAGCCCTGCTAACTCCGACCTCCATCCTGCTAAAGAGGATAACCTGTGCCCACAACCGGCTTCCTGACACCTAAGACCACGGTGTGAGGGTTGGACTATCCCAATTCATGTGACAGAATAATTCTACAGCTATACTCCCTCAACACAGAGGGGAGGCCACATAACTGGCATCTAAGATGAAAGAGAATTCCAAGGGCAGCTTGATGGAGTATTGCACTTATCGCAATCGTCTTACATCCTAGAGATAGTAGTACAGAATCCAGCGGTCCAAGATAGGCTCGTGCATGCCCTTGATCCATTTTCTGTACTCCATACCAACCAGGAAGAGTCACATTTGCTTAATCTGAACACCAAGTAACATGCTGTTCTTTCAGTATCCAGGCTGTTTACACGTTTGTAGCCCTGAGGAAGACCCATTGTGATGGTTGAATAAAAACATGTACCGTTATGGTTAATACGTCTATGATATTTACACTAAAGGTTCCGTATCCTCGGCCAACAAGCCTAAAATACCCGCAAATAATACAATACGTAGTGTGTGTTGAGCTGAAGTGAAATAGAAAACAGACATCTTGTCAAATCTTCTGCCCACCCATTGTTTGTAATTCTTTTGTTTTTGTTGTCAGATTCATATGGTCATGCCATGTTACTTAGTCACTGAGTCGCTTGTATGACACTTTTGTCGAACAGCCTCATTTGAAACTTTAATTCTCATATTATTGCATAACTTCAGTTTATGAGCATTAATATAATGAATAACTGCAGAATCATGTGTGTTGTGTCAATCACTTAAAGATTTCTTCAAGTTATTTGACAGAAGCAGTATTATTGAAGACATTACTCTCCTCACTGGAACTCAAAGAAGTTTACAATGTTATAGTCCCAGGTTATGAAGGGCACAGGGCAACCCCATCATCACTAATGGTATCTTGGTGGTATCAGCTTAATGTGCAACATAAATGTTTTACTAATTGACCTCTACAAAGAAAAGGATTAACTAATAAATGGAGCATGAGAAAGTATTTGTTCTGAAAACTAAAGGATAGATTCCTTCTGCGTTGTCATTGGATGTTTTTCGTATGTGTTACCCAGCCACTCTCGGAAAAAGGCAAGTAAATTGTGGTTATTTTGAGGAGCGAATGCACTTCACTTTTAAAAATCTGATGTTCTCATATTTACAGTTGATTTAAAGATTGGATTGCTAAGAGTGTGGTATTCTGCTATACAAAAGCAACACAATTCATTACTGTCAGAAATGGGGTTTCTGGTTGGCTGGGGTATACCCTTAAGCCAGACAGAACCCACCCCTCTAGTCAGGGCAAGTCAGTTACACACCAGAGGTATCCTGTGCTCACCTTCTGGTAACTTGGCACAGAGCAGCCAGGCTTATCATCAGAGGCAATGTGTAAAGTGTGTGTGCACCACATTCACACAGAAACACAATGAATACACCACAAAAGAGACTCCACACAGGATTATATAAATACTAGTATATTATATATGAACCCAGACCAAAATGACCTGAATCATAAATCCAGTCATCCAGTGCCATTACTCAGATAGTACTCTTTAATCCTGGACAATGCAAGGCAAAAAAAACATACATCACAGGATACTTAGGGCATGAAATGCAGCAGAAAAATACATCAGTAACAGTAAGTTCACATAGGACCAGGAACCCCTGCGCTCCTACCAGCATGGTTATGGTAATGCCTATGGTTTAGCTGAAACAAGTGCACTAGAAAACACAGTAGGGCACTTGAGCTCCAGTGCACCTACTGAACAGGATACAGTAATCTTTGATTCACTGTCTCCTAACATTTGGAAGAGTTCCTCATAATGCTTACTGAACAAATGCCCCCAAGGTATGTTCTGTCAAGTGAGAGGGGAGTCAAAAACTGCAGGATTCAGTGGGGAGACCTTCCAACATGCAGAGTTGTTAAGTGCAGTTGCCCGCAAGTGCGCGGTGCAGATGTCAACAACACAGAGAAGCTGAGCCCTAAACTCTGGCAAGTCCAAAGTCTTCCAGAGCAACTCACACTGCCTTTGCCAAAAACAGAGCCACCTGTGAAAGAATATGGTACAACTTTACTCCTCTGCCAGACCAGAACAGACAATGCCCCCTCTGAGTGTAGACCACCAGAGAACAGTACCTTGTGTTGCAGTGAGAACCTGTCTCTCTGGGGTCCTCAGGAAACACGGTAGTCTGGTTCTTCCAGGGAAATCAGATGCAGCAACTTCCCTTATTGATGTGGACCTACCCTGGAGGTTGGTCACCAGCGTCAACAGAGGCTCCACCTGCCAGAGGCACTTGCAGCAATAATAGTGGCCCTTGGAGACAGGTCCCCTTTTTTCCAATCTCTGCTTTGCAGGTCTAGGTACACACAAGACTTCCCTCTGGGTGGAGCCGGGCTATCAAACCTCAAATGCCTTGCCAGCCCAGGGTTACTAGGCAACACATCTTGAAGGCAGAGCAGAGAGGGGCTGCTTCTTTCTCCTGAAGCTGCCATGTACTACAAACAGACGATTTTGAGCTGTGGGGAGCGTGGCTCGTGTTTAGTTGCAATCAGCGACAAGCACAACAGGTGGTGGACTGTAGGAAGCACAGTTTGTGTCATGATGTAGTTAAAAAAAATAGGAGATGCTGGGTTGCAAGTAGTGCTCGATATGAGCACAATGAAATCTTTTATGGCTTTGAGATTCCGTGACCAGAGGGCAAGCAAACATGCCCTTGGAGAACACTGGGGCACAAGAGAGCAAGCAGGCAGGCAGGCCAGCGCATTACAATCACTTAAGCAGAGTGGCAGTCCCTTCAGCAGGCCAGAAGCACAGCAGGCCAGCACAGCAAAACAAGTACTTTAAATAATGGTTCCTCCTGGCAGCACAGCAGTCCTATGGCAATGTGCAGAATGTAGAGTCAGCAGTGTCTGGTTACAAGTTGCATGCAGTGTCCCTAAATATGGCGTCAGAGCCCCTGTACTTAAACTCAAAAATGACTTTAATGAAGGGGTGACTCAAAGGAACCCTTACAAGAGTGCAACAATCCCTTTCAGCACATCCCTGGCTCTAGATGATCAGTAGAAGGTAAATCAGACCTTTGGGTGAGGGCAGGGCAAAACCTATACAAATATACGAGCAAAACCTCTGCCTGCCCAAAAAGACTATCAGTATGCAGAGGAATGCATATATATTCCTGTCACACCCAGTTCTTCCTGTGTAGTGGCTATCTGGAAAGCAAGCACCATGCGTAGCTATCACCTAGCTCAGATGCATATTGGAGACAGGCTGCAAATAACAAAGAGTCATAAGCACAGAGAGATGCCAATTTTCTAAAAGTTACATTTCTGGAATAGTAATGTAAAAGCCAACTACATCAGTAAGCAAGGTTTATCTTCAATTTTCCTACACACACCAAATATGTCAATACCAATACTTTTTGATCAGGACTTACCACTTAAAAGTATATAAGGGAATTCCTAATGCTAGTCTATGAGAGAAGTAGGCCACATAGCAGTGAAAAACAAAATAGTTTGTCACTACCAGGGCATGCCACACAAAAAGGCACATGTCTTGCCTTTTACTAACACAGCACCCTGCCCATGGGCTCCCCAGGACCTACCTGGGGGGTACCTATGTATATTGAAGGAAAGTTTATGGTTTGGGAAGTAGTTTTATATGCCACGCCAAAGTGACAGTAATTTGCGTGCACAAGCCCTGCAGTTGCAGGCCTGAGATAGGTTTGAAAAGGTTGCGTCTGTGGGTGGCACCAACAGTGTTTCAAGCCTACTAGCTGCATTTAATTTACAGGACCTGGGTATATCTTACACCACTTTACAAGGGATTTATAAGTAAATCAAATATACCAAACAGGTGTAACCCAATCATACCTTGTCAGAGGAAACTAACCGTATATATGCTTTGATACAGGAAGTAGACCCTTCCACAACAAGTACATTTTCAACCCAAAGCCTGTTGAAGCAACTTCTATACACGTCCAAGAGAATCATAAACCAGAAATTACATGCTGGAACCCTCATTAGATATCACAAGGACCAACGAATCCCGAGGGGATTGCGGATAGCCCTTAAGCCGACACTTTGCAGGAACAATCCCAAGTTCACTGAACGTTGGTATGAAATCTTGAACAAATGTTCATTAGACTTAATATTACTGATCGTGGAGGAGCTTTCCAAAGTCATTGAAGATCTTGACAAGGATATAAAGAGAATACAAGCCAACCTGGACAGCAATTTGACTAAAGATGAATTGGAAACAGCTTTAAATGACATCAACACCCAACTAGACAAGTACACGGTTTACACTTCACAACTGCCGCCGGGCTAGTCCGTTCTCACATTGATATCCTGCATAACTTCACGCGCATGCGCCGCGTCTCACTATCGAGTTAACATGGAAGGTTTTGAGGACGCCTTGATGTTCACCAACTAACAACACCAATCGACTTAATGTATTTCCCCTGACGAAGTGCGTCATGCACGAAATGCATAGGGATTGGATTTGAACCTTTTCATGGATGAACTGTTTTTGATGAAGTGTTCTTTGAGTGTATACTAACTCACAATATTGGATACTTGACTGTGACGGAACAGTTGAACTAGACAAATGATGTATTGTACAAATTAAATACCTCAGGAATCTCTGGATGCAGTTTTGATTATTTCACAGCATTACACATTGAAGACCGTTGTGTCTCACAGAGGAGTGCGGTTGGACTCATTGTCACATTTGCCAATGTACCTTTCTTTATAGTTGCCTTTTACTAACACAGCACCCTGCCCATGGGCTCCCCAGGACCTACCGGGGGGGTACCTATGTATATTGAAGGAAAGTTTATGGTTTGGGAAGTAGTTTTATATGCCACGCCAAAGTGACAGTAATTTGCGTGCACAAGCCCTGCAGTTGCAGGCCTGAGATAGGTTTGAAAAGGTTGCGTCTGTGGGTGGCACCAGCAGTGTTTCAAGCCTACTAGCTGCATTTAATTTACAGGACCTGGGTATATCTTACACCACTTTACAAGGGACTTATAAGTAAATCAAATATGCCAAACAGGTGTAACCCAATCATACCTTGTTTTAGGGAAGGGAACACATGCACTGTAGCACAAGTTAGCTGTGGCAAAGTGCTCAGAGTACTAAAGCCGAAAAAAAGAAGGTCAGAATAAAATTCGGAAGAAAGCAAAAGGTTTGTGACTAACCCTGCAGAAAGAGCCAGGTCCGACAATTACTTATATAAGAGAAATTATTCTAACAATTTTAAGGTTCTAAAAACAACAATATGCTATAAACTGCACTCAGTAGAACTCTGGATAATGTTCAACATTGAGGTCATCAGCAGTTGCACAATGCACTCTATTTTTTAAACTGCTGATCTTCCTGCAGAGTAAAATGATAATACATTAGAAGTGTATGTGATATATCACGAGCTGTCAAGTTGTATGCACCTTCATACTTACTGGTACATGAGACAATCAAACTGATTGAGTACAAAGAAAGTAGAAATAGACAGGATATATGAATCACCATTAAAAGGGGAGTTGTGGGATGACAGAATCCGTATCATAGTTAGAAGCACCCAAATGATTGGATTGTCTAAAAGATCATCTTTTAAAAGATTAGCATGGTTGCTCGCAATGAGAGAACTGAAACTTGTGTAATATTCTGTCAAGTATAAGGTTTCATGGGTAATGTTATTTTAATGCATTCACAGAATGTTCATTGTTTTTATTTACTGGCTGTAGTAATCCTTTATTTGACTTTTTAAATACATGTATTGTATCTTTAGTGTGCTTTGAACATAATAAAAGAGACGGGAAAAACAAAACAGACAAGAATAGCCACAAGAATACAATAAAACAGTAAATATATTTAAGCACTTTCTTCGGAGGGCATGCAGTAGAGACTCATCTTGCACTAACGTTTGACAAACAGTCCTTCAAAAGGTCAACTTTGTAAACTCTATAATCTGTGATTGACAACGGAAAAACAATACCTCCCTTCATTAGAATTTGCACAAGAAGAGAAAGAACAAGCACTGATGAAGGCATGATAGCTGGCTTTTATGTACTAAAGATTGCAAAAATGTGTTTGCAATATTTTTGCCATTTGCATGCTGTAAGAAATTGGCTTATTAGTTGTGAAAGCATTTACAATTAATAAATCTGCATTTGAATTTTTACTGAAAGTAAGCATCCCATTGCAGCACTTGACTCGCTCAGGGCAGTTAAGTACAGCAGACCAAGGGCTACTAAGAGAAGGTGGTGTGGGTGAGTAAACCAAGTCCACTAGTGCGCAAACAACTACATAACATAACATCGTGTGTATTTGTAAAGCGCACGTTCACCACTACGGGTATCCTGGCGCTGAATAACAGATGTTTTGTTATTACCCAACTCAATGGTATGCATTTTATCGACCTCAGATGGATTAAAGGCTGAGTGGACCCACCGGGATTTGAAGCTGTGACCATGAGGTCGAACACAGGCCCCTGAAGTAGACGCATTAGTCCACTGAGCCACCAGACACGGTGTACACAGAATACATCATTGGCCCCAGCCAGTGCTTTTTCTTTTAAAGGAAAATTACTTTTATTACATACACACTACTAAATACTACACTTTAAATTACAAATATATATAATCAGATAGGTAGAAATACCTTTTCTGACTCTTTCATATCACACTAAACCTCTAGTGAATCCTGTACTCCATGACCAAAATGCCACACCTATACCAGATGCAATACCACAGTATAAGGGGGGTGGGGTCATCATACATAAGGCAGGTCTACCAGCTTTGTTAAGTTGTCATCAAATCAATAAAAGCAGCCATGTGTTCTGATTAAAAATTATAACACATTTTACTCAATATTAACTCTACCAATAGTCAAACGTCTTGATTACAGTGTAATGCTTTACATTATTAATAGCAATTCAATTTCAATAAAGCTTTATAATACAAAACATGTGTCAGAGTCTTTGTTTTACAATTATTGGCTTGCCACTGCTGTTGTGTTATGAACCACAAGGGTTCCAACAGTATAAAGCCCAAGAGCAAAATTGAATTCAAGAAAAACTTTGCGTGGGGTCAGGAATGTAATCCCCTGTGGGATGCAGAGGTTACTTTTAAAAGGTCAGTACTGTGGGTCTAGTGTGCTCACTGCAGCCTGCAAAACATGCCTTAAAATAATTGGTTGCACTTGTGCCCCTTCTTGTGGCACTAGGCCTGTTGCAGTGAATAACCAATGACACTAAAAGCTGCTAAACTCCCTTCACTTTTGGGGCTTTATAGCACAGCATGTTTGTTTTGCTGGGTGCCCTGGGAGCAATCTTTTCTCTCAGCTCCTTACCCTCCTCCAGCCGCACAGTTTTCCATGCCCATGATGTGGGCAGGGTTATAGCAAGCTGGAGTGCCCTAAGGTCTGAGACATGGGCAGAAGGGCAGGAAGCAAACTCAGCCTGGTGCTTCCTATCGGTCCTAGGGACCCCCTGAATAATGCACCAGTTACCAGGGGCATGGGGGGTCCAAGGGGCATAAAATAAGTACTAGGATAGGGCCTCACACATGCTCCCTCTCACTTAAACTTAACAATGAAGGTTGCAGCTACCCATGGGGGCTTGGCCCCATGAGCGGCCCGTGCAGGTAAGTGTGGCGAGGCAGGTGAGGGGAGATTCGACAGACGACGACAAGGGGAAATGAAAGAAATAATTAATGTCCCCTCATCATTGTCTGTTGTATCCCCCCCACCCTGGCCCACCGCCCTACCACACTTACCTGCACAGACCCCTCCTGCTTGGCCCTCTCTAGAGGAAAGCTTTGAAGTAGATGAGTGCTTTGTTTTCTTCCTGTTTTGTTCTTCTTCCTACTTCTTAGGCCTGTTTTTTCAGCCCCGTTTGGCAATGTTTAACAAATTTGGATTACATTTGATATTAATGCCCAGCCTTAGACATCTGAAGCATTTTCCTCAGCCTTTTAGTGTCTAAAGGAGTGGACATCTGATCAGTCCTCTGCTTGGCGTTGGTTGCTCTTCTCCTGCTTGTTTGGGCATCTTGTGCAGCCCTTTCCAGCCAGCCAGCAACACACCATCTCTTATACACTCAGCAGGTCCTAGGGCCTCCTGGCTTCCTAAAAGACACTTGTGTGCCAGTGGATTTAAGGGCCAGTCCACAGAAGCCCTAGGGAAACCTTTTAGGGTCCCTCAGCAAGAACATTCCCCAACTGTTCCTAAGTAGCATGAGGGGGCCAGCACCACTGGTTCTGAATAGACTTATCCTAGTCCTGGGGAATCAACTGGAGTAAAAGTCCCAAAGTCCATCTTTACAGGAAATCAGGTTTCTTCTCTTTCCATCTAGGCATCCCTTGGCCTTTGTCACTCATAGGTCTAGTGACTTCTCGTTTTTTTGTCCTCATACATGCCTTTAGGGACGCTCTAGATGGGATTCCCTCACGTCTTTCAAATAGGCAACTTCGATATCCACCCTTGTATAATACCTATAGAAGGGGAACAGAGTTCTCCCTCTAGATAAAACTGTTTCCTAGTCCCACTCCAAATCAGAGCACCTGGAAGACCGTATGTTACTAGGGAGGACCGGAATAATAGTACCCTAGCATAATCAAAAGACCGATTTGACTTCTCCCTTCAGGCCACTAGAGCCGCCCAGATCTTACGTATGCTAGTTTCATCACAGGCCATATCGGATTGACTAATATGGTAAGATCAAAATAATATGCTTCAAACAGTCCGCAAAAGATGGTGGAATTTCAGATTACTAAACTCTACAAATTTCCCTTCTGGCGATGATTATTATATAGAACACAAGTTTCGAAGCTGGAACGTTCATACAATAATCCGACATAAGACAAAAAAAGATTAACCTTGGGCTAATTTCGATCTGCTGGAGCAGCATATCCTCTAGAAAACCACATACCTCAGTCCAGAAGAGCTTGATTCTTGGGCAATCCACAAACATGTGCAGATCGTCCACTGCTGCATACTTACATCTGGGGCTGTTGTAAAACTTCCCGGTTACTTTAGACAGTTTCTTAGGAGTCCAGTAAACTCTGTAGGCAGTATAAAGGTGATTTCTCTTGAGTGTGACTGATTTCACCACTGCCTGCAACATAATGAAAGAGTCACACCAAAGTTTCCATATTGCCTCCACATCTCCTCCAAAAACACTGCCCCAGAGTTTCCCAACCTCCAATTCCGCGGAATCCCCAGCTTTCAGAAGGGCCCTGTACCAGAATGAAACTTCACGTTTCCATATACCTATTCTGGAGACTGAATCGAATTTCAGACTTGTATCATCATTGTCCCACGACTGCGTTGCCCGCCATGCGGATAACTGGTAGAACTTAAATCTTGTCAGTGTCCCACCAGTCAGACTGGAGATTGACTCCCAGCTAATCAGTTGTGAATCCTTTTGAAGTTCTCCCCAGAGTCTGATACCAGATAGTCTAAGTGGTTGGCAAAGTTGGTCCTGAAGGCATTCAGGTGTGCCGGGGGAACCCCAGATTGGGGCCTGTGCTGTATGGTACGGAATTTTCAGAACCCTTCTGATATAAATCCAGTTATTAAGTGCTGCTCGCAGGATCTTAAGTCGGACCTTCTTGTAGAATTTGGGATCACCAAATTTGTAGAGAAAAAACTCCTGCTCCAGTGGAACATCATGTATCATGGCCTGAAATAATAGACCAAGAGAGGAAGAGTAAGCATGGGCGGATCTAGCGGATCTCGCGTACGCGAACTTGCGGATTTACGGATTCGCAATCCGCGAAGATCCGCGAACTCTAGCGGATTTGCAGATTTTCCCGTTTTTTGTGTTTGCGCGCGTTCGCGCCGATTTTGGGACAAGTTCGCAATTGCGAACTTACTTTTCGGCTCGCAACGGCCGCGACTATGTTGTTCCTACGTCTGGTTTATCATCACAGGTTCACAGCACCCTCTGTTTCACCACTGCCACCCTCTGGGACACCCATGCCACCCTCTGGTACATCCTCACTGCCACCCATTAGGTTTATTTATCACTGTAGATTATGGTGGTTGAAAAAAGCAAGCACACCTGCCCTTCTTCAACTGCCATCAATTAATTTGTGTTTCATTAATGTGTCAGTAATTTTGAAAGTTCCAGTCTGGCTGGCACCTGCTTCCTTCCTTATCTGTAATTTGCTTTTTGTTGCAGTGAAATTTTTTTTTCACAGGACCTTTATGGTCTACTTGTAGCTATTCTATGAGCCTGCTGTTTGGGTCATAGCAGGGTCATAGAATAGTTGCAAACTCTGGAGGGGCCCATCAGGAAGCACTACCTTGAATGTTACTAATGTTAAGTTTGAACTTTTGCACCTGCTCATTGCTTTCAGTTTAGCTAAAATCGTTTTTTTCTGCAATTTCGCGCGTTTTTTGGGGCGCGAATCCGTGCGAGATCGATTTCGGAAGCCGCGAATACGTGCGAATACAAAATTGTTTTTTTTGCGACGTGTATGTTCGCGTGATCTTGCGCGTGTTCGCGAGGCGCTTCTAGCTATACGTTTGCCAAGTTACCCTATCGGTCGTACACGGGCGCGGCCATCTTGTTTGCGTGACGTATTCCGTTTCCGGCCGCTATGTGTAATCTCGCAAAGTGTGCTGCTCGCTAGTACAATTTCGCGCGTACTCGCAAGGAAAATCTCACGCGAACTTACCCACGCGGTCGTGAACGGGCGCGGCCATCTTGTTTCTCATTCATTGCTATGGTTCTGGGCATGCTTTCTCTATCCTCTCTCAATCTCTGCCATCCTTTGCTTGTTTGAAGTTTTTTTGATCTAATTTTACTTATTATCTATCCCTCTATTTTTCTAGCTCTATATTTTTGTGTTTTCTGCAGCTTTTAGTTACTTTTAAACTACTTTTTTTAACTCTTTTCTTTTCTTCTTCACTATTCTATTTCTTGTTTATCATTTAACTCTATTTCTGCCCAGACCATGGTAAAGGGAGCCGGGAAGCACCCTGAGAAGGGGAAGGGTCCCGCACCCCGTGCCCGGCTCCCGTGCGGGCGTTTAAGGGGGGAGCAAGTGGTCCCACGGGAGATCTTCAGCGCGGAGGAAGTGGCGGCACTGATCTTCCACGTCCAGCGCCGCCTCCCCAAGACGATCCTGGGAGGCGGCAAGATCGCGACTGGCTATGGCATCCGGGAGCGTCGCAAGCGGTGGGAGAAGGTGTGCCGGGCCATGTACAAGATCTCTGGGGTCCGGCGCACATATAACCAGGCCACCCACCGCTGGACCGATGTCATGGACCGGGAGCGGGACTTGCTGGACGCGCTCGGCGTAGAGGTCCCCGGGCTTGGTGAGTAGTAGTAGTAGTACATTTACTACTCTGTTGTATCCTGCTCTGTTATTTGCAAATCTTTGTTCTTTACCAAGAGCAATAATGCTGCCGATTACATTGAGGTAAATTATATTTCAAAATCTTCTATGCATTTCAGGTGCACTGCTCTCCTTCTCAGTAGCCTTGCTTGCTACTATGCTTCTTTGTTTTGTATGTTGTGTTCAGAAGCATTTCATTGGCCTGAGAAATTATGTATGAGTGTAGTGTAAAGATAAGAACTGCGTAATGCTAGACAGTAAGGGTCATATTTTCAATTACCGGCGCATCCCTGCAAAGTAGCAGGGATGCGGCAGTAATTGTGTGCCATGCCACCACCACCCATTGGCCCAAAACGTCACAGAAGCCTTACGCATCTGTGCCGTAAAGGCAGCGCATTGCTGGAGTTGCGTGCCAACGATGGCGCAGCTCCAGCAATGCTCTGGGGTACCCTATCTCCCCAATGCTGCATCAAGCCGTACGTCGGCTTCAAGCGCGCAGGGTTTGAGTCATGCATCATTGTCCTAAAAGTGACTGATTGACATCTTGTAGATTTCCCTCAGCCACTTTTAGGATTCGTTCCTGCGCAGGTACGTCCTCCCTTGCGCCGGAACGCCCCCCTGATGGCGCAGGGCTTTACAACGTGATGCATCGCCCATATGCCCATATGTGGTTTTTTTTTTAATATATACGCCGCACCAACACCATGGCGAGTCTTTTGTTCTGCCGCTGCGTCACAAAAGGCACGCAACAATGGAGGAAAATGAGCCGCAACTTCCGCAAGGGACTTCTAAATAAGCCCCAACAGACTGAAGTCCAGTCCTTCCTTTAGACACATGGCTATAAGAAGAAATAGTGGCGGTGGTGGCGGGTGGATTGATAGTTTGAGTATGCAAGCAGGATGGACTTTGTCGGTCACTTCGCGTGCTGCGCACTGCTGCCTGCAGTGCCAGGCCTAGGCAAACCTCTTTAGTAGTCTGTTTATTGAGTTACATAGGAACTTTCTAAGTCAACGTTCAGCAAATCAGGCAATACGAATAACGTAGTATACCACATGAGATAGATCCCGTGGAATAGTTGTCTATCTATTTGCTATTTTTCCAAAATATTTTGTTATTGTTCTTTTGAAATGTTTGATTTGGTTGAAAAATCTCATCCATGTTTTCTGGTTTTTCTTTCTTTCATGTTGTACATCAGCTCCCCCCAAGGGCAAGAGGACACAGGAGGAGGGTGCTGAGGATGCAGGCCAGGATCGGGCAGGCGAGGGCTCCTTTGCTGGCCCCAGTAAGTTTACATTTTAATAAACAGTACCTATTTTTTCCTAGCGTTCCTCATTCGATTTTTTCTAAATCGTCTTTGATCTTCTTGTAGACTGGATATAAATTCTTATCCTGCCTCGAATATGACTCCCTGTGGTATTACTAGACTATTCTTATTAGTCTGTCTGTGTAGCTAACTAAGATTGGACATTTGGCAATTCCATTGGACTCCCATTCTATTCAGCAATACCTCTATGCACTGTCTCCTTACTGACTAGATAGTGTGGCAGAGTCATTCAGCTCCCGAAGTCACCGATTATAGATCCCCAATGATCTCTAGATTATCGTACGCAGGACAAGAGAGTAGTACGGAGTCACAGCACAGTCAAGAAGTGTCAGAGGCACTCATGCTTGCAAAAATTCCAAAACCTTTAGCTCATCCCCTCTAGTCTGGAGGAACAAAAACCACAGAGTCTATTTAAGTTTAAAAGCTTTATTAAAAGTAAACACATTTATTAAAATCTACTTTGTCATAAAACTATTTAACTGAAAACGGAAAAGTGGTTAGTGCTGACGATTAATTGGACACATTTCTTGTGGTCGAGCCGAGCTCTCACCTGGTTTGAACTTGATCCTGGTCGTGTTCTTAGGAGTCAAGCTTCTGTCTGTTAGGAGAAAAAGTGGTGCGTGTTAAAAATCAAAAGCAAGCATTCATCAGTTGTGCATAAAAGTGCAGCAAGACAACAGCCTTCCCTGGAAAATGGGACATTTTTACTATGGAGTAGACAGTCACAAATTATTAATTGTATTCAGTTTTTTTAACATTTCTCCTAGACCAAATATTATATAGTAGTGAGTGGTGTATTCTAACATTCTTAAATGTACTTTGTAGGTGTAACATCTGGTGACGGGGCCAGCGCGGAGGTGGCTGTGTTGGGCGAGGACTCGGAGGACTCTGGGGAGGAGGCGGTGCAAGAGCCGGCGGACGGTCCTGTGGGGGTTCAAACGGTGGTGGCGGAAACAGGTAAGCTATATATTCCTTACTTATTGAGATTGAAGACTGCATAGTGTGCTTTCTGCACGGGTGTATTACAATTACAAATCAACCAGGTAGTAGCCTCCTCGAAATGTACTTCGACTTAGCTGTGAAGTTTTTGGTGATAAGAATCCCAATAAGTTCTTAGACGAACGTGATGGATGGGATGAACGAAAAGCGAAAGAAGGGTGTAAGTAAGTGGGACGCGAACTTGTATGATGGCTGGCAAAGAAGAACGATATGTGTTTGCTTGGCCCCCGAGGTGGCTGGGAAGGAAAGAATATGGTATGGTGCATGGCTGGGTCAATGATGAAGCAAGGATGGGTGGAAGGACAGCAGCCTGGGTGGGTGAAACAGAAACTGTATGTGTGCGTATACTTTGACTGAATGGATGCCTGGAGCATGGTATTCTCTGACTCTTAGATAGCACATGTGTATCTAGAGAGAGTAGATGGTCGCCAGGTGAAGTAAGTGTTACCTTGAAGAGCATGTACCACCGCACCCGCACGTCCGTTCCAGTGCAGGGAAGGCAAGGAAAAGAAATTGTAAATGTGTCCAATACTACCATGAATAGTAGCAGTACTTTGTATTGCGTTTGCAATCACAGCATATATCTGGTTATTACGGTGGACACTCCGTACCTCTCTTAATAACTTTAGTTTACTTGTAGTACGTCATTCATGTGTGGGTGTATCACTGTTCACTCAATATTAAGCAAAGCACCTAAAGTCATCTCATATGTCATCAAATACGTCCCATGTGAAGTGATAGATAATCAAATTAGTTAGCTTCTTCATTTTCCTTTTCTAGTACTCATTTGCACTGTAGGGTGAAAGGTAAATTAATTAAGCAGTAGCCCTTGTAACAGAGTATTCTCAGTGCCACCCGTAATAGAAAAGTAATAGCTTCACCACCTGCATGTACTGTACCGGTACAGTAACGCAAGTCTGTCTCACTCATCATGGTGTGCAACTTTTTTTCTCGGGTGCAAGTTCACTGTGCTGTCCATGTCATTCTGCCGGCTTGCATAAGATAACGTACCAATTTCCCTAAACAAGAGAGAAGAAGAAGAATAAGACTGGTGTACTGTCATAGTCGACTGTAATGGAAGTCCATAGTGGTCGTAGAATTTGTTCATTAAACTACCACTAATGTTAGTGCAAGGATGCAGAAGTGGGAGGTTACATAGATACTGTCCTCAATAGTTATGTACTGTGCTTTCAATTTGCTACTTGTACTCTGTGACCCAACTTTCGGCTCAATCACTTTGTGTTATTAATAAGGAGCATTGGTTACAGACTATGTCTTTCTTTCTTCATATAGTTGCTCCTTCCAAATCAACAACACGGAGGGAGCAGGCTAGATTGGCCCGGCAACGGAGGCTGGAGGCCACTGTCGCCGAATATCGGCGGCTGGTGGCCCTGGAGGAGGAGGAGGACACGCAGTCGAGCGGGGCAACAACGACATCCTCGACTGTGACCACTGCATCCTCCTCCGTGACTAAGCCAGCGGGACCGAGCCGGGCTAAGAAAGACGACCGCCACCGCCAAGCAACCGAAATACCAGCTGCCCCCCACAGTAGCTGCAAGGAACGCCAACGCCGCCTACGAGCCCGCATGTCCAACCTGGAGCAGGAGGTCCTGAAGTATAAGAACTTGGTTAAGGGCCTCCGCTCCGAGCTTGCCACCCTCCGCAAGGAGTATGATGCCCATGCCGCATCATGCACCAGCACCAGCACCCTCCAGTAGTGGAGTGTCCCTTGCCCTTTTTTTATAGACTTTTGGGGGGTGGGATTTGGGAGTTGGGATCGTTTTGGGACGTTTCAAAGACAATCGTTGGGGTTAGGGTGGGTGAGGGAGATTATTTTGTTAGGGCTAAATAAATATATTTTTAAACTTTATCTGACCATACCTGTTTTTTACTGCTTTTCAGTCTGGTGGGTGGGGGGCGGGGGTGTAACAGTAACTTTGTTTTCCTGAACAGTCGTAGGACTTTAGTAGTACAACCGTCAATCTCTTGTCTACTCCGAAATAATACTCCATTATACTACCTCCCACCAAACGCTTATCTTACCTGTAATTTGTGTTAGAAATTAGTGCTAGGCCCAGGGCTGGCTCCAGGTGAAATGGGGATTAACGTTGTCAATCCTGGGCGGGTGACATTTCCTCATTGCGGTGGTACTAGTGGTGTGACACAGTGGCAGTTGCATGCCTATGGAAAAAAAGAAAACGAAACCTTGTTTGTCCTCCTTACTGTAGCATTACAACGGTTACGGTACGATCGAGAAAATAGCAGGTGACAGTACACTAGAACAGTGCCATAATGTAGCCTAACAAATGGTAAAGTATTTGCTTGCAAGTATAACTAGTACTTGCGTTGAATTTATTTGACATTGGCTACTACTACTAGAAGATATAGTACTGAAGCTGAGTAAGTCTAGAAGATATCCTCGTATTCCTTCACCAGCCTGTTGCTATGACCTTATCCTCCCCAGCAAGTGTGTGGAATTATTGATGTCATTTTAGTCAGACATCAAGCAAAACAACACAGCCCGGGGGAAGAGGGTTAGGGTTTGTAAAATGGATGGGAATGGGGGTTTCTTTTTGGGTAGGTTTTGTTGAGAGAAGAAAAAAAAAGCAGAGCATGGACAAACAATAATTGAAGATACAGACAATCTTTGGTTACAAACTAAAGGTAAGCACATGCAGTCACACTCATAGAATAAAAGACAACAATGGATACTGTATCTGTATTGCGTATGTTGTTGGAGTTGTCCTGTTGAATTTGGTAAGTAAGTTGCATGCAGCAAACAATTCCTGAACAGTCGTAGGACTTTAGTAGTACAACCGTCAATCTCTTGTCTACTCCGAAATAATACTCCATTATACTACCTCCCACCAAACGCTTATCTTACCTGTAATTTGTGTTAGAAATTAGTGCTAGGCCCAGGGCTGGCTCCAGGTGAAATGGGGATTAACGTTGTCAATCCTGGGCGGGTGACATTTCCTCATTGCGGTGGTACTAGTGGTGTGACACAGTGGCAGTTGCATGCCTATGGAAAAAAAGAAAACGAAACCTTGTTTGTCCTCCTTACTGTAGCATTACAACGGTTACGGTACGATCGAGAAAATAGCAGGTGACAGTACACTAGAACAGTGCCATAATGTAGCCTAACAAATGGTAAAGTATTTGCTTGCAAGTATAACTAGTACTTGCGTTGAATTTATTTGACATTGGCTACTACTACTAGAAGATATAGTACTGAAGCTGAGTAAGTCTAGAAGATATCCTCGTATTCCTTCACCAGCCTGTTGCTATGACCTTATCCTCCCCAGCAAGTGTGTGGAATTATTGATGTCATTTTAGTCAGACATCAAGCAAAACAACACAGCCCGGGGGAAGAGGGTTAGGGTTTGTAAAATGGATGGGAATGGGGGTTTCTTTTTGGGTAGGTTTTGTTGAGAGAAGAAAAAAAAAGCAGAGCATGGACAAACAATAATTGAAGATACAGACAATCTTTGGTTACAAACTAAAGGTAAGCACATGCAGTCACACTCATAGAATAAAAGACAACAATGGATACTGTATCTGTATTGCGTATGTTGTTGGAGTTGTCCTGTTGAATTTGGTAAGTAAGTTGCATGCAGCAAACAATTCCTCTTATTGGCGGCACTCCTCCATTCCAGCTGACGCTTCGTCCATCAATGTGGCTGGTGACCACTGACAGAAAGACACCCTGTCCACTGCCTGCCTGGCGGATGTTGACTGAAACCCGGCCTGTAATTATTGAACGGAAAACAGGAAGTGCTATTACAATACCACTGATAAATAAATAAAAGGTATGTACGCTGTGTGGTTCAAAAAGTGACACTTTGATTTCCCTAATAGACAGTACAATATTTTTGAAATTGCGTGCTCTGTCTGAGTCACCTTTTTAAGGATCAATAAGTATGGCCAAAATAATATAGCGGATCTTTCCCCTCAAGGTAGGTGTACTGTAAACTGTGTTTTAGAACAAAATTTGACCTTCCCAGCAATGCTCCCACCAAGACCCTTACTAAAGCCAGTCGCAAAAATGTAGAAGAACCCCAATCAGATCTCCAAAAACGATGCCTAGCAGAAAAATGGTTACAAAACGTACTTTGAAAGTAACAGTAGGCCCAAATACAGACCGTGGATTGTATTCAAACCACTTGCAAGCAAGCACAAGTATCCATAGCCAGCATCGCTCCAACAGTGCTCTACAACAACAGAACTGCGTTGCAATAGAACCCCCCGAAACACATGCAATCCTGCTGCTAGGGCTAACCCTAACGAACCCTAACTTACAAAAAGTGCCAAAACTGGTGTTTCCTTATGGATTTTGTCCAACAAACTTCTATCCGGTATTAGACCTTCCCAGGAATGCCCCAGGCAAGACCCACCAACCCACCCGCAAAAAAACACCCGACAACACCCCCAAACAGCGAAAAAGCTAAATCTCATACTTACAATGTCTCTCGGCCTTCGGTCCAAACGCGGCGCTGTGCAGCTAGGTCATCATCATCATCAATCATCATAACTCCTGTTTTCCACCACGGATTTCCTGAAAAGCAAATGCAATCAAGATTAGACTGTCGCAGCAGTGCTTCGACAGAGACCCCGGCCGCAACCCACCCACGAACAGCAGGAAGCCCCCCAAAACGCTACATTGAGCAAGATGTCAGAAGAAATAGCAAAAAAAAAGGCTGTTCCTTATGGATTTTGTCCAAAACACTTCTATCCGGTATTAGACCTTCCCAGGAATGCCCCAGGCAAGACCCGCCAACCCACCCGCAAAAAAACACCCGACAACACCCCCAAACAGCGAAAAAGCTAAATCTCATACTTACAATGTCTCTCGGCCTTCGGTCCAAACGCGGCGCTGTGCAGCTAGGTCATCATCATCATCAATCATCATAACTCCTGTTTTCCACCACGGATTTCCTGAAAAGCAAATGCAATCAAGATTAGACTGTCGCAGCAGTGCTTCGACAGAGACCCCGGCCGCAACCCACCCACGAACAGCAGGAAGCCCCCCAAAACGCTACATTGAGCAAGATGTCAGAAGAAATAGCAAAAAAAAAGGCTGTTCCTTATGGATTTTGTCCAAAACACTTCTATCCGGTATTAGACCTTCCCAGGAATGCCCCAGGCAAGACCCGCCAACCCACCCGCAAAAAAACACCCGACAACACCCCCAAACAGCGAAAAAGCGAAATCTCATACTTACAATATCTCTCGGCCTTCGGTCCAAATGCGGCGCTGTTCAGCTAGGTCATCATCATCAATCATCATAACTCCTGTTTTCCACCACGGATTTCCTGAAAAGCAAATGCAATCAAGATTAGACTGTCGCAGGCTCGCAGCAGTGCTTCGACAGACACCAAAAAATACCCACAAACACCCGGAACCCCGCCAAAGAGCACCTCAAAGGCAAGCAAGTCAGCAAAAACGGCAAGAAATTTCCACCTCATATTTGGTACAAAACACTTTTGTCCATTATTAGAGCTTCACAGCAATGGGCCCAAATCCGTCAACTCACCCGCAAAGAAGTACAACACCCCCACAAGTGCTGGGTCTTTCTTCATTGGGCGTAATCCAGCACTCTGCTTGGAGGGAAATCGCAGTCTGAAGGAGGAGGATAGAGGAGCATGTTCTTCAGAACTTGTGAACCTGAGGAATGTAGACTGCGGCACCTTCAAATCAATAAGCAAACAAGTGAAGACAGTTCTGATGATGGTCTTGTTTTTGGGATTAGGTGATTAAAGTTTGAATTAAATTAACTGTGCAAAACAAAGAAAGAGAGACACAAAGCACACAGGAATAAAAGTGAAAAGGACGAAAAAGAAAGTTCTTGATTGATTGTCTCATTTTCAGGGCTCGGTGTCAGGGAATAAGAACAAGATTTCGTCATCATACTCTGCGAATTCAGGCTGGATGAGGTCAGTGCCACCGAACAGAGAACAAATCCCCTCATCTACGTTGCCGTCCTCCTCGTCTTCATGCGGCGTGCTTTCTCGTACTTTGTAATCTGGTGGTATGAGGTGCTGATTCATCTTGATCATTGTCAGCCGCTCCACATTTTTGGGCGAGAGGCGGCTCCGTTTGGGAGTTACAATGCCACCAGCAGCACTGAAAACACGTTCAGAAGACACACTTGCGAGGGGGCAAGACAAATAGTTTATAGCCAGGTTGAAGAGCTGTGGCCACAATTGTTTTTTGCCATGCCAATACTGCAATGGCTCATCATTAAGAAAGACCTCTGTTGAGTCATTCAGATAGTCCTGCACCATCGACTCAAGGTCATCAACTGTTCCTCCACTTTGCTTACTTTTTGCTGTGCCTGTGACATTTTTTCGAGAACCATACCCCATCAAACTTAGCCAATCCTCCTCCGCAGCCACTGTTAGTGTTGTCATTGTGTGTGGTGCAGATGATCCAGTTGCCGGTGTCTTTAACGGCTGAGAGGTCACTTGTGCCCCAGCCACAGGTGCAGAAGTGGATTCTTGTGACTGGGGATGGCCTGCTGATGCTGATGCTGATGTACTGGCTTCTCCTTCAATAACCTGCCGTTCTTTTTCATACCTCTTGGCTGACCAGGCTAACCAATGTTTGTACTTTTGAACATCTGCATCAGCAAAAGGAAAGAATGTTTCGCCTGCCAGCGCCTTTTTGTAGCGTGGATCCAGAATAGTAGCACAAATGTAATGCTGATCTGACTTGATCTTTTCAAGACGTTCATCACCACGTAGGCGCTCTAATAATTTCTCAGACAAAATAAAATGGTCTTTTTTTTTTTCATCTTTTTCAAACTCAGAAGACACCGCCATCAGTTGGTGCTCCAGCATGCACAACAATGGGATAGCTTTTCCCAAATTACAGTCCTCCTGGCTGACTGCACGCGTGAAGAACTCAAAAGGACGAAGCATGTCTGTCAGGCTTTTAACTATGTCCCATTGCGACGCACTCATCCGTAGGTCCTCCTTCTGAGATGTACCCTCTGTGAAGAAATAGTGATCGAGTACCGTATACTGCTCATACAGACGCTCAAGCATGTAGAAGGTTGAGTTCCAACGTGTTGCCACCTCCTGGATGAGTGCTTTCACTGGCATTCCACGTATAAATAGCAGTCTCCGCAGATGCTTCCGGGCCTTAAAAGAATGGCTGAAATGGTTGCACATTTTGCGGCAGGTGGCCATTACCTCGAACGCTGTACTCTGTTTATCCATCAAGAATTTTTGAACTACCAGGTTGATACAGTGCGCCAAACACGGCACTCTAACATGGTCACCCTTCAACATGGCCTTAACTACATTGGCGCCATTATCCGTGGAAACATAACCAATCTTGAGTTTTAGGGGGGATAGCATTTTCAACACCTTTTTGTTAAACTCTTCCAAAAGGTTTTCTGCTGTGTGACTTTTCTCCAAGCCAAACATGGCTAGTGTTGCATGTTTCCGAGCAGCTTTGAAAACTTTGTCCGGGTCAACACCTGCGTTTAGCTTTGCTATAACACCTGAAAAAGAGACCCAGTGTGCAGTGATGCACATGTAATCAGCGCCTGCGCCACTGGTCCACATGTCTGTTGTCAGATGTATTGTGTGAACAGCACTCTTCTGCAAAGCTGCCCCAATCGCCTCCAGCACATCTTCATGTAGTGCTGGAACCGCAACTCTGGCAAAATAGAACCGGCTCGGAACCTTCCATTTAGGGCAGAGCGTTGCCACTAATTCAAGAAAACCTACCGCTTCTACAAAAGAAAAAGGTAGAAGGTCCACAGCTAGCATTTTAGCCAGCTTAGTGTTATACAGACGCGTCAGTGGGTGGTTGCGTTCATATGGCACGTCTGAAGTAAGCATTGTTCTAATGTTGCCCTGGACCAAGCATTTACGGGCTGATAATGACTTCGTTGACCCAATTTTGCTCGCTGGTGAACTTTTGTGCGTTGGTGTCTCACTCGCTCCAACACTCTTAGTGTGCCTCACATTGGGTGTGCTGCTGACAGGGGTACTGGGTGTAAGGGAAGTGTTTGACACGTCTTCTTCCTGCTCGTCATCATCAGATGAAACATCAACGTTTCCTTGAATTTGGCCTTTCTTGATCGCATCTAGGTGCACAAACCATTTGACAGTGTGCTGTCTCCTAAGATGACCTCTCTGGCCTCCGGTACCATAGTTGGTACCTGGCTTACCACGACTAACTGCTTGCTTACAAATGGTACAAATGGCAAACTTTGGATTTTTTGGACAAACAGTAAAGAAGTCCCAAACTGGGGACTTGAAGTGTCTGTGGGACATGGAGGAGGCGGCGATACTGGTGGTGGTGGTCATGAAGCTAATGCCAGATGAAGTGGAGGATCTGGATTGCCCAACTTTTGTACGTTTTGCACTTTCACTGCCACTAATTAAGGTCGAGGTTGACGGAGGTCTCTTCTTGCCAGAAAGAAATATGGAAGCGGGACGAGTTGGTGTACTACTTAACTCCAATGATTGTGGTGTTTCCACTGCCTCCTCATCGACAACATTATCATCATCATCACACTCAGCAGCTCTTCGGGCTAGGGTCAAAATGTCTGTTTGCTGCATGCCCGCTGGGGCTGCAGTGACCTTTATGATGACTGGGTCGTCGTTGGCAGAGTCTTCATCAGCAGCAGTATCCGCCACTTCTTGTTGAGACTCATCACACTCCATAACTCTGAGACTTTGGACGAGCTTCCTTTTACGCTTAACTACCTTTGTCGGATCATGGTGTGCCTCACTCTCAGACGGCTGTGGTGCTGGTTCCCAAGTTTGATCCGTATCATCAGAAGGAGGTGTGCTTGAAGAAGATGTAGACACCACCCTTGATCTCTTCCTTGCTAGGGGTGTGGAAGACAATGAAGGATCATCAGGAGGAGTGGCTTCCTCAAATGATACCTCGCCTTGATTGTCGATTTCCTGATGTGCCCCTACTTCGGGAGGAACAACTATTGTGGACACTTGTTGTGACCCTCCATGCACCTCTGCTTGCGCATCTCCTTGCGCTGCCTCTCCTTCCACATGTACTTGGGCTTGTACTTGCACTTATGATTGTTGTTGCAGCTGTGGTTGTTCAACACTCGTCAGATGAGCTACAACAACCTGTGTTGATTGAGGGACATTGCTGCTGCTTTCTTGCGATGAGCCAACATCACTGGTCGATGGTGAGTGAACAACTATACTGGCTGCCTCTGCAGCACTCAAGGGCTTGGACTTAAGTTGGCGTGGTGGTGGTGGTGGCACTGAGCCCAATGGAGAGGGGGTGCTGCTGCCAGCTTGGTCCCCAGCAGATCCCGCTGCTGCTGCTGCAGGCATACTTTTTTTTTTACTCCCAAAAAAAGGGGCGGGCAGCACACCAGTGTCCTTGGTAACTTGCTTCTTCTGCTCCTTACTGGCACCTTTCTTGCTAGAGGAGCTACGGGTTACTTTTTTGGGGGCCATCTTCTTCAGAGCAGGTCAGCACGGCAGCAGTTGCACGAGTTGCAGAGGGTTCTGTGTCCAGACGTGACGTCGCGTGACGTTATGCTGCACACACACACCGCTGCAGGACTTCTTCCTGGCACTGGTGGTTCTCTTGAGTCTTTTTGTGCACCTAAAAGCAATGGAAGACAGAGGAACATCAGTTCAGTTATACACCCCAAAAAATCGACAAAGCACAGAAAAATGAGCACAATCCCATGCCATCCATGATGTTTACATTGAAGACACCCCACAGAAAGACTAGGGAGTGGGACATGCAAGTATGCAACACTCAGTCACTACCCCTGGGCATAATGGATGAAAAGTAGGCAAAATAAGTGCAGGCCTCAGACACTGCCTCTCCTCAAAATGGCCCCTCCCTTACACCCCAAGCACATGTTGCCTGTACCAGCCAGCACTCAAGATGGCCACCACCACCACCCACATGGCCAGTCCACATCAACAGTACACCCCCAAAAAACAGAAAAACAGCCAGAAATCACCACAATCCAATGCCATCCATGATGTTTACATTAAAGAGAGTGAGACCACACCACAGGCACACTCAGTCCATGCACCACCACCCCTGGGCAAAAGGCCACACTGTCGTGTTTTGGCAGCTCCTGAGTTAGCGTTTAGCACAGCTACACGGTCTTTTCTGTTAACTTGACCAAAACGAACGGGGGCCATTTTGAATCCCTCTGACTTCCGTTTCAATGAACACGCTGCCTCGTGGTCAGTGTGCCCTTTTGTCCTTTCTCGATACCCATGGTCACTAGTCTGCTCGGCAACAGGCTATTTTTAGTACTGGTCAAGCGCACATGCGCATTACGCACCAATTGGTCACTCTTCAGGAATGCTCATGCTAACTGACCAGTGCTGTTGAAACTCCTCCCACATGTTGGCTGTGTTCCAAAAATGACCTTATATGTACCTAAAATGTGTAACTTGTAACCGCCTATCTTTTTATTGCTATTAAACTATATAAAAGAGGTCGCGCACCGATGTTCGGTGTGCTACTTCTTACATTACCGAAGGGTGCTGTAGGAATGTATCACCACCCCATGGGGTCTTAATAAAATTGTCTTTTACCTTTTCCAGTGTCCGTGCCAACTTCTATACTAAGGTGTTCGAGAGTTTAGCAGAGTATGTAGGCCTGATTTGAACCCAACACCACAATTGGCGACCACGAAGGGACTCATCGGCGACTCGGATGCCCGAAGGAAAGGTCGTGACGAAGGTTAGGAAACTCGCCATGGACGCGATCGCTGCCATTGAGTGACCCGAGTCTCGGCACCCACGGTGTGTTTTCCCGTCCTTCCGATCTGACCTTCCAGGTGGCGCCGGTCCTCGACTGAGATTCTGATCTTGGATTGTCGTGATGTGCCGTTTTGGCTGATTCGACCACAGAACTTGGCAGTTGGACTTTGGACGTTTGAAAAGAAAATTGGTAAGCTTTTGAGTGGTGAGGTAGTCTACTGACACTTACTGTGGCTTTTTGAAACTTTGATTTTGAATTTGAATTTGTTAGCTAACGTTTTGAATCTATGAATTTGAATTTGAATATGTGAAGTGCACCTCACATAGGCAGGCATGTAGGGATATTTCTCTGATTTATTTGATTTGAATAGTGCACCGTGTTAGGTGTCATTTTGTAGTATCGCGGTTTCGTGGTACTTTTTGAAACATGCCTGTTTTTAGCACACTCCGTAGGATGTGCTGTTCTGAAAATGGTACCAATTATCGATTAAGTGAAAAACAGCCGGCTCCCCCAGAGGGGACTCCAAATCGTGAAATGTATGTTAAATACGGTATTCCACCTATAATGTATAGTGCATTATGGCATAAGTATACTAAGACTGATCGTGAATTACAGTGGCCACTATATGGGTCGTTTGACCTTCGAAAGGTACAATATGTAGAGCAGTGCTTGTTTCAGCGAAGGTCTAGACAAGATATGTTTGATTGTGTGCGTACGTGGGAGAAAGAGGTGCGTGAACGAGCGAAGCGTGAGGAAGCCTTGGCGGAGAAAGTGCAGCGGAAGGCTGCACATGACAAAGCTTTACAGCTACAGGAGAAGGAATTACAGGAAAAGAAAGAGAGGGAGAGACGAGAACGTAATCTACAGGTTAATGGTCAATTCCCTATCAGGCGTCCTCTCTATCCAGTCCTTACTAATGAAACGGATGATTTTTCATTACTAGATCGTTGTCCGCCTCCGTACGTCGCACCTACGGCTCCGAACGAGGACTCGGACGAGGATAGTGATCGAACACAGCGTACCAGGTTATATACGGAACGAGCTACGGAATTGCGCTCGATTGCGCGAAAGCTAAATAGTAATACTGTTACTGTTTCTGATGTTACTAAACAAATGGAACAGTGGTCTGATAAGGAACGACTGTATTTTTTAGATCATTTTGGAGATGAAGTTGTTGAGCGATATAGAAAATATTCTCTCGAGTTAGAACCTAAGGAGATATCCAAGGATCGTGAGAATTTTCGTAAAGGTCTTTTTGTTCTTTCAGATGCGGACGACTTCTTCAAGCGTTTGCTTGAACTGCGTAATGAGTCGACACGGCTACGGGAGTTGGAAAAGTCGAAGAATTCGTCTACGTCCGGAGCAACGGGGATATCCAAAGAATGCCCTATCTTTGAAACAGATAAGATCGCTGCTATTAATGTTAGACCTATGCGAGAAGCTGCGCCTTTATATGTCCCTCATAAAGGGGATGGCACAGATGATGATAAAAGCTCCAAAGACGCGAAAGGGTATTTTGTATATAATTGGGTTTATACGCCTTGGAATAGAGCAGATGTTATGGCGCTTAAGAATGCGTTACCTGATCCCCGTAAAAACCCTGCGGCTTTTTATGAAAATGTTGAAAGTGCAATTTCTTCATGTATCATGACGTTAGTTGATATTGATCTATTTTTCGGGTTGATATTGCCCCCTGATATGTGGAGAGTAATTCGTAGGTTTGATGACCAGACGACTCTCGGGGCCACTTGGAAAGATATTGTTCAGGCTGATTTAGATAGAGAACCAGCATGTAAACCGTGTAAACTAATATTAGACCTTCCAGGTGCCATACTAACAAAATTAAAGACTCTTGCTCCCGCTAAAAAGATTGATTGGACTATATTAGCATCGTGTAAGCAGAAAGCGGATGAATCAGTTTCTGATTTTTTCTCTCGCTTCGAGGAAGCGTTCCATGATTACAGTGGTCAATTATTGACAGAAGATACTGGCAGGCATCTATTCGTTGATAAGTATGTAGCTAATCTCCTACCGGAGATTGCGAAACGATTAAAAGCGAGTGAAAGTTCATGGACCACAGCAACCCCTGCTTCTTTATTGACTATGGCTCAATATTATGAAAGACAGGAATTGGAGGCGAAAGAAAGTAGTGAAAAGAAGGCGAAGGAATTGAAGACAAAGGTAATGTTAGCTCAGGTTCAGGCTACGAGAGGGACCAATAGAGGAGGGCGAGGATCATACAGTAATGCTCCTCCCCCTCGTTCTGACATTTCTGTGAATCAATGTGCATACTGCAAACAGTTTGGGCATTGGATTGCAGACTGTCCGGTGTTTCGAGAGCAGCGTAATTTGAGGGGACGAGGAAGTGGGAGATCTAGGAATTATTATGGAGGGTCAAGAGGAGGTTATGGCACGAATGATCGAGGAGGTTATGGCATGAATGACCGTGGAGGATATGGAGCAAGGGGTCGTGGTCAGTCAGATTATAATACGTTTGATAACCGCAATCAATATCAGATAAATGAGGGTGATCCTGCTGAACCACGGGATGAGCATTACGCATAGGATTGCGTAGGATGGGGTGTGGAATCGGTTGAGGTACCAGTTGATCAGAGGGGTCCATACATAGAAGCACATGTTTTGGGTTCTACTGATCAATTTCTGGTCGATACAGGAGCTACTCGTAACACTTGGTTCCAAGGGCTCCCCTGTCTGGCGAGGTAATTACAGCAATAGGGTTCGATGGAACACCTACTTCTAGCCCACTGTCTCAACCTGTTGCATTTCATGTTGATAAATTTGCTGCCCCTTGTCCCTTTTTGTTGTCCCCAAATACACCCGATAATATTATTGGACTCGATATGTTAAAACACTTTCGAGCTACTATTCGCTGTGCCCCAGAAGGAGTGCGAGTTGTGCTGAATGAAAATTACCCAGACTTTGAGCGAGTGTGTTTTCTCCATGAATCTGAAGTATTGGCCTCCTTACCAAATACGTTATGGGCCACTTCTGACACGGATGTGGGGCAGATGTTAATCCCTCCAGTACGAATTACTGTAAAGGAGGGAGTATCTTTACCACGTGTCCCACAATATAAGATTTCTAGAGAAGGTGAACTTGCTTTGATACACATTGTAAATGATTTGATTTCTGCAGGAGTAGTTGAGGAAGTTCCCTACAATGTTTGCAATAGCCCAATTTTACCCATTCTTAAAAGAGATACAGATGCTAAGGTTTACCGTTTCATTATTGATTTGAGGGAAATAAACAAGATAGTAGTGCCTCAGTACCCAGTGGTGTCTGACATCACCACGTTGCTTACGTTGGTTCCATCGACGGCAACTACTTTTACAGTTATCGATTTGAAGAATGCCTTCTTTTCGATCCCTGTACATCCTGACAGTCGATATCTATTCGGCTTTACATTAAATAATAAATCGTACAGATTCTGTCGAATTCCTCAAGGCTATACTGAAAGTCCTAGCATTTATAGTCAAGCATTAAAAAGACAGCTTGATTCTTTTGACTTACAAGAGGGAGTGGTTCTCATTCAATATGTAGACGATATCTTACTTGCTGCAGACACGCCAGAACAATGTGAGAAGAGCACCTTTGCTTTGCTTTCCTTCCTGGCCAAACATAATCATAAAGTTTCGAAGAAAAAGCTGCAATATTGTAGACCAAAGGTGACCTACCTCGGTCATCTTTTGTCTAAGGAGGGCCGTGCATTGACACCAGATCGAATTCAAGCAATCCTAGATACTCCAGTCCCTCGCACTCAGAAGGATGTTCGCGCCTTTATAGGTCTGACGTCTTTTTGTAGGCAATGGATACTGGGTTTTTCACATGTCGTTAAACCATTGTTAGCATTGTTGTCTAAAGATACACCGATTCCCATTGAATGGACGGATGAATGTCAGAATGCTTTTGAGCAATTGAGACAAGCTCTTTGTTCTGCACCAGTGTTAGGTACACCTGATTACATGAAGATTTTTACATTATATGTACACGAGAAGGATGGGTGCGCATTGTCAATGTTAGTGCAGACACACGGAGACAAGCAGAGGCCTTGTGCATACTTCTCGGCGGTACTCGACCCTGTGGCCTGGATGTTTTCGAGCAGTTGCAGCAACAGCAGTTGCGATACGACAAAGTGAGGGAATAGTTTTGTCACACAAATTGTTGGTGCTAGTTCCCCATGCGGTAGATGCGTTACTAAATCAAACGAAAACACAGCATCTAACCAGTGCCCGTCTGACAGGATATGAGCTAACGTTGTTGGCGCCGCACATCACACTAAAACGATGTGCAGCACTAAATCCTGCTACTTTACTGCCGGATCCTGTTGCTGAGACCCAGAAGGAAGAACAACATGATTGTGTTTTTCTGACTGAGGAACAGACAAAGGGTCGTATCGATTTACAGGATACGCCATTTCCAGATGTGGATGGGGAACTGTGGGTTGATGGGTCGTGTGTGAGGCTACCAGATGGTACGACTTCCGCAGCTTATGCGATCACGACACTTAAGACTGTGGTAGAAGCAGCACGGATACCCCAAAAATCGGCTCAAGCGGCTGAGTTGATAGCCTTAACGAAGGCATGTGAGTTAAGTGCTGGGTTATGTGTGAACATTTACACGGATAGTCGTTACGCTTTTGGAGTAGTGCATGATTTTGGCCTACTTTGGAAGGAACGAGGATTCCTGACTTCACACGGAGTACACATCATGCATGGAGAGTTGGTACGCGATCTCCTGAATGCACTGTTATGCCCAAAGAAAGTTGCAATAGTCAAGTGCAGTGCACATAAAAGGTGACGGACAAAATAGGACAGGGCAATGCTTTTGCTGATCGCATTGCGAGAGAGACCGCTATGCTGCAAAATAATTTCCCCATGTATGTGGTGAAGTCACAAGCTGAGCGGTGGCATGATGCTAGAGAAGAAATACTCGATATACAGAAGTCAGCATCAGAGGCAGAACTTGTGAAATGGGCCACCGAGGGAGTATTGGATGATGAGGGTTGCTGGCGTAGTAAAGATATGGAGAGATGGAAACTACCCATGGCCTATTTACAAACAATGGTGCAAATGACACATGGACTGGCACACATTGGAGCTCTCGCAATTACTAAATTGCTTACACGAGTTTGGGAAAATGCTGACATTGCTAGCACGGCTAAGAGAGTAGTGCAGACCTGTCTGATATGTTTGCAGCACAATCCTGGACAAGGGACTTATACTCCTAAAGGTGGGTTTGTTCCACCTACTGCACCATTCGAAGTACTACAAATGGATTACATCCAGCTGGAACGCTGTAATAATCTCAAGTATGTTCTAGTAGTGGTGTGTGCCTTCAGCAAATGGATTGAGGCTTACCCTACGAAAGACAATACAGCGTTGACAACAGCTAAGGTGTTACTGAAGGAGTACTTCCCGCGCTACGGTGTTTGTAAACTTATGTGGAGTGATAATGGCCCTCATTTCATTGGAAAAGTAGTGGAATATGTCCTGAAAGGATTGGGAATCAAACAACGATTCCATGCTGTCTTTCATCCGCAATCAGCAGGTTTAGTAGAACGATACAATGCAACTCTGAAGCTGAAGCTAGCAAAGATAGTGGCATCTACATCTCTGAAATGGCCGGACGCTTTGCCTCTGGCATTGCTGTCCATTCGATCAGTGCCACATTCTCGATCTGGCCTCACACCCTATGAAGTAGTGTTTGGAAGGCCTATGAATATCTGGGGAGTTCCAAAACCTCGTTTGATACATGATATGCCTTGTATAATGATGAACGATTATCTGGCACGATTAACAAATGATTTGCTTTCTATTCATCAACAGGTTCGAGAGGCGCTCCCTGATAACTCCGCTGGTGAGGCTCACGATCTCCGTCCTGGGGACCACGTGATGGTCAAAATCTTTGAGCGATCCAGCAGTTTGGAACTGAGATGGCATGGCCCTGAGCAAGTGCTGCTGGCTACGCGAACTGCTGTGAGAGTCACCAATAAGAAGCGGTGGATTCATTCAACGCACTGCCGACGTGTCTCTCCGGATCTGGTGAGCCCTGTGGTGCTATCCGACTACAGAAAGATTTTGGATACAGAAAAGAACCCAGCTGTCACGCCTGATGAATTGGAGGGAGCCTTCCCGGACCACGTTGTTTCGAATAAAGTGAAGTACAATCTACGACCCAGGAAATAAGATTCCTTTTGTGTTTTTGAAACTGGTTGGTAACCGCTCTGAGGTTTGTGAAACGGAAGCCGGGAATATCAAGGGGGGGGGATCAGTTCTGCCCAGTGTAGCGACACCCGTCTTGAATCCCGGAGAACAAATCAACGGCAGCCTCGGTTCAGAACCATCGTTTTATTTTTTCTCGCTTAGTGTTGCTTTTTGAAGAGTATTGTTTTATGAACTATGGCATCTCCTTCGACACGAAAAGGGAGAATTCTTGGTGCTGTTTTGTTTGTCTTGACCGTAGTGGTGATCGCAGTATTAGCTTGGACTATAGAACTGTTGTTTCCTGCACGAGAACATTTACTGCCCACCACTCCAAGTCCGTCTGAGCATTTTCATTTCACTCTGCCTTTTCACGAAGAAAGACATAGGCAGACTTATTTGAATAACAGTTTTATTAAGATTCTGCATCATACTCATAACATGACCAACACGTCCAATTGTTGGGTATGTGGAATGTTGCCCGGACACCAGAAGAAGGGAGGAACACCACTCATTCCTCTCCCGTTTTCTCATAATGGTTCTTGTCATGCTTGGTACACTCTTCTTTTTACTTTGCGATGGCCAACGAAAGGTGGATTACTTTTTCGGTTGAATAAAATATGCTATAACGATAAAGATGGCTATCCACACGCTGAAGGAACTAAATTTGAATGGGAAGAATATCGTCCGGACAATGTTTCTACACCTCGTGTGTATACGAATCAAAGATTTATAAATGTTACGAACATGCATATAATAACCGTCATCGATACAAAAGCAGATTTGTGTATTAGAAATAAAGGTACAATCCCCGTAGGTCGCAGTGAATGTAATATTACACTTACCTTTGATACACCAACTGGAATTGCATTTGTAGCTTCGCATAACACATATTTCATTTGTGGAAATAAGGGATACCATCGTCTACCATTGGGTTGGTTAGGAACGTGTTATGTAGCATTTGTATTACCACCTGTGTTTATCGCTCCTCCCATGTATCACAATGATTATGTTTTGTACCATGATTTCATATTGAATAGAGTGAAACGATCAATAGACCTTGATGAAATAGACCAGACTGATACCACTTTACAACAATATGTAGATTTCAATTTGGGGTTATTTTCATTCGTAGGAGCTGCATTAAATAGTAGAAAGATAAGGCGGCTTACACGTGTGGTGGAAGCCGTTGCCAACGAAACTGCTTCTGCTTTAGGGAACATTACTGAGGAATTGCAAATTACCAGAATTGTAGCGCTCCAGAATAGAATGGTTCTAGATGTGATACTAGCTGATAGAGGTGGAGCATGCCGCGTCATCGGAAGTAGTTGTTGCGTGTACGTACCAGATAACTCACCTTCTGTATATGATTCGATTACAAAATTACACAAGATAGCTGCTGAGATCCACCCAGAGAATGGAACATGGACCTTTTCTGGTTGGTTCTGGACCCTGCTTAGTACTTGGGGCTGGAAATTGTTAACGATTCTCTGTGTTTTTATTGGAGTACTATTTTTCCTTTGTCTATGTATTCAATGTGGCCCTACATTATGTTCTATATTTATCACAGCCTGCATTCCGTCCAAACGAACTAATGTCAAGCAAGAGAAACTGAGCAATGATGAAGTATTGAAAATTATGGCTATTAACATTGAGGATGAGCGTTCTGACTATGTCCACTATGAGGTAGCTTTTGCTAAACGCTAAAAGGGCCGTCTGTCGTGTTTTGGCAGCTCCTGAGTTAGCGTTTAGCACAGCTACACGGTCTTTTCTGTTAACTTGACCAAAACGAACGGGGGCCATTTTGAATCCCTCTGACTTCCGTTTCAATGAACACGCTGCCTCGTGGTCAGTGTGCCCTTTTGTCCTTTCTCGATACCCATGGTCACTAGTCTGCTCGGCAACAGGCTATTTTTAGTACTGGTCAAGCGCACATGCGCATTACGCACCAATTGGTCACTCTTCAGGAATGCTCATGCTAACTGACCAGTGCTGTTGAAACTCCTCCCACATGTTGGCTGTGTTCCAAAAATGACCTTATATGTACCTAAAATGTGTAACTTGTAACCGCCTATCTTTTTATTGCTATTAAACTATATAAAAGAGGTCGCGCACCGATGTTCGGTGTGCTACTTCTTACATTACCGAAGGGTGCTGTAGGAATGTATCACCACCCCATGGGGTCTTAATAAAATTGTCTTTTACCTTTTCCAGTGTCCGTGCCAACTTCTATACTAAGGTGTTCGAGAGTTTAGCAGAGTATGTAGGCCTGATTTGAACCCAACACCACAACACCAGCACCCCCCCAAAAACGACAAAAACCAATAAAATCAGCACAATCCCAGGCCATCCATGGCCTCAACTATGTTTAAATTCAAGAAGACACCCCACAGAAAGACTAGGCCCATGCAACACTCACCACCCCTGGCCAAAGGGCCCCACCAGCAGGCCCAAAAAAACGACAAAAAACAATAAAATCAGCACAATCCCAGCCCATCCATGGCCTCAATGGTGTTTAAATTCAAGAAGACACCCCTCAGAAACACTAGGCCCATGCAACACTCACTACCCCTGGGCATAATGGATGAAAAGTAGGCAAAATAAGTGCAGGCCTCAGACACTGCCTCTCCTCAAAATGGCCCCTCCCTTACACCCCAAGCACATGTTGCCTGTACCAGCCAGCACTCAAGATGGCCACCACCACCACCCACATGGCCAGTCCACATCAACAGTACACCCCCAAAAAACAGAAAAACAGCCAGAAATCACCACAATCCAATGCCATCCATGATGTTTACATTAAAGAGAGTGAGACCACACCACAGGCACACTCAGTCCATGCACCACCACCCCTGGGCAAAAGGCCACACCAGCACCCCCCCAAAAACGACAAAAAACAATAAAATCAGCACAATCCCAGGCCATCCATGGCCTCAATTATGTTTAAATTCAAGAAGACACCCCACAGAAAGACTAGGCCCATGCAACACTCACCACCCCTGGCCAAAGGGCCCCACCAGCAGGCCCAAAAAAACGACAAAAAACAATAAAATCAGCACAATCCCAGCCCATCCATGGCCTCAATGGTGTTTAAATTCAAGAAGACACCCCTCAGAAACACTAGGCCCATGCAACACTCACTACCCCTGGGCATAATGGATGAAAAGTAGGCAAAATAAGCGCAGGCCTCAGACACTGCCTCTCCTCAAAATGGCCCCTCCCTTACACCCCAAGCACATGTTGCCTGTACCAGCCAGCACTCAAGATGGCCACCACCACCACCCACATGGCCAGTCCACATCAACAGTACACCCCCAAAAAACAGAAAAACAGCCAGAAATCACCACAATCCAATGCCATCCATGATGTTTACATTAAAGAGAGTGAGACCACACCACAGGCACACTCAGTCCATGCACCACCACCCCTGGGCAAAAGGCCACACCAGCACCCCCCCAAAAACGACAAAAAACAATAAAATCAGCACAATCCCAGGCCATCCATGGCCTCAATTATGTTTAAATTCAAGAAGACACCCCACAGAAAGACTAGGCCCATGCAACACTCACCACCCCTGGCCAAAGGGCCCCACCAGCAGGCCCAAAAAAATGACAAAAAACAATAAAATCAGCACAATCCCAGCCCATCCTTTGCCTCAATGGTGTTTAAATTCAAGAAGACACCCCTCAGAAACACTAGGCCCATGCAACACTCACTACCCCTGGGCATAATGGATGAAAAGTAGGCAAAATAAGTGCAGGCCTCAGACACTGCCTCTCCTCAAAATGGCCCCTCCCTTACACCCCAAGCACATGTTGCCTGTACCAGCCAGCACTCAAGATGGCCACCACCACCACCCACATGGCCAGTCCACATCAACAGTACACCCCCAAAAAACAGAAAAACAGCCAGAAATCACCACAATCCAATGCCATCCATGATGTTTACATTAAAGAGAGTGAGACCACACCACAGGCACACTCAGTCCATGCACCACCACCCCTGGGCAAAAGGCCACACCAGCACCCCCCCAAAAACGACAAAAAACAATAAAATCAGCACAATCCCAGCCCATCCATGGCCTCAATTATGTTTAAATTCAAGAAGACACCCCACAGAAAGACTAGGCCCATGCAACACTCACCACCCCTGGGCAAAGGGCCCCACCAGCAGGCCCAAAAAAACGACAAAAAACAATAAAATCAGCACAATCCCAGCCCATCCATGGCCTCAATGGTGTTTAAATTCAAGAAGACACCCCTCAGAAACACTAGGCCCATGCAACACTCACTACCCCTGGGCATAATGGATGAAAAGTAGGCAAAATAAGTGCAGGCCTCAGACACTGCCTCTCCTCAAAATGGCCCCTCCCTTACACCCCAAGCACATGTTGCCTGTACCAGCCAGCACTCAAGATGGCCACCACCACCACCCACATGGCCAGTCCACATCAACAGTACACCCCCAAAAAACAGAAAAACAGCCAGAAATCACCACAATCCAATGCCATCCATGATGTTTACATTAAAGAGAGTGAGACCACACCACAGGCACACTCAGTCCATGCACCACCACCCCTGGGCAAAAGGCCACACCAGCACCCCCCCAAAAACGACAAAAAACAATAAAATCAGCACAATCCCAGGCCATCCATGGCCTCAATTATGTTTAAATTCAAGAAGACACCCCACAGAAAGACTAGGCCCATGCAACACTCACCACCCCTGGCCAAAGGGCCCCACCAGCAGGCCCAAAAAAACGACAAAAAACAATAAAATCAGCACAATCCCAGCCCATCCATGGCCTCAATGGTGTTTAAATTCAAGAAGACACCCCTCAGAAACACTAGGCCCATGCAACACTCACTACCCCTGGGCATAATGGATGAAAAGTAGGCAAAATAAGTGCAGGCCTCAGACACTGCCTCTCCTCAAAATGGCCCCTCCCTTACACCCCAAGCACATGTTGCCTGTACCAGCCAGCACTCAAGATGGCCACCACCACCACCCACATGGCCAGTCCACATCAACAGTACACCCCCAAAAAACAGAAAAACAGCCAGAAATCACCACAATCCAATGCCATCCATGATGTTTACATTAAAGAGAGTGAGACCACACCACAGGCACACTCAGTCCATGCACCACCACCCCTGGGCAAAAGGCCACACCAGCACCCCCCCAAAAACGACAAAAAACAATAAAATCAGCACAATCCCAGGCAATCCATGGCCTCAATTATGTTTAAATTCAAGAAGACACCCCACAGAAAGACTAGGCCCATGCAACACTCACCACCCCTGGCCAAAGGGCCCCACCAGCAGGCCCAAAAAAACGACAAAAAACAATAAAATCAGCACAATCCCAGCCCATCCATGGCCTCAATGGTGTTTAAATTCAAGAAGACACCCCTCAGAAACACTAGGCCCATGCAACACTCACTACCCCTGGGCATAATGGATGAAAAGTAGGCAAAATAAGTGCAGGCCTCAGACACTGCCTCTCCTCAAAATGGCCCCTCCCTTACACCCCAAGCACATGTTGCCTGTACCAGCCAGCACTCAAGATGGCCACCACCACCACCCACATGGCCAGTCCACATCAACAGTACACCCCCAAAAAACAGAAAAACAGCCAGAAATCACCACAATCCAATGCCATCCATGATGTTTACATTAAAGAGAGTGAGACCACACCACAGGCACACTCAGTCCATGCACCACCACCCCTGGGCAAAAGGCCACACCAGCACCCCCCCAAAAACGACAAAAAACAATAAAATCAGCACAATCCCAGCCCATCCATGGCCTCAATTATGTTTAAATTCAAGAAGACACCCCACAGAAAGACTAGGCCCATGCAACACTCACCACCCCTGGGCAAAGGGCCCCACCAGCAGGCCCAAAAAAACGACAAAAAACAATAAAATCAGCACAATCCCAGCCCATCCATGGCCTCAATGGTGTTTAAATTCAAGAAGACACCCCTCAGAAACACTAGGCCCATGCAACACTCACTACCCCTGGGCATAATGGATGAAAAGTAGGCAAAATAAGTGCAGGCCTCAGACACTGCCTCTCCTCAAAATGGCCCCTCCCTTACACCCCAAGCACATGTTGCCTGTACCAGCCAGCACTCAAGATGACCACCACCACCACCCACATGGCCAGTCCACATCAACAGTACACCCCCAAAAAACAGAAAAACAGCCAGAAATCACCACAATCCAATGCCATCCATGATGTTTACATTAAAGAGAGTGAGACCACACCACAGGCACACTCAGTCCATGCACCACCACCCCTGGGCAAAAGGCCACACCAGCACCCCCCCAAAAACGACAAAAAACAATAAAATCAGCACAATCCCAGCCCATCCATGGCCTCAATTATGTTTAAATTCAAGAAGACACCCCACAGAAAGACTAGGCCCATGCAACACTCACCACCCCTGGCCAAAGGGCCCCACCAGCAGGCCCAAAAAAACGACAAAAAACAATAAAATCAGCACAATCCCAGCCCATCCATGGCCTCAATGGTGTTTAAATTCAAGAAGACACCCCTCAGAAACACTAGGCCCATGCAACACTCACTACCCCTGGGCATAATGGATGAAAAGTAGGCAAAATAAGTGCAGGCCTCAGACACTGCCTCTCCTCAAAATGGCCCCTCCCTTACACCCCAAGCACATGTTGCCTGTACCAGCCAGCACTCAAGATGGCCACCACCACCACCCACATGGCCAGTCCACATCAACAGTACACCCCCAAAAAACAGAAAAACAGCCAGAAATCACCACAATCCAATGCCATCCATGATGTTTACATTAAAGAGAGTGAGACCACACCACAGGCACACTCAGTCCATGCACCACCACCCCTGGGCAAAAGGCCACACCAGCACCCCCCCAAAAACGACAAAAAACAATAAAATCAGCACAATCCCAGGCCATCCATGGCCTCAATTATGTTTAAATTCAAGAAGACACCCCACAGAAAGACTAGGCCCATGCAACACTCACCACCCCTGGCCAAAGGGCCCCACCAGCAGGCCCAAAAAAACGACAAAAAACAATAAAATCAGCACAATCCCAGCCCATCCATGGCCTCAATGGTGTTTAAATTCAAGAAGACACCCCTCAGAAACACTAGGCCCATGCAACACTCACTACCCCTGGGCATAATGGATGAAAAGTAGGCAAAATAAGTGCAGGCCTCAGACACTGCCTCTCCTCAAAATGGCCCCTCCCTTACACCCCAAGCACATGTTGCCTGTACCAGCCAGCACTCAAGATGGCCACCACCACCACCCACATGGCCAGTCCACATCAACAGTACACCCCCAAAAAACAGAAAAACAGCCAGAAATCACCACAATCCAATGCCATCCATGATGTTTACATTAAAGAGAGTGAGACCACACCACAGGCACACTCAGTCCATGCACCACCACCCCTGGGCAAAAGGCCACACCAGCACCCCCCCAAAAACGACAAAAAACAATAAAATCAGCACAATCCCAGGCAATCCATGGCCTCAATTATGTTTAAATTCAAGAAGACACCCCACAGAAAGACTAGGCCCATGCAACACTCACCACCCCTGGCCAAAGGGCCCCACCAGCAGGCCCAAAAAAACGACAAAAAACAATAAAATCAGCACAATCCCAGCCCATCCATGGCCTCAATGGTGTTTAAATTCAAGAAGACACCCCTCAGAAACACTAGGCCCATGCAACACTCACTACCCCTGGGCATAATGGATGAAAAGTAGGCAAAATAAGTGCAGGCCTCAGACACTGCCTCTCCTCAAAATGGCCCCTCCCTTACACCCCAAGCACATGTTGCCTGTACCAGCCAGCACTCAAGATGGCCACCACCACCACCCACATGGCCAGTCCACATCAACAGTACACCCCCAAAAAACAGAAAAACAGCCAGAAATCACCACAATCCAATGCCATCCATGATGTTTACATTAAAGAGAGTGAGACCACACCACAGGCACACTCAGTCCATGCACCACCACCCCTGGGCAAAAGGCCACACCAGCACCCCCCCAAAAACGACAAAAAACAATAAAATCAGCACAATCCCAGCCCATCCATGGCCTCAATTATGTTTAAATTCAAGAAGACACCCCACAGAAAGACTAGGCCCATGCAACACTCACCACCCCTGGGCAAAGGGCCCCACCAGCAGGCCCAAAAAAACGACAAAAAACAATAAAATCAGCACAATCCCAGCCCATCCATGGCCTCAATGGTGTTTAAATTCAAGAAGACACCCCTCAGAAACACTAGGCCCATGCAACACTCACTACCCCTGGGCATAATGGATGAAAAGTAGGCAAAATAAGTGCAGGCCTCAGACACTGCCTCTCCTCAAAATGGCCCCTCCCTTACACCCCAAGCACATGTTGCCTGTACCAGCCAGCACTCAAGATGACCACCACCACCACCCACATGGCCAGTCCACATCAACAGTACACCCCCAAAAAACAGAAAAACAGCCAGAAATCACCACAATCCAATGCCATCCATGATGTTTACATTAAAGAGAGTGAGACCACACCACAGGCACACTCAGTCCATGCACCACCACCCCTGGGCAAAAGGCCACACCAGCACCCCCCCAAAAACGACAAAAAACAATAAAATCAGCACAATCCCAGCCCATCCATGGCCTCAATTATGTTTAAATTCAAGAAGACACCCCACAGAAAGACTAGGCCCATGCAACACTCACCACCCCTGGGCAAAGGGCCACACCAGCAGGCCCAAAAAAAGGACAAAAATCAGCACAATCCCAGCCCATCCATGGCCTCAATGGTGTTTAAATTCAACAAAACATTTGTATCATGCACCCCTAACCAACCCTGGTCCTACTGGATACTGTGGCTACCCACAATATAATTTATTTAATGTTCTGAAAAAGTTCCAAAATTTTACTTGCAGCAACTGTAATGCCCCAAACAAACTTACTTGTGAAAGTTGATTTCTAATCCAAAAGTGATCCAAAGACAGTCAAAAAGGCCTCAAATCCAAATATCCAGCAGCACCCACAAAAAGTAATCCTTCCAGCTCCAGATCCAAATGAAAGTGACCAGGAGATGGACAAAGCACTGGGAGGAGCCTGCTGGACAGGAACAGGAAGTTGGAGACTGTGGGGCACTTCCTTCCTCCCCCACCCCCAAAATGGACTCCTTGCAAAAAAAAAGGCCATGCAAATGTCAACCTGAGGAGTGATTCTGATAAAAATCATAACTTTCTAAAGGTTTATCCTGTTTGCTGGTGATTTTCTTGTGCAAAATTGCAAAATCTCTATTTCGCAAGTGCGAGATTGTTCCTTTCCGCCGCAACTACGTGTTCGCAATTGCGAACTCTCGCGAGGTGTGCTGTGCAAGGTGGCAAGCCGCGAGTACGTATTCGCGGGCGCTAAACTCCCGCGGGAACACGCAGCAAGATCTAAAATGGCGCGTCACTCGCAAAGAAAAACAACTCGGCAAACGCTAAATGACGGAAAGTGAACGCCGTGCACCACGCCGCGCGCCGCAACCAAGCAAAAAATCCGCCGCGAGCGGATTCACGGATTTTCGACAAATTCGCGAGAGTTCGCGGATTGCGAATTTGCCGAAAATCCGAAAAATCCGCGATCGGAGCGGATTTTACGCCCATCCATTTTATTAGCCAAGATTCTAAAATTCTTAAAATGGAATGCATGGCAATAAGAAAGTAAATCGGGTAAAGCAAGTCCACCCAATTTTAACCCTCTCCTGAGCTTTTTCCAGGCGACTCTCTGGGTTTTAGTGGCCCATATAAAAGACCCTATTTTGCTTTGGAGTATGGCGATGTCCTTAGTGCTAAAAGATAATGGGATCGAGTTAAACAAAAAGGTTAATTTGGGCAAAATTATCATTTTGACGATGTTGACCCTCCCATAGATATTCAAGGCGAGATTTGCCCAGTGCAACAATAGGCTACCAGCCTCCTTAGACACCTTCTTCCAGCTGATCTTTGGTGTATCTGCCAGATTCTGGGCTAGATGTACCCGAGGTATCTTATTTGACACCATGCCCCCAGTGTTATATTCGAACAGTTCCATTCCATTATTTCAGTCTTCTCCTTATTTATTTTATAGCCAGAGACTTCACCGAATTTCTCAGCCAACTCAAACAGCCTGGGTATAGATTCTGCGGGATTTGAAGTATACATGAGAAGGTCGTCGGCATAAAGAGCAAACTTTAACTCCAGTTCTGCGATTTTAAAAGGCCTAATGAGGGGATCTGCCCTGAGGCAACATACAAAAGGTTCAATATATAGATTAAATATTAATGGTGATAGAGGGCACCCCTGTCTGGTACCTCTTGAAATACTGAACCACTCCGTCAGGGCACCATTAACTAAAACTTTTGCCTGGGGGTTAAAATAAAGGGATTTAACCGCCTGCACGAAATTTCTCGGAAAACCAATTTTTGCAGAGTCTCCCAGGGATAAAAAAAATACACCTGATCAAATGACTTAGTGGCATCTATTGCAACTATTGTGAGTGGCATCTTTTTATCCATTGCAAAATGTATTGCCCCTATGACTTGAAACCCCCTCGGGTCTGGATGCAAAATGGTCTTAATAATTTTTGCCACCCTTGCAGCCAATATTCCGGCAAAGATTTCATGATCAGCATTTAGCAGGGAAATGGGTCTATATGGCTAGATTTTCTGCGGATTCTTATTCTGTTTAAGGATTAAGGACACTGTCCCTTCAGACCATGACAAGGGGGTGCATTTTCACTGCATGTATATTTTATTAAACATGGTTTTTAGAACCGGCACCACCTTATCCAATAGCCCAAGATATCCGAACCAGCTGCTTTGCCCCTAGTCATTTTTTTAAGTTATGCTCTAATTTCACCCTCGGTGATACTAGTGAGCAGAAACAGCCTATCAGCTTCAGACAACTGAGGGAGATCCCTTGAGTTTAACCACTCTTTGGCTTTCTCTGGTCTAAAGTCGATATCTTCCTCATACAGATTATGCATAAATGATCTAGCCTCCTCTCTAATCTTATTGTCATGTAGTAGAGCTCCTGACCCTCTTTGAACCAGGCTCTTTATGTGCTTTCTAACCCTATCTACCCTAGGCTTTCTTGCCAAAAGTGAACCGCATTTATCGCCGTAGGCGAAATGTTGTAATTTACTGGCATCCCATCTGTCCTTCAAGGTCTTATCTAGATTGGCCTGACAGTCTGCCTGAAGAAGCGCCAACTCTCTTTCCAGCTGCGGCATAAGATTCAGAGAGGCCAGGGCGGCCAGCTGTAACTCGGCCTCCTTTTCCTTAATCCTCTTAAGCTTATCTGCTTCAGCCTCTTTCATAGATCTTCTTTTATTAATCATTATAGAGCTTAAGAGTCCTCTTATATAGGTTTTAAAGGCCTCGCACACTATCTGATCCTTAGCAGAATCTATGATAGGCCTGAAAAATGTGTCTATTTTCACTTCTAGCTCAGACCTCACCCCCTCATTTAGTAGCAAGGGCCTATCCAGAGTCCACCTCCTCTGGTGCTCTTTATGCTTAAAATTAAGTATCAGCTCAACAGCGGAATGATCTGATAAAATTGCCTGGATGTAAGCTATAGACTCAAGCTCCGAAAACATAATCTGATCCACCAAGAAATATTCGATTCTGGAATGGTGTTTATATTTTTTGCTATAGAAGGAAAACTCCCTTAAGTTACAATTCTTAACCCTCCAAATATCTAACAAATGAAACTCCTTAATGACATTTTTAAGCACAGAACATTTTCTAGGTGAATTATATATTTTCTTTGGAGGTCCGATCTAGCTGCTTATCAAATACCAGATTAAAATCGCCTCCAATTATGACAGGAGCATAATAGGCTGCGCAGATTAGCGGGGAACCACAAATTCTCAGGGTAGCCACCAGCCACCTCCCTGACTGATCTGTATTGAGTTTTACAACCTTAATCCCCATATTGCCTCTTACGATCAGTGCCACCCCCCTCGTTCAGCCCCTTTGTCTAGAGCATAAAACATTCTGTGCCCAACTTAACTTACTGAACCCCTGTTTGCATTCATGGGCCTCTAGATGGGTTTCCTCTAACAAACAGATATGAGCCTCACTATTCTTTAAAAACTCCCAAACCTGGGACAGCTTCCTACTATTCCACAGACCGTTCACATTCCATGTGAGAAATTTAATTTTATTCAACATACTCATATTCAAAACAAGAGACTTCCCAACTTGAGCTAACATGTTCTACTTCGACTCGTATGGGACACATTTTTCTGTTTTTTCCCTCTTGCTTCCAACACCCTGTGCACCCCTCCCTCGCCCTCCCATGAGGAACGCCCCTTGGCAATACAAAAAAACTCCTATTTGTGACCCCCCCCGGAGAAGCAAAGCACTGACCCCTGTGCCTTCTATATGCGTATTTTTTTTTCTTCTAATTTGTTTGAGTTACATTTTTCTTTTCCGCCACATTCAATCCATGTCCGCAAGGGAGCACATCGATCCCTAACAACTATAACTACCCCTTCATCTGGGCCAGAAAGGAGTCCATATCTTCTGGGGAACTAAAATGGTGCATCATATTTTTCCACATAACTTTCAGTAATGCAGGAAATTTCATTTGAACATGTGCCCCCAAACTCTTCAACTCTGGCATTCTGGAACCAAGCTCCCACTGCCTTTGCGCTGTTCTTTTTCCAAGGTCAGAGCGAATTTGATCGAGCCCAGAGTCAACATACAATGCCATCTCAGTCAAGGCTCTCCCCAGGATTAACTCTTTGACCGTGAACATCTGGAAGTTAACTAATATTTTCCTGGGGGCTTTCCGGTCAGGGTGAAGCTTAAAAGGATCTCTGTGCACTCTCTGAATTCCTGACTCGGGATCAATGTCTTCTCTGTCTTTCAACACTCCATCCTTTAAAGTTTACACACAAATGCCTGATGTCCCCCTTCTCTGACCCCTCTGTTTTTTTGAGGATTCTCAGGTTGTTCCTCCGCGCTTGAATTTAGAGAATCTCCATATCTGCCTGTAGAGATCTATGTTGTGCTTTTAAGGACTCTATGTCCTTCGTATTCCACTGCACAGTTTCTGCGAGGGATTTAACTTCAATTTCAAGAGTCCCAGTTCGTGCACAAACATCATCCAATTTCGTCTCCATGACTTCACATTTGTCATGGATCCCCTTCTGATTTGCCTCCGATATCTTCTCAAACTCAGAGAGAAGATCACCCTTAGGGACTGAAGCAGGGATTCCAGATGCGACTTACTACCATCCATTCTCCCCCCCGCCGGAGCCTGAGTTATAGAGCGATCGTTTGCTTCCTTTCTTGCTACTGAATCACAGCTGCTGACTGCAATAGATGGAGGTGCTGATGGAGCTGATGGAACTGATATAGCTGATGAGAAAAGAGTGGTGGGGACAGCAGTATCAATAGTGGCAATGGTGGCAGTAACAATAGCTGAAACACAAAACTAATCTGGCACTAGATGAATATCGCCAGAAGGGGGTTTTAATTGATTAGCCCTAACAGCAGCGCCAGTACCTATCTCGAATTCTGAAATGTTCATGAGAGGAGAAAAGCAGTTCTCAAGAAGAATTAGAGGGGGACTCTGCAGGGAGGCAGGGGTTGGCTCCTTGGAAATCACTGCCTGCTCCATTATCTTGAAGTAGGATTTAAGTGGGGGGTCGTTTTTAATGGGGGACGTGTTGCTTTAGACACCCTCAACTTCTTAGTTTCCCCTGATTTGGTGGCCTGCCTTTTGCGTGGAGTCATGGGAACCACTCCTCCTGTACACTCTGCGGAATCCTGACCCCTTTTAGTCTTGGGCTCCGACTGGGAGCGCAGTTGGTGTCAATTTCTTACAAGAGGGACTACCTCCCCTAGGAGACCCAGTACAGGCACCCCCCCCCAACGTGCAGCTTTCCTAGGGAACCCAGCACACCCGTTGCTCCACTAACCCAAACGCCAGAGGTAGAGCCAGTTCAAGGACGGCAGAGTCAGAATCCATGTGCCAACACTCACTCCCTGCCGACATCCATCTTACCAAGTCACAGCAGGGGACGGAGTAATGCTGTGCTGCCATACCGCTCACCGCAATGACTGCCCGTCATGGAGTCCCATGACCTGCTCCCTCTGACCCTCGAAAACTGACTCTCGCGGCAACAGCCTGGATCCGCAACCAAAGCCTAGTGCAGTGACCGTAGCCACAGTACACTGTTGACTCCGCCTCAAGCCCCATACGAGCCTCAGCTGCTACGGAAGAACAAGGAGACCGGCTCCCAGCTCCCAAACAGGCTGTCCACTGGTAAGAAATGGAAAAAGATCAAAATAAAAAAATAGAGTTTTTCAGACAAATTCTAACAGGCTGCCACGTTCTTACCGGGCATTCTACTTCAAACAGCTTTCAAAATCTCAGCATAATGATGATGTGTGCCTCGCTGTTCCTGGAGCTCCCACGGCCGGTGTCAGCCCACCGCCATGTTCCTGAGCCCAGGTCTAGTGACTTCTGAACTGTTTCTCCCTTGTGCAAGGGCTTTTAAGTGGGTGTGGACCGCTCTGGCAACCAGGCACCCCTGGCTAATCCCAGGGTGCCAAATCACTAATCTACCACTGTTCCAACACTCCTGCACAGCATTCAGGGGCAAACCAATATGGCAACTTCAAGTGCTTTGTGAAAAGAGCTCCTCTGGGAACCTTAGGTCTACCCCAAGCTGAGTGAGCTGCCATACTGTGTGACAGTCGAGCAAAACCTAGCACCAAAGCACACACTCTGGTGTTCATGTAGGATCTTTGATAAGAAAGTTGAATGTATAAGCAGGTAAATTCAAATTCTTCTGTTTATTCACAATACAGTTCTGTACTTGGTGCCATGGTTCTGTACATTTATGCAATGTACATAATTGTGCTGAAAATAAACAGAAGAATTTGAAAGTACCTGCTTGTACATTCAACTTTCTTATAAAGGATCCTACATGAACAGCAGAGTGTGTGCTTCACAGCTTTATTACTATGTTGGTACCCAGCTGGACCCTGTAGGCCTAAGTGGACTGAACCTGTATTTAGGTTAGATATCACCTCTAGTGTGTATTAGTGTGTAAGCAGCAGAGACCTTAAGTAGATCTACATACCTACACTATGAATATCCATGCATACCCTGCCCCAGGTCAATATCAATCACTGAAAAGTCCCTTCTGCGACATGATACCTGTTGGCAGATACCAGTGTTGGACAAGACTGTAGTTTCACACTGTGTGCCTTCTTGTAAGCTCATTCATTCTCCTAAATGTTTTCACATTTTTTTGAAACAGTTGGGAAAAATCCCAAATGTGTGTTCTTATGTGGCTTTTGCAATTTTCTACTTAATGACAGAGACAACTCTTCAGAACATCTCAGCTCACCGTATTGGAATCTAAAGCTCTTTGATTCTACCATGTGGTTGTGCCTGGCGTACTAGTCCTTTGTATATTTTACTAATCTTACTAGCACTAGTTAATAAACATTATCCATATTTGGTTGCCCCTATGAATCTATGCTTGCAAAGAGAAAGAATGTATCACCTATTGTAGGAGACTTGTTAAATCTTTTGGAGATTGAAATAAACTGCTGGAAGATTATGATGCAGATACAATGGTAACGTGAGACACAACAAGGCGCAGAAGTGTTCACGCAGTCTTGCCTAAAACAGGATGATCATCATAGGCATGTATATACCATCAAAATGGTGAAGTCGCTTACATGTAAATGTAGAAGAGATGTAATAACCAAATGAAACAGTCCATCTTACATGACAAAAGTGGGCAACTACTACCAATTTTGCCGGAACTAAATGAAACTCATTTTTATTTGGAGAACAAGTTTTTGTTTGTGGTAACAATAGTACTAATAACATGTGCCTCTCAGTGAGCTTACCAAAATTAGCCATGCCGAATTCAGTTAATGATATTACATATTACTACATCTGATTCCAGATGATGGCTCCAGTTAGTAGAAGATGTCATCACCACTGCTATTTCAGGTTGGTCAAAGCTGCCTATCTCTTACTACTGCAGGGCTTCAGTAAGGACATTAATGCCAAGCCAGGGAGCATGCCCTGTGGCATCTTTGTTGCTTCACTAACTAATGAAAGGATTTGCACTTATATTCATATTATGACACATGTGTATGACTTATTTGGAGCAAACATTACATCTTCTTAAATTCTGATGGATGATTAGGGAAAGTGTATTGCAGTAGACCAGTAGCCTCACCCAAAAAAATTATGTTTGACATCAAATTGTGCCATGATTCCCTATTTGCACTCTCATGCTATATGGGCATATCTATCTATCTATCTATCTATCTATCTATCTATCTATCTATCTATCTATCTATCTATCTATCTATCTATCTATCTATCTATCTATCTATCTATCTAGCTATCTATCTATCTATCTATCCCTCTGTCTATCTAGCACTCTCTGCCCCAAATTACAGAACCAATATGAATTATAGATCATGGATGTATTATAAAAAATTATACCAACTCTTTTGTTCTTCATTTGTGATAAAAGAGTACTGATTTATGCCACTTCAAAAAGATACTATAGTAAGGGGCATACTCTCAAGGATTTATCACCGAGTTAACTGCACTTTATCACAGCCAAAGTGGTGATAAAACTATTGCCCCATTCACACACTGGTGATAACATTCCATATCACCAGTTTACCTGCGATAGCAGCCGAAAAAAAACATCGCCACTGATGAGCCCGGCAACTATCGCTAATGAGATGCAGAGTAGGCATTCCCGTGCCAAAAGCCGCGACAACACCACTCCGCAACATTTTCAACGACCAGCCAGATTGGCGATGAGATCCCAAAACAGGTAATAAGGCATGTTATCACCAGGAAATTAACACCTGCTCTGACCTGGTGTAAAGTCAGACGACAGCCTGCACCAGATAAGGGAGCCCAGCCCAGAGCCACACCTGTAGACAAACAGAAGCCATGGAGCTACTGATCATGCAGCTTGGAGCCCCAATAGGGCCACAACACCCACTGCCACCCCCCTCCTGGACCCCCCGTTTCCCCCAGAACCACCACAGATACAGCGGACCTCCCGAAAGAGGACCAGCCTCACAGACTTAACAACAGAGTATGTCATTGCCCACTACAAGCTCAAAAGAAAAACCATCCTCCGCATCTTGAACATCATTGCCCACAGGCTGACGGTACCAACAACACAGTGGATAACCAACATCCCACCTCAGACAAAGCTGCTGGCTGTGCTGCACCTGTTGGCCTCTGGTACCTTCCAACCAACAACCGCCATTGTCGGAGGAGTCTCACAGTCAGCCCTATCAAAGTTTCTCAAACCTGTCCTGGATGCCATCATCAGCTTGGTACCCCAGTATCTATACTTCCCCCACACTGCACAGGAACAGCTGGAGACCAAGCAAGGCTTCTACGCCATAGCTGGCTTCCCGCACCTGTTGGGGGTAATTGACTTCACACATGTCCTACTCGTGCCCCCTGCCAACACTGCACACAATTACTGCAACATAAAGCACACGCATTCCATCAATGTGCAGGTAATAGTGGACAACCGGGGACTCTTCACCAATGTCTTCACCAACTACCCAGGAAGTGTACATGATTCCTACATCTTCCGACAGCCCATCATCAACCAGCGTTTCCAGACTGGCACCTACGGAAATGCACTGCTCGTTGGTAAGGGATATATGACGGTACCACGCGTACTTTTACAACGCGTACCGTTACAACGCTACTTTTACCACGCAAGTCGTTACAACGACTTGCGTGGAGGGGCGCTGGATAGTAAATTTTTTAATTTACTATTCCAACTCCAGTCCCCGTGGACTCTAGGGAAAGGAGTTGGATAGTAAATTAATCTATTTACTATCCTGGAGCGCCCCCCAGCGCAAGTCGTGGTAACGACTTGCGTGGTAAAAGTAGCGTGGTAACGGTACCGCGTTGTAAAAAATGCGTGGTTACCGTTGTTTACCGTTGGTAAGTACCAAATGAACACACCACACACCTCAAATCCACATTCATGCAATTCACAACTCTGGGAATGCACATGCCACAAAGTCACATACAACATGCCCACCCACCAGACATGACAGCACAACTGTGGGACTTGGCCTTTTTTGGTAGGTTCACCCCTGAACGTTTTGCCTTAAGCTCTGACATGGTGGTAGTGGTTTTAGGCCTCTGGGCACTTTAGCACTGTGGCCCACTGTAAAGTGTGTGCGCTGTCTGAGTGTATTTGGTGAGATTGGCCTGCCCTCCCATCAGAATGCATGGGGGATGAGTGTGTCCATGGAAATTCCTGGTATGAGGGGAGTGCAGGGTTGAGTTTAGTATGTATGAACTCGTGAGGATAAATGCTGCACGATGGTGTGCGCAGATTTATGGTGGTTGGTGGAGAAATGCCACTTTTAGAAGTTGGCATTTCTGTGTGCTATGTGTCTGCCTGCCTGATGTGAATTGCATGTCTGGCTTGTGAGTGATAAGGGCTGAGATGTGTGGGTGGCTCCAGGAGAGGCAGGGTGAGTCAGCTAGGCTGAATGGGACACCTGGGCTAAGAGTAGTGGGAGGAGAAATCCCCTGACTCTGAATAGGACTGTGCCCAGGCTGTACAATGCTGGCTCCGCCCCCTGTGATGTATCTGAGGGTGAGCCCCCACCTGACAAAGGGGAAGAGGAGCGTCTAAAACAAAGTGCTCCAAATCTCCCCTAAACCAGTTCTGACTTGTATACCCAAGCCCTGTGCTAAGACACAAAGGGAAATGCTGATATAAATATAGGGGCTGTAGCCCCATGAAAATGTTCTGTACCTGATCCAAAAGCCTGCGGGACATGCTGCTGCTGGAGCCCTGGAGCACCTGCCAGAAGGGCTACCTCCCTTTGCCCAGCATGGCCCCCTGGATCCCAAAAGGAACTTTTGCTGGACTTACTCTTCTCTTTTAGGGAGGACCTTTTTCTGCAGCCAGCGCCTGGTGAGCGCTATAGTCTAATCTGATGGAAAAGGAGAACGTGTGGGTTGCGCAGTACTGAGCTGCCACCCTTCGAGAGGGAATCCCGATGCAAGGGATTCCCCCAAGATGCTGGAATCGGCAGGTGCCCACCCCGCTTATTTGATCTTCATGGTGGGTGCCCATCCTGCTTATGGGTAGGTTGTTATGGCACGTGCCCACCCCGCATGTGCCTGCTTAAAAAGGGAGCCTACCCTGTATTGCCCGAGAAGAACTCACCACCGCGGCCCGAGCTGCAAACGGAAGTCAGGCGCATCCGCCTGACTATGGGCGGGACCTTGCAGATGTCATTTCTACCTTCCCCCGGCCAGGAGAAGGCGACATGGAAGTCCGCAGCCCGAAGCCTGAGGTGATGGAGGCTGAGGGGGGCGCGAGGCACAGTGTCGGTGTCTGCCCCCTCCGCCCGAGTGGAAGCACCGCTGAAGCCTTCACAGCGAGGGGGAGAGACGAGAGTGCGGGCCCGACGCGGAACCTTGGGAAATGGGTCCCGCAGCGTGAGAAGAGCCTCCCAAAGGCCAGTCCGGTGACTGGGGGCTCCAGGGTGCATTGTTGGTGCTGAGTGGTCCCGCAAGAGAGCGGGCCACTCCAACAAAGGGGGCCATGTTGATTCTAGAGAGCCCAAGAGGGGGCTCCCAGATCGGAGCACATTGTCGGTGCTCATGCTCCTGCCCCAGTTGTCCGGCCTGACAGTGGGCAGCAGCAACATTTTGGCGCATTCCCCTTGATGCAGAGTCCCAGTGGGGGCGAGGGCACAGAGGTGCCCATGCCCGTATTTCATTGCCACACCTGCGCCACACCAGCACGGGCAGCTGCCACGAATTGGGCACAATGGATAGAGATTCCCTGAGTGGGACAGGAGGCACAGTGGTGCCAAGCCTTCGTTTGCATTACAGCTGCACAGCACTTAGTGTCAGCTGCAACGTTTAGGCCACAGTTCTTTAGGGGCATTTTGGTGTAAGAGAGGAATGAGATGCACCCCTTGGCCCTAGTGCAATGACGCACTTTGGATTCCGCTGCAAAGGCAGGAGCCCTGACATTCTGGACACAGGGCATTTGAGCCCTTTAGAGAGGGCCAGTTGGTCAATGAGTCAGTGAGGGGGTCAGTGAGTTATGAGATTTTAGGAAATGTGATTTCTGCCTTTAAATGCGTTTGGGAAGGAGATTAGGTGCGTAATATGTTTCCGGGTAACAGAGCGCTCTATAAATGTGCCAAATAAATAAATAAATAAATAAATAAATAAAATGCCAGTGATATTATTTCCTACTGTGAAGTTGACCCCTAATGTGAGTATGCTTAGGAGGTTAGGGTCTAATGCGTTTAGACTTATAAGATGATTGCATAATGTGTTTATGTTGGTGAGGTTGGCGCAGAATGTAATTCGCACCTAATGTGATACTGTGCATAATGTGGTTTATGTTACAGGCCAATGCTGAGTACAGTGGTTACCAGTGATTACTGGTTGTACATTTATGATATGTCTTACTTTGACTAAGTTTGCTTTGTGATGGTCCTGACAGTGGTCCAGTGGGCCCTGTCAGGTGTAAATATTCCCTTGTAGATATGACCTAGTGCCGGGCAGCACAATGTATAATATGTGAGTACTATTCTAATGTGTTATGAGAATACAAGAGTATTTTTGATATAACCTTGTGTGGAGTTCCTTTTGTGGTGTGCCTGGGATGTTGTTGCTGTGTGCATGTGCAAATGCTTTACACATGGTCTCCGGGATAAGCCTGACTGCTTGTTCCAAGCTACCAAGGGGATGAGCAGGGGTTATCTTTGGCGTGTAACTCCCTTCCACTGACTAGAGTGGTGGTCTCTCCCTGGCTTTGACACAAGCCTTAGCCAACCAGAGATCCCATTTCTAACAACAACTTACTGTGGGAACCTGGGCCAGCCATGCACACAAGCCATCAACAGCATGGCACCTCAGCCACATTGGCAGAATGTGGGGAGCGGTTGGAACAAGGCATGTGAGAAGGAGGCAAGTGACCCATGAATGAGAATGTACACAATGCCAAGTGTGGCGTGGATGTGCTGGACAGACTGCAGTATGCAGACCACACACATATCCATGTCTACTTACACCGCTGGATTATGGTGTGTAGTGGACAGTGGATGAAACCATGTCACTCCTGCCAGTGAGAAGATCACGGAAATGTAGCTTGTTACGCCCCCCCTGTAAGGGTGTGTGGAGTGGGCTGCTCCGGCGTACGCCAGGCTAGCATAGGGGTGTGAATAAAAAGCAAGTAGCCCTGGGCATGGTCCTCTACCAGAATGGCCAACATCCCTGCCAGGGTGGCGCCTCCCACAGCGGCAGGTGAGCAGTGGTGCCTGCAATCCTGTGCGCCTGCTCCAGCCCGGGCCGCTGGTCCCCGAAGCCGTCTTGCCCGCCCCTGCGCATTCAGGCATCACTGATCACCTGCCGACACCGGTGTGTGTCTCGGAGGGCCCACCACGTGCAATGCAAGCTCCAAGCCCGAGGCCCCCGACCTTGGCAGCCTCCTCAGACCATCACGGCCTCTGCGACACAGGCCTGCAGTACTCATTTCTCGTTGACATACTCCACCGGCTGACACAGCAGACTAGTTGTTCACACATTTGGAACTGAGTCTTGATTATACAATGGCAGAGTACATATTTATGGCTAATTTGATGTCACTATACTCCCTTCGAGGTGGTGCCACCAAATCTGTGCTTAGCATTCCAACCACACGTGTCTGTGGGCCATTGCTGACTTTGGCCTTCGGCCTACACTGCGGTCCTGCAGACCTCACAACAATCCAATGCAGTCCATATCAGGCAGGAAACGTCATTGTCACAGGTTGCACACCCACTCAGCTCTGGTGCCACTACCTCCGTCAGCCACAAATATTCTCCACATGCTATTCCAATGTCATTTGTTAGAGATCCAGGAAGAGATGGCTAGACAGCGGTTGACCCATGCTGACCGCTGCCTCTGGCCTATACTGTGGTCACCTAGGTCACACATTTGGAACTGAGTCTTGATTACTTTATGGCAGTGTTCATGTCACAGTACGCAAGGAGAGGAGTAAGAGGAAGACGCGCTTCAGTCCGGAGGGGAAAAGGCTCTCCGTTACAGAGGTGATGGGACACTACCAACAACTACCCTGGTGCCACTAACTCTGTGCATCACAGACCTACGACTCGTGGCTGTGGGCCACTGCTGACCGCTGCCTCCAGAACACACTGCGGTGGAGTAGGTCACAGAATTGGAACTGAGACTTGCTCTCTTCATTGCAGAGTTTATGTCCTTGTACAGGCCTCATCGCAGACTGCATCCCCTTTCACCTCTGGTGCCACTAAGTATGTGCCCCAAAAGTAATAGGCACTCTCTACTTGAACTGTGGTGGCATCTGAGTCCATGGGCTGGGGGTTGTCTTCATCATCATGTAACTGATACTGACATGGTGGTAAAGATGAGTCTGTAGCATTCAATTCCGCCATTTGCCTATTTATGTTTGTTTCTGCCTTCTGCATCATACCCTGGAAGGACACCTTCCTCTGTCCCCCGCAACCCTCCGCGACATTCACCTTGGACATCGACGAGAACCCATTCAGCTCACGTGGCCCTACCTCAGTGCAGCACAAGTCACCATCCCGTAGCGATGTGCCTGTGCTGGCCACAGTGCATCCAGGGCCCCTAACTCTGTGCAGCTCAAGTCATGGACCCTTGCTGTTTGAACCTTGTACTGCTGATTGTCTGATCACTGTTGTGGTTGTTGCCAGCACCAACCAACCCCTGAGGTGTGGCTTACACTACCCAACACCCATCCAGCACAGGCGTCACTGGACATGTGACCATGGCAAGAAAAGGGGCTGGGCGCATGTGCCCGGAGCCAGTTCCACAAACTCACTCAGTGTGCCTGTGTGGTTATTATGTATGCATGAGGGCCTCAGGCCATACCACATTACATTGTGCTGTGTACAGCGGGCGCAACCATGTCACTGCAGGCAGTGATTTAGGCCTGGGACATGTAGCCATGTCTTACCTCCCTGTGAGCGTAAGCGGAGTGGACAGGCGTACGACAGTACAGCGTAGGAGTGTGGCTCTTCAACACGTGCATCTGGTGTGGTCAAGTTTAGTCCTTGCCAAGGAAGTGACTAATGTGCATGTCTCTGTTGTAGTGTCTGCGGCACCTGTTCTGCAATGGACAATGTTGCTATGTGGCATACTCCCGGCGTGCAGGCTCGGCCGAAGGTGTACATGCGGGAGGGCACGTCCGCTCAGGTTCAGGGATCACACATGCCAACTGTTGTGTGTGTCGCTATTAGTGCAGCATGCGCCAAATGTCTACCCTCAACCGCATGGCGAGTGCAGACAGGCAGGTGCTCTACACCTGTGTCATCTCTGTCCTTACAATGGGCTTACACACATGTGGCCAGCCACCTTTAGCACACATCATCACTATGTCGTAGTCAGGCTTGTGGAAATGTGCAGACAGGCATGACTGCAAGTGATGCAACTGCGCTGCACACACTAGTGACTATGCTCGTGGGAGGGAGGAACAGTAGTGAGGCTATGTAATACATATTGATGCCGCTCATTTGCAACAAGTAGTTCATGTCCTACAGGAATCACTAAGTGAAATGATGAGCCTTCACAGGTTTCTTAACACTATTCCTTAGATGTATTGTTCTTACAGCATCCCAGCATCAGAGTAGCATCTTCCATCAACAGTGCTCTCCATCAACTGTCCCTCCCAGGAAGCTACACTAACAGAATTCTATTATATCACTAATCAACAGAAACCATGGCATAATGCCAACTTAGACATCTCTACATATCTCCCCCTTTACAAAATACAAAGGAAAATGAACATCACATAACAACCTAGAAGAATGACAAAGTGGTTATAAAATAAAATATAAAATACATAGTAGAACTTCATTGTTCACAGACTAAAAGAAACAATAAAATACTTAGTAAAACGTATGGTTCACATACTCTACAAACATTTCCTAAACTCCAAGTTGTACCATCTTCCAAAATCACAACATTGGACTTCAAATTTTTAACTTGGAAAGGTCCTAAGTATTTGCTCTCGCCTTTATGAACCCACTCATTTTTCGGTCCAACAACCCAATCACCCACTTGAACAGATAACTGTTTTGCACCCTTCCTCAAGTTGTAACTACTCATCATTCTTTCTTGTCCTCTCTCCACATTCTCCTTCACTTCATTACGATCAATCCAGATCTTCTCCTTTCTACACAACCAAACAGGACACTCTTTCTTCCCTGGTTCTCTCCCTTTAAGAGATACAAAGGGAGCCACACCAGTAGCAGAGTGTGGAGTCACCCTATGTATCCATATCATTTTTCTTAACTCTTGTTCCCAAGATAGTCCATTAGCAAGAGACAATTGAATGTTCTCTATTATGATCCTCTTAACCCTTTCTACAAGACCATTTGCCTGGGGGCGAAAAAGAGCAACTCTCTCATGAACAATACTCATTCTTTTAAGATAATCTACCATCTCCTCTGAAACAAATTGTATTCCATTGTCGGTCACTGAAGAAGCAGGTATTCCTTCTTCCAAAAAACCTTTTTCTAAAAATCTTTTAACATTGGCAGTGTTGATCTCACCCATGTTTTCTACCACAAACCATTTGGAATGATGGTACACTAATACAAGAACAAATATATCTCTTATTCCTAAGTTGCTGACTGGACCAATGACATTTATGGATAACCTCTCCCAAGGTCTGGATGAAAATCTTGTGCATTCCAAAGGAGGTTGACACACACGTTTGGACTTATCACTGTTTAAACAAAAATGACAATTCTTGACTAAAGCCCCAACATCACTGTCAATTCTAGGCCACCAAAATGATTCTCTACGTTTACATGTTTAGACATCCCTTGACCAGGATGACCTTCATGAATAATCTCTAGGACACGTTTCCATACTCCTTCAGGAGGTACAATCTGCTACCTGCTCAAAGCTTTTGCTCAAGCTCAACTCTTCTCTTACTTTGAAAAATTCCTTCAATTCAGCATCCTTACTGTCATCAAGCTCCCATCCTTGAGCAATCTTTGATTCAACTCTCAGCAGCACAGAGTCACACTCCTTAGCCTTATTCCTGCTCCTCTAATGGCAAAGCCATAACTCCCTTATTAAGAGCAACATCACCATCAATGTCACCACAAATCTCATTAGAATCTTCAGTCAAAGGCATCCTCGATAAATAATCAGCAATCACATTTTTCTTTCCCTTGATATATTCAACTTCAAAATTGAACTCCATAACAGATAATAACCATCTGGAAATTCTAGGCGTTACATTTCCTTTTAACCCTATTCCACCTTTAAAAATGAATAGTAATGGTTGCTGATCTGTACTGACTTTGAAAGGAAGTCCCCACAAATAAAACTTAAAATGGCATATCCCCCAACAGCAAGCCAAATCTTCCCTTTCTATAACTGAGTACAATCTTTTCGCACCCTTTAATCGCCTAGAAGCAAAATCAATATTTTGTTCTTCATCACTGACCACTTTTGACAACACGGCTCCAATTCCGACCCCACTAGCATCTGTAGTTAAATAAGTTTTGTCAGTAACTTCAAAACGTCCCAATGTAAGTGCTTCAGAGATATTTTTATGAGTTTAAAAGCCCACTTACATTCATCGGACCATTTAAACACAACATTCTTTTTCATGATCATCCTCAAAGGTTCAACAAGTTCAGAAAAACTCCCCACATATTTGGCACAATACTCCGCTAATCCTAAAAAAGATCGGAGTTCATCTTTATTTGATGGAGCCATAGTTACTGCTTGTATGATAATTTTCTTGGGTCTTATACCCTCTGAACTTACTTCATGTCCCAAATACTCCACTTTTTCTTTCCTTAACTGGCAATTATCTTTTTTTATGGTTAGATTATGCTTCTCAAGTCTTGCCATGACTTCTCAAAATAACATATCATGATCAGAGAAATCTCTCCCAGCAATCAAGATATCATCTTGGAAACACCAAACCCTTTTCATGTCCCCAAAAATGTTTTTCATGGCACTTTGAAAAATGGCTGAATCCGATGCCAAACCAAAAGGCATCCTCTTATACCTGAATGCACCATGAGGAATGGCAAAGGAAGTCAAATGTCTAGATGATTCATGCAATTTAATTTGATAATACGCAGCGGACATATCTAAAACACCAAACCCTTTTCATGTCCCCAAAAATGTTTTTCATGGCTCTCTGAAAAACGACAGAAGCCACTGCCAAACCAAAAGGCATCCTCTTATACCTGAATGCACCATGAGGAATGGCAAATGAAGTCAAATGTCTAGATGATTCATGCAATTTAATTTGATGATACGCAGCGGACACATCTAAAACACAGAAAATATGTCCATCACCCATGGTTGACAACATCTCTGAAATTTTAGGTAGTGGTTCTCTATCCACCCAAATATTCCTATTGAGATCACGCAAGTCAATACAAAGACAAATTTTGCCACTATCTTTTGGAGCAATTACAATTGGAGCCAACCATTCAGACACTTCAATTGGTTCAATGATCATCTCCTTTAACAAATTCTCAATTTCTTTCTGTAAAGGTTCTAACATTAAAGTTGGAACGTTTCTTATTTTGTGAACAACGGGCTTAGCACTTTCCTATGAAATTATTTTATGCAAGAAGCCTTTCACAAACCCAACCTTGAGTCAAAGACTTTAGAATGTTTTCCAAATAATTCATTATTATAACACACATCTTGAACAAACGCCTTCTCTAGAACCATTACAGGTTCTTAAGCATTAGGGTCAATAATGTTGTTCAAATCTTTCTGGTGGCGCCACCCCAGAAGATAAGACCCAAAATCTGTAACATATACTCTTCCTCTAACTGCTTCACTTTTAAATTTTAAAGGCATCCAACACATCCCTTTAATTTCTATTCTCTTTCCTGCATATCCAACTGCATGAATATCAGGATTATGCATAACAGGAACATCTTCTTTGGACCAATTATTTTCAAAAGATCTGTTGGATATAAGAGTATATAAACTTCCTGAATCCGCCAACACTTTTATCTCTCTTTCGTAAATAAAACATTGCATTGCGGCGTTTCTAGCTTACCTGTACTTTCAATTTTTACATTATGGAGAGTGCACAACTCATCATTCTTTACAATCTCAAAATTCTTTTGATCTCCATCAATCATCAAAAGAACATCGTCAACATATTCACAAATATCTTTTACTTCTTGAACTTTACTTTTCCCAACTACTTTTGTACGGCACATTTTAGAAAAATGTCCCCTCTTTCTCTTTCCACAACTTCTACACAATGTACGTCTAGCCATGCAATTAAGGCTAGAAGCTATGTGTACTGGGGACCCACATCTACAACACTTAACATCTCTGAATAGGTAAATCCCTCTCTCAGTTTGTGGTTTTTTTAAAATCAACATTTAATTTTACATCTTTTTTTCTATCGTTTTTCTTTTAATAACTTCTACCTTTTCTTGTTTAGTGGCAGGGACAGTTTTTTTTAAGTCCCTTTAAGGCACCTGACAGTATGTTCCATTCCTTTTGCAATTTTAATTGCTTCATTTAAGGTATACTCCATCAATTACAGCTTTTCCTTTATTTTCTTACTACTAGTAAAACGTACTATTTGATCTCTTATTAATGAATCATTTTACTGTTCAAATTTACATGTTAAAGTTAAGCCTCTTAAGGTAGAAACATAAGAAGTAATATATTTGCCATCCTTTTGGTTCCTAGTGAAGATTTTATGGCGTTCAAGCACAACATTTGTTTTAGTAGTAAAATGAAACTCCAACTTCTGAATCGACATATCATAAATATTGCTGGGTTGTCTATCACCCATACCCAGAGAAATCTCTAGTAATTCTTCATAAACTCTTCTCCCTTCAACTCCAAATGATGTAAAAGAATTGCTTGTCGCCTAACTGGACCATACATATCTCCCCCAATGGTTAAAAGATATGTCAAGAAAAATATTTTCCACTGTACCCAAGGTATTATTGGTTCTCCTGGGGACGTTAAGAAAGGTGGAGGGAATGACATAGATTGATCAGACATGGTACCTGTAAAGGAAATGAAAATAACATTTTTAAATAAAAATCTAAAATATGAAATTAAAGTAACAAGTCAAAACAGTAAAATACTTCTTGCATATAGTGTTCTTATTCTATTAGATCTTGTAGAAATCTCTTTTCTCTGTTGCTTGAAGTAATTTTTTAACATTTTCTCCTAGTTGTCTGAGCAGTCTTTCAATTGTTCTTGTTGTTTGGGTAGTCTTTCTACTGTTTCCACTTCCTTCTAGTAGTCCTTTAATTGTTTTGATTGTTCCTCTTGCTCAAGTAGTCCCCCTATTGTTTTTACTCCATTCTAGTAGCTGTTCTTTGTTGTTCAGTAGTCCTATTACTATTTCCACACTTTTCTCACGGTCCATGAACAGACTAAGCTGTGATGAGGTGGTGGAAGGAATGGGCAATTCAGAAAGGTAGGAAAAATTGTATTCTTTGTAGTGGCAGAACGGTGATTCTTGGAGCAATGTAGAAATTATTGAACTTTGTCGCTTAATGTGGAAATACTGCTCATATTCTTTGTAATGGCAGAACAGTGGTTCGAGGAACAACGTACGAATTATTGGACTTTGTGGTTTGTATTCTCTGAAAACAAACAATGTGGTCCAGTTGGCTGCTTGTTTAAATGCTTGCAAAAACTGTGGGACGCACAACACACGTGCCAACTCTCGCTTAAAGCGTTGCTAGGAGATGGACGGGCACAGAATTTCTTAAGCGTCCTCTTGTTGATGAAACCGTCGTAACACTTCGACATAAATCTTTGGGTAGAATTTCTCATTTGGTCAAAAATGAATGCTTATTTACCCGCAATATGGAACTAAAACATGAATGTAGTCTGAAAGAGATTTCTAGAAGAAGCGCAATTGTCGGAAAAAAATTCAGTATCTTGTACAATTTAAATAGTTTTATTTTTTTTGAGTCCCATATATAGTCTTGACCGTTTTCTTTATCCAAGGGTAGACATGCTGCTACCTGCCCCTTGTGCAGGTCCTCGTTGCCATGAAATGATCAGTCTTCACAGGTTTCTTAACAATATTCCTTAGTTTTATTGTTCTAATAGCATCTCCGCATCAGAGTAGCATCTTCCAGCAACAGTGCTCTTCATCAACTGTCCCTCCCATGAACCTTCACTGACAGAATTCTATTATATCATAAAGCAACAGAAACCATGGCATAATGCCAACTAAGACATCTCTACACTAAATCACACATATTACAAACCAATGAACCAGTGAGCCTGCCAACACATCATGCAGTCTGTAGGTTTGACTCATGTCTCTGTGCACTGTCACATGTGACCAAGGATATGCAACCTGCGCTTGGATGAAATTTGGCCCAGAAACGCACCAGGGGCATCGTGGAGCGCACATTTGGCATGTTGACGTCATGTTTAAGGTGCCTGGACGTCACAGGGGGAAGGCTCCTGCACAGCCCAGACATCGTGTGCGAGATGATCGTTGCATTTTGTATGTTGCACAACATAAGTGTATGCAGCAATGCCCCAAGGATACGAGTGTCAAATGCACCGGATGATGATGATGCAGTTGAGGCAGGTGGACCACAACCCACTGAAGCCGCAGCAGGAATAGCCCGTAGGAACACCATCATTGACAATTTCTTCTCATGTTAACATCACACTGTGACAGTACTTAGCCATCATGGGGCAGTACGATGGATGACCACAGGCACAGCATGTGCAAATAAATGCATTCTAAGACTCATTCCCTGTGTGCATGCCACTCATCTGTACAGGCACTCCACACAGACAAGTGGTTGTGACATGCATTGCTAGCAATTTTGGAATTTGTTAATGGATGTTGGATGTGTCACCTCTGTGCAGTGAGGCTGTTTAGGGCGTCACATATTCGAACTGCCAGTTCTGTGTGTCACAGTTGGTACGGTATGCCACACTTCGGCGTTTCTAATGAGTCCCAATTCATTCCATGTTGGCTGTCATTTGTGGCCTACAAGTGACAACAGGGCTTTTTTTGTGCTCTGATATGTGCAGCCATGAGGCAGGGATGCACCCTGTGACTCAAGTCCCACGACATGGGAAACATGTGAGTAAGGGGGAGTCACTGCCCCTAAATTAGTCCATGCTTTCATTATTGTCATGGATATGGCACATGTGTGCAGGGGCTGTTGATTGTCCCTCTGCAATGTGAGGAGGAGATGCGTTTTCACAGTGTGTGTTTCATGTATGTTTCTGCATTGGTGCAGGTTACATACAGAATGCATGTCAATGTACATTGTGCCTGTTTGTGAGGAGATGCCTATCTGATATGGGACAATGGTAATTTGTTCTATGTCACGGTTGTGGGGTTGTGCTCGTACGTTGTCATCTCAATGGTTTTTTTAATCTGCTTTTATGGACCATTTTCCCGCATGAGGTGTGGGAATCACAGGTCTGTCGCTGGTTGTCGCTTATGTTTGTATCGCGATTGGCCTCTTCGCTACTATTTTCGCTTTGGTCACGGACATTTGAAGCGTTATCATGCGCCTATTGCATGGTACCGCCGTGTTGTGAATACGCTGTTAACACGGCGTTGTTTTCACATGATAGACTGCGATGTGCAATGTTGCGTTATGTTTATTATGCGCTGATTATCACACGTTCTTGAGAATATCCCCCTAAGTCTTTCAAAGGAAGTCAAATAATGAACACAAGATGGTTTAGCCAAAGTGTTGGGTTGAGATATGTCTGTGATTCTAGAGAAAAAACAAAATAAGGAAGCATGAAACCTGGAGGAACTTCCCATACAAACTTTCTGGATGAATTATATACATATGTTGTTGAATGTATCCTATTGGATGTTCTTAATGTTGAAACAATTTTCCATAGCCTTTTTTCCTAGAAAATAATTTTTGCATTATATGCAGAAAAACCCACCCTACTCAATTCCTTCTCCTCCCTATATTAGCTCTCTTTCCTTTTAGTGGGGATTAGTCTCCACATCCCTCCCTCTTCTTTATACTTCTCTCTGTATCTTCCTACTCGCTACTGTCAACTATGTCATTTATTACCATAGTACTGTACCCCTGCCTATATGATAGTTCCTATATTTTTACCCATGCGATTCTATCTGTACCTTTATCTTAATACCTTTAAGCCTTCCTATATCATACTGCCTTGGATCTTGCCTATTTCCAGGTAATACTACCCTGACTTACATTACAATAACTCCAACCTTAACAATATGCTTGTAAACCTGTCATGCCTCAACCCTTTTACTTCTGCCAATGTTTTACTCTAGAACCTCATCTGCTGCTGCATCGCACTCACCAGTTTTTTATTCCTAGTGTCTCTACCCCTGTCTGTACCTTAAAACTTATACTTCAACCCTGGTATCTCTAACTTTGTCTCCGCCCTATTAATTTTACCTCTACATGTGCCACAGAACATTTCCCTTCCTATGCCCTAATACTTCAACCCCTGACTACACCTTGTTATCTCATTACTTTCTTTCCCCATCATCCTGTTCTTTTTCTTCTATTTAATTGTTTTCATGTGCTGTTTTGCTTCATTTGTCTTGCGACTTTCCTAGAAATAAGTTCATAAAAAGGTTACAAGGGGAGCTATCTACTGCAATGATCAAATGGATGCAGGTTATTAATTCAGTGCACATAGGCTATTTTACTACACTTTAACTTCAAGTTCTATTTAAGGCACATCCACAAGATGTTCACGAAGTCTTTAGTTAGCGTGCATCCATGATGTTGACTCGAAATGTGACCATCATTACAATTTAATCTGCATCTTTTCTTCAGCAATACCACTATGTTAACAATAAGATGCAATTTAATCTATGGGAGTATCTTCAAAGACATGGTAATAATGCAGCGTCAAATCTATTCAGTCCCTGCAGCAGATGGCTGTCTTCTCTGGGGCTGTGGGCGGAGCCTGAAGCTGAGGTATCACTTCTTTCTGAAGGCACATGAGTGCATCCCTAAAGCTAGGCTTCTAAACCTTTGAGACAATTCAACCGAAAACAATGGCAGAGTAAGCATCTGTTAAGAGCCAGCTAATGAGCACTTTTACCTGTTGAACATGCATTCCATGATTGAAAGTGAGATTGTGAACTATCTATGCTTTCAGAGCACAAAGGAGTGGTTACAGCCTATTTGGAATGAACAATTATTGTTTTACTTTGCACAATTCATCCTTTCATATTCTAAACAAGTGGATCTGAGACAATACGCATTAGAAAGCTGAAGATGAATCATGCATGTATTGATCTTTTTAAAAAAATAGCATAGATTGACAGCGTCTTTAAAAGTACATTTTACGGGGCACACTGGAGGGCACTATTAAAAACCAGTAGTGATGTGTTACCTACTGGTGGTCGCCATTAGGTAGTTATAGTTAGGATCTAGTTTCCATAAGAAAAGAGTTTATTGACTTGCCTATGTCTTTGGGGCCATTTGCCGAATCTTACCAAATTGTTTTTAAAAAGTGTCAAAGTAAGTTCTATTGTGCATGGGATGTTTTTGGGTCATCCATTAAGTGGAGGCAGACAGAAAAAAGGGATTTAAAAAAGTGTAAACCTACAGCCCGATGCGCTGGATGGAATTACACCAAATTTGACAGAAAGCTAGATGTTACGCAGATTGAGCTTTTTGTTATTTGATGCAAATCCATTCAGTATTTTATGAGAAATTGAAGTTGAAAAAATTGTGATCTCTCTGGCCATGGATATTTTGCCACGATTTCGCTGTTAAATCGTGAATGCGTGCACCAAGAGGAATGCTGTGATTGGCTGGATGCAACCTGAACAGAAAGTTGCAGCTGCCATTTTATCGATCGGGAATGGATCTGGGAATAAACATTTCTAATAAAGATAACATAAGGGCTCAGGGTGTAGGTACTCTGACCCCATGTTTGAGAAATGGGGGTGCTAGGGACACAAGTTTAGTGAGGAAACTTTTTATTACGTGTGGGATTTTTGATGATGACGGCACCCTCTGTAAAGTTGCTGGTATGTCGCAAATATCACTGCCACAAAGATAGATTTTCGGGTGCACTCCATTTTAAATCATTCAAATTCCAGTGAGCTGGTTTAAATTAGATTCTTGCGTGCATCCTGGATTTGTGGTACGCCCTTCCACCACATGTAGTAAATATACAACACTGAGTACTGGGAGCATAGTTCAGCTCCCTGTCCAGAAGCACAGCGTGAGTTATGCCGGTTGCAATAAAGTATACCACACTTAAACTGCGTTGGGTTTCTTTTATTCACATTCTATTCAAGTATTTTCTCACTTCTTCTTCGCTTTCTTTTGTCACATGAAACCACCATATTATGTATTTGTAATTCTAATGCGGTAGACGTGTCCATCAGGACTTTCATTTTCTAAAGCAGGAATATATACATAATTCATCCTCAATAGTGTTACATCTCCAATGCATTTCGGGCCTGTTTTGTTGCCCTTCGTCAGGGATTCACTATAAATGTAAACAGGAGCATTAGACACTGCAACATCATGAATATTGGTGGGTATATAAAACAAAAAAAATCTGTATCTACATACATAGCCTCACTGGTCACATTCACAGGCTTGTGTATCTACTCACATATTCAGTCAGTCACTCATACACTCACTTACATTCAAACTCAGACACTAAAGCACCCACTTACAGACTCACTCTGAGTCCCAAGTATGTCCTCACATAAGCATTCAGAGGCTCATGTACCCACTCATAGAGGCATAGTCAAAGGCTTATACACCCAGTCACAGACCGCCCCTATTTTTTGGTTAATTAATATACATACTTAGTTTCATTTTTTTTGGTTAATGTTGATTTTTTCCTTATGTTCAAAGTTAATCCTTGTTCTTAGTTTTTTAGGTGGAGTTTGAGTGAATTGTAGTCTGAGAAATATAAAAAAAACGGTGCTAGTCTTAGTTAGTTTTATTATTTCTATTATTTAGACTCTATTTTTACTTTGTTATAAAAATAATGATGAAGTTTCTTTCATTGATGTTTTTGTTTGGTTCCTGTTGAAGCCGTTAAAAAAAGTATTTGTTAGATGTTTTTTTTTAATTAAATGTATTAGTTTTACATTATTTACTTTATTTGTTGGTTTAAGTCATATACTTACTTTGTTATCTATTTTTGGTAATGTTTATTTTGTTGGTGTTGTGAATGAAAATCTTCATGTTGAGTTTTTAGGTGGGTTTTTAGTGAAATTTAATCTGTGACACATAAAGGAAAACATGTTATAGTTTAGTGACTTTTTTTAAGCTAATTTTATTTTGTTTATTTAGTTACAAAGTTTTGTTCTTACCTTTAATGAGGGATTTTCTGAATAGTTGTTGGTGTAGTTCTTTTTCGTTCTGTTGTCTGTATTGTATAGGTTTGTTCTTCCTCTGTATTCGTCCGTTATAGCGTAACATTTGTGCTAAATAATTCATTGTTTTTATAGTGTTTATTTAATTAGTTACAGTTTTCTATTGATTAGTGTTGGTGTAGTTTAAATGGATTGGTCGATACAACTTTTTTGAATTTTTTAGCAGTTACCTTTTAATTAGTTTAACCCGTTGACCGTGGCGCGAATTCCACCAGGCATTTTAATCAGTGGACGGGGTATGGACGGCCCTCGGCCATCTCCTGCACACACCCACCATCACGTGGGACGGCCGGGGGCTGTTCTTAGCATGGAATGGGTTAATATTTCTTATGTTTATTTAATGTTTGGTTTTATTTTGTTTATTATTTTTATTTAAATGTATTTGTAGCTAAATGTGATATCTTTTTTTTACATATGATATATATTTCAATTTGTTTATTTTTGGGATTTCTTATATTTTTTGATCTTATATTGTTTGTTTATTTATTTGTTCGTGTATTTTTAGTGTATTTGTCCCCGCTCCCACTAGCCCTTGCCCTCATAACTCCCTCACTGGACAGTGGGCTTGCCCACTTTCCAACCAAAACTCATTTAACCTCACTTCCCCTAACCTCCCTTACATCGCCCACTCGCATTGAACACTCTTACATTTGATAGGGAACTCTACATCAGGGGACCTCCCACACTGCCCGGCTCCCCTGCCCTGATCCCTTCCCCCTTCCCAGTGCCCCACCCTCTTACTCCCCCTCACAAGCTCCATAACTCACACTCTGATCCTGCATCTAAGCTCAAGAAAATAAACAACAAATTGCGGTCTCTGAAATCTGTCATCCTCAAACTCATTAGGGCCAACGAAGAGCTAGCCCTTGATCTCTCCCCCAATATGGCCACAATTGAGTTGCCCCCTCTCACTGCCTCATTGACAACACATGAGATCCCACATTTGGCCCTCCTGAAAAACCCTGCCCCTAACTCGAACACCACTCCCAACCCTACTACCCCTTCTAGATCTACCAGATCCATAAATTCTTATTCAGAACCTGATAGTCTCTCCCTCCTCCTTAAATACACCTCGCCATACTCAGAAGCTGTTATTCTCTCCCTGCTCCTTGAGTACTTCTCTCCTACCTTGGCCAGCCTTGCCCATTCTAAATCCTCACAAACAGCCCTACTTAATTCTCCTAACTCGTCACCCCCTAAACATGGGAATGCGGAACCCATCCTAACCACCACCATGGCCAAACCCCATGGAGTGCCCAGTCTCAACACCAATTCCTCAAACATCAATAACCTCTTGCAGATCTCCACCACACACCCTGCATACACTGACACCTTGCACAAACTACACCAGAAAAGCATGTTACTTAACAGCAGATCAGCGATAAAACATGCCACAGACCTTGCTGATCTCATCCTTGCCCAAGATCGGGCCCTCCTTATCCTCACAGAAACTTGGCTCAATGACTCCTCTGGCCCTATCCTTGACCTTCTAGTCCCACCTAGTCACAACATTATCAGACTCAACAGAGTGAAGAAATTGGATGGGGCATAGCCTGTATCATCTGCAACTCTCTCACAGCAAAACAGTCCCCATCAGCTACTTTCTCCGCCTGTGAATACCTATGCATTGCTATCACTAGCACACACAGACCACTAAGCAGCATTCACATCTTCTACCACCCCCCAGGTGATAACCTCCATCTAATCAAACAAATTATGGAAACCATCTCCTCCAACCTTGGTCGTCACGCCCCCCAGATCTTCCTTGGTGACTTCAATCTCCACTGGAATGACCCGCACGATCAGTCGGTTACATCCCTCAAAAACTTCCTATAGCTGACCCAATTCTGTGACAGCCCCACTCACAACGTTGGCTCTACACTGAATCTCATCATTGCAAGCCCCAGCTACATTCATCTCGAATCCATTCTCCCCTGTGACTGGTCTGACCATCATTTTATCAACTTTCTGATACTAACCACAAAACTGCTCAACCAGTGAAACTAAAACATTGTATGAGCTCACTGACTACTGTCAGTGAGCTCATATAGCAATGCAATCTCTCCATACTGCCCCCTTCTAACATGTCTGAGATTCGCGACCTCAGTGAACACTATAACAACTCCATGCTTTCTGCCTTGAATGATACGGCCCACTTCAACTAAAAAGAATTCCCATAAAAGACTCCAAACCGTGGTTCAATGCTGACATTTTAGACTCTTAGACTAGCTGAATGTAAGTGGAGATCCTCTCCCTCCACGGATCTTCTAATCTACGATTCAAAAGAAGTACATACAACAAACGGATTAGAACAGCGAAATCCAACTTCTTTAAATGGCAACTTGACAAAGCCAAAAATCACCCGAAACAACTTTTTGAGCTCATTAAATCTCAATCCAACAACACCTCTACCCTATCATAGCACCCGTCTCCCCTGCAACCAAACGGCGATGCAGTTGCTAAATTCTTCCTCGAAAAAAACGAAAAAAATCAATCCGGACCTAAGGACTGCTGTGCTCACTCTCTCGCCCTCTCCTGACCCCTCAGTCTCCATACCCCTGGCCTCAACTCTTGAACTCTCACTCAAAAACAAGGCTTCATGGAATCAATTCACTCCCCTCAATGACATTACCATCCTCAATACTCTCTTGTCCTTTAAACCCTCAATTCACTTCAATGACCCCCCTTCCCCCAACTCCTTTAAAGAAACAATTGGCTCACTAGCTTCACACTGGTCTAAGATAATCAACGCCTCACTCCTGCAAGGTGAGATACCGGACTGCTTGAAGGAGAGCCTAGTTTTCCCTATTCTCAAAAAACCCTCGGCTGACCCTGTTGACCTGAACAGCTACCGTCCAATCACAAACATACCCACCCTGGCAAAACTTCTGGAGAAATGTGTTCATGGACAACTATGCAAACACATTGAGCAATTCCAACTTCTCGACCTATTCCAATCGGGCTTCCGCACTGGCCACAGCACAGAAACGACAATCATTCACATTGTGGATGACGTTCTCACTTTACCTGACCAAAATGAAGCCTGCCTCTTAATCCTGCTCGATTTCACATCGGCTTTTGACACTGTCAAACATGACAATCTACTTTCCCTTCCGGAACGTAGGATGGGGCTCTCAGGCATGGCCCTTAAATGGTTTTCCTCTTTCCTTAGCAACAGAACACAAAGAGTCAAATCCAACCAGTCTCTCTCCTACCAGAGCCCATGTACACTTGGTGTATTCCAAGGATCCTTACTCTCCCCCAACCTTTTCCTTGAACCACTTTAATTCTTAAAGCCTCCAACATCCAATATCACATGTACATGGACGATACCCAACTCTACATGAAAATTTCCTCCCCCGAAGACATCAACTCCCTCAATGGAACCCTTCTGAGCTGCCTCAACTGGCTCACCTCCAACCATCTCACATTAAATGCCCTCAGGACACAATTCCTCCTCATTGCACCCGCTAGGAAAACCTCCACGGTGGTGAAATGACTCTATAACCTCACAGCCCTCAACTGCACACCTCACATCATGGACTCAACTAAAATCCCTGGAAGTTGTGCTTGACAAAAACCTTAACATGCAAGACCACATCAGATCATCAACCAAAGGAGCAAACTTCCAACTCTGCATCCTAAGAAAACTCAAACCGTTCCTTCCCCATGATGCCTTTAAATTGACGGTTCAAGCACTTGTCATCCCCAGACTAGAATACAGCAGTGCGACTCTGTGCGGTCTGCTGAAAGTCAGTTTAGCACCTATCAGAGCATCTCTAAATGCTACTAATAGACTCATCACAGGTTCTAAGAAGAACAATCACATTACTCTGGACCTGAATTCACTCAATTGTCTTCCCTTTGAAGCAAGGACACAACTAAAGATCGCTTGTATGACCCATAGGGCACTACACTTCAACACCCCACTCTACCTGTCAAACAAGCTGGAACAAACTGGTGGCGCCTATCCACAAGGAACACCGGAACACTGCTGCTCAAGCCCAAGAAATTTAATAAGCTTAAAACATACAATCGTACATTCTCTGGCATCACCCAGAGCATCTGGAACTCCCTCCAAGTGGAAACAAGACTGATTCCCTCTACACTTGCCTTCAAAAGGGAAGTAAAAAATCTACTAATGAACAATGTGTTGAACTAGATGCTGTGCTCCTTTTGCCGCTAAGTTACTGTATACTGTCTCATTTGTTCCTGTTGTTTATTGCCTTACATGCGCTCCTCTTGCCAATAGTTACTGTATAATGTCTCACTTGTTCCTGTTGTTTATTGCCCTTCCTCCTTTTTCCTCCTCAATTTCATCTTGCACCTGCTGTATTTTGTCCCACTGCCTCCCTGATTGCTCTCCCTAGCTGTTCCTTTGTCTACTTAAGCTGTATGTAAAGCACTCTTATACCCTTCTGGGTCATGTTGACGCTATACAAAACTTTAAATATATAAATTAAATAAATGTAATGTTATTAATTCTGTGATTTTTTGTGCATAACTAAAACATTTGGAAAATGTATTTTTAAAAATATTTTTATTATCGATTTCAGTTTTACAAACAAACAGCAGTGAGTGACATCAGCATATCGTACAGATCAAGAGAAGAAAGAAGCTCAATTGAGATGTTCATCTTGGTGACTGGGACTCACCATGCAATATCTACAAACATTGTGTACCTCATCCCGATGCATGATAAATTGATCAGAAAGCTCTTGTTTATTAATTCCCTGCGTGAGACTTGTTGTCAACTTGGCTCTAGTGATTCCCACCCAGAAGCGGTCTTCACCTATAAGACAAAAACCAGAACAACACAAACAATAGTATCACGGTATCACAAAGTCGAGGTTGGTCCGTGGCACAGACGAGGCATCGTGAGGGGGGACCAAGATAGATTCCCCACGCCTCTTTTTCCAAGCATCATATTCATCTCGGGTGCTAGATATGAAAAAGGTGCAGAGCCCTCAACCTGGGGCCACAAGCGAACAGGGGCAGACCTTCAGGCAAATACTCAACTTGTGAGGCCCAAGTATAGTCCAAGCCTGTTCTCTTGTCATCTACAATGTCATCCATTCTTTCCATTGCCAGCTCTTGCATGAGCTTAGTGTGCCATTGTGTCAGGGAGGGGGGCTCCATTTTCTTCCACGCTGCAGCTATTGCTATTTTGGTGACCCCTAAGCACAACCACATAACAGAGCAGTCCCGAGTGTTTGCCGTTTCAGACTTCATGTTGTCCCGGATCCCCCAGAGAGTGTGCTCTATTGTAGCAGGAATTGGATAGCCTACTATCAACTTGATTTGGTATACAATTTCTTTCCAGAAGAGCTGGATTGAGGGGCAGTCCCACCATATGTGCTGAAAATCTCCTAAGAGGCCTCACCCGCTCCAACATCTATCGGAGGTGTTAGGGAAAATTTTGCTCAGCTCTGGGGTTGTAAGTATCACTTGTTCATAATTTTATAATGGCCTCTCATAGAAAGATGGAGCTATTCTATTTGGAGATATCTCTGTACAAGGAGCCCCACTATTTCCCCCCCACTGGAGCAGTGAGAAGCGAATCCCAGAATCATTGGTGTCTAGGGGTGGAGCGTGGACGCAGCGACTGTATGAGAGAGTAAAGGAAAGAGTTTGTCCCCCTCGAGAAAACCCCCGACTGCGCACATTTTTCATTTGGAAGTAAGTCTCTGGTTGCGGCTAGCAGAATCTAGGGTTGTTGTACCCAGTGGGTAAGTTGTATATAGTGATATTTTTCAGCAGACTGAAGCTTAAAAGTGTTGGTGCATTCCTCACAGGTCAGCAAATCCCCCCCTTAAAGAGTTCTATGATCATAAGGTAACCTCCCTCCCACCGAGCTTCAAACGGACCCTCTCGATGAGCCGGTGGGAAGTCAAGATTAAAGTGTATGGGGGTGTAGGTTGAAAGGAAAGTAGTCAGGGGAAGTGATCAGTTAGGATCATCCCATACCCGCAGAGTGGTGGCCGTGGGGGTGCTAATGTATGCATTTAATTGCTGGATTTGTTTTGACTTCCAAAGGAGAACCCAGATCATTCTACCCATTATCTGTCATCGAAATTGACCCAAAGTTTTTCCGATTTGTGGAGAGACCAGTCTGTGATCACCCAGCGTTGTGCCGCCCTATAGTAGCCCAAGAAATACGGAAGTGCCAGTCCCCCTTCCATTCTCGCCCTAGTGACCGGTAGAAAAACCGAGCCTGCGCCCTTGCCAAATGAATTTAGTGATTATCTTATTCAAGTGCCCAAATAGGGTCCTCTCCACAGGTATTGAAGGCCCTGAAAGAGGTAAAGTAACCTAGGTAGCACACTCATTTTAACAGCATTGATGCGTCCTATCCAGGAGGTATAAGAGGTTCTCTACCTGGTCAGGTCTGCTTTAAGCTGCTGAAGCAGGGGAGGATAGTGAGCCCCATAGAGCTTCGATATCCTAGGGGTAAGTTTGATTACCCAGAACGTATTGTCTTTTTTTTTTTTTTTTTTTTTTAAATTCTTTATTGTCAGGAGAGTAGAAGAGATATACATATCGACATGTTGTAGTTGAAGCGACATAACAGTAATATGATCCCCCGGTGGGGAAAGGATTTAACACAGATTGTATCAACAATTATCATTTCCATGTAAGGCCCAGTAGTTAAGAAGTGAATAGACAGACATATGTATCTCATGGCCCAATGTTACCCCTTCTTCTTAACGCCCACCCCGCCCATACTTTTTCGATTCAGTAGGCTGACTTCCCCCACACATGGTATTAGCGGGGACATATCAGAATAAAGAAAACAGATCTAAAAAACCCAACAACGGTCATCAGTTTACCAATACTTGTGCACGGCCATATATACTATCCCACATGCTTACACATTCAGCATTTCGTCTGCAATAGCGGTGCACGCCCTCCGCCCCCCGGCCCCCCCCCCGTTTATGCTAACATCTCTATAGCCACTAGTCCTCGTCTTCCCCTGAGTCTGAGTCCTCACCCTCCGGCAATGCCTCACATGGGTCACCCCTATATGCGTTCCATGGCATCCACACCCGATTCCATTTGCGGGGGCAGGCTCTTAATACATATACTGCTCTCTCCTTTACCATGAGAAGGTCCATGTTTCTTATCCACCCTGCCACCGTCGGCAATTCTGGAGCGCCCCACTTCTGTGCAATGTTTCGTTTGGCCACTGTCACCGCTAGGGTGACCCACAGTTGTCCATACCTGTTTAAGTCCGTAGGGTCCCAAATGTTCAACAGGCATTTACGAGGTTCCGGCAGGACAGAAACATTGATGGCCTGAGAGACTGTGCGCATAATCTGACGCCATAGTTCCCTGATTTGTGGACATTCCCATAACGTGTGTAGGAGAGTCCCTTCCTCCCCGCATCCCCTGAGGCAGTATGGGTGTGGTGCTCTCTGTATTTTGTGGAGTAACGTGCGAGTGTAGTAGGTGCGGTGTAGCACCTTGAGTTGCACCAGGCGGAATCTGGCTGATATGCCCACTTCCCTCGGCGAGGCCAATGCCTCATTCCACTCCGTTTCATCCATGTCGCCCAGTTCGTCCACCCATTTCTCCTTAAGTTTGTGTGTGGGATCCGGCATGTTGTTAATCAATTTTTTGTACGTGAGTGAGGTCGCTTTTTGCTCCATGAATTCGGTGAGCAGCCTATCCTCAAGTGGCGATGATTCTGGGAGTGTGGTGTCTGGTGGGATCGCCTGTAGTAGTGCATGCCGGATTTGTACATAGCGGTATGTTTCAGTGGGCCCCAGGCCGTATTGTTGCTGGAGGTGCTGGAAGGGAATAACCGTGCCTTTGTCCCAGAGGTCCCCAACTACCGAGATCCCTATGTCGTCCCACCTCGCAAATCCCTTACAGGTTCGTAGGTTACCCAGTGTTTTAGTGTCCCATAGTGGGGTCAGCCTGGTGATTTTACCCTTCCACCCTAGGCGTGATTGTGCCGCATGCCAGATTGTCGCTGTGTGGAATGTTGGGCCTAGTAGGGTCTTTACCTGCGGGTAGTTGTACAGCACCGAGAGCATGCCCTCAGTCCCCAGTTGCGACCAGTCCGCCTGGTATGCGGGGTCGTTCCGTGAAACGTGAATCCAATGATTAATAACTTTAAGCTGTGACGCCCAGTAATATAGTTGGAGATTGGGTAATGCAATACCCCCCTCGTACCAGCTCTTCACCAGTTTTGCCTGCGCTATCCGCGCCGGACCATTACCCCACAACAGGCTGGAGACCAATGCCGCTACCCGTCTAAAATACTGTGGGTTAACCACATAAGGGGAGTTTTCTAGCACATACAAAAATCTCGGGAGAGCCATCATTTTATAGAGCGCCGCGCGCCCTAGGAGGGTCAGCGGCAGCGTCGCCCAGTATTGGACATCAGCACGCAATCTGTGCAGAGGAGGCTGCAGGTTTTCGATATAAAACTGTTTAGAGTCCTTCGTCACATAAATACCTAAGTACTTAAAGGAGGAGGCGGTTATTGTGAGAGGACAGTTAGCCGGCAACACCGGAGCCGGGCCAGTAAGGACATAGAGTATAGACTTGGACCAGTTCAGGGTATATCCCGAGGCCCTGCCGTGTTCATCGCAGATTGCCAGTAGGGCGGGGACCCCCTCAGTTGGGCCGGTCATGTATACTAACATGTCGTCGGCGTACAAGGAGACTTTGTCTTCCCGCCCGTCGCTCCAAGTGAGTCCCCGAAACAACGGCGTCGATCTAAGCAGGATTGCCAGTGGCTCCAGTACTATCGCAAACAACAGGGGCGACAGCGGGCACCCCTGCCTAGTTCCCCTCCCCAGTGGAAAGGTCGAGGTCATGCGTCCATTTGCAACCACCTGTGCCATCGGTTGGGCGTAGAGCAGTCGCACCCACGCCATATACTGGGGCCCGAATCCCATGCGGGCTAGGACAGCAAAAAGGTATTCCCACTCCACCAAGTCAAATGCCATTTTAGCATCCAGGGAAAGTATCACAGCCTGCTCCGTAAGAAGATGCGCCTGTGCCAGTACCCCATGGACCCTCCGTAGATTTAGCGCTGTGCTTCTGTGCGGCATAAATCCCGATTGGTCAGGGTGTATTAGGGTACTCAGATGTTTGGTCAGGCGACTGGCCAGGAGCTTCGCCAGTACCTTTGCTTCTGTGTTGAGCAGTGAGATGGGTCGGTATGAGGCACTGTCTGTCGGTGGCTTGGTTGGTTTGGGGATGGCCACAATGGTGGCCGTGCGTTGATCGAGTGGAAGCAGCGCCTGTTTTGCGCTGTCGTTATACATGTCTAAGAGGGGCTTGGCCAGCACAGAGTCCATCGCCTTATACCACTCCACAGGAATTCCGTTTGGGCCCAGGGCTTTGCCTGACTGCAGCGCCTGTATTGCCAACTGGACCTCCCCCTCTGTCAGATCTGCATCAAGTTCCTGCTGTGCTTCAGGTGCGAGCACGGGGACAGGGATGTGATCAAGTGATTCTGTGGCCTCCCGCTCAGTGACTGGCCGCGTCGGTGTGTAGATCCCCTGGAAGTGGCGAGCTAGAGTCTGGATTATTTGTTCCGGGTGAGTTTGCAGCACGCCGGCCGCATCGTAGAGCCCGTGTATCCCCTTGTTACTGCCCCCTCGTTTGTCCAGCCATGCCAGCATCCTCCCCGCCTTATCTCCCACATCATAGATTCTGTGCGCCGTGCTCGCGAGGTGTCCTTTGGTGATCACAGTGAGGTGTGCCTGGTGCTGCTGCTGACGGAGCTGTAGTTCATGAAGCGTCTCAGGGGTGGGGTCTGCCATATGCGCAGTGTTTGCCGTGTGTAATGCTAATTCCAAATTGGCCAGTGTAGCCCTAGACTCCCTTTTATGCCCAGTAATGGCAGATATGGACGCCCCTCTGAGGACCGTCTTGTAAGCCTCCCACAGAACTGAGGGTGAGGTGACCGACCCCGTGTTCTCAGTGAAATAGTGTGTGGTGGTTAACTTGAGTTTTTTCCTAATGGCAGGGACCTGCAGATAATTGGGATAGATCGGGTACAGCCTACCCCGTTTACAATCTTTGGTAGAAACGTGAAGGGAGACCGGGGAGTGATCGGAGATTCCTCGTGGGAGAATAGCAATACTATCCACAGAGCTCAGTCCAACCCCTAGAAAGAAGAAGTAGTCAATACGTGCAAGGCTATTGTGGGGTGCAGAGTAGTGTGTGTATTGCTGCGCTGTAGGGTTCAGGTGACGCCAGACGTCTTCGAGGCCCATAGCTGACAAGAGTCCCGAGAGTGTGGCCGACCCTCTCTGGCGATCCCGCTGGGGAAAAGTGTCCAGCAGGGGGTCTGCGATGGCATTGAAGTCTCCCCCCAGGATCATGTCCCCCTCTGGGAGATTAATAAGGAATTGGCTAAGCGCCGGCAAGGCTGTAGCATGCAGTGCTGGGGGGATGTATACAGATATCACATTCAAGGCCCTCCCCTCCCACTGGCCTGAGAGTGCTGCGAACCGTCCCTGATCATCTGTCTTGTGGCCCGTTACCAAGAAGGGGGAATTGTTTCTGAGGAGTATCCCGGTGCCCCTGGAACCTGAGGTAAACTCCGAGTGTACTGCCATGGTGTACCCACGCCTGTTCAGAGCCCTACAGGTGGTCCCTGCCAGATGTGTTTCTTGCAGCAGCACTAGGTCTGATCGATTACGTTTAACAGTTTGCAGCACCAGACCCCGTTTAATCTTGTCCCCCAACCCCCTGACATTCCATGTAAGGAGCCCCAGTGGGGGGACCAATGTCGTTACAGGGGCACCCAATGCGGGTGTAGCTCGATCATGTCGTGCCATTTGAGTGTATGAACCGTGTGTTCTATGTTCAGCAGGATGAGGACGCCAGAACGCGGAGGCGTCGCACGCCGCCCATAGTGAGTAGTGTTTCCGTGCCTTGTAAGATTGCAAGGATGATGACCATAAAACTTAACTTTAACTTGAACCTCGTAACTCCCATCCCTCCACCCCCTCCCTGCTCCCCTGCACCACGGACGAGTTCCCGCCCGCATCCCCAACTTGGCAGAGTGCTTTTGTCCCCCCCCTATCTAGTCTTACTTGCTTGTGGGGTTGGCGAGTCCCCTACAGGCTCCGGCCAAAACCTGCCCTACTCAGTTCCATCGGCCCAAGGTCCCACGGGCTGTGTCCAAATCTTGGTGCTTCCAGTGTAGCCATTTAGCCCGTGCTAGGCTGACCTGAATCAAACGGGTCCCTCTCGAGATCGGATTCCAGGCCCCCGGCCGCGCCCTGCTCATTGGCCGGGCTGGCCGCACGGTGTTCCGGCGTCTTCACAGTACGGCGGTCCTGGCGGTCTTTATGTGGGCGGTGAGGCTTGCCCGCCGGTCTTCAGCCATCCAGCCATTCCCGTGCCACCTCAGGATTGTCGAAGAACCATGTCCTCCCCTCGGCCACAATCCGCAGTTTGGCGGGGAAGAGCATTGAATAGGGTAGTTCCCTGTCTCGCAGCGTCTTCTTGACTTCATTGAAGGATTTTCGACGCCTGGCCACCTCGGCCGTGTAGTCTGGGAAGAAAGCCAGCGTGGAGTTCAGGATTTTCACCGGTGGCGCCACCCTGGCCGCCTGCAAAATGGCGTCCCTGTCCCTGAAGTTGAAGAGCCTGGCCAGCACCGGCCGCGGCATGGCCCCCGGTTTGGGCGTACCCCCCGGGACCCGATGAGCCCTCTCGATGGAGAAGAAGGCGGACAGGCCTTTAGGTTGCAGTTTGGTCTTAATGAGGTCTTCGATGTACAGGTCCATGGCCCCCTTCCCCTCCGATTCTGGAAGGCCTAGGATACGGACGTTATTTCTTCTCGAGCGTCCTTCCTGGTCATCCAGTTTTTCTTGTAGTTGTTTAGTGGTCCTTTCTAGTCGCTCCATCGCCACCTGAAGGTCTGAAGTGTCTTCAATGAGGGATTTCGTGACCACCTCCACTTGCGACACCCTCTCCGACATTTTCTTAAAATCTGCTCGTAGCAGGTTCACCTCAGTGGAGATGGTGCCTACCGTCGCCTGGACGTCGGTAAGAGTTCTCATTATGGCTTCCAGCGTGACTTTTCCAGTGCCATTGGCGTCGGAGGAGGCACCGGCGGAGTGCCGGCCAGGTCCCTGTGAATGGCTGTTCTGGGCGTAGGCAAATTTATCAAGCTTCGCTTGCGTCGTTGTCACGCTCCTCGTGTTTTTGCCCGTCATGTTGGCTTGCTTGGGTTGACAGTGTCCGGTCCTTCAATTGTCCCCGGCCCGGCCACTTACTGTGTAGGCCCTCCCCTTGGCGGTTGCCGTCGGAGCAGCCGGCAGAGGAGCAGGAGCCGCAGGGCCCAGGTCGATCCCGGCCTGAAGTGTAGCCTTATTGTGACTGCCGTCGGAGTTAGCAGAAGGGTTCCCGCGGTGCTGTTGGGGGTGTGTGCATCTCTCGCACACCGCACTGTTTCCCCGCTCCACGTGGATTGCGCCGCCTGCTCGGGCTGTAATGGGTAGCCGGGGACCGGCGCCCTTGCGTTGTACTCGGCCCCTCTGCCCAACGGTGGTCCGGAGTAATGTTCAGTGCCGCGGGGGGACTGCGTCGACCCAGGCGTCCTCCGCCCTACCCTGCCGTGTTTGTCTGGGCGTCTGCCCGGCAGCGCAGATCCAGCACTGCTTCGACGTTGTGCGGGGCCTCCCTCGCCCCTGAGATCTTGAAGTCTTGGCTCAGGGGGACCGGAGGTCGCTCCCAAGTGCAGCGGGATGAGAGCGCTGTGGCGGAACTTGGCGCCAGGCGGAGAGGAGCGGGCGCCGGCCGAGGCCGACTTCTTCCGGCCGGGCAAGGTGCGCTTCCGGTCGGCCTGCCCCCGTACTTTAGGCCGGTGCTGCTGAGTTGTCTTAGGCCTCGTTCCGCTGTCGGCGGATGGAGCACTTCCCGGCGTCGGATTTGCGCCAGGGGCGGCTCGTTGTGTGCCGGTTCCCGGAGCCGGTTCCCGGAGCCGATTTCACCCCTTCAGGCAGGTTAGTAAACGGATGTGCATGCGGATTATTGCGCGGGCCGGATTGCCTTGCGGAGCTCCCGAGTTAAGCTGCCGCCATGTTCGGCAGTTGGCCACGCCCCTAGAACGTGTTGTCTTTATGCGTATTTTGAAAAGGGGACAGGTCCTCCAAAACTTTCATGGTTTCTCTGGGAGTTTGTCAGATTAAGGAGATAGGATTTTGATAAGTTAACTTTAAGTTAACATTAAACCCTGCGGCCTTTTCAAAGGAGGTGAGTTTGTTCTGGATGGTCTGGAGAGAGAACATCAGTCTTGTGATTGGGAGCAACACGCCATCTGCGAAAAGGAAGATTTTGGGTTCATCTGTCCCAAAAGGCACCCCCCTATGTCTGGATTGTCCCTGACTCATTCTGCGAAGGTTTCAATACTAATGGCACAGAGAAGGGGGAAAGGGAGTACCCCTGTCTGATTCCCGGCAAAAGACCAAAGGGTTCGGAAGCCACCCCATTTACCAGAACCCTCGATAGAGGAGCAGAGTAGTTAGCCAACACAATACCTATAAAGGTCTCATTGAAGCCAAATTTCCTCATTTTCTGCAACAAGAAGGCCCAATCGACCTGATCAAAGGCCTTCTCCACTTTTAGCACTTTTTCAATAAGATGTACTACTCTCCTCAGGTTGCCATGCGTTTGCCTACCCTTTATGAACCCTGCTTGATCTGCTTTAATCACGCGTGGCATGACATTCTTCAAGCGCGTGGCCAGAATGTTAGAATATGATTTGGCATCTAGGTTCAGAAAGGCAATAGGTCTGTAAGAGGCACAATTTGAATGGTCCGTACCTGGTTTGGGATGACAGAGATTAATGTGTGGTTGCGATATCATTAAATAAGGAAACCAAACAGGGAACCAGCTTGGGGCACAGGTACAATAGAAGTGAGCATTTAAGCCATCAGGGCAAGGAGCTTTTTTGCAATTTAAGGGCGTCTATTGCCCTTTGTACTTTCTCACTGGAAATGGGACTGCTTAAGTCCTTTTTCGTGAAGACTGGGATCAGTGGCAGTACAAGTGCTTCTAAATATTTCTCCTGGGCCTAAACAGCCTGGGGGTCTGCTGTGTATAGAGACCGGTAGAAGTCCCCAAAGGCTCTAGCCTTCTCCTCTTCACTTTTCTGAACGACCCCGTTTTTATTTGCGCTATATACACTTTTTCCTGCCTCGCTCTTAGTTCTCTGGCCAGGAGGGATCCCAACTTATTACCCCTACGTAATTTCGGGTTTGTAATTGCATGATGTGTTTTTTACCACCCTATTGGTGTAGATGGCCTGCAGTTTTCGTTTAAGATGTGTGACTTTTCTTGGGTTCTGCATTGAGGGGTTGGCCTTATGGGCCTGTTCTGTGGTTTGTAGCTCCCCCTCTAGAGTATCCTCTCCCCCAAGTGTTGGTTTTTTAATGTAGTTGCAAATTCAATGCATTTACCTCTAATGACCACCTTGAATGCATCCCTATTGTTGGAAAGAGAAGTCCTTGCGGGGTTGTTGAGGTCAAAGAATTCAGTGATTGTTTTCCTTAATTCGTCCCTAAGGAGACAATCTCTGCTTAAAAAGTTAGGGAAATACCATCTGGTGTGTTTAGCCCACGAGGTGCAAATCCAAAACCAGCTCTAAAGGAGCGTGGTGAGAGACAGATCAGATGAAACTGATATCCTGAGAGCGTGTGCCGTAGGGACTGACTAATGAATGCATGATCTATTCTGGAGAAGGTCCTGTGAGAGTTCGGAGAAAAAGGAAAAGTCCCTTGTTGTCGGGTTCAGGTCCCTCTAAGCATCCACCAGACCCAAACCCTCTAATGCCACTTTAAGTGTCTTGTTAAACACTCCCCCGGTTGGCCTATGTGGATAGGAAGTATCTAGAAGGGGGTCCCAAACAGAGTTAAAATCTCCCAACAGTAAGATGTCCCAGGTAGCGAATCCCTCCAATGTAACCAGAAATGCATTCAGGAAATCATGTTGCCCAACATTGGGCACATAGACTGTTGCGACACTACATGGTCTGCCCCTTAGCTCACCTTGACCATCAGAATTCTCCCTACTTTGTCAGATTTGGACTCATGTAGGAGAAATGGCACAGAGGAGTGGAATAGGATCACCACTATGCTTCGTGTGTGCGGAAGAATGAAAAATCTGTGGGAAAGCCCTGTGTTTCAGCTGCTGTTTATCTTTTTGGTAGGTAGGTTTCTTGCAGGGCCACAATGTAAACATTATCACCTGGTATACACTTCCACATGCTATGCCTCTTATTAGGGGAGTTGAGTCCCCTCATATTCCAAGCTAAGCAGTTAACCAACATTATTCATGTAGAGATACTCCCTTCTGCCCCTCAGAGACCGTCTATGAGAATTTGAGAATCCTCCCTCCCCCCGAGCCCCACCACCCCATCCCTGACCCAATAAACTGATCGAAGAGATATGTAATACCAATAACACACTCAACAATAACATGTATAAACTACAACATTGAGCTCCGAGGGGCTCTATCTCAGAAGAGAGCCACCAATGGAGAATCCCATGAGGCAGAAACATTTCCGTTGCCTAGGCCTTCCCAGAGCTAGTTGAAATTAATTTAGAATTAGCCAATGATCATTGTCAGACTGAAGATTAGAAGCTAAAACTTAACTTCCTTTTACTTGCACGACCCCCCCAAGCTTCCCTGGAAACTGAAAGCTTCAGAGTCATCTTCATATGGGTCAGGGCCCCTTGTGTTTTTAGAGTTGCCAAACGTCCCAAGGCTGCATCTATCATTTGAAGTTGTTTCTGGACCAAAGAGATTCATCATATCCCATCACAACGTTTACTTGCCACCCCCTCTCTGTTGCAGCCACCTCTGTCGCGTCTTTCCTTGTGTGAATCTGTTCCTGAGCCTCCAGTTCCCTTCGATTGCTTCTGGATGGAGAGTTCGATGCCAAGGATGGATGCCGCTTCCTCGGGTTCCGTGCAGTGGACATGTGTGTTGTTCAACAAGAAGCCAAGGCTCAAGGGGTACTTCCAACGGTACTTCATGTTGCGCTCCCTCAGGACGTCTGTGACCGGCCAAAACTGCTGGCGACGAGCAAGTGTTGCCTTGGCCACTTCTTGAAAAAACCAACAGGAAGCATTTTGAAATGGTATTTTGTCCATGGCACATGGCTTCTCGAGAATCATTTCCTTGATTTTGAAGGAGCTGAACTTTGGCAGAACATCCCTGGGTTTTCTGGAGTCCCCTGGCAATCGCAGCCCAACCCTGTGGACTTGAGCCGCACCTCCGGACCATCTTCTCCCAACACTGTTGCAAACATCCGCACCATGAATGTTTCCAGATCAGGGCTGTCACGACTTTCCTCAAGGCCCCTCACATGGATGTTGTAGCACCTACAGCGATTCTCTTGGTCTTCGCACTTAAGTATCGTGGCCTTAAGCTGGTTGCGTAGGTCAGCAGTACCATTTGCGAGAGGCTAAACATGTTCCGACAGTTCCTGGCCCATTGCTTCTAGGTCTAAGGTGCAAGCCCCAATCGAGTCCTTTTCCGCCTGTAGGGCCACCAATCTTTCTCCTATTTCATCTTTAAAAGCAGAAAGCAAGGTCCCCGTATCTGCTTTAATGTTCTCTCGGAGATCTTTCTTGAACTCTCTCAGTGACGCCATCAGGTCTTCTCTTGTGAGCGCCATGACGCCACCGGCAGGGGCCCTTCCATCCGTGTCCGAAACCCGAGGTGGCTGTTGCAAAGTAGTTGGAAACCTTAGAGTTCTTCACTTTCTTTGGCGGCATGTGGACCGGGGCGGGTTGTTAGCCAGAGGCCCCCTTGTAATGAGGTGGTTGAAGCACAGTGCGGGGACGCAGCGGGAAGGCACTGAGATCCCGATGCTTAGGGTCTTCAATTCACGGCATGCAGGATACCCCAGGTCCCCGCTCCCCCTGGCCACGCTGTGGATGCTGCTCAGGGCACTGGATGGCACTCCCCAGTGAGTACTGCTGTAGAGTTGCAAGAGGCCTGCTGTGAGGTCCAGTCACAAGTCTGTGGGTGTAAGTCCAAAGCCGCCGGACCCTCCCGTGTTAAGACCCGGCAGCTGAGCTCCAAGGGCCTTCTGCAGATGCAAGTGGCTCAGGAGACCCCTACGCTCTTCTGGATGTAATACATTAAGTGTTGACTCTCCTGGGGCCCTCCATATTGTTTTGTAGGCCCCCTGTACTCATCACGTGGAGCATGTGGGAGTCTGTAGGTACGTTTATGGGCCGCGGCGGTGAGAAGAAAAAGCAATTGCGTCCTTCGGCAGGGACCGTGTGTCGGGCCTGATGTAAGGGCACAGAGAGGGTCTACCAAAACAGAATTGAAGCAGCTGACCAAGGCGTCCAGTCCGATGCCCAGCCACAAGGCTGCTTTCCTAAGCTTGAGACCTCCTGACCCCCACCATTTTAGGGTCATGCATCCCATTTCTAGCCATGTCAGGGACTGCTAATTCACCCTCATGGCCAATGCGTTGGGCAGCGCTATGCCTGAGGACCTCCTATCCACTTTGTGGGCCCCAGCACCTCACCTCGGGTGCCCCGTGGGGGCCTTGCTTTATCCGTCCGGATCGCAGCGCTCAACGTCCCCAGGTAACTTCTTGGGCGGGGCCACCTTTCAGGCCTTGACTGGATTCATCGTTCTTCACAGGCACAGCCACAACCCCCCCGCCGGTGACCGCACTGCCCAAATGGAGCCTCCGGTCGTAGTTCAAGTCTGAGCCACCATCTTGTAGCAAGTCCAGCAGCCTTTGACCATGCAGCTGCAATCAGTAGATTGCTTCCAAAGCAATCTTATCACCTTCAAAGGGGTCTCCTGGTGTCCAGCAGTTTGGGGGACCTGTTTTCGCACATTTGCAGGAGGAATTGTGCGTCTGATCAGGCTAACTGCATCAGGCCTGGCACGGAGCCAAGCGGAGTTATGTCCGTTCGGCCATGATGGTTGGCCATGCCCCCCATGATGGATGGTCACGCCCCTGGAGTATGTATTTTTATTATATTATTGAAAAATGTTTCTTTTTATTTTTAAATGTTATTTTCTGTATAGTTTATATTTTTCTATCGATGTCTGTGTTGTCGATATTATTTATATCAATGTTTTTGTTGTGTCTCATTTTATTTTAATGTTATCAATAATTTTGTGGTCTTTATTTATGCTGTCGATATTTTTGTCATTGAGATTTTTTTAAACAATATATTTTTATTGATGTTTGCGTTATTTCTGTTTTGTGTATTGGATGTCGATATTTTTGTATATGATATTGTTGACTCAATATTTTTGTACTTCGATGTTATAGTAGTCGATATTGTATCAGTGATCCATGGTAGAGAAAACCCTGGAGCCAGATGAGGTTGTTGTTTTTTCCTACATTGACACTTCTGTACCTGCACCATCACAAAGGAAGTGTACATTGTATGTAATTTTAACATTCCTTAACTTAAAACTGTTCTCTACAAGCGTGTAAAATTTAGGCCTGGGTGAAGTTCATGGAGTTTCGCACTCCCCCGCAATACGTGGTGTTCTGCAAGAGGTGGAGTGCACTAGACTTTGCTGTTTGTGCAGATTTGTAGTGCCAGGTGTCTCGTATTGTGAAATCAGCATGAATGGCACCATGTTCAGCACATGAAGGTGCTGCCTCCTTCTTCCACTGTAGTAGATGTTCTACTCGAGCGGCAGCTTTCTCAACATGAACAGAAGGTTTCTCAACATTAGCTATGGCAGCCATTGGCAACTGCCCTCATTGAGAAATCTCGCCAGGAGGTGGTCTGGAGAAAGATTTTCCTCACTCGCGCTCCCCAATTTAACACTGGTGCATGCAAGAAGGGAACATACTCTGCTCCACTATGCTGAGTGGAGTTGTTCAGAACTATGCACCCTACGCGGAGCACAGAGTGGGAAAAACTCCAGAGGGGGAGCTGAATTTCACACCCAGGGCTAGTAAAATGTTAACTAATACAGCCATATTAGTACAGATGATGCCACAGCAGAAAAATCCTTTGTAGTGCATTTTCAGACTAGTAATAGAAACACACTGTAGTCATTGTCAGCCATTTATTAAAGAGATGATATCAACTGGAGAAAAATGTGCTGACTATGTAATGACATTAATAGTAAGGGCTTTATTCAAACAGATGCACCCGAGGAAGACAATGTTTGTACAAATATTGAGGGAGAAGATCAGGCACGAATGTTGGAGAAAGATCCAATCTTGTTGGAGAGTCAGCCCACGACATCCCGTTGGCACTCTAGCAGTGTGTGTTTCTTCCCACAGCCACCATTAGTTGAGGATGAGGACGTTATACAGTCACCTACTCCAATCCTGCAGCCAGTTATCAGGAACTAACAGAGGTGTCTTGCAGTATGTGCTTGTAATCACCCTGAAACTTCTCATGGAAACCAGATGTCTGGGTCTCACACAACTGCATAAAATCAATGCCCGCCTGTATGGCGGGGTCCCGCACCATGAAATATGATGCGACGCCGCCATGGCGGTTGCATTCAGCCCATTTAACATTGCGTTTGGTGCTGCTGGCTGCAGCACCCACCGCAATGCTAAACAGCCATGTTGTGCATTTCCCTGTACTACCACCACCTCCCAATAAAAGGGGGGCCCGCAACGGGCACCCGAAGCCAATCTCTGCCTGCCTTTCCATGGCAGTGAAACAGCCAGCATTGTAATTTGGCGGCCAGTGCCTGCTATGCACCGCCACCATTTTCCACATGCAAGCTGATCTGCCAGGCGATCTTTCCAATAACCTATGACGGAACCATGGCGGGAGGTCTTTGCGACCACCATGGTACCTGAATGATTACTCCCACATTCGTAATTTGGCGGGGGGAAATTGCTGTCTGACAGCGGAGAGCCCGCCACTGCACCGCTGGCACTGGCAGACCCTCTGCCATCGTAATCAGCCTCTAAGTGTTATTTGGTGGGCTTGAGGTTTCCATGCTGCAAGTTCAACTTCTGCGGTAATTGCAAACACAACAATGATGGACAGAATGTGGATCAATGTCACACATTCACCCCAGTCCAAAGATCTGGGCCCAAATCCATCGTTTTTCCACTCCACTTCACCCTGGGTTAGACAATGGCGATATGCAAATCAGCAGAGACACATTAAAATGTTGAACAACAATTGTAGACCATGCAGAAAATCATTTCTGTGGGTTTCAAAACAGTGGCTAATCAGTTGGCGAAATCAGGCTAGGAAGGACACTAAAATGGACAGCTCAACAAGTGCCCTAGAGTAATTATGCCTGCAGGTGGCAGAGTACAATGCCAATCAAAGACAAAACGAGAGCAGCAGTGCTGCACATAGGGATGCCTCAACAAGGTTTATTGAAAGGCGAATCCCTGTCACTTCTACCTCATCAAGGCAGACTGTCATGCTACTGGTAGAAATGGGCCACTTCAGTGGGGGTGTATCAATGGACCTCGGGCAGATTATCACTGCAGTGGGGGCCATAAAAACTGCCCAAATTGCCAGTGGAGTAGATGCAGAACACCCTGATAGTGAAGAGTTGTCCAGCATCAGCAGCATCTCTGCCACAGATGCACGTGTGCTGAGAAACAGTAGCAGTCGTACTACTGCGCCTCAACATGGTGGCACATTCCATTCTGGGTGTAGTCCCAAAAAGCGTTGCAAGGAACAGATCAGGGAGTCCCTACACTATATTTTTTTCAGGTTCGAGATGTAACCGACTTTCATGATGACATCATATTGCATTTATCTTCTGAAAGTTGTATATTGTTTCCGAACAGTTGTAAAAAATCTGACATTAAAGGTATCTTTACTTTGGAACAGCAAACAAGTGTGGAACCATTTTCTAACATATTGTGGAATCATGTATGACTTGCCTTGAGAAGTAATGTGTGTCAGTGTGGTCCCTGCGCCTTCTCCCCTCCACGCTCATCTGCAGACTGCTGAACAGTTGGCCCAGAATCTTCATCCTCTGAAGCTGAATCTGAAAAAGCTATACGTAGGCCTCTCCTGCTGGCAATATTGTGTAGAATGGCACATGTTGTTATCATCTTACATGCAGTTACTGGTACATATTGTAAGGCTATAACAATAACGGTGGATTTGGGGTCCTAGGGAAAAGGTTTATAGACCTCAGAGGCAAAATATCCCCTTAGAAATATCAGAAAAACACATACTATTACCTCAGGTCTTATCAGTGCACTATTTAGCCTGTGGGCTTATTTATAGAACCTATTCTCTGACTCTCTCATCATAGATACAACCAAATACTGATCAACACAAGTGAAAGAAAGCATTTGCATTGCATTTCCTGAGCATTCCTGGGTAGGTTTGCATGGTGGTGGATATAGATAAGCATGGCATCTCGGAATAAAATGGGAGAAACGTGATAGCACACGTTGAGACACCCATTTTGTGACAGCAGTTACACCCTGGTGCCAATGGGTGTAACAAGCACAACACCTGAACATGAGTGGGGATATCATTTCTGTGCAGAATACTGCCTTCAAGTTGTGGCTTTGAAAGGGCAAAAATCATCAATATGACATTGCTACTCAGCGTGTATTTGTCATATATTTCTTCCTCTGTTTGTTAAACAGCCTGCCTTTGAAAAATCTCACTTGTCTCCACCTCCTCCTTGGCTGAGCGTCAGTATTCCCATCCTCCTTGCAATCAGGTGGACAGAACGTATTGGGGAAACCCCTGAAGCATTCTGGGCTTGCTTTAATACTTTGCACCCAGTTACCACCTGATTTGAGTTAGTGATAAACTGCATTTGCAACCAATCGTTTTTGCTACTGGTCCCTTTTTACAACAGCCTCTAAAATCCCTAAACGCATTTAGGGATCATGTAACTGTGAATCGCTATTTTTGGTCCTAGGAAATACTGAGTCGCAAAAAAGTTGCATCACAATTTCTGGCTTGCAATTTGCTTTTGTACATGGCAAAAGCAGCTTTTCCATTCGCAAACCACTTTGCGACTGATTTGAAAGTTGCTATTTGTTAGACCTGACCCTTTTGACAGGCTTACCCCTAAACCTTTTGTCTGTTGCCTTCTATTTTTCTGACTCTGTTTTCATTGGCTATAGGATTCTGGGCACTTTACCACTGCTGATCAGCGCTAAAGTGCATTTGCTCTCTGTATAATTTGTGATATGATTGGTTATCCATGATTGGCATATTTGATTTAACGGCAAGTCCCTAGTAAACTGCACAGAGTGTGCCAGGGCCTGTAAATCAAATGCTACTAGTGGGCTTGCAGCTGTGGTTGTGCCACCTACATACGTAGCCCTGTAAATGTGTCTCAAACCTATGACTGTAGTGTCTGTGCATGCAGTTTTAAACTGCCATGTTGCCCTGGCACCCATTTGCCAGGCCCCAAAATTCCCTTTCGCTACATGTAAGGCACCTCTATGGTAGGACCAAGGTATCAACATAGGCAACGTGCAGTGTTTGTGAAGGGTAGGACATGTACTGGTGTGTGTGTCCTGATAGTGGAATACTTTTATTTAGTTTTTCACTATTGAACGGCTGTCTGTCCCATAGGCTAACATCTGACTTTCTTTGTAACATCTTACAAGTATAACTTTTCTTAGGGTCAAGATAGAGAAATTGAGTTTAGGCTCTCTGAACCCCTTATTTTAATAACGCAACTTTTGGTAAAGGTGGTTTTAAATTCTGTGTTTGAAAATGCCTCTTTTTGAAAGCACAATAGAAACAAACTTTTTGAAAGTGGGCATTTTCTTACTTTACTATCCTTTGTGCCTCTGACTGTTTGTGTATTCAGAGTCTTGTGTTGGAGTGACAGGAGCTGGGAATATGCATTGATTCTAGACATTTACTGGAGGGTTGAGGTGTCCTGCCTTGCCTATGTGACTCATCGCTGGGCTGAATAGACGTGATCTGCATTTCGAGTGGTGGGAGGAGTTTTCCTTGCACCTGAATAGTCTGTGTCTTCTTTTTATAATGCTTTCTCCACCCCCTGTGGTCATGCTGCACCAGGGAGGACAGGAGTGGCTTGGACTAGGTACAAATACCCCTGCCACAAAAAGAACAATGACAAAATGGGGTATATGTAGTAGACCTAAAACCCCAGGATTTTAGATTACTTCAAGAGGGGCCTGCCAAGAAGAAGAGCAGAAGGACTGTGTGAGGAGCGCTGACTTTTCTGTGTGATGGTCTGGCCTAGAGTTGCTGCTTCTCTCTGTGGTGGAGGAAAAGGACTGACTCTTTTTACCCTGCTGTGCTATCCTACAAGTGAAGCACTCTCCAAGTGTTGTGTGTGCTGGCATCCTATTGGAAATCTCAGGGATATAAAAATTTCAAGAAAGATCCTTGCTGGATCGGAAAGTGTCCTGCTGGGGAGGAGTGCTGAAGAAACTTTGTGAGGAGCGATGCCCTGACTTGTGTGGCACAGAACGGCCTGCAGATGCTGCTCATATCTGGAAAAGGTAAAGGACTGGACTGTCTTGCACTCATTTTTCGAGACTGCATGTGGTGAGCAGTGCTTTTGTCACCCTCATAGTGAAAGAGAGTGAGGAGCGCTTTCTGGTTACAGGAAGCACATGGTGATCTGCTACATCTTTGAACAAGCAGTTGCTCTACCTGAAAGGCCCGGACTGTTAAGGAATGCGGAGGAATTTGCCAGGTATCAGGAGCTTTTCTCTCTGAACCATCTCTCCTGCCTCAGGGACGGTGGAAAAACAACAGAAAGCGGCTCCCGTTTGGGAGCAGGTGCCGCAAGTGTCCCCTCCATTGCCCCTGGCAATAAAGAAGCAACCACAGGCCTTGCCTCTACGGAGGACCTGAGGAAGAGTGCACTGCACTGCACTTCAGCAGCTGAGTAGTCTACAGCAGTGTGTGGGGCCACCCTGGATCAAGGAGTCCCTGGGGGCTCCCCAGACTGGAACCCAGCCTCAGAGGAGCAAAGAGATTGGGTGGTGCAGCTGCCAGCGGGTGGTACGGTCCACAGGTAGTGCTGCAGGGAAAGACCAGGAGGACCTCTTGCTCCTGCAGCTGGCCCCAATCACTGGGCAACGCAGCATGACCTCTCGAGACCAGAGGAAGTCTCCAACATCAGGTGGTGAGGAATGCACAGCGTGTTTGCGGGCAGCCCCATCTGCTGATTTAGCCCACAGGGGATCCATTGGGGTATCCCTGCCACCGGTAGCAGGGTTTGTATGCCCCCCCATTATGACAAATACCTTGGGGGGCATCTTTCCTTGTCGCCAATACCAGGTGTAATCTTGACAGAGGCCCCCTGTCCTTGAGTGAGGTGAGGCAGGGAAATTACCACATTACCTATAAAAGAACCGCAAATAAGCTGCGGCTCCGGAGGAAGTGGGTACTTCCAGGGGTTATTCGTTATGGTTGCTTTACCGGCCCTCCAATCTGTTGCTGATGGTGTTTCCTCCTGTGTTTGTGGGATTTCCTAACCTACTGCATTCCAGGTTCTGATGTAGGAAGGTATGCGTGTGCAACATACAAGTATTGCCTTTGTTGCACTAAATGTTTATGCCAATTGCCTAGCTGTCAAATGGATTATTGATTTATGTCAGTTTGGGCTAATTTATTTTTTTCATATACTGCAAAGTGCTTTATGAGCTTTGTAATATTGTGATTATTGCTAGTTGGCAAGGTGATTATTGATTTCTTTGATTGTTTTCTAATGTGTTTGGTTTATAATACAAAGGATATTTTTATGTAACCTTGTATGGCGTCTCATTCGTGGTGTGCCTAGTGTGTCGCTAGTGTATGGTTGTGTTGCGCAAATGCTTTACACATTGCTTTTGGGATAAGTATAACTGCTCTGTCAAGCTACCAACGGGAGGAGCAGGAGTTATATTGTGTGTGTAACACCCTTACCTGACTAGAGTGATGTTTTCTGCCTGGCTTAGGTGCATACCCTAGCCAACCAGAACCCCCATTTCTAACATTATTTCTTCATACATTAAGCCCATTAATCTGCAGGATTTACATTTGCAGATCCATTTGTTTTTTAATGTATATGTCCATTTTCGATGGCTCAGTTACTTCATCCCTTCATGGTTGTATTTTTGCAATATTGTGTTGTAAATCAAGTATTGTTCTCTAAATTCTATTCCTTTTCTCAATGAACAGATTCCCTTTTGATGTTTTCCCATGGTGAGTCTTGCTTGGTGAAATTAGGGGTGATTTGGTATTAACTACAAACTGTATTTGCTGAACCGTCTGGGGATGTGTAAATATTTTGAGTTTCTGGTAGAGCCTTCTTATGTTCGCTTATTACATACATTTGTCTTTAGCTGATTGTGGATCAGCATCTGTGGTTTGGCTGGAGGTGATAAACCTCTAGGAAACTGCTATTGTCAGCTTTTAAACTCACACTTTTTTTTGTTCTAACAAAGTTTGTACTTTGTGAGTGTTTACGGCGCCCATTCATTATGATCTGAAATTTGGGCAACTGAACACAGGAAGCAAAGAAAGACTTGATGACTGTATACACATTCTAAAGCAAAAGTAATATTTTCTTGACATTTTGAAACTGTGCTAAGATTTTTAAATTGCTATGTATGTCATATAGTATATGTTTTAATGTGTTTTGTAATTGTTTGATTGGATGCAATTCTATAGGTTTGTCGCCTGAAGCAGCATTAAAAAAAAACATACAAATAGTACACCCACTGTGTATGCCTCTGTAGTAATTATGGCCATCTTTGAATGACATTTCTAATGTTTTGAGAAAAGTAATTTAAAGGTGACTGATTTAATGTATTTGATGTTACGAGCGGTAGGACCCTCGTGTTTCTGGGCGGAATCTGCAAAGGAAGTGACATGATCTGTTGGGAGGTGTTAAGGTGTGCCTATTAAAAACAAGACGTAATGTGTGCAGTGTGTGACCGTACGTGAAAGAATAAAGATGTATGATTGTAGTGTAGTTCCTATATTCCCAATAGGCTTTGCGCATTGGAATAACATATACTATAGTTTAGACGTAGGACTGAGGTCGACTAGGTCTCTATTGTGTATATTAGACTAAATTGTGAGTGCCAGCTAGCTCAGAGGTCACTAGAAACTTTCTCGAATTCACAAGAAGAGATTAGTTTCTGACAACCGCATACACATGACAACTTTGTTTCCCAAGAATAAGAAATCAATCTCTAGAGTCGCCGCAACAATATATGGCTATTTTACTCAGTGAATCGTGCATGCTTCGTTTCACCAGAGGTGCTGAGAAAATAGAGAGGCGGGCGGGGAGACAAACTGTGTGGGTGCCTGCGGTTGTAGGTGTGGGACCCGTGGATTGAGGAACTTGTGAGGAGACCTGCTCTGCCCTTCAGCCTCCCTCGAGAGACTACCGCTACCCAACCCAACGCGATACCACCTCTTGCAGCACCCGCTTCGCGGGTGCCGCCGCGCGTAGGGGAGCGAGGGGCTGATCGTTTCCTGTGTTGTTCACCGGGGCCATCAGGAGTGCCGAGGAGCTTGGGGGAAGTGGAGCAAGCGCCAGGGACTGCATTGCCCAGGAGCCATAGCGCAGTGCTGTGATCGACGCCACGCCCCCTGGACACCACGCCCCCCGCCCGGCCAGGTGTGTAAAAGACCGGGGCTTCTGCATCAACGGTGGGAGACAAACTGTGTGGGTGCCTGCGGTTGTAGGTGTGGGACCCGTGGATTGAGGAACTTGTGAGGAGACCTGCTCTGCCCTTCAGCCTCCCTCGAGAGACTACCGCTACCCAACCCAATGCGATACCACCTCTTGCAGCACCCGCTTTGCGGGTGCCGCTGCGCGTAGGGAAGCGAGGGGCTGATCGTTTCCTATGCTGTTCACCGGGGCCATTAGGAGTGCCGAGGAGCTTGGGGGAAGTGGAGCAAGCGCCAGGGACTGCATTGCCCAGGAGCAATAGCGCAGTGCTGTGATTGACGCCACGCCCCCGGGACACCACGCCCCCCGCCCGCAACGTCCCCCTTATTAAGGATCGCCTCAGTGGCCTGAAGAGGACGGGACGGGCCACGGACTCTGGCTCTATGAACATAGAGCCTTTAAGCCTTCACGTAAGACTCTGAATAGTGCACTTCATTTCATCCTAGCGCTGTAGGGTAATTGTTGTTTGAGATTGGGTTAATACAGCTTTCCTGTTTCTTGCTAACATGCCCACAATAATCATGGACCCAGCGGCATCGGGCCTGCGCACCATGGATAACTTCTTGTTAAAAAAAGTTACGCAAATCAACAATGAACGCAGGGTTTCACTAGGTAGTAAAAGTCTTCCCCCTGCTATGGACATTGTGTCTAATGAGACGCTAGATGGTCCAGAAGGCACATTAGAACATGCCGCACATAGTACAGAGGGCCATAGCACAGTAGTACAGGTACAGGTGCACTCCGAGAAGTCTGTGGACTTGCTTGTTACATCGGAGGAGGACTCCGCAGTAGAAGAGTCAGTGGAGGTCCTTTCTTCACAAAGACCTGTGAGGAAGTGTAGAAAGACTCAGGGGAGGCGAGGGGGAAAGTCTGTAAAAACTAAAACTCACACTAAACAACCCAATAACTCCAAAGCCACCATTATTAACAGTGCAAGCAACCAGGTTTTGGACGAACCTAACAATGTGGGTAGTAATAACGAGGGAAGTGTGATCTTGTCCCACACCAACTTAGAAGCACTAATAAATACAATAGCATGTAAATTGGAAGCCAAAATTGTAGATCTAATTACTCCATTAATGTCCAAATTGGACAAAGTAGCTTCTGAAGTAGAAAGACTGGGCAGTTTAATGGCGGGATATATGACCCCTGCCCCAGGTGTAACAATCGCTAAAACTACCGCGGTTGGGAGCGGGAAGGAGATTGACGCCAGGAGACAGAATGTGCAGCAGAAGCGGCAGTCAAACCCAGAAATTATGGTAGGCGCTGTGGCTGTGGTTCCCACAGCTCCAATAAACCAGCCAATTCAGCAGGCCCCTGCCTCCCTGGGCAATTGTGTAGCGGCTCCACAGAGGGCCAGACTCAGGAATGTGAATCTCCCTCCTGAGTGTGTCCCATATGTGGTGGTACTAACTAACGTTCCGCGCTACGAGGAAGTATCAGCCCAACCTCATGGAGAACCCCAAGACTCTCTAAAAAACAAAACGGTGGGATGGCTAAATAAAAACTGCGGCTATCCATCTCATTTCTACGACCAAATTATATCCACTGAAAGAGTAAATTGGGTTGGTCCTTCAAGGAAATAAACCACGGGGGACTGCGTGATAGTTAACTTTCAGCACCCCCAACATGTCGCCACAGTCTTGCTACGTGCATCCTCACTTGTCTATAATGCAAATAGCGTCTGTGTGCGTCCCTTGGGATACTTTTACGCGCCCGATCAGAACTTACCTAAAAACCCCCCTAATAATTTTCGTGGGTACAGACCTATATCACAAGCTCAGACTCCAAGTCCGGTAACACCATATATGTACAACAACAACACTAGTGGGCTGATTGGCTGGCAAACACTGGCATTAAACGTTGACGGCTGGCGGACACCAGTAGTAAACTTTAATGCCGACAATCAGAACAATAGAGGTTACAATGTTCCCCTACATAATCGATTTGATATGCTCTCAGGGCTGGATGCCTGCGACTGACTGAGGGTCTCGGAGGGTCAGAGTACCGTTCAGACGCCTGCAGTTCAACAGATAGAGGTGATTCCATCAACTATACCAAAAAATAATGTTATATGTTGGAATGTGGCGGGCTTAGAAAACAAAATGCAGGATGAAAGCTGGTTAGCTTACATTAGGGGCTTCCAAATTATTTGTTTACAAGAGACTTGGTCAGTAAAATGTGATATGTATATTGAAGGTTATAAGGCATATTTTGTACCTGCTGTACCAGTAACTCGGGGGAGACCAAAGGGGGATATGGTAATGTTTATATCGGTAGCACTGAAATGTACAATTGTTAGCAGGCCTTCAAGTAACCTTGACATTCAAGGTCTAGTTTTATCTGCGGGCAACTGTAAGGTTGGTCTGATCAACTTTTATAATTCTATTGATAATGTTACAAGTCTTGGCAACTTAGAAACCTTAAGTGAGTACATTGATATTTCAATGAGGGAATGTTCACACAATTTGCTGATCATGGGTGATTTTAACATTCACCCTTGTGGTGACCTCCCAGGGAAAAATCTTACGGAACTGTATTGTCCCAGAATAAACGGATTACATCTGGAACACACCGTTGAGGGGGGAATTTTTAATAATTTACTTAATGAACATGGTCTTACCATTGCAATGGCATTATGTGATCCCTTAAAGCGCTTTCTTACCCCAACTTTTAAAGGGCATGGGAAGGGAACATTTATTGACTACATGTTGTTAACTGTCCCCATGCAGGAGTTCGTGCGCTCATTCTCCATAGACAGTAACCCTCTTAGTGACCATAACCCTTTGACCACATTTAAGGGGGCCCTGGGTGGCCACAGAAAGACGAAACCTAGATAAGGGTAGGGTTACAGTAACTGATGGTAGACGCCGCCTAAAATGGTCTATGTGCACTCCGGCCCTCATATACCAGAACATCCAAACTAATTGTAGTGACATCATCGCTAGATGTACTCAGGTTGACTCCGACCCAACCCAGGTTCTATCAGATTTTAAGAGCTTGACTGATAAAATAGCTATTTCAATGACAGAACCTTTAACGTGCAAAGGGAGGGTTGGCCCGAGATGGTTCAGTAAGGAATGCTCTAAAGCGGCCCGTGATCTCAGAGCAGCCTTGATGTTAAAACCCCGAAACAAGGAATTAGTTCAGAGATCACGTAAAGAGTATAAATCAGTTATTGTAACAAGAAAGGAGGTACTGAAGAATGAGGCCTGGGCTGAGATTCTGGAACCAGAAACATTGAAAAATAGTGCTAGATTTTGGGCGGTGCTTAAAAAACCCTTCCTGGTGAAAGACTCAGGGGAAGGGTTAGAATGTGTCATTACTAAAGAGGAATGGGTTGCACATTTTGAACAACTGTATGGGGGAAGTGAAACCAATGTGGTACCCTCTGGACGTACTTTAGGGGGTACTTGCTTGAATGTTAGTATAGGAGAGGTCGTGGTGGGAATAGAGGGGCTCACAGCGGGCAAATCACCAGGCCCGGATGGGATACCCCCGGATCTTTTTAAATCTGATCCCAACTTCTGGGCACCGATTATTGCGGCGGTCATCAACGCAGCCGCAAAGGTGGGATGCCCGCCATCATGGGGGCTCTCAACCATTGTGCCCATATTCAAAAAGGGGGACAGGGATAGTCCCCTCTGTTACAGGCCTATCTCCCTGATTAATTCTATGGCAAAACTTGTGGGGAGAATAGTATTGCGGCGACTTTCTGATTGGACACGGGACAATGATATTTTGTCCATCGCCCAATATGGTTTTTGTAACGGCCGCTCAACCACAACTCAATGTCTGAACCTCTTTCTAATACTAAGTAAATATACTACAGTCCAAAAGGGTACAGTCCACTTGGCCTTCATGGACCTATCCTCAGTTTTCGACTGTGTCAACAGGGGGAAGCTGTGGGGGTCCATGAGGGACAAAGGAGTGGACAATGATATCATAAACTTTTTGGCTGACCTCCATAACAACACTAGCGCAAATATAAGGTATTCCCAAGACTTATCTGTAACCGATGATTTTAGAACTGGGAAGGGGGTACGGCAAGGCTGTATACTAGCCCCTTTCCTTTTTAACTTTTATATAAATGAGTTGGATGGCGTTTTAAGGGAGGTGAAATCTGATAGTCCAAGAGTGGGGAATAGAAGCATCCCTGTTCTGCTATACGCAGATGATGCAGTGCTGTTAGCAAGAACGGAAAAAGGCCTTCAATTGCTACTTAACGCATTTAAAAAGTTCATGGAAGATAGAGATTTGTTAGTGAACAACTCCAAATCTTTCATCATGCAGGTGGGGAAACAGCCAAAGAGACAATACACCTTCAAACTAGATAAGGCAGTTCTACCATTTTCTAGCACATTCTCCTATCTAGGAGTACTCTTTGACTCTAAACTATCTTGGGCCCCGCAACTTGCTAAAAAAAAATGTGATGTGTCTAAGGTCAATGCCTCCATTTTTAACTTCGCGTCAAAGCTTGGTAAAAAACCTACGGCTGCTATGATTAAATTATATGATGCAAAATCTGTAGCAACCGCTGCATACGGGAGTGAGCTCAGGGGCTATATGGTCGGGGAACAACTTCAGACCACAGAAAATTTGTTTTATAAACGGCTTTTGTGTGTTTCGGCCTCTACTTCTAACTTTATGGTACATGAGGAACTAGGAGTGGGGTATTTGAGCGATATCCTGTCCCTACGACCTCTGTTATGTTGGCTGAAAATGTGGTTATGTGAGGAAATCCCCCTGACACACCTGATTGTTAATGACTTCATGGCTCTTGAGAACGCGTCACGCACTCCCAGGCTGAAGTATTTAAAAACATGTTTTACTGAGATGGGCCGCCCTGAGTTGTTTGAACACCCATCAGGAATTGGGAAGGCGGACATTGATCTAGTCAAGCAGATGTTTTATCAGCGCAAGAGGGAGGGTGCTGAGCTACAAAGAGTAAGTGTGAGGAAATTCATCATGGTTAAAACATGTTTGTCAACAGAGCCTTATTTACTCGGCACTTTCAGCACTCACGATAAGTTCTTGCTTACAAGATTTAGATTTAACCAGTTTCAACATCTGCTTATCAGACCTAAAAAGGAGAGCTTCTGTAAAATTCCCTCGTCCTGTGGCTGCGACGGAAAGTCTCCACAGGACATGATGCACTTTATGTTTCTATGTAAATACTATGAACTCCCCCGTAAACGCTTTTTAATTTCTCTTTTAAAAAAAATGAATTTTAATCAGATACGACCAGCCTTTTTATACTTACAACTGCTATACAGTAATAGTGTCCTTCAAGTTCTTGAATTTTTAAAATTGGCTCTTAAACTGCGATTATGTTTGGACCAATGAAAGAATTATTGTATGTAATGTACATAGCCCTTTTATTTGCTGGATTTACAATGTAATTTGATGTATGTACTGTATGTTTTATTGTACTTTTATGGTTGAAATACACTGAATAAAGTCTATTTTTGAATTTTTTTTGATAGAGAGGCGGGCATTTTCAATAAAAATTATTTATTTAACAGTCTTTTTTCTTAAGCATAAGAAATGTACTGCTACAATCGTAATACTGGTTATAAAGTACAAGGCATATAATACGAAAAGTTTTATAAAGTAGTACTGTAAAAGCATGATATGGTTTCTAAGCCATAATTTGTCTAAAACATATAAAATACATACAGTGATAAAATAATGACTAAAAGTACTCAACTGCTGCTTCTAAAATACGCCTACCTCGGTGTACCTAACCTAAGTCTAGTACAAGGGAAGAAGTAAGTGAGAAGTAGCTTAGGTTTAGTATTTCTCTGCCAAGAATCTATCCAAGAATTCTCTAAGGGTCTAATCAGCTCCGTACCTTGGTTTAAAATGAAGGAGTTCTTGTATCTCTCTCTCAGGACTCGATTTCCCAGCAACCCGCAAGGGTAGCCTGGAAACACTGGAGCTGGATTTCTCGGCAGTAGAAAAGACAGAGTCTCTCAGTGCGTCAGCTGGAGGGTCGGCTTCCTTCGGCACTTGCTGCTGCAGGGCGTCGGGCAAGTAATTAGTCGATCTGCTCCAAACCACCGTGTGTTTGTCTGGGCAAATGTAGGCATATTTATATCTTGAAGGTGCTGAGTTTGACATATGATTGGATATAATAACGTCACTCAAAGTCTCAGTTCTTTGAAAACTCCATGATTTCCTAGATAAATTAGTATTCAGGCGAGGGGAAGTCCCTAGCTGCTGAAGGCGGGTTTTTCTAAGAAGTCGATGTTGATTCTCGGAACTTAGTGGAAGTAGCCATGCCGTATTTGGGCTGCATAGGCTTAGTCCAAATATGGTAATGATTTCTATGCCTATATAAAGATCAGGTAATTTATACCTATATATGGGCATGAATCGGGAAAATTACACTAGGGTCCTAGATTCCTGACATTTCTAATGTTTTGAGAAAAGTAATTTAAAGGTGACTGATGTAATGTATTTGATATTACGAGCGGTAGGACCCTCGTGGTTCTGGGCGGACTCTGCAAAGGAAGTGACATGATCTGTTGGGAGGTGTTAAGGTGTCCCTATTAAAATCATGCCGTAATGTGTGCAGTGTGTGACCGTACGTGAAAGAATAAAGATGTATGATATCGAGCTCCATGTGCAGCGTATTGATTTCCATGCTCTGGGGCTGGGGAGGATGCTACATCTGGTGATGAGGAAGAGACCCAAAGAAACAAGACTGGTCTCCCTGAGAGTTCCCAACAGTACAGCAAACTGCTAATGCAAGTCATGTGCGCCCCAAATCAATGAAAGGCAGTCTGATGTTGTTGTATGTGGAGTCAAAGCCCCGCTGTAGGCCAGATACGACCGTTGAAGAAGTTGAAGGCCCTTCAGAGGAGAGCATTCAGAAAGCCCACCAGAAGCTGCTGATGAGGCTGAAAGTAGCGATATTGCACTGCACCATAACACAGAGCCATCAACCATGCAAAGCAAACGCTAAAGGCAGTGACAACTACGTATGAAAATAGAAACTTACTTACTGAAATAAGTGAGTGAAGCACTTTACAACCTTTGATCTGACATGGAGACTCAAGCACACTGGTTTTGTTTACAAAAGTTGCAGATGTAGGGACTATCCTCCATTGCTTTTGCTCAGTCAGCACATGCCAACAGAATGTTTGCAGAAGGGAGCGTGAAATATACAGGAGCTGCATTTTTTAAACCACCACTGCCATTCGACATGGCAAAGAAGCAGAATGTTGGCGCCAGATGGAAATCTCAAAGGACCTTACTGATGATGTAGTGAAAGAATTGATAAAGAAAATATAATATTCTGATGCAGTATCATACCGTCAAATCAAGGAAGTCTTAGAAGCCAAGTTTAATCCGATGCCAAATGTCGACTATGAAATGTACATTTCAAATCAAGTACAACAAGCTGTTGAAACAATGGATAGGTTTTATGAGAGACTTGATGTGCTTTTCAAACACTGCAAGTTCAGTGAACTCAATGTTGAAGAAGCCATGTGCCTTAGAGTAATCGATGATTGTCTTTCAGACTTATTAAGAAGATGCATGTTGAGAGAGACACACAGTTTAGAGAAAATGCTAATGGCAGTGAGGGCAGAAGAGCATGCAGAGCAACAGGCAGCTGATACAGAGCAGGGTGAATCAGTGTTGATCAGGAAAAGCAAATATAAACACAAGATATATGCACACAGGTCGATGTCTCAGAAAAAAAATAAAAAAGAAATTCTGTTTCCGATGTAGATTTCCATTTTCCCAAGAAGGTAATGTCCTGCCATCAGGAGATGTAAAGGCTGTGGGAAAGACAACCACCGCAAAGTACAAAAAGACAAATGTGTCACACAAGAAGAGAAAATGGATGCCAAAAAGTTCCAGGAACATTCTTACCCCGTCCACAAAGCCAAAAGGCAACATTAGTTACGGAATATAGAAACTAAGCAAACTTGATCGTTGTCAAATTCATGATATAATAATATTTCAACATCATTACGAAGCGCTAACAAAGATGATGGATGTGGGCTAATGATTTTGACTAAGGAATGACATGCCCATGTAGGATTAGCTGCTTGCAAAGAAGATTGAAAGTTGGAAAAGAGTCACAAGATATAGCAACCAGATTCCTTTGGACACTGCCCCAAGATCACTTTAAAGGTGAATGGTTGCCCCATAAACTTCATTACAGATGGTGGTGCGTTGATTAACATCATACCAATGGAGACGTCCAACAGCCTATCTCCTGTATCACACCTTACACCTTCATACATGAAGGTATACATATGGGCTTCTTCAAAACCATTACAGAGGCAAGGGTCATTCACAGCAACCATGTGACACAAAACAATGTCAGTGTAAGTGCCAAATCATGTCCTTCAAGGAACATCAACCATTGCTTGTCTGCTCAGTTTTTTCACTGCTAATGACATGGGACTGATATACCTTAATTACATCCTTCATGCCCAGAGTGACATTGTGAATCAGTTCCTGACTTTGTTTCATGGTTTAGGGAGACTCAAGACAATGAAAGTGCAACTTCATATCAATGAGGACGTTCACCCTGCTGCACAATGGCACTCTAGAGTTGATTTTCACTTGCAAAAAGCAGTTGAGAAAGAACTATAAATGCTGTTGAAGCATGACATCATTGAACTGTCCACCGATCCAATGCCATGGGTTACCCCCATAGTGGTGCTGCCAAACAAGCACAAGCAAAGTGGAGGTGCAGTGCACGTCTGTACTGATATGTGCCAGGCCAACAAAGCAATTGAGAGAGAAAGAATCCCTGGTCAATACATAGCGGATATGATCATGGAACTGAATAGAACCAAGTGTTCTCTCGTCTAGAAATGAAAAAGGGACACCATCAACTCAAGCTTTTTCGACTAATGTTGGTTTGTGCAGATAGAAACGTGTGAGTTTTGGAGTGGCTTTGGCTGCAGAAATATTCCAGGATGTTATACATCGAATAATTCAGCCTGTTACACATGCGTTTAATTACAGTGATGCCATACTGGTATTTGGCACTAAGCAAAAGGAGCATGACAAGGCCAGCTACTTGCTGATGCAGGTCTCACTCTGAATGCAGCAAAGTGTGAGCTTCACAAAACCAAACTTAAATATTTGGGTCCACATTCTCAGATAAGGGAATGACTTCTGATCCTGACAAGCTTCAAGCAGTGTCATCCACTTGCCCCCCCAAGATGTAATTATACTGCAATCTTTCTTAGGCATGGCAAGTTATTGCTTAAGATACGTTTGTGACTTTATCACCGTGAGTGCTCCATTGAGAGAGTTGATGAAGTGAAATGTCCCATCCCAGTGGTCTCCTGAGTGCGACCAAAGTTTCAAAGGAATAAAACATGTAATTGACAATGTAACTGAAATGCCCTATTTTGACCCCAAAATGCATACTGAGATCATAGTAGATACAAGCCTGGCAGGGTTGGGAGTAATCTTTGCTCAACACAATTTTCATACAAATGCTCAGAGACACATTGTGGCCTGTGCCAGTTGAAGCTTGTCTGAGACTGAACATGCCTATTCTCAGCCAGAAAAGGAGAGTCTGGCTCTGGTGTGGGCCTGCAAATATCTTCATGTGTTTACCTATGGAAAATGTGCCACCATTATCACGGACCACCAGATATTGCTCACTATCTTTGGAAATCCATGGGCTAAGATCCCCCCTCATATTTAGGGGTGGGTTTTGCAACTGCAAAAGTATGACTATGAAACTGTGCACAAGCCTGAGAAAGATCGAAACATTGCTGATTACTTTTCACGAGCACTGCTGCATTACCAAAGTTCAACGTCCAAAGCAGCTGAGAATTATGAAAACTTTATTGTGAGATCTAACACGCCGTCAGCTCTAGCCATTGAACTGTTTATTGTTGTCACTGATACAAAAACATGAGTATCCTCAAAGACATAATTTCAATGAACTTGGGGACGACACATATTTGACTTTATTCCGATGATGTTCAGTTTCGGAAACTCAACAATTTGCAGTGTCAATACTGGCTGCCGTCTCTTATATGGAGAGATTCAAGGCTTTCCAGAGACGAAATGGAACCTGTAGGAGAGTAGGATCTGCTTACTATGGTTACCCCCACTTTTTGCTGGTGTTTCACTGTTTTTCGAATTGAGTCCGGCTAGGGCCCTGCTAACCAGGACCCCAGCCTAGCTGCTTCCTCTCTAAAATGGTTGCATGTACATTAGGTACACTCCAGATTGGTTGCTGGGTTACCCTTGTGAGTCCCTAGTATATGGTAACTTAGGTACTAAGGGCATAGGTACCCAGAGACCTACCAGGGGCTGAAACATGTATTATGCCACCCCTGGGAAGCCTTCCAAAATGGCACCACAGGTCTGCTACTGCAGCCTGGGTAAGGTGGTGCATTCACCCTTACTAAGATATAGGTTACCTATTGTCATGGGGATTTACACTGTGTTAAGTTAGCATGAGCTTACTAGAAGTTTAAACGCCATTTTTCCTTTCTGCTGCTGTTGCACATGGCACACATTATTACAACTGTTTAGAGTCTAGCAGACTGTTTTGCTTCACACGAGAATAATATGTTTTCCTAGTAGCACCTTTGTTTGGTAAGCTTTGTCTGAACAGTGAGTGCCGAGGCCTTCAAGGTTATTTCAACACAGTGGTTGTTGTTCGGTCTGATCATCACACGTTCTAGACATAACATATATGCAGCTGTGGCCACCTCTGATTTTGGCGCGTTTAATAATGCACTGCGCAGGCATGCAAACAAACTTTGGAGAACATTCGCATGCAGAGAGCTGGTGTAGAGAATGATGTGATCCATTTCTACTAGGACCAGAGGTATGGGGCCGCCCTTGTAAACCCAAGATACCTTCTGTAGATATAAGATAACCTACTAGCAAGGGAGGGTGAAATCTAGGTGTAATCTAGCCTATTTCCATTTTGCATTTTAACATGCTTTCTCCTTTTGTATTTTATGTAATAGTAACTATGCTGATAATCTTATTGCTTATAATATGTCTGCTTGTATTAGCTAAGATACTGTGCCTAAGAGCACGGCATTAGAAATAAATATTTCAAACTTGCACGTATCTTCATTTACTCCCCGTATTGGATTGGTATGAGAGTATAACGAAAGAGTGTTCATGTGCAACATTCTAAGTATCAATGTTCTGGGTTGTCTAATCATTGGAGGTATGGAAGAACCAATAAGACACTGATTGCTAGTCTGGTAGGGGATTTTGGCTACTAAAGTGAGTTTTGGTACACCCTAATTCACTGAGATTCCAAGTCTCTATGCACAGTTCTGTGTATGAGCAGAATCCCTGCTACATGGCGCCCAGCGTGCTGGTCTTATTGCATGACACTTGAGTAGTACTTCATTCAGTCCTTAACGCCTACGCTATTGTTTCCGGATAATAGTAGTGTCGGACAAACCTACCTATAGTTACATAGGTCTTTTCAAGCTTGAATCTTTTCAAACGGTTTCCTTTCGAATTAATACCCAGTTGTGTTACTAAGTTTTGCATTGTAGCTTTTTCTACTCTGTGTCACTATGGCTCACATTGTTATACCGCAACATAGTTGCATTGCGGTTTGCAATCATTTGCAAGCATACAATGTTGGTTTGGAGGGCATGGCAGTGATTTTGGTCGTAAGTGCTGAGGTTGCTTACCCATTTGAGATATTCTACTCTTGGGTGATGTTTCCTGCAGTAGAAGCGGCTACGCAGCTTTTTCACACTTACACTCACACAGCCGTGCCCAGGGAATACGTCCCTTATAGGACACAGGAGATTCCGAATTCTGCATAGCAGCAATGTGTTTGGTTTGATGGCGCCTTTTCCCACACTGTAACGGCGGCTAGTTTGGGTAATTTTTCCATTCCAGGCGCTTCCTGGCTGGTTTTGGCTGAATTCACCCCGCATCCTCGTGCGGGGCAAGTCCCCGTTGCTGAGTTACGGACCCTATATGACTCTTCTATTAGTGTCATTCGGGCCCTGGTTCAATATATTAACCACAATTTCCAGGGCGTGCCCCTGGTTTTGCGGCCCTTCCAGCAGGACCGAGCGGAAGGAAGCTTAGTCCCGTGATGGTCAATGCAGTAATGGGCAAGCGTCCCCAAGAAAAGGATGATATGCCTTTTTGGCTTGCCGAGAAATTTGACCAGCTGATGGCAGTTTTTCCTCATTCGAGTCCCATAGAAAAACACAGGATTCTTACAATTAGTTTACCCAAGGATTTGGAACCAGAAGCAGGTGACTGGGTAGGGGTAGGATTTTTGCGGCAGTGTACACGAGGTGCTTCGGCACTCCATTAATGGCTGTCCTTCCGACGGTCATTAAACGTGTTCAGGACGAATACGGACCTGGGGCTGCGGTTGAATTGGGAATGAGACTCGTTGGCACATTTGATGTGGTAGCCGATCTCGTCCTTTCTAATGTAAAGGGAGATGCAGTGAACTTTCAAGTGGATAATACCTTACGCGATGTCCCCGATGCGACAAACCCCGACAGTTACCGATAATTATTACGGCCGCGTATAAAACAATAGTGGTCGCAATAGTTTAGGTGTTAAGCCCTTTACTGCTAAAGATAAAAAGCAAACCCAGGGTGCGAAGTCTGAAACAGACGTTCAACCCACAGCTCCAAAGAAAAATTGGAACAGAAATAAAAAACAGGGGAAACAACAACAGAAACAGGAGTTCCGTCCCCTTCACCAGTGCCTGCGTCTACTGAGCGCGTTTCTTATTTGTGTGACCACACTACGACTAAGTCGCCTAATAGATTTCAGGTTCCTGATCAACGCTCTCCTCATTCTTTACAGGACACATCGGCCTCATCCAACCGGTGGTGGAGGCGGCGGCAGAGGTCCGGGTGGCCAGCAGAGTCGCGCCCAGCCCCTCCCGAAAGACGGAAAAGGCAAGCAGGACGGTTCTCCACAGAAAAGACCCCAGTTTCAGAAAAAGAAAGTTGCAACTTTAACAGCGAGATATGCCACAGATAGTGAGATCGCAGCTTCGGAATCAGATATGGGCACTGACGTTGTTGGACAGTGCAGTGGAGATTACCATAGTGCGAGAGGCCCTGCGTCCACTACTGAAGGTGACAGCGACTGACCGATACATTGTTGTAGAGACAGCTGATACCAGAGTAGCTCCCCCTGATAGACTTTATGAAATAGTGTCACGGTCAAGCCATTGAATAGCGTGAACACTATTAAACTACATCTCCCAGAATGCCTGAAGGTTGGTCCTACTTCCCTTTCCTTCTTTCTGCCTATCTAAACCCCTCCTCCCTTTCCTCTGTGCTTGTCACCTGAGTACTTCCTGGATTTCCCCAAAACGAAATCTCTTGTTAATCCTTGCCCAGGTTGCTGTGGTTGTGAGTAAGACTATTTTCGAACACTGCGCCCTTGCGCCCTCGCGTTTGTTTTCCCTCATCTTTGCCTTCCGACATCTATGCCAGCGCCGGAGCGCAATCGCGGCAGCCGCCGCTCCATGTTGTATTCTTCATTTCTTCCCGGGATCCTTGTGCAATAACGAAGGATTTGCCTCTTCCCGCATTTACCGAGCCTATTCTGGAATGGGCGTATCTTAGGTGTTTTAGCGGAAATTACAGAGATTGTAAAAAAAGTTATTCGGATCACTGTTTTCCGAAGCAAGAAGCAGCGCTCGTCTTTATTTTTGATACACGATGATCGGATGTTATTCCAAACAACAGAGTCAACGTTCTTATGGGCAGCTAAGTACATTTTTGTATTCAATTCTATTTTTGGTTCCTATGAGAAAGGTCATACTACTGAACTTTGGATTGATCTTTGACATTTGAAAAGCCTACAGACTATGTTGATTTCTTTTCTTTAGTTTTTTCTCTTTTGTGCTGTTTTTGCTTGGAGCATTTGGGGCAGTATATCATTGTAAGGGCATAGGTGAATGTTCTTTTTGTCTTTAGTATATCCTTTGCACGGGCAGGGTGGGGTCACACTCACTATTTGTTTATTTGTGTTACATGCAGGAACTCACGGGCACGTAGAGAAGTGAAGACTACTACTTCCCATACATGCTGATTCATTGATTTGCTGCAACAACTTTATTGTTTTCTTTGTCCCTTTTTACCCTTTCCCCGGCTATGGTATGATCTGTGGAGTTACTTCAAAAGACTCACAGGTGTTGCCAGAGTAGGGGGGTTGGTATCCTACCATCGCTCCTGTTGTGTCCGGCTATTTAGGTTAGTGGAACCTTCACTTTATGACAGAGTGACAAGCCCACGAATAACTACAACCCGAGCGATGGACACAAACACAGTGCTCACTTCAGTGCTAGAAACCTTGACAGCCCTGAGAATGGAAGTAGATGCGTTTAGGGGGGAAAATAATGAGTTACGAAACGAAATGGGTACTATACGACGTGAAATCGCTGGTTTGTCACGTGCGAGTCCCACTAGTACTAGAGGGCCATCATATATCAGAAATTGGACATTACCTCCTCCCCCCTCCTCAAATAGCTCTCCTGAACGGGAGGGAGCAGTTGGCACATCCACGGTGCAGATAATACAGCCTCACCAGTTACCTTTAGCTCCTCCTGAGAGATTCCTTGGGGATTCTAAGAAATTTGGTATCTTTTTTGGGCAATTTAAGTTACATTTTATGTGTAAGCCTGCTGTCTTCCCCGATGATCAGACTAAAATGGCATTTATGATGTCATACCTATGGGGGAATGCGGCTAGTTGGTCAATTACACTAATTGAGAGAAATGACCCAGCACTAAACAATTTCACTGCCTTCTGCGTTGAAATGCGTAAACTGTTTGATAGGAAAGCACATAAACTCTCTTTAGACAGAGAACTAATCACATTAAAACAAGGCTCTTAAGATCTACTATCATATATCACCAACTTTAGCAGGTTGGTGATAGAAACAGAGTGGCCCGTAGAGAAGAGAGTCTCGTTGTATTACCAAGGTTTGAGAGGCGAATTGAAAGATGTCCTCACTCAGGTGGTCCATATGCCTACTACCTGTGAGGAGTTGATAGACCTCACTGTTCAGCTGGATCACCGCTTGCAAGAACGGAAAGAAGATAAACAGCGTTCTGATGGCAGGTTCTTTTTCCCTAGACCTAAATCAGTAGTGGTAGAGTCGCCACAATCCAGCGATGGAAGTAAACCCCTGCAGATAAGCGGTGTACGGGGACCTTTCAGTACAGAAGAATAAAACAGACGACGCCTACATAAATTCTGTATGTATTGCGGAAAGGCAGGCCACTTCATTAAAGACTGCAAGACTAAAGCCAATGCCAGGCATAAGGATGGGAAAGAATCCAGTCAAGTGCCTGTGGTGGAATATCAACCAGAACCGTTGGGAAACGAGTAAGCTCGGACAAGTTCGAGACCCCTTGTTTGAGTATTTATGACAAAGAGGTCTTTCCTGCTTTGGAGAACACAATGCAGAACACTGCACCCTATATGAATGTTTGTGTGACTTTGGAATGGGCAGAAGTTGAACCGGTGCTTGTGCATGCACTATTGAATTCAGGTGCTACAGGCAATTTTATGGACCGAAAATATGCCCAGATCATAGGAGTGCCATGCATTAGGAAGGCAATACCTGAACCCGTGAAGGCTGTCGATGGAACCGATTTGACGTCTGGACCTGTGAACTTCCATACCCTTCAAATACTGATGCGGACAGGATTGACTCATTGTGAGTATATACAATTCGATCTAATTGATGCTCCTACCTTCCAACTCATCTTAGGAATGCCATGGCTCACGCTGCATGATCCGTTAGTAAAATGGGCGGCTCGCACCATCGATTTGAACTCAACATACTGTGCTAAACATTGTAACCAAGGTCAGTTACAGAAGGATACCCAGGAAGTCAATCCGGCAAAGCTTCTTGCCAGCGCCTGTTGTACTCCAAGTGTTTGCATAACCACCAACATCCCTGAGCAATATCGACAATACCAGAAGGTATTTTGTGAACAAGAAGCCAGTCAGCTACCGCCGCATCGGAATTATGATTGTGTGATAGACATCGAACCTGGTTCCAGCATCCCTTGCAGCAGAATATATGCTCTTACAGAGGCAGAGACCACCTATTTACAACAATATCTGGATAAAATGCTAAAAGCAGGGTTTATTCGACCTTCATCCTCCCCTGCTTCTTCGCCTTTGTTTTTTATCCCGAAACGCGAAGGAGGATTGAGGTCCTGCATTGACTATCGAGCCATTAATAGGGAGACCAGGAAGAACAGGTACCCATTATCCTTGATTCCAGTCTTATTAGACCAGTTGAAGGGAGCTACGATATTTACGAAACTGGACCTTCGAGGAGCATACCATCTTGTACGGGTAAGAAAAGGGGACTAATGGAAAACTGCGTTCCGCATGAAATTCGGGCTATACGAGTACCTGGTGAAGCCCTTCTGCCTATGCAATGCCCAGCCGCCTTACAGTATTTCATGGATGATGTCTTGCGCAGACTATTGGACGTATCCTGCATAGTCTACATAGACGATATCTTAATATATTCGAAAACCATGGATGAACATCATAACCACGTAACTGCGGTGCTGGAACGGTTACAACAACATGCTCTATATGCCAAATTGGGTAAGTGCTTGTTTCATACTTCCGAAGTGGAATTCCTAGGGTACGTCATTGGTCCTGATGGTTTGTGGATGGACCGGAAGAAAGTTCAAGCTATTGTGGAGTGGGAATCTCCTTCTTGTGTGAAGGCTCCACAGAGCTTCTTAGGCTTCGCAAACTTTTATAGGAGATTCATCCAAGGTTTCTCCAATATCATCCAGCCATTGACACACTTGTTAAGAAAAGGAGCTACTTTCCTATGGAATGAATCAGCAGAACAAGCATTTCAAATGTTGAAATCGAGATTCATGAGTGCTCCCATATTGCGTAATCCAGATGCCCGTCAACAGTTCATGATGGAAACGGATGCATCATACTATGCCGTGTGAGGCATCCTGTCCCAAAGACACCCTGACACAGGGCAACTCCACCCTGTGGCCTTCTTTTCTAAGAAACTGACCACCAGCGAAGTTAACTATAGCATTACTGACAAGGAGCTATAAAGAAAGGCTGCGAAGAATGGAGACACCATCTAATGGGGGCCCGTCACACAGTAGAGATCTACACAGACCACAGATACCTGCTCCTCCTGAAAAGCGCCAGAGCCCTGACCCCGCGACAACTTCGGTGGTCTTTATTTTTTTCCGAGTACGATTTCTTGATAAAATATCAACCAGGGCCACAAAACAGCAAGGCCGACGCCTTATCCCGCAATCCACCCATTCTAGAGAAGGAAGCCACATCAACACAGGAACCTCCCTCCATACTGCGAGAGACATCATTTCAATTGGACCAATTGGCAGTAATCTCGAGTACTGATTTTCTGGAAGCTGTGAAGAAACAGTTAGAAACACAGGATAAGAATGCATGGATCGCTTTGAATCCCACTCATCACTCAAGCCGGGACAGTTTATTGTTTCACGATAAACAACTCTACGTGCCGAAAGGGCCTCTGCAACGGCAGGTTCTTGAATGGACACATAATTCTGTCTTGGGTGGGCATTTGGGACAAAAGAAGACACTGCAGACAGTATCAAGACATTTCTGGTGGGAATCCATAAGAAAAGACACCGAACAATACGTCTCGGAATGTTCTGTTTGTACGCAGGCAAAGACTTCTCATCAAAGACCTTGTGGGTTACTCAGGCCTATACCCACACCTCCTGCCCCGTGGTATACTGTCTCTATGGACTTTATAGTTCAAATGCCTCCCAGCCTTGGTAATACTGCGATTCTAGTAGTGGTGGACCATCTAACAAAAATGGGTCATTTCATCGCCCTGCACAAACTCCCCACATCAGGAGAATTAGCTACAGTAGTGTTACAACACATAGTGAGATTACACGGTATTCCTTTCATTTTCATTACGGATAGGGGTCCCAATTCACGTCTAGATTTTGGAAGGCCTTGTGTGCCATCTTGAAAATAGACGCTAGACTCTCTACCAGTTACCACCCTCAAACCGATGGTAAAACCGAGAGGTTAAATCGAACATTGGAGCACTACCTGAGATACTTTACACTACAACACGGAGAGGAGTGGAGAACATTACTGTGGACTGCAGAGTTCACTTACAATAACGCCGAGCACTCGTCATTAGGATGTTCCCCTTTTTTCTGCATCAATGGTTATCACCCAAACATGTTGCCATTAGAACTGCCAGGAAATTCGGCTAATCCCACTATTCACGAACATCATGCTCACTTGAAACAGGTCTTAGTTGAAGACAAAGCACACTTGGAAGCAGCCAGGGCTAGGGACAAAGCTAACGCTGATAGAAAGAGGATTCCAGAACCTCTTTACCAGCTGGGAGACAAGGTTTGGTTGTGTACTAAACATTTGAGGATAAAAGGTAACGCACGACTTCAGCCCAAATTCGTGGGTCCCTATACAATTGTTTGGATTATCAACCCTGTAGCTATGGAGTTGCAAGTCCCCTCCCAATGGCGCATTCATCCGATGTTCCATGTGTCCCTTCTTAAGCCTTGCCTCCCGGGGTCTCGAGTGCCTGCGAGACCGGCCCCTTTAGATGTGGATGGTGAGGATGAATATGAGGTTGAGGCTATACTGGATTCTAGGAGAGTGAGGGGTGGAGTGCAGTTTCTCGTGGGATGGAAGGGGTATGGCCCCGGGGACCGCACGTGGGAACCCAAACGCAATTTGCATTGTCCGCCTCTCCTACGACGTTTTCACACCTTGTTCTCTCATAAGCCTGGTGGTCCGCCGAGACGTTGGACGTTGAGAGGGGGTTCTGTCACGGTCAAACCATAGAATAGCGTGAACACTATTCAACTACATCTCCCAGAATGCCTGAAGGTTGGTCCTACTTCCCGTTCCTTCTTTCTGCCTATCTAAACCCACTCCTCCCTTTCCTCTGTGCTTGTCCCCTGAGTACTTTCACGATTTCCACAAGACGAAATCTCTTGTTAATCCTTGCCCAAGTTGCTGTGGTTGTGAGCGAGACTATTTTCGAACGCTGCGCCCTCGCGTTTGTTTTTCCTCATCTTTGCCTTCCGACATCAATGCCAGCGCCGGAGCGCAATCGCGGCAGCCGCCACTCCATGTTGTATTCTTCATTTCTTCCCGGGATCCTTGTGCAATAACGAAGGATTTGCCTCTTCCCGCATTTACCGAGCCTATTCTGGAATGGGCGTGTTTTAGGTGGTTTTGCGGAAATTACAGAGATTGTAAAAAACGTCATTCGGATCGCTGTTTTCTGAAGCAAGAAGCAGCGCTCGTCTTTATTTTTGATACACGAGGATCGGCTGTTATTCCAAACAACAGAGTCAACGTTCTTATGAGCAGCTAAGTACATTTTTGTATTCAATTCTATTTTTGGTTCCTATGAGAAAGGTCATACTATTGAACTTTGGATTGATCTTTGACATTTGAAAAGCCTACAGACTATGTTGATTTCTTTTCTTTGGTTTTTTCTCTTTTGTGCTGTTTTTGCTTGGAGCATTTGGGGAAGTATATAATTGTAAGTGCATAGGTGAATGTTCTTTGTGTCTTTAGTATATCCTTTGCACGGGCAGGGTAGGGTCACACTCACTATTTGTTTATTTGTGTTATATGCAGGAACTCAGGGGCACGTAGAGTAGTGAAGACTACTACTTCCCATACACGCCGATTCATTGATTTGCTGCAACAACTTTATTGTTTCCTTTGTCCCTTTTTACCCTTTCCCCGGCTATGGTATGATCTGTGGAGTTTCTTCAAAAGACTCACAGGTGTGGCCAGAGTAGGGGGATTGGTATCCTAGCATCGCTCCTGTTGTGTCCGGCTATTGAGGTTAGTGGAACCTTCACTTTATGACAGAGTGACAAACCCACGGATAACTACAACCCGAGCGATGGACACAAACACAGTGCTCACTTCAGTGCTAGATACCTTGACAGCCCTGAGAATGGAAGTAGATGCGTTTAGGGGGGAAAATAATGAGTTACGAAACAAAATGGGTACTATACGACGTGAAATCGCTGGTTTGTCACGTGCGAGTCCCACTAGTACTAGAGGGCCATCATATATCAGAAATTGGACATTACCTCCTTCCCCCTCCTCAAATAGCTCTCCTGACAGGGAGGGAGCAGTTGGCACATCCACGGTGCAGATAATACAGCCTCACCAGTTACCTTTAGCACCTCCTGAGAGATTCCTTGGGGATTCTAAGAAATTTGGTAATTTGGAAATTCGGCTAATCCCACTATTCACGAACATTATGCTCACTTGAAACAGGTCTTAGTTGAAGACAAAGCACACTTGGAAGCAGCCAGGGCTAGGGACAAAGCTAACGCTGCTAGAAAGAGGATTCCAGAACCTCTTTACCAGCTGGGAGACAAGGTTTGGTTGTGTACTAAACATTTGAGGATAAAAGGTAACACACAACTTCAGCCCAAATTCGTGGGCCCCTATCCAATTGTTCGGATTATCATCCCTGTAGCTATGGAGTTGCAAGTCCCCTCCCAATGGCGCATTCATCCGGTGTTCCATGTGTCCCTTCTTAAGCCTTGCCTCCCGGGGTCTCGAGTGCCTGCGAGACCGGCCCCTTTAGATGTGGATGGTGAGGATGAATATGAGGTTGAGGCTATACTGGATTCTAGGAGAGTGAGGGGTGGAGTGCAGTATCTCGTGGGATGGAATGGTATGGCCCCGAGGACCGCACGTGGGAACCCAAACGCAATTTGCATTGTCCGCGTCTCCTACGACGTTTTCACACCTTGTTCCCTCATAAGCCTGGTGGTCCGCCGAGACGTTGGACGTTGAGAGGGGGTTCTGTCACGGTCAAGCCATAGAATAGCATGAACACTATTCAACTACATCTCCCAGAATGCCTGAAGGTTGGTCCTACTTCCCTTTCCTTCTTTCTGCCTATCTAAACCCCCTCCTCCCTTTCCTCTGTGCTTGTCACCTGAGTACTTTCTGGATTACCACGAGACGAAATCTCTTGTTAATCCTTGCCCAAATTGCTGTGGTTGTGAGCGAGACTATTTTCGAACGCTGCGCCCTCGCGCCCTCGCGCCCTCGCGTTTGTTTTCCCTCATCTTTGCCTTCCGACATCTATGCCAGTGCCGGAGCGCAATCGCGGCAGCCGCCGCTCCATGTTGTATTCTTCATTTCTTCCCGGGATCCTTGTGCAATAACGAAGGATTTGCCTCTTCCCGCATTTACCGAGCCTATTCTGGAATGGGCGTGTCTTAGATGGTTTTGCGGAAATTACAGAGATTGTAAAAAACATTATTCGGATCGCTGTTTTCTGAAGCAAGAAGCAGCGCTCGTCTTTATTTTTGATACACGAGGATCGGATGTTATTCCAAACAACAGAGTCAACGTTCTTATGGGCAGCTAAGTAAATTTTTGTATTCAATTCTATTTTTGGTTCCTTTGAGAAAGGTCATACTACTGAACTTTGGATTGATCTTTGACAATTGAAAAGCCTACAGACTATGTTGATTTCTTTTCTTTATTTTTTCTCTTTTGTGCTGTTTTTGCTTGGAGCATTTGGGGCAGTATATCATTGTAAGGGCATAGGTGAATGTTCTTTTTGTCTTTAGTATATCCTTTGCACGGGCAGGGTGGGGTCACCCTCACTATTTGTTTATTTGTGTTATATGCAGGAACTCAGGGGCACGTAGAGAAGTGAAGACTACTACTTCCCATACACGCCGATTCATTGATTTGCTGCAACAACTTTATAGTTTCCTTTGTCCCTTTTTACCATTTCCCCGGCTATGGTATGATCTGTGGAGTTACTTCAAAAGACTCACAGGTGTTGCCAGAGTTGGGGGATTGGTATCCTAGCATCGCTCCTGTTGTATCCGGCTATTGAGGTTAGTGGAACCTTCACTTTATGACAAATAGTCCTTTTAATTGAAGGTGACATATTATGTACCATAAAAGGGATATTTTGGGAAAATCTTACAACTACCTATGACATTTTGTTAGCGGAGGCAGACTGGCCCCCACCTTTTGTTCTCACAGCTCCGAGAGGGGAGGAGGTGATCCTCCCTAGTTTCACGCACACGGTCTCGAAGGAGCATGCGTGGAATTTTGCAGAAGATTGGGGTAAAGCCCATGCGTTGGCTCCGTACCGTACGCACTGTGGTTGGGATAAATTTTCCCCACACCACGAGATTCCCTTACGGTCTATTCCACAGCCTCAACCTTAGTATCCCATCCGATATGAAGCTAAAGCTTCCGTTGCGGAAATCCTTGAACAATTGGAATATCAAGGTGTAATTGAAACTTGCGTGTCACCGATAAATAACCCACTTTTTACTGTAACCAAGCCTGACGGTTCGTACCGTTTGGTATTGGATTACCGGCATTTGAACTCGCGTTGCCGTACCTGTGCAGTACAGAATACCCACGGCTCTGCTCTGGTGGATGGTCTTGTGCGAAAACGGTTTAGAACCACACTTGACATATCCAGCAGTTTTTTTGCCCACAATTTGGATGGTCTAAGTTCTCAATGGACCAGTTTCACTTGTGGCGGCAAACAACGCAAATTTGGGCGCATCTGTGTCGAGTAGACCGCATAATTTGTAACTTTGTGGACTTCGGTTACAAATTTAACTTTGCAAAATCACCCATTTCTGAGTACACAGTGTTGTTCCTGGGCTAGGAGCTCAACAATGAAGGTCGAGGATTGGCTCCTCACTTCTTGGAGAAATGCGCACAGCTGCGCCCTCCTACAACTCTGAAAAAATTACAGTCCTTGCTGGGATTTTTTAATTTCGGGCATACCTACATTCCTGAATATGCCCATCTTATCAAGCCTTTGTATGCTGTGATCCAACCTACTTTCACAAAATCGTGCTGGCTTCTTGAACATTCAGCCATTTTGCAATTGTTGCAGGCTGATATTCTAGAATCTAATTTCTTACTGACTCGTGATAACCACACCAACCTGGTGATAAGAATCATCCCTGGGGCGGTGGGTTTCACTTACCTTACTTTTAACAAAGGAGACACAGTACCTATTGCTTACAAGTCACACTTGTACACTTCGGCTGAAATGCGTTTTTCCACTGTGGAGAAAGTTTTGACAGCAGTGCAAATGGCGAATCTTAAGGAAAGTGCACTGTCGCAGGGAAAATACATGTTGGTTGTTACCTGCACTAGAGGCAGTGACGAAGGCCAGTGTACCAAATTCTAAAGCTTTGCACCCATGGTGGATACAATGGGCAGCATCTTTAACGTCTCCGGATGTCACGTTTATTAGGTCTCGCCTGTCGATGCGCATGCGCATCGAGCTTGCGAGCCTATTGCGGCTCAAACAACCTTTAACTAAGAAGCAAGGAATCGTGGCGATTCCTTGCAGTGCCCGTGACTTTTAAGCTCAATGCGCATGTGCATTGAGCTTAAAAGCGCGTGCACAGCCGCAATCGCCGTCTGTTCCCTCAGCCGCATTCCTCCGACACCTTTTGAAGTGAAGCTTAGCTTCACTTCAAAGGCCCGGCTTCTTAACACCCACATGCCGCTCTCCCCGCTCCGCCCCCTCCCCTGCCCGCCTTGTGCATGTTGCATCATCACACAACTTCTCTTCACGCCGTTCCTGCTTGCAGCTACCCACCCCCTCCCCTGCCCGCCTTTTGCTTCTTAACACCCACATGCCGCTCTCCCCGCTCCGCCCCCTCCCCTGCCCGCCTTGTGCATGTTGCATCATCACACAACTTCTCTTCACGCCGTTCCTGCTTGCAGCTACCCACCCCCTCCCCTGCCCGCCTTGTGCATGTTGCATCATCACACAACTTCTCTTCACGCCGTTCCTGCTTGCAGCTACCCATCTTTCGCTCTTTAATTACCTCTGCTTTTAAGGTCTCACCCCAGCATAGACGAAGATAAGATAAGTAAGCCACTGTAAGCTACCGGTTTACCGCTGCTTGCACCCGGTTCACTGCTGGTGGCATCCGAGCAGGGCGACACTCGCCATTCATTGACGGTGCTCCCTCTCTGCGGTACCTACCCAACTCTGCTTAGCCAGGGCAGAGTTAAAGGCTTGCGCTTGACAGGGCACATTTGCCCTGTGCGTTCTTCAATGCCCGGGGCTTTCTTCAAGGGGTCTGCAGTACACAGTGCTCAGAAAAAAAACTGCTGTGTGGTGTGCTTTATGCAAATTACATGTTTGCAATGCACACATTGTCTTTACAAATATCTTTCTAGTTTCTGGCTTGTTTTCGTTGCTGTGGAGTCTACACGGTGTGAGATTGTGACTAGTGGTCATGCAGCAGAAAGCAGGACAATTTTCACTGAGTGCCAGTCTCCGCAGTCCATCTCGGCGCTCGTAAGTAACCTCATGTGTCCTTGCTTGAGGAGTTTTGTGATGGTAGTCTCTCAGTGACATGCGTTTGATGGTCTCTTCTTCCTGTCTCGCTTCTGTGTATATCTTTCCCGATGTCTGATGGCTCAGTGGCCTAATTTTCAAACTCAGGAAAGTTTTTCCCAGTGCCACAGATTCACGTCTTAGTCAGATCGCTGACTCTTTAATTCTTATACCTCAATGTTTCTTTTTTTTAATCAACCTTATGTTTCATTGAACACCTATATTTTAAGCACCAAGATACCACAAAGGGGGGACATGTGCTTTACAATTACACATCACGTTGGCGTGTACAATTTTTTTCTCTCCACACTTCTCTTTTCTTCTCAGACTTTGCAGTCTCCTGCCTGTCCCAGATCCGTACCCTGCATCTGCCCCACTTTCTTTCTTGCTTGCATTTATTGCAGCTCTCTCCGCCCGTCCTTTCTTTACTCATTCGTTACTACCGTGATCTCTTGCTCTCCACCGCCTTTCACCCCCCACTCTAGTAATATCTACTTCTGTTCTCATTCTGTCTATGCTCCAGCACTCACTCACCCCCTCTCCCCATTCCTGCTCTAATTCTTCCTTCCCCCATTTCACTTTCGCTGCTCCCCTCTTCTCTTCCTTTCTCTCCTTTCCTCTTCCTCCTCTTGCCCACCTTCCTCTCCCTAATGCTTCTCCTCTTCGCCTCTTCTGCTCCTTTCTCTCTTGTCCTTTTCCTCCCCCCCATCTTCCTTTTCTCTCTCCCACCGCCTTTCCTAGTTCCTCTTCCTGTGAATTCTTTGCATTCCTTCCCTGACTGTGCCGTCTGTCCTTGGACATTGTAGTTCTCTCAGCAGATGGACAACCAGTTTTGCAGTCCCCCAGCCCCAATACCAGAATCCTGTGGGGGAAATCCACACTAGGCTGCGTGATGTGGCTGATGCCCAGAGCCCTACCGGGGATTCAACCTGCCCCAGGATTTCCTCAGGAGTCTGAAGGGGACAATGCAGCGGCAGAGCTATTGCATTATTGATTGAGTGGTGATTCAGCCTTGTTTTTCCCTGTTGCCCAGATGTATATAATACACACAGGCATCTGTGAAATGCTGCCTTTCTCCCACGCTGCAGCTGTCTTTTATACAGTTATTATCGCATTGACCACAAGTGACCAGATCATTGCACTCCACAACACAATTCCCTTACACACCACAATTCCCCTATATACCACATACAGCCAGTCCCAGCCTCTTTCACTCTCTCTTCCAACTCTCTCCCCCCTCTCCATTTACTTACACAAATCTCGCAGAAACCCTAAGCAGCAGTGCCCGCACTACCAATCCTTCTGTTATGCCACATCTCTCAGCTTACATATTCCTTCGCTCTTTCTTTTACTCTCCACGTTTCTGCCTCTTTCACTCTCTCTTCCAACTCTCTCCCCCCTCTCCATTTACTTACACAAATCTCGCAGATACCCCAAGCAGCAGTGCCCGCACTACCAATCCTTCTGTTATGCCACATCTTCCAGCTTACAGATTCGCACTTTCTTTTCCTATCAACGTTTCTGCCTCTTTCACTCTCTCTTACAACTCTCTCCCCCCTCTCCATTTACTTACACAAATCTCGCAGATACCACAAGCAGCAGTGCCCGCACTACCAAGCCTTCTGTTATGCCACATCTCTCAGCTTACATAGTCCTTCGCTCTTTCTTTTACTCTCCACGTTTCTGCCTCTTTCACTCTCTTCCAACTCTCTCCCCCCTCTCCATTTACTTACACAAATCTCGCAGATACCCCAAGCAGCAGTGCCCGCACTACCAATCCTTCTGTTATGCCACATCTCTCAGCTTACATATTCCTTCGCTCTTTCTTTTACTCTCCACGTTTCTGCCTCTTTCACTCTCTCTTCCAACTCTCTCCCCCCTCTCCATTTACTTACACAAATCTCGCAGATACCCCAAGCAGCAGTGCCCGCACTACCAATCCTTCTGTTATGCCACATCTCTCAGCTTACATATTCCTTCGCTCTTTCTTTTACTCTCCAAGTTTCTGCCTCTTTCACTCTCTCTTCCAACTCTCTCCCCCTCTCCATTTTCTTACACAAATCTCGCAGATACCCCAAGCAGCAGTGCCCGCACTACCAATCCTTCTGTTATGCCACATCTCTCAGCTTACAGATTCCTTTGCTCTTTCTTTTACTCTCCACGTTTCTGCCTCTTTCACTCTCTCTTCCAACTCTCTCCCCCCTCTCCATTTACTTACACAAATCTCGCAGATACCCCAAGCAGCAGTGCCCGCACTACCAATCCTTCTGTTATGCCACATCTCTTAGCTTACAGATTCCTTCGCTCTTTCTTTTACTCTCCACGTTTCTGCCTCTTTCACTCTCTCTTCCAACTCTCTCCCCCCTCTCCATTTACTTACACAAATCTCGCAGATACCCTAAGCAGCAGTGCCCGCACTACCAATCCTTCTGTTATGCCACATCTCTCAGCTTACATATTCCTTCGCTCTTTCTTTTACTCTCCACGTTTCTGCCTCTTTCACTCTCTCTTCCAACTCTCTCCCCCTCTCCATTTACTTACACAAATCTCGCAGATACCCCAAGCAGCAGTGCCCGCACTACCAATCCTTCTGTTATGCCACATCTCTCAGCTTACATATTCCTTCGCTCTTTCTTTTACTCTCCACGTTTCTGCCTCTTTCACTCTCTCTTCCAACTCTCTCCCCCCTCTCCATTTACTTACACAAATCTCGCAGAAACCCTAAGCAGCAGTGCCCGCACTACCAATCCTTCTGTTATGCCACATCTCTCAGCTTACATATTCCTTCGCTCTTTCTTTTACTCTCCACGTTTCTGCCTCTTTCACTCTCTCTTCCAACTCTCTCCCCCCTCTCCATTTACTTACACAAATCTCGCAGATACCCCAAGCAGCAGTGCCCGCACTACCAATCCTTCTGTTATGCCACATCTCTCAGCTTACAGATTCCTTCGCTCTTTCTTTTACTCTCCACGTTTCTGCCTCTTTCACTCTCTTCCAACTCTCTCCCCCCTCTCCATTTACTTACACAAATCTCGCAGATACCCCAAGCAGCAGTGCCCGCACTACCAATCCTTCTGTTATGCCACATCTCTCAGCTTACATATTCCTTCGCTCTTTCTTTTACTCTCCACGTTTCTGCCTCTTTCACTCTCTCTTCCAACTCTCTCCCCCCTCTCCATTTACTTACACAAATCTCGCAGATACCCCAAGCAGCAGTGCCCGCACTACCAATCCTTCACACACGCAACGCCACTCACACACGCAACGCCACTCACACACGCTACGCCACTCACATACGCAACGCCACTCACACACGCAACGCCACTCACACACGCAACGCCACTCACACACGCCACTCATCCACGCAACGCCACTCATCCACGCAACGCCACTCATCCACGCAACGCCACTCTTCCATTTGCAAAAAGAAAAATGTCTAACTATTCTATTGCGAGACCTATTGCATTTCCAATGCTTGTTTTTGATGCCTCCTTACAGTCACAAGAGTTTTTGCAGTCTGAATTTGTTCATCCTGCGCCACGGACTATGCGACCTCTAGAGGATTTCCATTGTATCATTTACTCTGATGGTTCAGCGCAAGTTGCGCATGGGTCTAAGCACGAATACGTATCCGCTTGCGCCATTGTGGTAGGTACCATGGTGAATGATGAATTAAAGTCCAAAGTCGTGCATACGCAGACTTTAGGGGACTGTACCGCACAATTGGCAGAGCTCCGTGCTCTGATGCTTGCATTGGAGTACGCTGATCCTAGTGTGACGACTCTGATTGTGAGTGATTCTTACTACTGTGTCCAGTCTTACAATGAAAACCTGTTCTTTTGGATTCAGAATGATTTTTGTGACTCCAAAGGTAGCACAATAAAACATAAAATGATCTGGGTCTGAGAGCAGTTGCCACTCGTGTATGTAATTCACACTCTCGGTCATCAGCGCATGGGATTTCACCCTGTTGGCGATTCTTTGTCCGATGAGGCCGCAAAATCAGCAGTATCAACATATTTGGTTGCAGTAGTTACGCCTTCTAAAAGTAAGATTGGTGATGATATCTTGGCGGCTGTAGCCGCGACTGAGAAGGGAAGCAAATGTCCTAAAGGGTTCCCTTCAAAGTATTCATACCACTTAAGTCCTCAATCCCTAACGCGGACCGCAGGTCCACACTGATTACAGCTGCCCATGAAGGTGTTGCGTCTGCGCATGCAGGCGTTTCGGCTACTGTATCCCAGTTACAACAACGTTTTGGATGGTGGGGACTATACGAACAGACGCGTGATTATGTCCTTCAATGTGACATTTGCCAGCAGATTAAACCTTCGACTGCTGCGCGTCCGCCCCAGACACAGTTGTATATTTCTAATAAGCCACTTGGTTGTGTTTATTTAGATCACTGCGGTCCTTTTTCTTCTGATACAGCGTATAGGTACGTCTTAGAAGCAGTTGATTCATGCACACGCTTTGTGTGGGTGTGGCCACACCGCAGTGCTGATTCACGAACTGTCATAAGAGACTTGCATGTCTTTGTAGGGATTTTTGCCTGTGGCACCTTCCATTAGGATCAGGGTCCTGCTTTCGCCTCTAAGGCGTATGGGATGCCATGACTTCGTTGGGGGTCCAAGTCAAGTTTTCGTCTCCATACAGACCTGAGGGTAATAGTGTTGTGGAACACATGAACCGAGATTTAAAGCAGTCTTTGACAGCTAGGGTTATAGGCACTGGCAGGAACTGGCTTCCTAGAAGGTCTCTGGGTGGGTGGACCCCATATGAAATGCTCTTTGGTATCAAGATGTTTGTCCCGGACCTTGACGGTCTAGACCAGGCGGCAGTTGCTGCCTCCTTTGACGTAGATGAACATTGCAATGTTTACAGGATCTACAAAAGATGAGAGACAGTCTTGGAAAGGAACACTAGCCCTCCACCTCTGAATCTGCGTTGCAGATTCCGGTAGTTGGCTGGCTACCCCAAGTTGGAGAACTGGTTCAAAAGAAGATCGAAAACAAGAAGGAATTTGGTACCTCAAATCGAACTCCGGTTCCAGTGCTTGGCATGAAGGGCACAAGAACAGTCATTTTACCACCACTTCCAGGTCGTAAAGATAAAAGGTACATCTCAATTGACAATGTCAAACTACACAGAGTGGCCGATTCTGCTTAGTATGACTCTGGCAGTCCATCGATTTCGAGAAATTCTGTTTGGCCCCAGCTCCTAATCCCAGGCCTGATGTTGCCCTTGAGATGCCTGCAGTTCCAAGTCCTTTATTGAGTTCACTACCTGGTGCTCACCTTGATGAGACTGAATATACTTACCCCACTGACTTAGCGATGCCTGATTTGCAAACTTGTTTGGCTACAGAATCCAGATTTTCATTTGACAGTGACTTTCACACATCAAAGACCCCTTCCAAGATTTCTGTTCTTGCAACACTGTTTAAAAAACATTTTTTGATTCCTCCTTGGACCCACATTTGGTTGGTGCATTTTTCGATTTACCTGTTCATGTCTATTGGATTTGTGGTGTATTTTTTCCGCCTTGTTAACGGACACTATGTTGAAGAAAGAACATGCATTCGACATATTAATGGAACATTGACTCCCCATTCCTCATCACACAGATTGAAGAGGGACCTGGCTTTTGTTAACATAATTGCATGGCCCGTCTTAGATGGGATTGTGTGGGATGCTATCAGGTTTCAAATCCATGGACCCACTGAGGTTATAAATGTCCCAAATGTCCTAAGAGTTTCTATGGGGGATGTAATTAAACAAAATATACGTTCTGATGATTGGGATGTTCAGACCGTAGAAGCCTTGTATTCTGATTTGAAATATTATGCTTCCTTTGATGCTGAAGATTTGTATCTAGATTCCGCAAATTATGGTGATTTGTTTTGTTATCAACATTTTGACAATCACTACCTGCATAAAGCAAATACCAGGAGGAAAACTGTTAATTATACAGAGTGGGAGCATTGTCCCGCTCCTGTACAAGGCAGTTCCACTTCTTTTTTAAAGAGGTTTACTTATTTCATTGATTTTAATCAGTCAAATCCAAATGCGTTTTATGTTAAAATGACTGAAAAGTCCACTTCCATGGTTAGGCTTACCCACACAAAATGATTCTATTCGAAGTCCTTTTTAGACCAATTGGCTGTTGGAGGCTATGAGCTGTGGAAAGTTACTATTGATCTTAAATCTGTTTGGGGTTCTAAAAGTTGGCAAGTGCAAGGCACTGAGGCTTTGCATCGTGTATGCCTCATCCCAAACCATATGTTGTTTTTGAATTATACAATTTCACAAACAACTTGCTTTGGATTGGCTACTACAAAAAAATTAAATGCTCCTTCTTTTCCTGAATTAGAAGAATATTCCGGTTGGAATAATAACACCAAGTTTTCCATCAGAGAATTACAGACAATGTTCCTGAATTCTTCTTTTATCATATCCAGTTTGGATCCTAAGGGTTGGTTTCTGTGGCGCAAGAGTGCTGATTCTTGCCAGCATCGTTTTCTGGGTTTAGCTCCAGTCTACACGCAGGTCAGGGTGGATCCCCGTTTTGAAAGTGGCCCTTCTGTGACTACCTATTCTGTAGGCAAATTATGTCAGAGTTGGCTCAAACATTACACTTTGGTGTCAGTTAAGCTGCATTTATCTAAATTGGTTGACAATGTTGATCTGAATGATTTTGTGAAAGGCCCGGCTTCCGGCAGATCTAAAAGATAGATATATGCTATTTACAATGAAGTTTTGAAACTGTCCCAAATTGAGGCGGCTTCCCGCATTCGAGCTATAGATCAAGCAAATTTAGAGAAAGTTCCAGCAGTTGTAGATAACAGCATTAACATGCTTTCTTCTTGCATTTACACGTTAGATCATATTGTGTCATCTGTTGTTGATATTGTGCAAGATGAAGTGTCTGTTTTGTACCATGGTCAAAATCAATTGCGTTATGTTATGCAGTTTGCATGGACCTTACAAATCTTGAAAGCTGGAAAAGTGCCATGGCACCACATGAATACGTCATCATTATTTGCCCCGTTTAATTTGACTGAAATGCATCGGTTTATGTCAATGAAAGATGCAACTTTTTCTATGTTACACATTGAAAAGTTAGAACCTTTACCATTTTCTGTGGCTGAGACCAATTCAGCAACGTGGCTTATCCACGGGTTAATAACTCTACCTTTTCCCCTTTTCAAATTTGAAGCCTGTATGAATTACTATGCAATTGGCAGATATGAACCTCTGGGCACCGCTTATCTCCGTGAAGCTTGGTCACTACCATTTACCTATAGATGCCTTAGGGAGGGAAAAGAGGTTTACTTGAATGGTGAGGATTGCACTACAACACCAGATCACTCATTAATGTAAAGGAATGTCCAATTGCATGGCTCTTGTAACCAGAACGAGACAAATTTAGCCTGTATTTTGACAGGTACACAAGCACCTGCTATCATACCAATATTCACATTACTGGCAAACAGGAGTTATTTACTTTTAAATAATGAAGATTGTTGTGGGATGGTGGCAGGAATTCCCTACGTGGTTACCGTCAGTGAGCGTGTGGTTTGCTGTAAAAATGTGATGTTTCCTCCTCCGCATGGGAAGCGTGATGTTTCCATCTGGTCGACGATTCCAACCTTGAAAGCAGAGTTCAACAAGATGAGTTGTATAAGAGCGCTATTGTCCCAGAAAGAAGTCGCCCTCACATCTGCTCGTGAAATATTTTTCCTTCACGTGGCAAACACCCGCACAGAAGTGCATGCTTTATTAAATACAGATTTGCCCTTGCATTTCGGTGAATTAATTCACACTATCTTTAATGCATCCTCCACCACAGGGCTGGCTCACTTTTTTAAAATTGTTAGCAGTGGCCTTGTGTCTTCTTTTCAAACTATATTTGGTGTGTTCCCGGCATTTTTTATTCAATTTTTTTCCAGCCTGTTTGGTGGATTTCCCTTAATGCTGGCTCTGGTTGCAGGCGTACTTCTGCTGTTTTGTTTATTTCAAAATGGATGCACGTCCTGTATTGCGAGAAGATCTGTCACGAATGCTGCTGCTCCGCAGCTGAATGCTTGAATTTTATGGAGCGCTGCCTCTTGCTACATTGAGTGCGGCTTATGGATTATCGTTTTGATTTTCCTACTTTACATGCGTCCAGCCTGTCTTTCATTGCCTGAGTTGCGATTTCCACTGGGCCCTGGAATTGTGTCTCTGCAATACGGAGTCTCCCGATGTGGATTATAATCAGCTTATAAACCCCTTAGTTGCTCATGAATTCCTTTGTTCTGACGGAGGGATTATGGCATTTGCATCGATGCATGGAGTCCTAGGACGTTGGAATGTTTTCGCAGCGGAGCAAGATTTCTTGGCACGCAGCTACATTGAGGATACACCGTGTTGCTCTCTGATGGTGCTAGAGGCTCCGGTAATTGAAGAACATGTATGTTCTTTCCCTTTGCTAAATTGGATGGCTGACTTGTTTTCGGATGAGAACATTGACTTCCTATTGGAGGCTGTTGCTACATATTTTGCATATACAATATTGGAATGAGTTGTGTCATTGCTTCTCTCTTCCATGACTTAGATCACGAGTTGGACATCAGAGTTTTTTTTCTCAATTTTTTTTTTTTTGCCCCGACCTATTGACTTCACTATGTCCGTGGCCAGAATTCCTTGCTTTGAAGTGCATTCAAATTATGGAGTTTTTTGTTTCTGGTTTTTCCCTGTGGCAATTTGAACTTGGTTCTGACGGTTGTTCTTGAACTCTGCTTTCCATTTTTGCCCTTTGACTTATCTGTGCTCGGATCAAGGGAGGGTGTCATGGGGATTTACACTGTGTCAAGTTAGCATGAGCTTATTAGAAGTTTAAACGCCATTTTTCCTTTCTCCTGCCTTTGCACACGGCACAAATTATTACAAATGTATAGAGTCTAGCAGACTGTTTTGCTTCACACAAGAATAATATGTTTTCCTATAGTAGCAGCTTTGCTTGGTAAGCTTTGTCTGAACAGTGAGTGCCGAGGCCTTCGAGGTTATTTCAACACAGTGGTTGTTGTTCGGTCTGATCATCGCACGTTCTCGACATAACATATATGCAGCTGTGGCCACCTCTGATTTTGGCACTCGACATCCTTTATGGGACAGCTCGAATCCAGCTCCTGGTCAGCATCAATACCTCCTGGTCCTCGTGGCTGAAGAGTCAAGCTTCGCCTTCTTCACCTGAAATCACCTGCCATCGGTGGGAATGCTCTCATCGCCTTCCTGGTCACTGGCAAGTGACCCATACTCTGTCCCCTCTGCTTTCAGATTCTTCAGATCTTCTATCCACCCTTAGATCTACCTGGACACTTTCCACTTGGTCACCTGCAGCACTTTTCAGTAGCTCGCCACTGAAATCGACGAGGTAACCGTACAAGAAAGACACTTGTACACGCGGCTTCTCTGGGTGAGGTAACTCGAGTACTTCAGTGCTCCCATGGGTGTTGACTGTAGAACCTCCTAGATCTAAAGGGGTGTGCTCCAAGTCCTCTTCTAAGTGTCCTTAATCTGTAATTGTCCAACCCTGACTTTCCCCATAGAAGTTAATGGTGATTCGGGGCAGTGTTTAGACACTGCACGCGTTCCCCGTGGATCCCCTGTGTCACTACCTTGGGTGGTTCCTGGTGGCCGCAGCGGTTCTAAAGGCTCTAGCCCTTGTATCAATGTCAGTTGTGGTTCTTATACCTTTTTCTTAATATATGGCTTGGTATGCTCCTAGGGCTCAACGTCTATTATGCTGATTTACTGTGTGCTAAATAAGTTTACTGAATGTACTGCTGCCTCTAGCCTCATAAATGTAAATGTAAATGTAAATGTGGGATACTTGTAAAGTGCACTGTTACTCTACCCGAGTGTCCTGGCGCTGTAGACCGCTGGGGAACCCGTCCTGGTTTTCCCTGTGAGATGGTCCCTTTTCTGGGTATCTCCAGGGTGAAACCAGGCATCCCCGGCGTCTGTGGGGGGCCGTTGTAGAGATGAGGCAAGCTTAATGCCCAGAGTTACCGAGTGTGTTCCCTGGTTAGAGTAGGCACTGAGGCGAGAATTATCGAGTCCGTTGACCCTGGTCCAAGACCCTGCCGCGTCGGGAATTGAACCCTGGTCCCGGGCCGTTCTCTGCTTACAGGTCTGCCGCCTCTAAACAGTGAGCCACACCTCTCCACACCTCTCCATAAAGAGACTAGAGGGATGTGTTTAGAATAAATACATATATTTTATGAATATACCTGATGTGGTTCTCCTTTCATTTGGTCATTAATGAGATTATAGACTGGTAAAGCAAGCTTCTTTACATTCCTTCAAGACTTAGCTTGAAGGCTGCTCTCCACAGCTACCCCTAGGATAGCTTTTTATATAGGTTTTCTTTAAACCTACCATCATTAACGGTGGTTTGGACTGGTGCAAGGTGCCCACTAGAATAGCGGACAGCATATGCCAGGCCAACTTCTCATATTGGTGTGCAGCGTGTGGGATTCTGGCTTGCCATTGTTTTACCAGATAATCTCAAGAGTTTGATCTTTTGAAAACCACTAAATGTACAGAGGTACATATAATATAAGCTTAAATACAGTAAGTACTACTGAACTTAGAGTTGTGTGTTAAGGGCTTAAGCACACCATTTCTACAACTCAAGAGAGTATAGTAGGTAAACAACTAGAGTAGGTAGTGCATACACCACACCTCACTAGTCATGTCTTCAGTGCCAGGACCTAGTATGTCCTTGCCAGATGTCAGTAAATTACAGACATCTAAGTATGACACATTCCCTTTCTCTGAGTTAAGGGCTCTGTGTACTATGAGACAAATGAAGACTGGCAAAGTTGCCACCACCCAACGCCTCAGAGATGGAGATGGAGGCCCATTAGGTTCCTTCTTTGTCCCCCCAGGAGGAGTTGGGGGTGTGCCCAGAAGGCCAGGCTCACCTTCAGTGGAATCTAGCCATTCTGACACATATGTAGGGACCTCTGCCTCTTCTCATAGGAGAGACACCTTCACAGGAGAAGAGAGAGCTTCAGATGAGACTTGAAGAAGGTCAACTGAGAATAAGGAGACAGAAAGTAGACTTAGAAAGGGAGTCCCTGGAGCTTGAAAGAGGAAGAGAAAAGATGGGTCTAGAGCCCCATGGTAGCAGCAACTTCCCTAGTGGTAGGGAAAGGTCTTATGACCATAGAAACTTAAACAATGTTGTCCCTCCCTACCAGAGTGGGGATGCTATCCACAAATGGATAACTGCACTGGAGAGGGCCTGCAAAGTACAGAAGGTACCCCAGGAGCAGTGGGCAGCAATCTTGTGGCTCTCCTCTGCAGGCAAAGGTAGGGACAAGCTCCTCACTGTCAGAGAAGAGGATGATGATTATTACAAAGTCCTGAAGAGTGCTCTAATAGATGGGTTTGTCCTAACCACTAAACAGTATAGAACACAGTTCAGAGATACCCAAAATACACAGACTCAGGACTGGGTTGACTTTGTAGATTGTGCTACTAAGGCTCTGGAGGGCTGGTTACTGGGCAGCAAAGTGTGTGATTATACAGGATTGTATAACTTGATCATGAGGGAGCCTATCCTTAATAACTGTCAGAATCAGCTGTTGCGTCAGCACCTGGTAGACTCTGATCTGACCTCTCCACAAGAATTGGGAAAGAAGGCAGAAAAATGGTTCAGAACTAGGGTGAAGAAGAAGGTACAGAACCAAGGTGGTGACAAGAAGAAGCAAGATCCTAATAAGGGTGAGGAGACGGGTAAAGACCAGGGGCCAGATGTAGGTAGGCATTTACCGGTCGTAACGGCCGAATTCGGCCGTTACCGACCGGTAAATGGATTTTGAGATGTAGGGGGCAGAATCGGTAAATTTACCGATCGGTAAATTTACCGATTCTGTAAATTACCGAATCGGTATTTTTACCGATTCGGTAATTTTGAGATGTAGGTGGGACTCTTCTGAGTCCCACAAGCATTTCAGAATCGGTATTTTACCATCAAATTCTATTTGATGGTGAAATACCGATTCCGGTGTGCATGCACATGTGTGCATGCACACCTGTGCCATATGACAGGCAGACCTGCCCTTAGGGCAGGTATGCCTGCCACATGGCACCCGAACCTGTTTTGGGGGTGCTAGAGGGGGTGTCAAAGTGACACCCCCTGCACCCTTGTGAAATTCGGTATTTACCGATTCGGTAAATACCGAATCGGTAATGCCCATTCATTCCTATGGGCTTCAAAGCCGTAAATCCGTAAATCGGTAAATACCGACTTTTACCGAATCGGTAAAAAAAAATCTGGATTTCCCTACATCTCCCCTCTTCATATTTACCGACTCTTAAATACCGAATCGGTAAAATTCGGTATTTAAGAGTCGGTAAATATTACTTACCTACATCTAGCCCCAGAAGTCTTCACAAGGCCCCCAAAAATATTCTAATGGTGGAGATTCCCAATCTTCTAAAGAGAAAGGCAAACAGAAACCATGGTGTAAAATCTGTAAACAGAATAGCTATTGGACTAGTGATTGCAATAAGAAAGATGCAATTCCATCCACCATTGCCCCTAAGGCAACTGTTCCCCCTAGTTCAGCTTCAAGTGGTGGTACTCAGCAGAAGGGTATAGTAGGGTTACCCTGGGTACTGAGATGGGCTCTGGCCTAGTCAGAGTGCCAACTCAGGCTGCTCTGATCTCTGATGGACTCATGGATATGTTCTCCTCTGTGAGTCCCAGTAACTTGGGTAAGTACAGACAACAGCCTTTGATAAATAGAAAAGAGGCTTTGGCCTACAGGGACACTGGGGTTAGTGTCACTATGGTGACACAAGACCTTGTGGACCCTGGACACATCATACTTGGTGAACTTTACCAAGTGACCAGTGCTAGCAATGTCAGGGCCAACCATGCCCTGGCAGTTGTTAATTTCTCCTGGGTAGGGATAACTGACCTTAAGAAAGTTGTGGTGAGTGCAGAACTCCCTGTTGAATTCTTGCTTGGCAATGATCTAGAGACTTCAGCCTGTTTTGAAGTGGAGTGAAAGACCCATGCAGAAATGTTAGGGATCTCTGCATATGTGTTTGCTGTGACTAGGTCACAGGTCAAAAAGTCTAATACTGACAGGCCCTGGATTCTGGAATAATGGACCTGGTGCCATCCAAGAAAAGGAGCAGTAGGGTTAAGGCAGTACCTTCCATCCTGACTCAGAGTGATGATCAGCCTCTTGAGGGAGATAATTGTGCTCCTGAAGAAGGAACTGTCCTATGGGAGCTTGAGCCTGATCAGGTTGAGTTCTCGTGGACAGGGGGCCCTTCCAGGGCAGATCTGAGCCAGGAGCAGCTGAGTTGCCCTTCTCTGGAACCTCTCAGGCAGCAGACTGCTGCTGAGGCTGCTGGGAATGCTAGTGTAACCCATACGATATATTGGGATGATGGACTTCTGTACTCAGAGAGTAGAGACCCCAAGCCTGGTGCAGCCAGGAACAAGCTGCTGCTGCTGCTGAGGCTGCTGGGAATACTAGTGGCAGAAAATGGTACAAAAGGGGGTGGTGATGGACGGAGCATCTGAACCAATCAAACACTCACACCCAGTCATGAGATCTGGGTTTAATCCATCACCGTTCTTTAGCCCACTTTGCCACCCCAGTTCAGACATGGCCATATGCAAATCAGTCTGACCCTGTGCCTCATGGGAACAGTCCAGCCCGAACTGCCAAGCCATGCCTTCCCTGGACCGGAAATAAGCTTCCGAGGACCGGTTTCTGGCATTTCAGCCGTCTTCAGCCCGGCATGCTTGAATCCAGTGGCAAAGTGAGCAAGGGACTCATGTCTGAGCATACCCTGCCAACTTATGGCGAACAAAGTGGTACAAAAGGGGATGGTGATGGACGGAGCATCTGAACCAATCAAACACTCACACCCAGTCAACAGATCTGGGTTTAATCCATCACCGTTCTTTAGCCCACTCTGCCACCCCAGTTCAGACATTGCCATATGCAAATCAGTCTGACCCTGTGCTCATGGGAACAGTCCAGCCCAAACTGCCAGGAATACTAGTGGCACACATACGATTTTTTGGGATGATGGACTCCTGTATTCAGAGAGTAGAGACCCCAGCCTGGTGCAGCCAGGAGGTTGGTTATACCTTTGAAGTTCAGGGGCTGCCTATTGACTCTAGCCCATGATATTCCTTTAGAAGGACACCTGGGTCAAAACAAGACTTGGGACAGAATTGGCCCTCACTTCCATTGGCCCCACATGTCTGAAGACACAAAGGAGTTTTGTCACTCCAGTGTCACCTGTCAAGTCAGTGGTAAGGCAGGTGGCACCACAAAGGCCCACCTGATACCACTACCTGTGGTGGGTGTTCCCTTTGATAGAGTGGGGATTGACATTGTTGGACCAATGGACCCTCAGACAGCATCTGGGCACAGGTGTATCCTAGTGGTGGTGGACCATGCCACTAGGTACCCAGAGGCAATTCCCCTTTGTACATCTACAGCACCTATTGTGGCAAGCGCCCTCTTGGGAGTATTCTCAAGAGTGGTTTTCCCTAAGGAGGTAGTATCTGACAGAGGTGCAAACTTTATGTCTAGCTACTTGACTGCAATGTGGAAGGAGCGTGGGGTGAATTACAAATTCACCACACCCTATCACCCACAATGCAATGGTTTAGTTAAAAGATTCAACAACACCTTAAAGGATATGATCAAGGGTCTCAGAGAAAAGCGTAGGCAAAGATAGGACATCCTGCTACAGTGCCTTTTATTTGCATACAGGGAGGTTCCTCAGAAGGGGGTTGACTACAGCCCTTTTGAACTTCTGTTTGGGCATCCTGTAAGAGGCTCTTTGTGTCTGGTGAAGGAGGGATGGGAATTACCTCTGAAACCCCCTAAACAGGACATAGTGGACTATGTACTTGGTCTCCGCTCCAGGATGGCTGAGTATATGAAAAAGGCAACTAAAACATTGAGGCTAGCCAGGAATGACAGAAAGCCTGACATGAACAAAAGGATGTACTGACTGTTTACCAGCCAAAGTGTGGGTGTTGGAGCCCTTGGCCTCAGCAGCTCTCCAAGACAAGTGGAGCGGACCCCACACTATTGTTGAACAGAAGGGAGAGGTTATCTATTTGGTGGACCTAGGAACTCACAGGAGCCCCCATAGGGTGCTTCCGGTCAATAGACTGAAACCATATGTTGACAGGGCAGACATGGGCTTGCTCATGGCTACTGATGAGGGACAGGAGGAGGAGAGTGACCCTCTCCCTGACCTGCTCTCACAGAAACCTGATGATGGGTCAGTGGATGGTGTAGCGTTGACAGGCTGCCTCACTGCTCAGCAGAAAACTGATTGCAGACAAGTACTCAGTCAGTTTAGACATATGTTCTCTCTGACTCCAAGTCAGACCACCAGGTGCACTCAAAAAGTGGACACTGGGGACAGTCTGCCTGTTAAAAATAATATTTACAGGTAACCTGATCATGTCAGGGACTTTATCAGGACAGAAGTCCAGAAAATGTTGGATTTGGGAGTTATTGCACCCTCAAATAGCCCTTGGGCTAGTCCAGTGGTTTTGGTACCAAAGCCTCACACCCAGGGTGGTAAGAGAGAGATGAGGTTGTGTGTTGACTACAGAGGTCTCAATGCAGTCACTAGGACTGATGCCCATCCAATTCCAAGAGCAGATGAGCTTATAGATACTGTGGCCTCAGCCACGTTTCCGAGCACATTTGATCGTACAGCTGGCTACTGGGAGATCGGATTAGCTGATGATGCAAAGCCAAAGACAGCATTTTGGACCCCCAGTGGGCATTATCAATTTGTGGTAATGCCTTTTGGTCTAAAGAATGCACCTGCCACTTTTCAAAGGTTGGTGAACAAAGTCCTAACAGGCCTGGAAGACTACTGTACAGCATGTCTAGATGATATTGCTGTCTTTAGCTCCACCTGGGAGGATTACCAGGTCCACCTGAGAAATGTTTTGGAGGCCCTGCAGAAGGCAGGCCTAACTATCAAGGCTACTAAGTGCCAGATAGGGCAGAGTTAGGTTGTGTACCTGGGCCACATTGTAAGTGGAGGCCAGGTTCAACCATCACAGAACACAATCCAGACCATCATTGACTGGGTTGCTCCAACTACCCAGGCTCAGGTCAAAGCTTTCTTGGGCCTGACTGGGAATTACAGAAGATTTGTCGAGGGGTATGGTTCCATTGTGACACCCCTGAATGACTTAACTTCTAAAAGAATGCCTAAGAAATGTCAGTGGACAGTTAGCTGTCAAAAGGCATTTGACGACCTGAAGAAGGCCATGTGCACTGCACCAATTCTGCAAAGTCCTAACTACTCCAGAGAATTCATTGTCCAAACAGATGCATCTGAGTTGGGGGTAGGGGATGTGCTATCACAATTGAATGATGAAGGTCAGGATCAGCCAGTAGCTTTTATTAGCAGAAGGCTGACCCCTAGAGAGAAACATTGGTCAGCTATTGAGAGGGTTGCCTTTGCTGTGGTTTGGGCTCTGAAGAAGCTGAGGCCATACTTGTGTGGCACTCACTTCACTGATCAGACAGACCATAAGCCCATCTTATGGCTAAAACAGATGAAGGGTAAAAAACCCAAACTTTTGAGGTGGTCCATTTCCCTACAGGGGATGGACTATACAATGGAACACAGACCTGGGGGTAACCATGCCAATGCAGATGGACTCTGCAGGTATTTCCACTTAGAACATGAAGACTCAACTGGTCAAGGTTAGTTTAATGTCCGTGCGTTTGGGGGGGTTGTGTAGGAGAGTAGGATCTGCTTACTATGGTTACCCCCACTTTTTGCTGGTGTTTCACTGTTTTTCGACATTAGTCTGGCTAGGGCCCTGCTAAACAGGACCCCAGCCTAGCTGCTTCCTCTCTAAAATAATTGCATGTACATTAGGTACACTACAGATTGGTTACTGGGTTACCCCTGAGAGTCCCTAGTATATGGTACCTAAGGGCATAGGTACCCCAGAGGCCTACCAGGGGCTAAGCATGTATTATGCCACCCCTGGGAAGCCTTCCAAAATGGCACCACAGGTCTGCTACAGCAGCCTGGGTAAGGTGGTGCATGTACCCCTTACTAAGATATAGGTTACCTATATCTACCTTTAATCACTGACACATATAAACCTATAAGTCACTCCTATGGCAGGCCTTATCAATCCTGAAGGCAGATTGCTTGGTTTTGTGTGAGAGGGTGCCCATGCATAAACAGGCCTCTGCAGCTTTCGGAATCTATTCTCTGAAGCTGTTCTGTGATGCAGCCAGACCATAAACTCTTAAGTGCATAATAACCTTGCAGTAAATGCTAACTTTGGAATGGCTGCATGGAAACATGTTGTGTTTGGTGTCAAAAACTTTGGAATCCGACCCCCCCCCCCCGCCAGTCCTGGCAGCAGGGGTAGAATTCCACCCTTCTAGAGGGAGAGACATGTACACACTGACCTAACCAGTAATAGTTTAAAAGAGCCGGACGAAACTCCGGTAGGGGAGGCCTGGACAATAGGTTTCCTTTCACAGGCAGGAGTAACCACCTCACAGACAGGCTTTAGTGTATTGGGGCTGGGTGGGTGCATTCAGAGAATGCTTTTCAGACAGTGCTGGAGGCACACTTGGTGTCCCTGTGAATATCCCAGTTCAAACCTGTTGCAGGTGCACTCAGCCCTTGCTCTGGCACGAAACTGGACAAAAGTAAAGGGGTGTAGCTACCCCCTTCCCTGGATCCTCCCATAGGTGGGTCCCCAGAGTACATCCAACCCCCTATCTTAGTATAAGTATCGGAACCCAGTCCTTGGGACTTCAGATTACACCTGGATGAAACTCTGTCACATATATCCTGGAACTTCGACATTCTACATCGACTAGAAGATGGAAGAATCTCCCTTGGGGTCAAGGTTTGACTCCCCTGTTCAAACAGGCACCAAAGAAGCATCCTGCTGGTCTGCATTTCCAAGGCTCTTGCCAGATCCTGATGGATTTGTGACTCAGGACACAGACTTCCAGACTTCTCAGAGGCTGACATGAGATCCCAGCAAAGCTGAGACCCGCAGCCCTCACGAGTGACGTGGGACCAGAACTCCTGGACACCGTGCACATTTGATAGTGCATCAACTTTCTGAGCTTTCCTGAAGTTGTGCATTGGGCTGCTTGTAGTCCAAGCCCCGTGCACCATCTGCACCGAAGATTGTGGGCCTACACTCCACGAGTGTTCCGTCAGCACGCTTCTAGCATTTCTGCTCGAAGCCACTTCACGATCACTGGCCCGCCGACTGGTGGGTCCCCACGAAGGTAACTCTTCTGTTCCTTGGGGTTTCCTGGTTGCTCCAGACGTGCCCTGACTCCCCTTCAAAGGGTGAGTACCTCAGACTTTTTTTTTTTTTTGTCCTCATATATGCCACCAGAATTCTTATGCTCTAGATGGGTCTCGCTGTTGCCTCTTATACTGTTGTTTTCGTGTCCGCCCCGGAAACAGTATCATAGCAGACAGGAATGTCCCAGAGGTAGGCTGCTTTCCTTATCCCACTCCTCAAAGCCTATTTTGGGCGCCCAAGGCATAGTGGAGGACAGGACCGACACAACCTCTGGCATAATCATAGGACCGCTCACTTGTTTATCCAGATCACCAGTTTAGACCAAACATTTTCAGTGCTCTCGTTACGACCAGCCAAGTCCATTTTACATACTTCCATTATGTGTTTCAAGCATATTACAAATCTAGGAGGAGACGCTGACTTCCATTCCATACAAATTTGTCTCCTTGCAATGACTATTATATAGACAATAAACTTAGTGTCTAAACTATTAATATTATAATCATCCAGTAAGCCAAAAAATACAAGTCTGCGAGAGCAAGTAATAGTTATAGAAAGTACGTCACTCAAAAAATCCATTATCGCTTTCCAATAATCTTGAATAGCTGGACAATCAAGGAAAATATGGACATCATCAGCAGTACAATGATTACATCGGGGACAGTAGTAATTATTTCGAGTAATCTTATGCAATTTGGCCGGAGTCCAATAGACTCTATAAGCCGTAAACAAATGATTACGTCTTAAATTGGCTGGTTTAATTAGCCTCTGTGAAAGGGTAAAAGAGTCTGACCAAACTTTGCAGATTTCCTCAGGAGGGTCAGGTATACAGTTTCCCCATAATTTTTTCACCTCCAAGTGCAAAATACTATCCTCTTCTGTAATCATTAGATTGTACCAAAATGAAAGTTCTTTTAACCATTTCCCCCCCCTGCCAATTGCATCAAGAATGTCTGTATCTTTCTCCCTTTGCATATTTTGACTAGACCACCAGGCAGATAATTGATAGTATTTGAACCTAGTCAGCTGGCCATTAGTTAGTTGTGCTAAAGAATTCCAGTTCACTAAGCCTGAATCTCCCCAGAGATCTCCCCATTTTTTTAACCCGGCTGTTTTCAAAGGTGTGAAAGTTGATCTTGAAGACATTGAGGTGTACCAGGAGAATCCCATATTGGAGTGTACGTATGATAATAAGGGATATCGAATGTCCTCCTGAAAAACCCCCAATTTCTTAATGCAGTCAGTAGGATTCTGAGACGAATCTTTAAAAAAAAATTCTGGTCTCCAAACTTAAATAAAAAGAAATCATGGTCATAAGGTAGATCGTTTAATAAGGCTTGAAACAGGCGGCCCTGCGATGATGCATCTAACTTGTTTGCAAGAAGCCTAAAATTTTTTAAGTGGAAGGCATGGCAGTATAACATTAAATCCGGGAGGGCTAACCCTCCAATTTTTAAGCCCCTTCTCAACTTCTTCCATGCAATTCTAGTGGACTTGCAGGCCCATATGAATGATCCAATTTTGCCCTGTAAAGTATTAATGTCTTTAGGTGAAAATGATAGAGGGATGCAGTTGAATAGGAAAGTCAATTTTGGAAGGATCGTCATCTTAATGAGATTGACACGACCATATATATTCAAAGGCAGGCTCCCCCATCTAATTAAGGTTTTATTAATGTCTTTAGCCACCTTTTGCCAGCTAAGTGATGTAATGTCTTTTACAGATTGGGTTAAGTGAATTCCCAGGTACCTCATTGTCTGTTTTGCACCCAATATGTGTATGTTATTATTCCATCCCATAATCTCCGTTTTCTCCTTATTTATCTGGTAGCCTGACAGTTTCCCAAATTCTTCCGATAAGAGAAACAACCTTGGTATTGCTGCTGAATGATCAGAGGTATATAAGAGAAGGTCATCAGCGTACAATGCCACTTTCAGAGACAGATTACCGAGCTGGAATGGTTGAATTATGTTGTCCTCTCTGATTCCACACGCAAAAGGCTCCATATACACATCGAACAAAAGGGGAGATAAGGGGCAGCCCTGCCTGGTTCCTCGAGATATATCAAACCACTCGGATAGGATTCCATTAACTAAAACCTTCGCCTTTGGATTATGATATAATGATCTGAGCGCCTCCATTGTGGCCCATAAATACTTCCAGTTGACCTGATCGAAGGCCTTAGCCGCGTCTATGGCGATCAGGGCAAGCGGAAGATTTTTAGTGCTGGCATAGTCTATGGCTCCTATTGCTTGAAATGTTAATTCATTTAACTGTCTCCCTGGTATAAAGCCTCTCTGGTCAGGGTGAATTATGGATTTTATAACCTTCGATAGTCTAGTGGCTAGAATTCCAGAATAGATCTTCATATCAGTATTTAGCAATGAAATGGGTCTATAGGACTCTATTCTTTTTGAATCTTTGTTAGGTTTTAGTATGAGCGTTATAATGGCTTCTGCCCATGAGGGGGGTGTAGAGTAACCATGGATTAATAATGAGTTAAGAAGATCCCTTAGCGGGGGTATTAGTTGATCTTTGTTGTCTAAATAAATCTCCACTGGTAACCCGTCTGAGCCTGCAGCTTTCCCCCTTTTCATTTTCTTCAGTTGTCCCAAAATTTCCCCTTCTGTGATCTCACTTTCCAAATAAGCTTTATCTATTTCAGACATTTGCGGTAAATGTTTTGTTGCCAGCCAGGATTCTAAATCCTCCCCCTTTGGATCTTTGTCTTCCGTGTAGAGACTACTCATAAAGGACCTTGCTTCTCCTCTAATCTCTGCATCCGTTTCTATCAAATCCCCTGTCTGTCGTTGTACTAGGGCTTTAATGTTATTTCTCGTTCTCTCTTCTCTAGCTTTCCAGGCTAGGAGGGCTCCGCACTTTTCCCCGTATTCAAAAATTTTTAATCTACTAGACTCCCATTTTTCTTTAAGAATTCTCTCATCTGAAATTTTTAACCGAAGTTGTAAATCTGTAAGTTCCTTCTCTAGCGAATGTACTCTACTGGAGTTCGTTAGGATTGCATTTTGTAGTTCAAGATCCTTACTTGATATTGCTATCAAGTCTTCCTTTCTTATTATTTTCCTACTCTTTCTCTTATGATTCATTAATGAACTTAAGACTCCCCTCAGATAGGCCTTGTAAGTTTCCCATACGACTTGAAGGGAGGAAGTTCCTGAATTTATTAAGAAGAATTCTAATGTTTTGTCTTTGACATCTACTTTTATTTGTTCATCTAATAAAAGTGATCTCTCCAGTGTCCACCTAAGTTTTAGGGGAGTTGTATTCAGTTCAATTACCATTTCCAAGACAGCGTGGTCCGATAATCCTGTAGGTGTAAAGGAAAGGTAATTGATATCTTTGAGAAGGTGTTGATCGACTAAAAAATGATCTATTCTTGAATAATTCTTATATTTCTTACTATAAAAAGTAAAACCTAATTGAGTTCTATATTTTTTCCTCCAAACATCAACTAGGGTGAAATCTTTCATTAAGACGTCCAGGTTAGCAAGTGATTTTAAGGGAGCATGATATTTGGCTTTAGAGGTTCTATCCAACTTTTGGTCAAAGACCAAGTTAAAATCACCGCCTAAAATTAGAGGGCCAATTGTCATGAGTAATGCTGTTTCAAGTTTGGACAGAGGGCTCGGATTATCCTCATTTGGACCGTAATACACTGCGATTGAGTAAGGGATATTTTGAATATATATTTCAGCGACTAACCATCTTCCCGATTGGTCTGTCTCAAAATTTCTTAGAGTTATCCCTCTGTTTGCTCGAATTATGATAGAAACTCCCCTTGTGGCACCTGCTTGCCTGGAGCTAATTATTTCTTGAACCCACCGTGACTTTTTAAAGAGAGAATTACACACTGCGGCCTCTAAGTGTGTTTCTTGTAGCATTATGATTTGGGCATCAGAATTTTTTAAGAATTCACAAATTCTGTTCTGTTTTATTTTTTCCCCTAAACCGTTAATATTCCAAGACAGGACCTTTAACTTATATGAGTTAATCATGAGTCTAATATCCACTCATACCCATCCATGCCTCTGTACAAAATACATTTGTTTATATATGAGGATTTTTTTTCCTTTAATTTCCCCCTGACCCCCCCCCACCCATTCAACCCCTCCCCCCTGAGGAACCCCCTCTGCATACCTGGCGATGACTTCGCCTTTTCGGCGCAGCCGGGTGGTGTCCGCGACCAATAAGCTAAGTTTTAGCGAGACGAACTGAATCAGAAATAAATCATATCCCCTGTTTTATCATGCAACATTTGTATGCAATAGTTTGCTTTCTCGTGTTCCCCAACCCTTTTTTTTTTTTTTTTTTTGCGGTTTCTACCATCCTTAAGGTGATCGCCAGTCTTTCCCATACTACTCCTCCTGCTCGCTTCTCATTCGGTCCAAAAGGTTATCAACCTCTTCTGGCTGTGTGAAACTGTAAGTCTTATTCTTCCACATAATCCTGAGCATGGCCGGGAATCTCATTTGTACCTGGGCTCCCAGTGACCTCAGATCCGGCATTCTGGTGCCCAACTCCCATTGTCTTTGTGCAGTTCTTGCTCCAATATCCGACCTTATAAGATAAGGACTGGACTTGTAAAGGAGATCTGTTTTTGAAAGAGATCTCCTCAAAATAAGCTCCTTGACATTATACGTTTGGAAGTTTACTAGTATTTTTCTAGGTGCTTTCCTGTCTGTACGTCTCTTGTAAGGGTCTCTATGTACCCTTTGGATTTCTGCCTCCAAATCTATGTCCAGGCGATCTTTTAGGACACCTTCTCTCAGAAGTTTACAGACAAATACCTTTATGTCCTCCAACTCTTCCCCTTCCGGTATTTTCAAGATCCTTAGGTTGTTCCTACGTGCTTGAGTCTCCAACCGCTCAATATCCATAACCAGTGATCTGTTCTGGACTTTTAAGTGCTCTATATCTTTTTGGTTACCATGTGCTGTTTTGTTCAAAGCAGCTGTTTCTGTTTCAAGGTTCCCTGTACGAAGAGTGACCTCCTCCAGCTTAGATTCTAATGCATCAAATCTATCTTGTATGGTTTTTTGGTTAGTTTCTGATATCTCAAATTTCGACATCATATCGCCTCTCAGAGATCGAAAGAGATCCCCTAACTTGTCACTCTCCCGCTCACAAAGGTCCACAGAACTTCTCCTCGTTCCGGAAATTATTTGAACAGAATTGGATTGATTATCTTTACTTACTTCCTTTCTCCTTGCCCCGCCTGCTAACTCCTTAGAGCTACTTTGTGCAGGTTTTACTGCTCCAGACTGACTCTTGAGGTTCGTGAGGTTCGTATCCTGGTTTCCTTGGACTTCGTCTACAGGGTTTACTTTATTAACATTAGCCGGAGTACCTATTGCTGTTACATTTTCAGTCTCGGTCTCAGTCTAAGGAGGATTTGACTGTCCTAAGCTCTCTAAACTCGACATATGTGTTCCCTCAACATTTTCCATATTTTCCAAGTTTTCTAGGACCCCGTAACGGTTTTTTAAGGGTAAAGTAACAGTATTGACCTCCGTCTGCACAGAAGAGAGCCTAGCTTGATCTAAGACCTTAAAGAAAGATTTGAGGGATGGGGTACTTTTGACCACCTGGCACTCAAGGGGTGCTCCTTTAAGTTTTTTAACTAAAGTAGACTTTTTCTTTCTACTTTTACAAGGAGTTAGTGGCATGGGCCGCTCCCTCTCTTCGAATTCAAATTCCAAAGCCCCTTTCTCCTTTAATTCTACCCTAGATCTCAGCTGATACCTATTTCTTCTTATTGGGAGGATATTTCCTTTTTTTACAGGATTTGAGCTTGCCTCCACTGTAACAGGCTCGACTGTCCCGGATGTCGCAGCTTCCGTTGCCTTTTGTCCCACCGGCTTAGTACCTTTCAGAAATGCAGGCTCTTGTGCTGAGACTTTCCCTAAGATAGCATAGCAATCCTTGTAAGTAGGGACATCGGTCTGCGTTTGATCCATGCAGCAACCCGACCTCCCAGTGATGACTCCGTGAGTCTCTACCGCTTTAATCCCTTTCCCCCCACATCTTACGAAAGAGTAAAGCTTTTGTCTCTCAGGCTGCGTTTTGCAGGATTGCTGCTCAGAGGTGTATGCTACCAAACCTCCTAGTTTCAGTTTAAACAGCACGGAGCGAAATCTGCTCCATAGGCACCATCGGCGTTCTTCCAGTGTGAAAAAATAAGTAGGCGCCGGTCCGTTGAGGTCCTAGCGCCGTTTTTTTTTTTTTTAATTTCCTTTATTTCCTTTTTACCTGCTGGGAGGCCAAGCCAGTGTAGGTACGTTATACTGCCTCTCTCACCGCTCTCTCACCGGTCAATGCAGGGTTAAATGCATGCGAACACAGTCTGCTCCACAAACTCTGCTCGCATCTCTCGATCGTAGTGTTTTCCCCACCAGCTGGGCCGGATATGCGCGGTCCTAGCGCTGCCTGCAACCTGCAGCCTCCTCTCGGGCGGCCGGCTGGCCAGCGACCTCAGAAGGAAAACAAACAGAGGTGCCGGCTTAGTTTGGCGCTGGACAGAGAAGGAGGGAAAACGCGTCTGCCGCTTACCTGTCAAAGGGAAGCTCGCGACCTCTCGCTACAGCATGTCGTTCGTTGAGTCAGCGGAGAACACCACGGTGCTGCCGCGACCGGCTCTCAGCCCGCCGCCATGTTCCTCGTGGGCGTGTCTGAGTACCTCAGACCTTGCTGGTCTGCACCAAAGCCAATCTCTGCTTTCTGCAGGGGTTGCTGTTGCCTAGGCTTGTTGGGTTCAATCCGGAAACCTACACTGCAGAACTCGACATCCTTTATGGGACAGCTTAAATCAAACTGGTTATGGTCGATGCCTCCTGGTCCTTGTGGCTGAAGAGTCAATCTTCACCTTCTTCACCTTCTTCACCCTTCATCGGTTGGCGTCTTTTCATCGCCTTCCTGGTCACTGGCAAGTGACCCAGACTCTGCTTTCAGGTTCTTCAGATCTCCAATCCACCGTTGGGCCCACCCAGACATTTTCCAGTTGGTCACCTGCAGCACTTTTCAGCAGCTCGCCATTGAAATCGACGACGAAACCCGACTCGAAAGGACAGCTATGCACCCGGCTTCCCTGGGTGAGGTAACTCGAGCTCTCCGGTGCCCCCGTGGGTGTTGACTCTAGAACCTCCTAGTTCTAAAGGGGTTTGCTCCAAGTCGTCTTCTAAGTGTCCTTAGTCTGTAATTTTCCAACTGCGACTTTCCCCATAGAAGTTAATGGTGATTTGCGGCTATGTTTTGACACTGCTCGCGTCCTCGTGGGTCCCCTGTGTCACTACCTTGGGTGGTTCCTGGTGGCCCCAGCGGTTCTAAATGCTCTAGGCCTTGTATCCATGTCAGTCATGGTTCTTATACCACTTTCTTCATATATGGTTTTGTACGCCCCTAGGGCTCAACGTATATTGTGCTAATTTACTGTGTGCTAAATAAGTTTACTGAATGTACTTTTGCCTCTAGGTTCATAAATAGACTAGAGGGATGTGTTTAGAATAAACACATATATTTTATATATATATACCTGGTGTGGTTCTCCTTTCATTTGGTCATTCATGAGAATATAGACAGGTAAAACAAGCTGCTTTACATTCCTTCAAGGCTTAGCCTGAAGGCTGCTCTCCACAGCTACCGCTAGGTTAGCTTTCTATACAGGTTGTCTTTAAACCTACCATCAATAAGGGTGGTTTGGACTGATGCAAGGTGCCCACTAGAATAGTGGATAGCATATGCCAGGCCAACCTCTCACTGAACCAATCCCACTTACTGATGATACCTAACAGTTTGGTTCAATCGTGCAAGCCAGTGGTCTGATCATCATACACAAGAAGGCCCTTGTGGATAGGTGCGTAGATCCCCAGCCAAGTTGTCGTCCTGCATGCAACACAAGCAGGAATCCATATAATTAATTGGGTTTCCATCTAGTTTGGCCCTTAGATTATAGGGTCTCCCCCCCACCTTTCCTTTAGTGAAGTGAACGTAAGTACCTACGAGGCAACTGGCATATGCATGCACCTGTGTGATTTGTAATGAAGTTCTCAAGGGAGGCACCTGGGGGATGAGTGGAAATTGGAAGCCCCTGATAACATACTTTGTTACACCATTTCATGTATGCACCGCACTAATCCTATACCAATTATTACCAATTATTAACTTATAGTTTAGTTCTCTTGTGAAGGACATAGCACGATTGACCACCGGAGTAATGTACTCTCACTCTTGCACCAATCAAATGTCAAAAAGGTGGTCTCACTCGAAGTGCCAATGAGTATTTATCAAACGAGCAAAAAGTGTGCAAGAATAGATAGTAACTGTGCACTGTTTATCTTAAAGGTTTCTTTTCTTTTACAGGTACCTGTGATGGGCGTGATAATGAAGATCAGCAGAGCAGGTGATGGCCTCAGATAAGTGTCTTCTTGTTGAAGAAGTGTCTGCTCTTGAAGGGTTGTTTCAGTGCTGTGTGTGAGGGGGCTCTGAAAGAAGAGTTGTTCTTGTGAAAGATGTAATTAACAGCTGGGGAGTGCTGGTCTGACTTCTTTCACAATATGCAAGAAACAGACAGGCTGGTGAATCTTGAGGCAAAGCAAGTTGCTTTGCCTTGGGTGTGGTTTAAATAGACAAGCTGCTGTCACGCCAAAGGTTTCAGCAGCAGGTCTTCCCTGTGTACTTAGCAGGCTTGAATGATGACTCGTGTGGCTCACAGCAGGAGAGTTCTATGTACTTTGCTTGAGTTATGGCTCATGCAGCTCATAGCAGAAGAGTTCTAAAGTGCTCTGCTTATTTGATGGTTTATGTGGCTCACAGCAGGGGATTTCTATGTGCTTTTCACATGAGGACCTCACTGCTGTCCCACCCAGCATGCATCTGAGTCAGACTGCTCAGTTCTTGAAGCATGGGCACCTTTGGCAAAAGGAAACAGTGCAGTATATACACAAAACAAAGAAGAATGGGCATGTTTAGATGGTACATAGGTAGGGAAATAATGGTTGAGTAATGATTACACGTGTACTTTACATGAACCAAATACTGGAAATGTGGGCTTCATGGCCTGTGGGTGTAGCACAGTATAAGTGGGTTGGGGAGATAGAGACAGGTCCCTGACATGCAGGAAGAACTGTCTGTCACCCAAGAGTTTATCATATTGAGAGGCTCGAGAATCATCATACCTCAGAGCCTTAGACAGCATCTTATTCAAGTAGCTCATGAAGGACATCGTGGCATTGTAGCCACCAAAAGCCATAAGAGATCATGTCTGGTTCCCTCACCTAGATGAACATGTTGAGAAAGAACTAAAAGCATGCCATCTATGCAACTGCTTATCCCACAAAATAACCCACCATCCATTGACAATGTCTGAACTACCTGCGTATGTATGGGGAAGAGTTGCAGTTTGATGCCATCTTTGCAGCATGGAGAATTCTTACTGTCCTTAAATCTGACAATGGCCCACAGTTGAATATCAGATAATTCAAGGAATGTCTAGTTCAACTCCCAAGTAGCCGTGCGCTCTACAAATTAAATATAACATAACATAAAATAACTCAATGTCAAGCATCACATGAGCACAACTCTGTGGCCTAAAGCCAATGGTGTTGTCGAACAATTTATTGTTCCCTTAAGAGAATGATCCAGCGAGGATTGCTGGAAAGAATCAAGCACTGTCTCAAGCTCTGCATCCCCATTGATCAACTCCTCATTCCACAAGTGGTGGAAGCACTACCACCTTGCTATTTGGGGGAGCCATTGGAACCAAGCAACCGCAATGCACTCCAAACCAATTGGCAAATACCAAAGACGTTTGTGTCACAGATACTTCCGAAAGCACAAAATGAAGTCTTATACCGATCATGCCTGTTAGAAATGGGGGTCTCTAGTTGGCAGAGGTAGGTACCTTTGTCCAAATAGGGACCCTTCTTCCTGGTCAGGGAAATGGGGATACATTCCCAAAATAACCCCTGCTCACCCCCTTGGTATCTTGGCACGAGCAGACAGGCTTATCTCAGAGGCAGTGTGTAAATCATTTGTGCATGCATACAGTAACACAGTGAGAACACTACAAATGGACACCACACCAGTTTAGAAACATAAGCACATTTGTATCTAATGTAACATGACCAAAATGACAAAATTTTAACATACAAAACAGAAAAAATAGTTAATGTGCAAAATAACTTTTAAATTGCAGGAATAATGTGAAAACACAGTTCTTTCGACTCAGTAGAACCATTTGGGGCTGCCACGATACTGAACATGACAGAGTCTAACAATTCTAGCCAACCACATTGGTACGGGTTAGCTAAGGCATCTACAGATTCGGAGACAGTACCTTTCTTGTTTCGGCCGACACAATGGTACGAGCTGGTCAGGGGCAACCATGGCGGTTGCGATGTGAGATGGAAGCGTTGCAGCATGCAGTGTCCTCACGACACAGTGCAGGCAGCGTCTCGTTAGCAGAGTCGGTGAGACCAAGGCTTGCATTGCAGGGTGTGTCAGTGCTCGATGTGGTGCTGGCAGGTCATGGTGCGGCGATAGAGCCAGTTGATGTTCGAGTCAGGCAGCGACGGAATCGGTGATATCTGTGCAGCATGTAGGGAAGCAGTGCAGAGTTCTGTGCCTACAGGATGAGGTGCAAGCAGCAGCTCAGGGTTGCGTTGCGTAGCGAGAAGGTACTGTATGCAGTGCCTTCAGGACACGGAGTGTGCGACAGACTCGGTGACGGAGTCAGCTGCTCTTTTCTTCTGTGGCAACTAGAACCAGCGGAACCAGACAGAGTGCCCGGAAGGATGGTGCGGTCTTTGCCATTTCTGAGACCTCTTTAACAGGGGGCAAGCTCCATTTCAAGCGATACTTTCTCAAGCAAGATGCAGACACAGTTCCTCTCCTTGGCAGACCCAGTCCCTGCAGACCAACCCCTGACAGGACACAGCAAAGGGCCAGTACTCCTCCTCCAGTTTCTCCAGCTCTTCTCCTTGGCAGAGATTCCTCTTGAAGTCCCAAACATTACCTAAAGTTCTGGGTCCCAATATCTATTCTTCAAAATCCTTTGTTCTCTGGTGGCAGGGAAGCGCTGTGCTCAGTCAAAATCAGTTCTGCCCTCTCTGGTGCACCTTCCTGGCCAGAGTTGGAGACAGCATTGTGGAAGGCAGGCCAGGCCCTTTCAGGTGAAAGGAAATCTCCTCCCGCTACTCTAAATGCAGCCCCGGTCTATTCACCCCAGCCCGGACTCAACCAGACTCTCTGGAGCCACTGCAAATTCTCCAGGCCCTGTCATTCAAAAGCCAGACAGTCAATACACATCCTCGATGAGGCACACTGGTTGGCTAAGCAAGAAATGTCCTACTTTCTAAAAGTGGTATTTTCAAACACAGAATGTAAAAATCACGCTAACTAAAATATGCATTTTACCATTCTGAGTTCGGGCATACTAAACAATATTTTCCTATCTTGTTCCTAGGGGTAGTTATGTTTATAAGATGTTCTAAGCAAACCCCCTCATTCTATCCTATAGGAACAGGTAGCCTTGCAATAATTAAAAACGAAATTGGCAGTATTTTACTATCAGGACATGCCACAAACACCGGGGCATGTCCTACCTTTAACATACACTGCACCCTGCCCACAGGGGTACATTGGGCCTACCTTAGGGGCGATTAACACATAAGAAAAGGTAAGGGTAGGGCCTGGCAAGTTGGTGCACTTGCCAAGTCAACATGGCAGTACTAGACATCACACAGATACTTCAGTGGCAGGTCTGAGTCACATTTATAGGCTGCTTATGTGGGTGGTACAATCAGTGCTGCAGGCACACTATCAGCATTTGATTTACAGGCCCTGGGCACACACAGTGCACTGTACTAGGGACTTACCAGTAAATCAAATATGCCAATCATCGAATCACTAATCCATAACAATAATTTACAAAGGAAGCACTGGCACTTTGGCAATCACCAGCAGTGGAAAAATGCCCAAAGCATCTAGATCAGCAAAAATGAAGTCCAACACACAGCAACAACACAGGAGGCAAAGCAAAAATACTGGGGAAACCCAGGCCAATGGTTCCATGTCTAACAGAACCCAGGAGACAGTCTTCAATAAAGAAGACTTGGTACTAGTCAAACACAAACAGAACTGGAAAACGGACACTCCATTTACTGCTGTCCCTTTGAGGGTTGTGACATGCAAGGAGCACATGATGAAAATGCATCATTCCGAAAAGTCCATCATGAGAGACTCAACTCACTTTAAACATTTGCCTCAGTGTTCAAAAGCTCCTGATGTAGCGAGCGTGAGGACTCAGCTTGAGAGTACTGATAAGGCATCTGAGCCCATGTCATCGGTGCATTGTCCAGGTGCAACTCAAGTACCTCATACCACCCGATCTGGCCGATTAGTGAAAACACATCGACGGCTCATTGAGGCTAGGTGATTTTAGTAGTTATTTGTACTTTTGTTTAACAAAGGGGGAAATGGACTAACTTTAGTGTTAGGAGTGGTAGGGCCCTTGAGGTTCTGGGCGGTCTCTGAAAAGGAAGTGACATGATCTGTTGGGAAGTGTTAAAGTGTGGCTATTAAAACCATGACATAATGAGTGCAGTGTGTGGTTGTACGTGAAAGAATAAAGATGTCTGTTATGGAAGTCTGTGTATGACATGTTCATTTGCATGTTCCCAGGCTGGGAAGGATGCTGTAGCTGCTATGCATGCCTGCACATAAATAGCACCAATTGTGTATGATTTTTCTTAGGATAAAGAAAAAATAATTTGACGTTGGCCTCAGTATGTGCGCATGCATAAACAGTGGCTCTATTTGAATGATTTTCTTGTACTTTAAAAAAGTCTTCAAAATGACCATCCTGTCTACTGACAGCTGCCATATTGAGAAAAAGCGATACAAAAGGGGATGATGGACGGAGCGTTTGAGCAAATCAAACAATCTCCCCCAGTCAACTGATCTGGGTTTAATCCATCACCATTCTTTAGCCCACTCAGCCACCCCAGTTCAGACATGGCCATATGCAAATCAGTCTGACCCTGTGCCTCATGGGAACAGTCCAGCCCGAACTGCCAAGCCATGCCTTCCCTGGACCGGAAACAAGCATCCTGGGACCGGTTTTGGATTCATAATCCTCATGAGCCAGGCTATCATGAATCCAGTGGCCAAGTGAGCAAGGGACTCACGTCTGAGCGTACCCTGCCACACTTAGGGCGAACAAAGCGATACAAAAGGGGATGATGGACGGAGCGTTTGAGCAAATCAAACACTCACCCCCAGTCAACTGATCTGGGTTTAATCCATCACCATTCTTTAGCCCACTCAGCCACCCCAGTTCAGACATGGCCATATGCAAATCAGTCTGACCCTGTGCCTTATAGAAACAGTCCAGCCCGAACTGCCAAGCCATGTCTTCCCTGGACCGGAAACAGGCATCCTGGGACCGGTTTAAGATTCATAATCCTCATCAGCCAGGCTTCCTTGAATCCAGTGGCCAAGTGAGCAAGGGACTCACGTCTGAGCATACCCTGCCACACTTAGGGCGAACAGAGCGATACAAAAGGGGATGATGGACGGAGCGTGTAAGCAAATCAAACACTCACCCCCAGTCAACTTATCTGGGTTTAATCCATTACCATTCTTTAGCCCACTCAGCCACCCCAGTTCAGACATGGCCATATGCAAATCAATCTGACCCTGTGTTGCTCGAAATAATTGCTGCCTGCTTAAAATTCATAGCGCTCTATTGGCCGTGTAACGCTCGATAGCTCATTTGTGCATTTTGGTCTGATTTGGCTTCATTCGCATTGCCTGTTGCTCGAAATAATTGCTGCCTGCTTAAAATTCATAGCGCTCTATTGGCCGTGTAACGCTCGATTGCTCATTTGTGCATTTAATTATTGTTGCCTTGTTGTGCCGGTGCCACTGCCCACAGCGTGATCCCACTTTGTGCCCCCAGCCTGTTTCGGTTTTGCTTTTGCTGCCATCCATTTTGTTTGTTGTGCCTTGGAGCCCGTCCTCTCCACCCTGCTCCCGTCTCCCAGCTGCTCCTCCCTCGTGCCGCCCCCCCTATCCACTTATGTCAGAACAGCTGACGTGCAGCGTTCACGCGCAGCGGACGCGCCCCATGCGCGCCGAAGGCACGCCAAAGGTAAGCCCATCTACGCCCGTCCGCACCTCGACCGTGCCCAGCGCCAGACCCCCTGGCCCCCGCAATTTCCAATCCACCCGCATAACGTACAACGCCGCATCCCTCTCAGCCCTTAACCCCGGCCGAACATCAAACTGCTACCAAGCCGCCCCAGGACACACCCATGGACCCTTCACCTGCCACTCCTGCAAGTTCGACTGCATCAGGACCCACACCAAATCCATAATCTCCAAACAGAGCTCCGACACTAACCACCTGAAGTGCATCCTACTCAACACCCGCTCGGTCCACAGGCACGCCATTGAACTTTGGAACCTACTTGACACCACATCGCCGGACATCGCCTTTCTTACAGAAACCTGGATGAACGCCTCTTCAACGCCCGACATCGCCATAGCCATCCCGGCGTACAAAATTATCCGAAAGGACCGCATCAACCATACAGGAGGAGGCATCGCCCTTGTCCATAAGATTACCATCCGCATCACGACCAGTTCCGAAGATCACCTTGCTGCCGCCGAACACCTTCACTTCCAGATCCACACCGACCCCAAGACCACACTCAGAGGCACCCTAATCTACAGGCCACCAGGACCCCGCACCCAATTCAGCGAAGACATCACTGACTTCATCAGCCCACACGCCCTCCCCTCCGAGGACTACATTCTACTGGGAGACCTCAACTTCCACTTGGAAAAGAACAACGACAGCAACACCACCACCCTTCTGGACAACCTCGCCAATCTCGGACTCAAACAACTAGTAAACACCCCCACCCACTACGCCGGACACATACTCGACCCAATCTTCACTTCCAGCAAGCACATCTCCTTCAATCACACCACAGCTCTCCATTGGACAGACCATAGTTGCGTTCACTTCGACTACAAAAAGACTACGACCCACAACCACCCACAACCAATTCCCCACAGAAACTGGAACAAAATTACCACCGACCAACTCTTCACATCGCTTCACCAAAACCCTCCGTTAAAATCATCGGACCCAAACCTTGCAGCCACCAACCTCACACAATGGATCACCCATAGCGTGGACGAATTAGCACCCTTGAAAAAACATCAAATAAAGCAAGGTAGCAAAAAAGCCCCCTGGTTCAACGATGACCTTAAGAAATCCAAGAAGTTCTGTCGCACCCTCGAGAAAGCCTGGAGAAAAAACCCAACCACTGACAACCTGGCCACCTTCAAGAACGCCACCCGCAAACACCACCAACTAATCCGATCCACCAAGAAATCAGCATTCAAGGATCGACTCGCCAACAATGCCCACAACAGCAAGGAACTATTCAACATCGTCAAAGAATTTACTAACCCCACCGCCAGCACCAACGACATCACTCCCTCCCAAGACCTCTGCGACTCCCTAGCCTCATTCTTCCATAACAAAATTGCTGACATACATAACAGCTTTGAAAACCAGTCCGGAGACCAGTACACCCCACCCATCTCCGAACTAAAACCCCCCTCCAACAACCTTTACGCCTGGAACCCAATCACCACTGAAGACACCATCCGCCTGATGAACACCATCCACTCAGGATCGCCAACCGACCCTTGTCCCCACCACATTTTCAACAAAGCAGACTCCATCATCGCACCCCATCTCCGAGACATCATCAACTGCTTCCTCAACTCCGCTACCTTCCCGGAAAGCTGGAAACATGCCAAACTCAGCGCCCTTTTGAAGAAACCCACAGCAGACCCCACTGAACTTAAAAACTACCGCCCCATCTCGCTCCTCCCATTCCCTGCCAAAGTCATTGAGAAAGCCGTCTACAGTCAGCTCTCCGCCTTCCTCGAATCCAACAAATCCCTCGACCCTTCACAGTCCGGCTTCCGAGCCAAACACAGCACCGAGACCTCCCTCATCGCAGCAACAGACGACATTCGAACACTACTGGACAATGGAGAAACAGCTGCCCTCATCCTACTTGACCTCTCCGCAGCCTTCGACACAGTCTGTCATAGCACCCTTATACAACGCCTCAGCAATGTCGGAATACAAGAAAAAGCATTGGACTGGATCATATCATTCCTCGACGGAAGAACCCAGAGAGTCCGCCTCCCCCCTTTTAGATCAGAGGCCACCAAAGTCATCTGCGGCGTACCACAAGGATCTTCACTCAGTCCCACCCTCTTCAACGTATACATGAGTCCCCTCGCATCCATCGCGCAACAACACAACCTCAACATCATCTCCTACACAGACGACACCCAGCTGATCCTCTCCCTCACCAAAGACCCAAACACAGCGAAAACCAACCTACACAAAGGGATGAAAGAAGTAGCCGAGTGGATGAATAACAGCCGTTTAAAACTGAACTCGGATAAAACGGAAGTCCTCATCTTAGGTTCATCCCCCTCCGCCTGGGACGACTCATGGTGGCCACCGGCCCTAGGAAACGCACCCATACCTACGGACCACGCACGTAACCTGGGCTTCATCCTGGACTCCTCCCTCTCGATGGCCAGACAAGTCAACGCCGTCTCATCATCATGCTTCAACATCCTACGCATGCTCAAAAAAATCTTCCGTTGGATCCCCACCGAAACTAGAAGGACGGTCACCCACGCACTGGTCACAAGCTAACTAGACTACGGAAACACCTTTTACGCCGGAACCACAGCCAAACTACAGAAAAAACTCCATTGCATCCAAAACGCCTCAGCCAGACTCATACTAAACATCCCCCGCCAAGCTCACATTTCCGGCCACCTGAAAGACCTCCACTGGCTCCCCGTCAACAAGAGTATAACGTTCCGTCTCCTCACCCACGCACACAAAGCCCTCTACGACCTAGGACCCGAATGCCTCAACACGCGCCTGTCCTTTTACACCCCCACCCGCCAACTTCGATCGTCCAATCAAGCCCTCGCCGCAATCCCACGCATCCGTAGATCCACCATGGGGGGAAGATCCTTCTCCTACCTAGCGGCCAAAACCTGGAATTCTCTCCCCACCCACCTCCGCCTTACTCAGAACCACCTCTCCTTCAGAAAACAACTAAAAACTTGGATATTCAATAAGTAAAGTACCCCCTCCCCCTCAAGCGCCTTGAGACCCTCTGGGTGAGTAGTGCGCTATACAAATGTTAAACTTGAACTTGAACTATTGGAACAGTCCAGCCCGAACTGCCCCCTTTTTGTACCGCTTTTTGTACCGTATATTGAGAAAAAAGCATTGTTAAAGTTAATATGTTTCATGGACATACTCCGGTTTTTAAGTGTCCTTTTTAGAATTATTTTTCTTTTACTTTATGAAAAACCATTCAAAGATGTTGCCACTCTTTCATAGGAATGCAAAGAACCCTTCACAGTTGAAGCTAAATACTTCAAAGGTGGACACTGTCCATGCACATACATAAGTGGTGGCTGTCAAAGCATTGCAGCTGTGTTGTTAGGTTTATCTTGAAGAAAAGAAAACTCTTTTCAAAATGGGCATTGTTTAAGTGCACAAATAAGTGCACTAGGGTCCGCCATTCAGGTGCCTGCAGTGGACTAGGCCCTCTTCTGCTGCTGATCCCCCAGGGCAGAGTTGGCTGACCCCACCCTCTGGGATTCGCAAGTTGGGGGAGGGGGCAGTTCGGCTCCCCATCCAGTCCAAAAAAGCAAGCACCTAGGTCCCCTCATCCAAGTCCAGTTGGGGCAGGTACATCATGGCATGTGGACCTAACTGCAGCCAAACTTCCTCTGGGCCAATGAAGGTCCCTTCTCAGTTCCAAAACGAAGCAAAGTACCAGTGTCAGGAGCCAGGTTTCCTGCACACTTGGGATGATGAAGACCTCATAATGCCCCCAGAATGCTTAAAACTCCCACCATCTACAAACCACCACATGGTGCAGATTCATTAAGGAGCACACAAGAACAATCAGTCATCCCAGTCCATTATCTGTATCGAGAAAAATTTCTAAAATGTCTCCAAACACCTAATACCTGCTCACCGGGTCATGTCCAACTAAAACAATGAAGGGATCTTGTTGCTGGTTGTAATACCCAGGCCACAGCCGGGGACAACAGGCCCAAAAAGTGCTGGAAAGGACATAGTTGAATGGAAAAAGATGTGCCTGGGAGGAGAGAGTCTGCAAAACTCCATCACAGCTCCATGTGTGATATTCAGAAATAGCCACACCACCATATCCAGTCTAGCAATCAAGTTGACAATACACATGGCCTTACTCATACACACCGTCTATGGGAGCAAATAAGCCTAATCTTGGACACCGCCACATCAGAGACACATGTGAGCCGTGGGACAGCTCTCCAACCCCTTCCGGTACAAAAAATATAAATAATCAAATCACAAGGTAACACAGGGAAACACCCAAGATACCAGCAAAAAGAAGCCCAAGTTAGCCCAGAAAAAACCACCTAGAAAAATGGCATAGTCCAGACACCTAGTGCAGTTAGGGAGAGTCCCACTACACGCCGTGTGCTGGGACTAGAGGGGTATACACGTGACCACAGAGCATGCTGTGATCGCCCACAACACCTAATTAAGGCACACCACCTCTTCACACATCATCCCGTGCATGTGTAGGTTCAAAGGCACATCCCGCACTCCCTCACTAGGGAAGGCAGGATATTAGACGTCTAGTTGCACCCATGAAAAAGTTCATTTAAAAGACCCAGATAATCCACAGGCTCACGAAAACCACCCCTTAGCAAAATATATCCTTTCCGGTCATGGTGAGGGGGAGAACCGACGACCCATAAAGTGACTCATGAATAAACACCCATTGTCTCCAAAAAAGTAGACACCTTGATTGGGGGTCACCTTTAAGTACCGCGCAAAAATAAGACATATGAATGTAAAAACACACCCCTAAAAAAAGAAAGGCACAGGAATGCCCAAGAATGGTCGATGATGATACATAAGGATGCAAATTTTTTTTTAAACTTAAGCAACTAACAACAGCTCCAATGCAACAGGTCTACAACCGAGCCAAAGAAATGTACCATCCTTACAGCGGCCCACCACCTCTCCAGAAACTACTTCAATAATTCTAACAAAGACCCAAGTGTGCAAATCCAAAACCTTGAACTTCTTTCAAACTTTTATACCAAACACTTTTCAAACCTTTCCTAAGTGAAAGCATACCCCAATAACCTGAGTACTACAGACATCTTTGCTGAATCCATCCCCAAGATCTGCAATGGTCCATAACTTATGTACTGCTGAACAATTGTATACCCTCTGTTTACTGTTAGTGTGGCCATATCCATATATTACCAAAGATCTGCCGAGTCAAATGGAGTCTACCCCGACATTTGCACAGCACTTCTCTGGTTACCTCTCTCATGTCACCTATAATACCACTGAGCACAACACAAGTTTTTCCGATGCGCTACACAGCACTCTTTTACACATGGCATCAGCACATGACGTCATGGGTGCCAGGCATCAGCCAGGTCATGTTATGTATGTTCGCTGATACCACAAGCAGTAAGCGCAGACAGGCTTTACTTGTCGCAAGAGGTAGCCCCCGAAAAAGCAAAATTGACTTCTACACTTGTAACTATGTAGTATTAGGGCTAAGATGCAACCCACACAGAGTAGAATCCCATAGAGTAGGAGTGTACATGACCTCTTACGAGACCAATGCAACAGCACTTACCTCTTTACCGATCCTAACAAGATTCAAACAGAGCCAGATAGGTTAAGCACTAGTGCACAAACATGTCCGCTCTCGCTTTGGTCTGTGGTCCCAGGGTGGCCCTTAGCATGGCTGGTGCAGTCTTCTTTAATAACAATTGGACACTGACATAGATTTTCAGTGTAGGGCCATCCACCTTGATGATACGAAGGAAAATGTGTCACGTAGGGGAGGATTTAATACCAGCGTATGATGAAGATTAAATAATTCCCTTCTGTGGTGGTCACAGGCCAACTAAACACTGCTTATCTAAAAATAATGAACAGAATGAAAAGAAACGAAGGTCTTATGTTGAAGTGGCACTTTTATTCATCAAGTCATTAACACAGCAGAACGAATATATGCATCAATTCATTAGTTTAGAAAGAATCTTAAAAACCCCAATTTCAATCGGTCAGAAATAGCAACACAAAATTCACATTCATAACATGCAAGTGCCTAGAAGGCAAACCTTAAATGAGAAAACTAACCATGCAAGAATTAAAATTTCAAGATATATTAAATGCAATGAATTGGTGAGGATGAGAAACCAAGAATAAGGGATGAGACTAAAAAAAGGAAAAAATGTTAATCTAGATTGTGTTCTACCACCTGAGAGCAGGCTTTGATGGCCCAATGCAGATATACGGCCGGCCGGGAACCCAGGCTGTGCATGGCACTGCAGAAGAGTTCTGTGCTCTAACTGGGGTGCAGGTCTTATATTCCTGTCCAATGTAGAACTGTTAAACCACATTGACACAGATGCCTGACTGCAAGCCTACAGTTGTGTAGCTAAAACCCTGAGAACACAGAAGTGGTATCATAAGAACACAGACGTGGAATCACAGTGAACCAGGTGTTCGATCAAATGGTTGGCAAAGCTTGACCGCAAATTATAAACAAACTTTTTTTAACATAAGTTTCTCGGAAAATATATAAGAAAGCGGAACTAGAAACAGGTGTTATCATGGCAAGGTGCTGTCTTTGGTTTCGTTTGAGCAAGCTTGGAAAGATTCATAACATAAAAAATGAAGCAAACAATACTTGTTGATACTTTTTGTAACAGTGGAAAGTTTCTGTGGTTGGCCAAGATGCCTTGCTGTGTTGGGCACAAAAGAAATGCATGTTTGAGAATATTGGGGCCTAGTATATTTTATTATGGAAGAGGATAAAATGAGGCAGCGGGCTTGGGCTTAAATTCAGATGTATCAAGGGATGTGCGAGCTATTACTTAATGACTGTGTAAGGTAGACATGGTCAAGATAGAACATTTCCCAGGTTTTAACTGGTGGGGCCTATACAGGGACCTTAATGCTGCATGGGTAGAGTAGAATGTTATGTTGGGAATTCATATGGTAAAACGTGACCCTCCTTCATATCCCTCCTCTTGTTCTTTTTTGAACAAACTACTCACAGAGTATCTTGGCGACTCTTCTCCTAGCTGTGGCATTCAACGTGTGTCATTAACACAGCACTTGTATTTACCCTGTTGTTGTTCCCTTATCTCGGTATATTCTCCATCTGACCTGTTAACCAGATATTCATATCGAACAGCTGCGGGGCCCTCTCTCAGGGTGTTCATACCTGTGGGATGTGGGGGAGCTGTGGGTATGTCATAATGAGCGTCAGGTGGTGTGAGCTCAGTTGTAGGAGAGTAGGGTCTGCTATCCTATGGTCACCCCAAATTTTTGCTTTTTGCTTCACTGGTTTATGACTTAATGTGGCTGTGGGCCTGCTAATCAGACCCACAGCCTGCTGTTCTCTCTATAATTTAATGCCAATGCAAACTAGGTGCATTACGAATTGGAACTGGTTCACCTTATTGGCCCCTGTAACAGTGTACCCCAGGTACCCAGGGCATAGGTGTTTCCAAGGCCTACCAGGGGCTGCAGCATGTATTATGCCACCCCTGGCCTGGCCTCCATATTTGACACAACTGGCTGATCACTCATCTGGGGTAAGTCGGTGTAATCACCTCTTACTTAGGTATAGTATGTCTATATCTAACTTAAAATGGACACATATGTTCCTATCAGCCACTCCTATGGAAGGCCTCATCAATCCTGGAGGCAGAGTGCTTGGAAATATGTGAGATGGTGCTCTAGCATGAGCTGAGCCTGTCTGCAGCTTTCGGAACCACGTCCTTTAGCTGTTCCATGATACTGCCATACCATATACTCTTAAGTGCATTATGAACCTCGCGGTTAAAAGCAATCTTTGGTTTGGATTTATCAGAACATGTCGAGTAAGGTGTCATACGAATTGGAATACTACCCCCTCGTCAGTTCTGGCGACGGGGGTAGCATTCCACCCTTCTAGAGGGACACGACATGTACCTAACCTGAAACCTGGGTAAAGTTAAACATGAGGCTCAGCATCACAAAATGGATGCTGCCACCACAGACACAAGTCTGACCTCCTGCTGCTGGGAGTCCTTCCAGCGAGGGAGGTTTGGACAAAGGGTTTCCTGCCTGGGGAGGTGCTAGCACCACCCCAGACAGGATTTTGTGTATTGGGTAGGACAGGGCTGAATAGAATGAGACATGCCTGGGGCACACAAGGTGTCCCTGTGCATAAGCCAGTCCAAACCGGTGCTGGGGCTTCCCAGCCCCAGTCCTGGCGCGGAGATGGACAAAGGAAAGGAGGTGTAACCACCCCCCTTCCTGGTCCCACCCAGAGGAGGGACCAAGCAGGTTTTCCGGCCCCTAGATTTGGAATAAGAGTAGGAGCTGTGTCCCAAGACTTCAGATCATCCTGAACTCGACTTGAAACTAAGAAGAAAACTGGACTTCGACATTCTGCTAGACAGAAGACTGAAGAGAATCTCCCTTGTGGCCAAGGAGTGACCACCCTGTGAATACAGGCACCAACCAGCAACTCGACGTCTGCTTTGCCGCCGCCTCCCGCCCGAGCCCAGAGCCCAACAAGACCTGGTTTCCCAGACATCTCAGAGCCCGATCCACAGTCCTTGGAAAGAAGAGACCCGTGGAGGCACCGAGAGACATGGGAAAGGACCACTTGAAAGACCCCCGAGAAGCTGACTGCGCAGCACCCGAGGCACCCTCGATGCTGTGCTTTGGAGTTTTAGAATCCCCACCACCGAGCAGCATTTGCACCAAAGATCAACCCCCCAGCATCTCCACAATCTGTGTGGGGCCCTTTTGCACTTTGCCACTCAACGCGCCATCCCGGCCACTTGCCACGTGGCTAGCGGCCATCTTGGCGACGAAATCTACAAACAACACTACTGGTCTGGTTGCTTTAGACTGGCCCTCGCTCTCCTGAGAAGGAGCACCCGCTCTGACCTTGCTGGTCCGAGTAACAAGCTTTCTTCACTTCCTGCGTGGCTTGCATTAGCCAAGGCCTGTTTGCTCTGATCAAGAAGCCGACACCGGCATCATCTAGAAGCTTTGTGGGGCAGCTCGTGATCGACTCCTGGACGTCCTCGACCTCTTTGTGTCCACGTGGCTGCGGAGACAAGCTGCACCTCATCGCCTGTTTGCACCCGACATCGCCTGGTTCCATCCTGGTTCCACGGTAGTCACTGGCTAGTGACATTGAACATTGTCCCCTCTGCTTTCAGGTCTTCTCCTCTTCAGATCCACCCTTGGATCCACCGGAACTCTCCTCGATGACCCGCCTGCAACATCTTCATCTCCAGGCACCATCGACCTGCGTGACGAAACCCGACACTACTTTGCACCTGTGCACCCGCTTCCTGTGGGTGAGGTAACTCAGCAACGCCGGTGTTCCTACACTGGTATACACCTCTAGTGTCTAGATCTAAAGTTTTGTCCTTCTAGGTCAGTCGGAAGGTTCCTAAAACAGTAACTTTGTAACTTTTACGCTCCATTGACATTGCATTGGTGCATGCGTGTGCTTTAAGCGCTGCACCCGAGTCCCGCGGGCCTTTCCCGACTTCTTCACTGTTAGTCCCGAACAGCTCCAGCGATTCCCCAGGCCCTAGGCCTATTTCTTTTCAGATTGGTGGTTCTTATACTACTATTTTAGTATATGGTTTAGGTGGCCCCTAGGGCTCATCCATATTGAGCAACTTTTGTATATTTAAACTGTGTTTTGTTTTAACGCATTTGCTTCTGTGCTCATAAAGAGTATAGGGGATATTTGTAGTAAATAAATATATATATATATTTTCAATATATATCTGTGTGGTGTCATTTCATTTGGTATTCAAGGGGATTGTATATGGTGAAACAGCTTGCTTCACATGCCTTTACAGAGTTTAGCCTAAGACTGCTTTGTCCATGCTACCACTAGGATAGCTGGTCTATAAAGTTGACTTACAACCAATCATCATAAGGGTCGCTTGGCATGGTACAAGGTGATCACTAGAACTAGTGAGCATCATATACCAGGCCAACTTCTCACATTGGTGAGCAGCGGTTGGGATTTGAGCTTGCTGTTGTTTTACCATTACAATCTTTGAGAGTATCATTTGAAAGATCATACAGGTACCTGTTATGTACATATAAAACAAGACTAGTATACTTAAGTTCTACTGAATTTAGTTGTTGTAGAGGATAGGGAGTAGCACACCCTGACTACAACTACTAGATAGGTTTAGTAGGTAAACACCAGTGTAGGTAGATTGCAACATATCCATCCACACTAGAGCAATGTCTGGAGCAGAGGGGTCCACTGGACCTGTCCCTGTTGAGAGTGACCCTCCAAAGGCACCATCCAAATTTGCTATGTAAAACTTTAAAGAAATTAGGCAGCTGTGTACCTTAAGAGGTCTCAAGATGGGTCCAACCCTTACTACAGCACACCTCAGAGAGCTTTTAGACCAGTCTGAAGCTCTAAAGACCTCCGATCCTAACCCCAAAGGGTCTGGAGAAGGAGGCTCTACCTCTGAAGATGATAACACTGATGCCTCTGTCCCTGTCATCCTGATAGATGAGGAAAGCCAGACCACTGGAGATACTCAGCCTGAGGATGAGGAGGAGGAAGAGGGGGAAGAAGAAAGTGATTCTGATGATGAGAGACTTAGTCAGGTGCCAGCCAGGAGACTTAGCCAGGCTAACTTAAGCCAATTTGGGACTGAGTCAGGGTCCAACCCACTCAGACCCCCAAGTGGACTTAACCAGGATTCTAGGAGGAGAAGGAATCACTCAGATGAATCTGACACTTCCCATGCTTCTAGAGGCTCTCATGGTCACTCCAGAAGGAGACTGACATCCCCTCAGAGGAGGGAACATGAGGCCAAAATGAGAGAGGCTGAGCTAAGTATCCAGAAGCAAGAATTAGAAGTTGCCCTGGCCCAAGAGAAACTTGCTAGAGCAAGACAGCCTAGAGAGAGTGGATTAGGATCCACTGGTGGCAGCACTATCCCTAAGGATAAAGACAGGTCCTATGACAATAGAAACCTGAGTAAGACTGTGCCCCCCTACAAAGCTGGGGATGACATCCACAAATGGATGACTGCACTTGAGAGAGCCTGCAGAGTACAGCAGATCCCTCAGGAGCAGTGGGCAGCAATCTTGTGGCTCTCCTTTGAAGGTAGAGGCAAAGACAGACTCCTCACAGTTAGTGATGGGGATTCTAGAAATTACCTGGTCCTGAAGAGTGCTCTGATAGATGGGTTAGGCTTAACCACTGAACAGTACAGGTTAATGTTCAGAGAAACCCAGAAGACACAGACTCAGGACTGGTCTGAATTTGTTGAATGTGCCACTAAGGCTCTGGAGGGCTGGTTGCTGGGAAGTAAGGTTACAGACTATGAAGGATTGTACAATTTGCTTATGAGAGAACACATTTTAAATAATTGTCAGAACCAGCAGTTGCATCAACATTTGGTTGACTCAGATCTGACCTCTCCCCAAGAATTGGGAAAGAGGGCAGACACATGGGTTAGAACCAGAGTTAAGCAAAAGAACCAGAACCAGGGTGGTGACCAAAAGAAAACAGACCAAAAGGGTGGGGAGCAGAAAGCTAAAGACCAGAAGTCTTCAACAGGGCCCCAAACTAATACTGAGGGTGGGTCCCAAACTTCCAAGAAGAAGAAGAAAGAAGGTCAAAGGAAACCCTGGTGTAGTAATTGTAAAAACACCTATCACTGGACCAGTGAGTGTAAAAAGGGTGGAGCCCCCAACACTGCAGCCCCTAAGGCACCTGCACCCAATAGTACAGTCAGCAGTGTTGGTCCACAAACTAAGGGGGTAGTAGGTATCACCTTGGGAACTCAGGGAGAGTCTGGCCTAGCCGGAACCCCTACACAGGCTGTTCTGATTTGTGATGTGGAAATAGATTTGTCCACTACTGTCAGCCCCAGTAATCTGGGCAAGTACAGGCAGACGCCTTTGATTAATGAAAAAGTGGCTCAAGCATACGGGGACACATGTGCCAGTGTCACTATGGTGACACCTAACTTTGTGGACCCTGGACAACACATACCAGGTGATAATTACCTGGTGACCAATGCCAGCAATGTCACTACTACACATAGTGTGGCAATTGTGAATTTCTCCTGGGGAGGGGTAACTGGCCTAAAAAGAGTTGTGGTTAGTGCAGGTCTCCCAGTTGAATGTTTGTTGGGCAATGACCTGGAGAGCTCTCTATGGTCAGAAGCTGAGTACAGGACTCATGCAGAGATGTTAGGGAAATCATCACATGCCCTTGCTGTGACCAGGTCACAGGCCAAAAAGTGCCTCTCTGAACCTCAGGTCTTGGATCCTGGAACAGCGAACCAAGCACCTTCCAAGAAGAAGAACAGGAGGGTAAAGGTTGTGCCTTCCCAACTGCCTACAAGTGAGGATCAGCCTTCACAGGAAGATGATCTTGAGACCCCTGAAGGAACTGTCCCTGAAGAGCTTGAACCTGATCAGGTTGAGTTTCTGGGGACAGGGGGACCTTCTAGGGCAGACTTGGGGCAGGCTCAGTTAACCTGTCCTTCTCTTGAACCCCTCAGACAGCAGGCTGCTGCCGAGGCTGCTGGGAATGCACAAGGTACCCATGAAGTGTATTGGGATGATGGGCTCCTTTATTCAGAGGGTAGAGACCCCACGCCTGGTACAACCAGGAGGTTGGTTATACCTCTGCAATTTAGGGGCTTCCTTCTAACCATGGCCCATGATATTACCTTAGCAGGACACCCAGGCCAGAACAAGACTTGGGAAAGGCTTGTCCCTAACTTTCACTGGCCTCACATGTCTGAAGATACAAAGGAGTTTTGTCGCTCCTGTGTAAGCTGCCAAGCCAGTGGCAAAGCAGGTGGAACAACAAAGGCCCCCCTGATACCACTACCTGTGGTGGGGGTTCCCTTTGAAAGAGTGGGGATTGATATTGTAGGTCCAATGGATCCCCCTACAGCATCTGGGCACAGATTCATACTGGTGGTGGTGGACCATGCCACCAGGTACCCAGAGGCAATTCCCCTTAGGACCACTACAGCTCCTGTTGTGGCCAGGGCCTTACTTGGAGTTTTCGCCAGAGTGGGGTTTCCTAAGGAGGTAGTATCTGATAGAGGTGCCAACTTCATGTCAGGATACTTAACAGCTATGTGGAAGGAATGTGGTGTCAACTACAAGTTCACCACTCCTTATCATCCACAATGCAATGGGCTTGTTGAAAGGTTCAACAAGACCCTAAAGGGTATGATCAAAGGATTACCAGAAAAGCTCAGGCGAAGATGGGACATCCTTCTACCCTGCCTTCTGTTTGCTTACAGAGAGGTCCCACAAAAGGGGGTTGGCTTCAGCCCCTTTGAATTGTTGTTTGGGCACCCTGTAAGAGGACCCCTGTGTTTAGTGAGTTAAGGATGGGAGTTACCTCTCAGAAAACCCAAGCAAGACATAGTGGACTATGTACTTGGTCTCCGCTCCAGGATGGCTGAGTAGATGGAGAAGGCATCCAAAAACCTTGAGGCCAGCCAAGAATTACAGAAAGCTTGGCATGACCAAAAGGCTGTCTTGACTGAGTACCAGCCTGGACAGATAGTATGGGTGTTGGAGCCAGTGGCCCCAGCAGCACTCCAAGACAAATGGTCTTTTGTTGAAAAGAAGGGAGAAGTTACCTACTTGGTGGACCTCTGAACTCCCAGGAGCCCCCACAGGGTGCTCCATGTCAACAGACTGAAGGCATATGTTGACAGGGCAGACATGGGCTTGCTCATGGCTACAGACGAGGGGCAGGAGGAAGAGAGTGACCCTCTCCCAGACCTGCTGACTCAGAACCCTGAGGATGGCTCAGTTGATGGTGTGGTCTTAGATGGCAGCCTCACTGAACATCAGCAAAATGACTGTAGACAAGTTTTATAGTCATATAGACATATGTTCCCATTGACACCCAGTCAGACTAACTGGTGTACCCATGTGGTGGACTCTGGTGACAGTCTTCCTGTGAAAAACAAGATTTACAGGCAACCTGACCATGTCAGGGACTGTATAAAGACTGAGGTGCAAAAGATGCTGGAATTAGGTGTTATTAAGCCTTCAGAGAGCCCCTGGGCTAGCCCAGTGGTTCTGGTCCCCAAACCTCACACCAAAGATGGAAAGAGAGAGATGAGGTTCTGTGTGGATTACTGAGGACTCAATGCTGTCACCAGGACAGATGCACACCCTATTCCAAGGGCAGATGAGCTCATAGACAAGTTGGCTTCTGCTAAATATTTGAGCACATTTGATTTGACAGCTGGCTATTGGCAAATAAGGTTAGCTGAGGAATCCAAAGCCAAAACAGCATTTTCTACCCCAGGATGTCATTACCAATTTGTGGTGATGCCCTTTGGTTTGAAAAATGCACCTGCCACCTTCCAAAGGTTGGTGAATCAAGTCCTTACTGGGTTGGGTGACTTTTGCGCAGCATATCTGGATGATATTGCTGTCCTCAGCTCCACCTGGGAGGATCACCTGGTCCACCTGAAGGAAGTGCTAGAGGCTCTGAAAAGGCAGGCCTCACTATCAAGGCCACAAAGTGCCAAATAGGGCAGAGTAAAGTTGTATACTTGGGCCAACTTGTAGGTGGAGGCCAAGTTAAACCACTGGAGAGTAAGATCCAGACCATAAAGGACTGGTCCCCTCCTACTACCCAGACTCAGGTCAGAGATTTCTTGGGACTGACTGGGTACTACAGGAAGTTTGTTAAGAACTATGGGTCCATTGTGACTCCTCTTAATGATCTGACTTCCAAGAAGATGCCCAAAAAGGTTCAGTGGACAGTAAACTGTCAAAAGGCATTTGATGACCTGAAGAAGGCCATGTGCTCTGCACCTATCCTGAAGAGTCCTGACTACTCAAGAGAGTTCATTGTCCAAACAGATGCTTCTGAGTTGGAGGTGGGAGCTGTGCTTTCACAACTTAATGTAGATGGTCAAGACCAGCCCATTGCTTTTATTTGCAGAAGGCTGACCCCCAGAGAGACACGTTGGTCAGCCATTGAGAGGGAGGCCTTTGCTGTGGTGTGGGCCCTGAAGAAGTTGAGACCATACTTGTTTGGCACTCACTTCAAGATTCAGACCAACCATAAGCCCCTCTTATGGCTTAATCAGATGAAGGGTGAAAACCCCAAACTGCTCAGGTGGTCCATTTCCCTACAGGGGATGGACTTTACAGTGGAGCACCGCCCAGGGACTGACCATGGTAATGCAGATCTTCTCTACAGGTACTTCCACTTAGAACATGAAGACACAACTGGTCAAGGTTAGTCTAATGTCCCTGCATTTGGGGGAGGGTTGTGTAGGAGAGTAGGGTCTGCTATCCTATGTTCACCCCAAATTTTTGCTTTTTGCTTCACTGGTTTATGACTTAATGTGGCTGTGGGCCTGCTAATCAGACCCACAGCCTGCTGTTCTCTCTCTAAATTAATGCCAATGCATACTAGGTGCATTACAAATTGGAACTGGTTCACCTTATTGGCCCCTGTAACAGTGTACCCCAGGTACCCAGGGCATAGGTGTTTCCAAGGCCTACCAGGGGCTGCAGCATGTATTATGCCACCCCTGGCCTGGCCTCCATATTTGACACAACTGGCTGATCACTCAGCTGGGGTAAGTCGGTGTAATCACCTCTTACTTAGGTATAGTATGTCTATATCTAACTTAAAATGGACACATATGTTCCTATCAGCCACTCCTATGGAAGGCCTCATCAATCCTGGAGGCAGAGTGCTTGGAAATATGTGAGATGGTGTTCTAGCATTAGGTGAGCCTGTCTGCAGCTTTCGGAACCACGTCCTTTAGCTGTTCCATGATACTGCCATACCATATATACTATTAAGTGTATTATGAACCTCGCGGTTAAATGCTATCTTTGGTTTGGCTTTATCAAAACATGTCGAGTAAGGTGTCATACGAATTGGAATACTACCCCCTCGCCAGTTCTGGTGACGGGGGTAGCATTCCACTCTTCTAGAGGGACACGACATGTACCTAACCTGAAACCCGGGTAAAGTTAAACATGAGCCTCAGCATCACAAAATGGATGCTGCCACCACAGACACAAGTCTGACCTCCTGCTGCTGGGAGTCCTTCCAGCGAGGGAAGCTTGGACAAAGGGTTTCCTGCCTGGGGAGGTGCTAGCACCACCCCAGACAGGATTTTGTGTATTGGGTAGGACAGGGCTGAATAGAATGAGACATGCCTGGGGCACACAAGGTGTCCCTGTGCATAAGCCAGTCCAAATCGGTGCTGGGGCTTCCCAGCCCCAGTCCTGGCGCGGAGATGGACAAAGGAAAGGGGGTGTAACCACCCCCCTTCCATGTCCCACCCAGAGGAGGTTCCTAGCAGGTAATCCGGCCCCTAGATTTGGAATAAGAGTAGGAGCTGTGTCCCAAGACTTCAGATCATCCTTAACTCGACTTGAAACTAAGAAGAAAACTGGACTTCGACATTCTGCTGCACAGAAGACTAAAGAGAATCTCCCTTGTGACCAAGGAGTGACCACCCTGTGAATACAGGCACCAACAAGCAACTTGACGTCTGCTTTGCCGCCGCCTCCTGCCAGAGCCGGAGCCCAGAGCCCGACAAGACCTAGATTCCCAGACATCTCAGAGCCCGATCCACAGTCCCTGAAAAGAAGAAACCCGTGGAGGCACCGAGAGACATGGGACCAGACCACTTGAAAGACCCCCGAGAAGCTGACTGCTCAGCACCTGAGGCACCCTCGATGTTGTGCTTTGGGGTTTGAGAAGCCTCAGCACCGAGCAGCATTTGCATCGAAGATCAGCCCCCCAGCATCTCCACGATCTGCGTGGGGCCCTTTTGCACTTTGCCACTCGACGCGCCATCCAGGCCACTTGCCACGTGGCTAGCGGCCATCTTGGCAATGAAACCTACAAACAACACCGCTGGTCTAGTTGCTCTAGACTGGCCCTCGCTCCCGTGAGAAGGAGCACCCGCTCTGACCTTGCTGGTCCGAGTAACAAGCTTTCTTTACTTCCTGCGTGGCTTGCATTAGCCAAGGCCTGTTTTCTCCGATCAAGAAGCCGACATAGGCATCAGCTAGAGCCTTTGTGGGACAGCTTGTGATTGACTGCTGGATGTCCTCGACCTCTTCGTGTCCACGTGGCTGCGGAGACAAGCTGCACCTCATCGCCTGTTTGCACCCGACATCGCCTGGTTCCATCCTGGTTCCACGGTAGTCACTGGCTAGTGACTTTGAACATTGTCCCCTCTGCTTTCAGGTCTTCTCCTCTTCAGATCCACCCTTGGATCCACCGGAACTCTCCTCGATGACCCGCCTGCAACATCTTCATCTCCAGGCACCATCGACCTGCGTGACGAAACCCGACACTACTTTGCACCTGTGCACCCGCTTCCTGTGGGTGAGGTAACTCAGCAACGCCGGTGTTCCTACACTGGTATACACCTCTAGTGTCTAGATCTAAAGTTTTGTCCTTCTAGGTCAGTTGGAAGGTTCCTAAAACAGTAACTTTGTAACTCTTACGCACCATTGACATTGCATTGGTGCATGCGTGTGCTTTAAGCGCTGCACCCGAGTCCCGCGGGCCTTTCCCGACTTCTTCACTGTTAGTCCCGAACAGCTCCAGCAATTCCTCAGGCCCTAGGCCTATTTCTTTTCAGATTGGTGGTTCTTATACCACTATTTTAGTATATGGTTTAGTTGGCCCCTAGGGCTCATCCATATTGTGCAACTTTTGTATATTTAAACTGTGTTTTGTTTTAACGCATTTGCTTCTGTGCTCATAAAGAGTATAGGGGATATTTGTAGTAAATAAATATATATATATATATTTTCAATATATATCTGTGTGGTGTCCTTTCATTTGGTATTCAAGGGGATTGTGTATGGTAAAACAGCTTGCTTCACATGACTTTACAGAGTTTAGCCTAAGACTGCTTTGTCCATGCTACCACTAGGATAGCTGATCTATAAGGTTGACTTACAACCAATCATCATAAGGGTCGCTTGGCATGGTACAAGGTGATCACTAGAACTAGTGAGCATCATATACCAGGCCAACTTCTCACATTGGTGAGCAGCGGTTGGGATTTGAGCTTGCTGTTGTTTTACCATTACAATCTTTGAGAGTATCATTTGAAAAATCATACAGGTACATGTTAGGTACATATAAAACAAGACTAGCATACTTAAGTTCTACTGAATTTAGTTGTTGTAGAGGATAGGGAGTAGCACACCCTGACTACAACTACTAGATAGGTTTAGTAGGTAAACACCAGTGTAGGTAGATTGCAACATATCCACCCACACTAGAGCAATGTCTGGAGCAGAGGGGTCCACTGGACCTGCCCCTGTTGAGAGTGACCCTCCAAAGGCACCATCCAAATTTGCTATGTTAAACTTTAAAGAAATTAGGCAGCTGTGTACCTTAAGAGGTCTCAAGACGGGTCCAACCACTACTACAGCACACCTCAGAGAGCTTTTAGACCAGTCTGAAGCTCTAAAGACCTCTCATCCTAACCCCAAAGGGTCTGTAGAAGGAGGCTCTCCCTCTGAAGATGATAACACTGATGCCCCTGTCCCTGTCATCCAGATAGATGAGGAAAACCAGACCACTGGAGATATTCAGCCTGAGGATGAGGAGGAGGAAGAGGAGGAAGAAGAAAGTGATTCTGATGATGAAAGACTTAGTCAGGTGCCAGTCAGGAGACTTAGCCATGCTAACTTAAGCCAATTTGGGACTGAGTCAGGGTCCAACCCACTCAGACCCCCAAGTGGACTTAACCAGGATTCTAGGAGGAGAAGGAATCACTCAGGTGAATCTATTATTTATTTATTTAAAACATTTGTAGAGCGCGACTGTCACCTGGCAGGTATCCTGGCGCTGGTGGATTACTCCTGAGATATTGGGCGGGGGAGGTGAATAATGGGTGAGCGGTCATTAGGGGGAGGGGTGTGGGAAGAGCCATGTTTTGATTTGCTTCCTAAAGGGAAGGAGGTGTGGGATCTGGCGAATTTCGGCAGGTAGACTGTTCCAGAGCTTGGCCGCAGCCACCCTGAAGGATCTTCCCCCAATCCTGGCTTTCTTGCATCTGGGTATTTTCACAAGGCAGGCGGTTGCGGACCTAAGTGTTCTAGTGGGGATGTACCACGAGAACAGACGTTGAAGAGGTCTAGGTCCTGCACCGTGAAGAGCCTTGAAGACCAAGCAGAGGGCTTTGAAGGCGATGCGTTGCTTCAAAGGAAGCCAATGCACACAATGACACTTCCCATGCTTCTAGAGGTTCTCATGGTCACTCCAGAAGGAGACTGACATCCCCTCAGAGGAGGGAACATGAGGCAAAAATGAGAGAGGCTGAGCTTAGGATCCAGAAGCAAGAATTAGAAGTTGCCCTGGCCCAAGAGAAACTTGCTAGAGCAAGACAGCCTAGAGAGAGTGGATTAGGATCCACTGGTGGCAGCACTATCCCTAAGGATAAAGACAGGTCCTATGACAATAGAAACCTGATTAAGATTGTGGCCCCCTACAAAGCTGGGGATGACATCCACAAATGGATGACTGCACTTGAGAGAGCCTGCAGAGTACAGCAGATCCCTCAGGAGCAGTGGGCAGCAATCTTGTGGCTCTCCTTTGAAGGTAGAGGCAAAGACAGACTCCTCACAGTTAGTGATGGGGATTCTAGAAATTACCTGGTCCTGAAGAGTGCTCTGATAGATGGGTTAGGCTTAACCACTGAACAGTACAGGTTAATGTTCAGAGAAACCCAGAAGACACAGACTCAGGACTGGTCTGAATTTGTTGAATGTGCCACTAAGGCTCTGGAGGGCTGGTTGCTGGGAAGTAAGGTTACAGACTATGAAGGATTGTACAATTTGCTTATGAGAGAACAAATTTTAAATAATTGTCAGTACCAGCAGTTGCATCAACATTTGGTTGACTCAGATCTGACCTCTCCCCACGAATTGGGAAAGAGGGCAGACAAATGGGTTAGAACCAGAGTTAAGCAAAAGAACCAGAACCAGGGTGGTGACCAAAAGAAAACAGACCAGAAGGGTGGGGAGCAGAAAGCTAAAGACCAGAAGTCTTCAACAGGGCCCCAAACTAATACTGAGGGTGGGTCCCAAACTTCCAAGAAGAAGAAGAAGAAAGAAGGTCAAAGGAAACCCTGGTGTAGTAAATGTAAAAACACCTCTCACTGGACCAGTGAGTGTAAAAAGGGTGGAGCCCCCAACACTGCAGCCCCTAAGGCACCTGCACCCAATAGTACAGTCAGCAGTGTCGGTCCACAAACTAAGGGGGTAGTAGGTATCACCTTGGGAACTGAGGAAGAGTCTGGCCTAGTCAGAACCCCTACACAGGCTGTTCTGATTTGTGATGTGGAAAAAGATTTGTCCACTACTGTCAGCCCCAGTAATCTGGGCAAGTACAGGCAGACGCCTTTTATTAATGAAAAAGTGGCTCAAGCATACAGGGACACATGTGCCAGTGTCACAATGGTGACACCTAACTTTGTGGACCCTGGACAATACATACCAGGTGATAATTACCTGGTGACCTGTGGTAAATAAATAAATAATACCCTGTTTTTTGGATGAATGAATGAATAACAGATAGCTCAATAAATAAGAGTCAAGATTCGAGGTAGTAGGAGTTTCTGCAGGTTTATTACAGCATAAGGACAGGATCAGGACAACCTGCATAGGGTGACCCAGCAGAACAAAAGGATCCCAGCAGCTGCTGGGGCTGGGTCTGGGATGAGCGCGCTAACATTTAATAACATAACATTGACTTATATACATAGCGCAAACACATAGCATTACATTGCAGTAGGCGTAACAGTAGGTGGAGTAGAAGGCGTGACGCGTAGCAGTCGCGAGAGATAAGAGAAATAAGAGGTGTAACTGGGAGTTTACTTAGACATGTGATGCAAAACGTAACAGAATATGTCATGAATGGGCGGACACATTGGAGGGGGCTACCTAAGGAGCCGGGACCTCTAACCTAATGGTGCGCGGAAACTAGCAATGACGTGTTACTAGGAGAAGCTGGGGGCTACGAACTCTGTGCTAGGAGCAGAGACTAGAGTCTGGAGGGTCGGAGCGACATGTACTTAAACCCTATCTGGTATCTAATGTTTAGGGAACGTGTTGATATAAACTAGAAGTCATGAGGGGAAAAGCTAACTTGATTCTAAGACTGGACCATGCATTATTCTACATGTAGTGCGTGAAGAATATTAAATGACCATTAAATACAGTATTTCTCTAACATGGAGACGAGAAGGCTAGACAATGACGGGAACTATTGATGTAGTTCAGTAGCTTAGGAATGCAGAGGAGGAGGACTGAACTGATAACTGGAACTATAACATACTTTTGGCAGACTCAGAGGCAGAGCCGGGGTGCACCGGGCACTGCGAGGCAGGAAGTAAGTGAAGGGTCGAGGATACAGGTGGGGGCTGTATCGCTCCTCAGCGAGGCTTTCAGGAGACAGGAGCTGAAAACTGTGGTCCGGGCCCTTTGAGGCCTGGAAACGGGGACTTTATAATTGAATAACGTGCACACTGGGAAACGTGGCAACATTACTTACATAGGCCTGATATTCGTAGTATTCACGAGGACTGGAAACTAACATACTAGAGGTGGACACAACTGTAATTGCGTCTTCAATCAGAATGGGGAATAACATATGCATATTGATCATGCACACATAACACATGATGGATGAGGCGTAGGGACACAGAACATGGCAAAATTTACTTTTCCACATTCCCTCCTTGTCACTACGTTTCCATCAGGAAACATCAATATTCATGATACCGTCTATCATTTCATACAGTACCATTTGCTCGTCTCGAATTGTCTTGGAACGGGATTTAGAACAGGGCTTGGGACGGGGAATACAAGAGGTAGCACACATGCTGCAAATCGCAGGGCCACATTGTATACAGAGGCAGCAGCTAAATATGATCGCTACTGCAATACCTAGAAAGGACAGGACTTTCCATCCCCAGGCGGAAATTATATTCCAGAACCAACCGGACCATGTCCAGGTGCCTGGATCTTGGTGTAACAGATGGGCAATTTTATGGAGTCTGGTTATAGCTGAATAAACAGACGGCGCGTTATTCGGAATGAAAATGCAACAACTAGATCCGAGAATTCTACAGGCCCCGCCCCTATCGGCCAGTATGACGTCAAGGACGAGACGATTCTGTAAAACGACAATTCTCATAAAGGATTGCTCTTCAGTTAAGTTACCTAGAGCGGAGGCAGTCTCATCTACTACTGCTTCAAGGGTTCTTGTTAACCTACGGATTAGCTTACTATTTACAACTGTACCTAAATAAGGGAAAACACCTTTATCTATATCAATGAATTGCTCTGCGGCGGTTTCAGTATAATCGACAATCGGGAGATTTCTCTTGTGTCTAGTGTGTACTAAGAAAGAATTCCTATGATAGTCAGGTGGGGCTAGAAAAACAGGTGGCAGTAGGAAAGCAATATAACAGGTTCCCTCCCAATCGAGGGGCAGACGGACATATGCAGTTTGACCACAAACAAAATAAGAATGACGTGAAGCTTTAAAAATAGATTTCCTACTGTCACTATACTTGATAACAGTAGTACATTCACTATGTCCTATATGTACAGAACCATAACTACGGACACATAATTCGCCTTTGACTGGTAGTACTGAAATAGCGGGTGAGTCTGGAGTAGTATCAGACTGAACATTCAGAACCATAAAATTCGACGAATAATTTCCTAAATTATATACTTCATTTTCTAAATCTAAACCTGTTCTGTGGGGGAAACCTTGCTTGTCTGGGAAACATGTACTGTTAAGAAAAGACATATCTGTTGAGGATGACGTTAACGTGGACCATGCTCCACACGAACCATTGTGTGAGAATGGATAAGGAAAAAGTGGCAGAACTCCCTTCGGTGTCTGGAAAGGGGGGAGTCGACCACACACCCAACAATTAGTGGCATTGCTGGTCTGGTGTGAATAATGTAACATACGGATAAATGTGTTATTACGCATAGCGAGGCGGTATGAATATTCGTGAGGAGGCAGATCACTGAACGTGTGCTCTACTGTAGCATGAGCAGACATATTTACATGAGGAACTGAAAAACACAGATAGAAAGCATAGCTGGTGCAGGAAATCATTATGCTGATGAATAATATGAAACTCAGAAAAACGATACATGTGATTGAGCTTTGACTGACTCTCTCACTACGGGGGTCTATTTTATACATGTCAGAAACAGTCTAACCGTTTCACCTAGGGGAGGACTTATACAATCAAACTGGCTGACTTATTAGACCTGAGTTTTAACTTATACTCCTGTTGCGGAGTTTTCTCTAACAAGGGAGGGGTTGTAATAGTGTCTTGTGTGGGACAGTCCTTCAAAACAATGTTCTGGCAATCCTTCGAATCCTGGGAAATGTTCTTGGAAATGTTTTTGAGGACTGGTTTTGATCCTTTGAAAAGTTTTACATGAGAAAGGTGGACCCACCCCTTCCTGCCTTCCAACTTGACGGCAGTCCGGGTGGTCAAGAGGACCTGACGTGGCTCCTTCCAACGTGGTTCCAGCGGACTTGATCTGTCAAAATTTCTGATCATCACTAGGGACCCTGGAACGATCTCGTGCGGTGCCACCTCGGTATTGTCTGGAAATGCGGCGGCAACCTGTGAACGACATGAGTTGAGGGCAGACATCAAGGAAGCTAGGTAATCTGTCAGCATATTACATGAAACATCGGTAATACTTCGGGGTCTAGGAGTACCCCACATGTTAGGGGGGCGGCCGAAAACGACCTCATACGGGGACAGACCTGATCTGGAATGTGCGACCATACGCATATAAAACAGAGCGACTGGCAAAGCTACTAACCAGTCCACACCCTTGTCTTTACAAACTTTTGCTATACGGATTTTCAGAGTCTGATTATGTCTTTCGACTAGTCCAGCTGCTTCTGGATGGCGTACACAATGGAACTTCCACTGGTACCCTAACAAAAGGGAAACATGTTTCATGAGTTCGGATGAGAATGGCTGGCCGTTATCAGAATATACGACTCTAGGGAGTCCATATCTAGGGAAGAATTCACGAACCAACTGCTTGGCAGTGGTCGCGGCTGTGTAATCTGGGACTGGATATGCTTCTGTCCACCTGGACAAAGCGCATACAACTACAAGGACATACTTGAAACCTCGACATCGCTCCATTTGAATATAATCCATCTGGAGGACCTCAAAAGGGTGGTCAGGGGGCTGGAAACCACCTTGTTCCACCGGGACACTTTTACCTGGATTAAACTGACAACATATCATACAAGTACGGACTTTCTGCTTGGCTGCAGCTCGTAAATGCTTGTTGAACCAAATGTTCTGGATACTGTCTAACATAGCTTTTTCTCCTAAATGTGCTGGACTATGTGCGGTATTGATAATGACTTGAACCATAGAATCGGGGAGAAACCATGTGGCTCTACCCTTCGTTAACCATCCTTGATCTGTCTGGACCCCTCCTTGTACAGACCATTTCTTGATTTCATCGGGAGTAGCATGTGACTGGATATCTATGACATCTTGAGTAGGGTCCTTAACTGTCATGCATGTAATCGGATCTGGAGTATGTGTCTGTGTCTGATTAACTGGAATGTCTGGAGTCTGTGCTGTAAGCTTGGCTGTGCGGTCTGCTAAATCATTACCTTGGGAAATAATGTCAGTAACTTTCGTATGTGCTTTGCACTTCATGATAGCAATAGATGTCGGTAAATGTATGGCATCTAATAGGGCTTGAATAAGGAGACCATGCTGAATCTTGGTTCCATGAGAAGTCATAAAACCTCTCTCCTGCCAGAGCACTCCGAAGTCGTGTACAACTCCGAATGCGTAACGTGAATCTGTGTAAACATTAACTTTCAGGTTCTTGGCATGTATACAGGCTTGTGTCAGAGCAACTAGCTCTGCTGCTTGAGCGGACAGAGTATCAATACGATGTGTTTCAATAACTTCAGTGTCAGTAGTCACTGCATACGCGGCGACTAGTTCTCCTGTACTAGTTCTCATACATGAACCATCCACATAAAGTGTCAGGTCAGGATCTAGTAACGGAATATCTGTCAGGTCTTGTCTTGGCTTTGTCGTAATGTTAACTACTTCCACACAATCATGTGTGTCTGGATTTGAACTAACTGATGGTAACAGTGTAGCAGGATTCAGGACGTTGCAGCGTCTAATTTCTATGTGTGGCTGGAACAGTGTCAATTCATAACCTGTTAAACGTGCAATTGTCAAGTGCTGGGTTTGTGTTCGGTTTAAAAGAACTTCTACTGAATGTGGGACCTGTACTGTCAGGGAATGTCCTAAAACTATAGAATCACTTTGTCTGATAGCTAGTGCTGTGGCTGCAACTGACTTGAGGCACGCAGGCAACGCCTGGGCGACTGGATCTAATGTGCTCGAAAAATAAGCACAGGGCTTGTATTGACCTGCTTGATCTTGTGTGAGAACAGATAATGCTGTACCTTCGCGTTCTGTAACGAAAAGTGTAAAAGGCTTACTGTAGTTCGGTGTAGCTAGAACTGGAGCCTGACATAGGGCTTTCTTTAACTCGTTGAAACTAAGTGTATGGTCAGATGTCCAAGGGAGGACAGTCGATACGGCTGCCTCCTGTGTCGTTAACTGTATCAATGGCTTGGCTAGGAATGCATACTGGGGAATCCATTGTCTACAATAAGAAGTAAGGCCGATAAAAGCACGTACCTCCTTCTGGGTTCTGGGCTGGGGAAGACTCGCTATTAACTGGATACGGTCGGGTGTCAACTGCCTACCCCTCTTGGACAGCAAGTGTCCTAAGTATACCACTTGCTGGACACAGAATTGAAGCTTCGAAGGTGACACCTTGTGCCCCATCTCGGCTAGAAAATACAGAACTGTAAGTGATGCACGCTCGCAGTCACGTTCAGAACGGGCTGTGATCAGTAGATCATCGACATACTGGAGCAGGGCAGTGTCAGTTGGCATGTGAATGTTGTCTAGTTGTCTCTTGAGTGCTTGACTGTAAATGCTAGGGCTTTCTGTGAAACCTTGAGGAGCGCGTGTAAACATATAGCTCCTTCCATTTAAACAAAATCCGAAAAGAAACTGGCTGTCTGAATGAATTGGAACACTAAAAAATGCATTCTTGAGGTCAATAACAGTGAAAAACATGGCTTCGGAATCAATGGCTGTTAACAGGGAAGAAATGTCTGGGACAACTGGGTACTGAGGAATAATACATTTGTTAAGCTCTCGTAAATCAATCACTAATCGATATACTGGGGGTGCATTTGGATCAGTACGTTTCATGACTGGAATGATCGGAGAATTACATACATTGGAGTCAGTTTCTACAACTACTCCTTGAGCCATGAGCTCGTCAATAATTTTGGATAAGGCTGCTACAGCCTCAGGTGGCAATCTGTACTGCCTGATTCGTGGTAACACTACACCTGGTTTGAGAGTCACACGATAGGGTGTGATTTGCATGTAACCTACATCAGTTGGACCTTGCGCCCATAAATGCTGCGGAACATTAGACAACCTTGAATCAAAATCTCGTAATACATAGTGACCCTTAAAGTCACGTAGGAACAGACGTATTCCCTCTGGGGAACAGCAAATAACTGCACCTAATTCTTTCAGTGTCTTAATGCCTAATAAATTTTCTGGACATGACTTAGTAAGTAACAGATCAGTAGTACGGGACAATGGACCTATTTCTAGAGTAACTGGCTTTGAAATCTCATTAACTATGGGTTTTCCTGAAAATCCAAGGGAAACATTTCTTGAGCCTGAGAGCGGAGCCCCTGGAACTTCGGCGTGACTAATTGTGGTCCTACTTGCCCCTGTATCGATCAAAAACTTTCTGTCTTTCCCTAATACTTGACTATGAACATAGGGACCTTCTTGGTCTACAGGTATCTCGATGAGAGGCAAGCCTACCTCCCTCTCTAGGCTGTTTCATGAATATGACTGGTACTCTGGATACTCGGACTGTGCATACTGGTACATCTGTGAAGTAACGTGCTGTGTTGCAGCAATAGGCTGCGGTACGGTAACTGTCTGTGGTGCATTCTGTGACTGAGGAGTCTGTGAAACTTGTTCTTGTCTCGGCGGACGTGGTCTTTCTTTAGTCTTACCAGTAGCTATGTTGTGTTTCAGAACTGCACACTCGTTTATAAAATGACCTGGCTGTTTACAATAATTGCAGGTCCCTTTAACGGGAGCCGCAGGATGACTGGCTTGATTCGGACCCCTCTTCTGACTGTCTTGAGGAATAGATTGTGCAACTAGCACTTTCATTTTCGTGTCTTTCATACGTTTTCTTTCGTGTTCTTGCTCTTCTCTGATTCTATTCTGGTGATATTGGAGCATCTGGAGCATCTGGGACGGAGTATTTGCTTGCCAGGTGCTTTCGACTTTCAAAACTCGGTTTTTAATTTGTGGACTTGAATTCTCGACTAATTTGGTAACGAAAAGATGAGGGTATGACTCACTACTTGTCTTGAGACCACTATTAATACTGAAACATTTCTCGAATCTAGAATAAAAATCACTAATGTCTTCATCTTGTTTCTGTTTACAGGCTGAGATTGCATCCCAGTCTTCTTTCCTAGTTGTCAATAATCTGGGTAGAACTTGAATCAATAATTCTGGTAATTCTTTACATTTATCTCCAAGACCGGTACCTGGTACTCGTGCCTTGTCTTCAGCTTCTAGAGCTGCCCAATCGATCTTTTTCTCTCCCACCTCCCATTCTTTTTCCTTTAACTTTTCATACACCCCTGCGGGTAACAGGACCTTTAACATTTTAATGACATCTGGATAAGTGTATTCTCCCATACGGAGCATGTCTTTTAATTCTCTATGGAACCCCGCTGGATCTTTGTCATGACAGGGAATTAATTTCTTCATTTCAAGAAGTTCCATCTTTGATATCGGAGTGTATACAAACACTCGTTGCATATCGCCACCCGCCCCTTGGACTGGGTGGACTTCTCGTAGCGGATTCTGTCTGTCTATATAGAATGGTTTACGTTCTGGGGGTGAGACATGAACAAAATGCGGGTTCAGGAACGTTCTATACTTGTGACGCTGTTCTAGAATGACACTAATTAAATCGGTACCTAGACCTCTCCATCTGTACTGGAGTAACTCGTTCAGGATATCATGTAACGGGCCTGGATCAGAATGTTGACCCTCATACAGGGTAATGAGGTGTTGGATCATATACATACCCACCAGTCGTTGCTCGGCTGGGGGCAGTTTCAGAAACATTTGTGCCACTATTTCGTCTGGAAAAGTGGTAGAATCAGTAATCCATCGGACTGCTGATCGGGCTAGTTCTTGTTCGTGCATGGTACTTAATTCGCTGTAACCGACTCGTGATTTCAGAATGTGATCGGTAGCTTGAAATACTTGTTCTAGAGAGCTTTGTTCTGGTGCTGGATGATGAAAAATAGACTTAGGTTCTGGACGTAAATGGCGATCTGGAAATCTGGATTTTCCTACATACGCTATTCTGGCGGGATTCTCGTCTTCCTCTTCAGGATCAGAGATACTTTCTTTCTCGCTTACTTGTGCTGCTTTACGCTGTTCGTGTAACCTTATTATTTCTTTACGAATTTTCTTGTACATACTTTCCATGGCACTAATGGTCTTGTGCTTACCCTCGGCTATATTATCACTCCACCTTGTTAGAATTCTCATTTCGGCGGGATCTTTAGACGGATAATCTTGTTCTCTTATTAAACAATTGATCAGGAACTTTAATATCATGAGCTGAATCTCGGCTTTCCTTTGAGACATAATCTCGCCAATACTTTCTGGATCATCCCCTGTACGGATGAAACGATATATTCTGTCTAGATCTTCTTTCATATTTGGTAAGGTGACTAGATACTCGGTCACCCTTCTTACACGTACGGAATATAAAACCATATTATACTCGCCTGGGACTGTGTCATAGACGCATTCGGCAAGGGCTTGTCTGATTTCTGTAACAGACTTATTACTTTTAGGAGTACGCTGTGATGCTTGAGCATGTAATTCGAGTGCTGATAAACGCTTGTGTGGCGGTGGGGTTTGAGGAGGACCCCCTCCTGCGGCCCCTATACTAGAATCGTCGACTGACATTCTTCGTGCTTGCAGGGTCGGTAATTGTAACGTGGGCTGAACTTGTATAGCAGGCTGACCCGGGGGTACCGTAACAGGTACTCCGGTGTCTGGAGGAACTGGAAGTGCCTGATTTACAGGGACAGGTGGAGCGCGAACTGGATTTGCATATTCTGGAACTGTGTCGTCCAAATAGGACGAAATAAAAATATCAGCTGCGGTCGGTTTGTGACGCAGCTTGGTCGGAACTAATGGCGGCGGGAAATTACTGGGTGCCTCTGGGGTCGCTTTTGGCAAGCCTTCGGCAAGGAGAGGATACATACCCTTAATAAGGGCATGCCTCTGTCTGTCTGACTGTTCGACTTTAACTTGTTCACCTATCTCGATTAATTCTCTTTCTTGGGCTCGTTCTTGGGATTCTCTACTTAACTCTGACTTTCTGACTTCCTTTTTCGTTCTTCTATGCGCTTCCTTACGCCATAACTCGATGGCATCTTTCTGTGACTGTCTGGCTTTCTTTTTCCATAATGCTTCTTCTACTCGCATGATACATTCGGCATCCCATGTACCCGATACGGGCCATCTATACTTTTCTTCTAACTGTTTGGTATACTCTACCCATAAATCTAGATACAATATGGCGCTTATGCCATGTTTCTGATACATAAAGTGACCTGGACTGTCCCTAGGCGGAACAGGAACTGCTGCTTCCAGCAGACCCTTTCTAGTTTTTAACTGACGTAGCTTGGAAAAGAGCGGCATTCTAAACTTGAATCGGAACACAATACAATACACGAAAAACAATAACAATTGGGAAAACAATTCAGGCATACCACGACATTGGAAATACATTAAACAATATCATAACATAACAGTTCGAACAGAATACTACCTGAAAATACTGAAAACAGAAACAGAACAGAATTCTCGAGAACGGAACAGACTAGAATTACTGGATGCACTGCTGTAACAGTACGGAACATACCGGTCCCATAAAGGAACGCATCAAGACCCGTATCCACCTAGGTGAACACTTCGTTTGTGGGCTTGGGTACCACCAACCCACGGACCAGGAGTCAATTTAGACTGACCCTGTCTAGATACTACCCCAGCAATGGTACTCACCGGGCAGCACGGAACGGAAGGCCTCGGACGGGACTGGACTATGACGACGAACTTCGGACTTCGGACTTCGGACTTCAGTTACAGGTGGGCCTCCGGATACCTCGGACCTTGGACTCTCGGCTTGGGCTCTGGTCGGGACTCGCCGCGTTCCTCCACCGTCTCGTTCGGATGCTGGACCGCCTCCTCCGTCTCCTCCGTGGGCCTGAGGGATACTTGAAGCAGAAATATCTGCACTTGGCCAATATGGTTCCGTCACGACTGCAGAGGGTCAGGGGGTCGGCGTGGCTTCACCGACGCGTGGGGAAAGGGCAAGTCCCTATTCGGGCGCCATTATGTGGTAAATAAATAAATAATACCCTGTTTTTTGGATGAATGAATGAATAACAGATAGCTCAATAAATAAGAGTCAAGATTCGAGGTAGTAGGAGTTTCTGCAGGTTTATTACAGCATAAGGACAGGATCAGGACAACCTGCATAGGGTGACCCAGCAGAACAAAAGGATCCCAGCAGCTGCTGGGGCTGGGTCTGGGATGAGCGCGCTAACATTTAATAACATAACATTGACTTATATACATAGCGCAAACACATAGCATTACATTGCAGTAGGCGTAACAGTAGGTGGAGTAGAAGGCGTGACGCGTAGCAGTCGCGAGAGATAAGAGAAATAAGAGGTGTAACTGGGAGTTTACTTAGACATGTGATGCAAAACGTAACAGAATATGTCATGAATGGGCGGACACATTGGAGGGGGCTACCTAAGGAGCCGGGACCTCTAACCTAATGGTGCGCGGAAACTAGCAATGACGTGTTACTAGGAGAAGCTGGGGGCTACGAACTCTGTGCTAGGAGCAGAGACTAGAGTCTGGAGGGTCGGAGCGACATGTACTTAAACCCTATCTGGTATCTAATGTTTAGGGAACGTGTTGATATAAACTAGAAGTCATGAGGGGAAAAGCTAACTTGATTCTAAGACTGGACCATGCATTATTCTACATGTAGTGCGTGAAGAATATTAAATGACCATTAAATACAGTATTTCTCTAACATGGAGACGAGAAGGCTAGACAATGACGGGAACTATTGATGTAGTTCAGTAGCTTAGGAATGCAGAGGAGGAGGACTGAACTGATAACTGGAACTATAACATACTTTTGGCAGACTCAGAGGCAGAGCCGGGGTGCACCGGGCACTGCGAGGCAGGAAGTAAGTGAAGGGTCGAGGATACAGGTGGGGGGGCTGTATCGCTCCTCAGCGAGGCTTTCAGGAGACAGGAGCTGAAAACTGTGGTCCGGGCCCTTTGAGGCCTGGAAACGGGGACTTTATAATTGAATAACGTGCACACTGGGAAACGTGGCAACATTACTTACATAGGCCTGATATTCGTAGTATTCACGAGGACTGGAAACTAACATACTAGAGGTGGACACAACTGTAATTGCGTCTTCAATCAGAATGGGGAATAACATATGCATATTGATCATGCACACATAACACATGATGGATGAGGCGTAGGGACACAGAACATGGCAAAATTTACTTTTCCACAGACCAATGCCAGCAATGTCACTACTACACATAGTGTGGCAATTATGAATTTCTCCTGGGGAGGGGTAACTGGCCTAAAAAGAGTTGTGGTTAGTGCAGATCTCCCAGTTGAATGTTTGTTGGGCAATGACCTGGAGAGCTCTCTATGGTCAGACGTTGAGTACAGGACTCATGCAGAGATGTTAGGGAAATCATCACATGTCCTTGCTGTGACCAGGTCACCGGCCAAAAAGTGCCTCTCTGAACCTCAGGTCTTGGATCCTCAAACAATGGACCAAGCACCTTCCAAGAAGAAGAACAGGAGGGTAAAGGCTGTGCCTTCCCAACTGCTTACAAGTGAGGATCAGCCTTCACAGGAAGATGATCTTGAGACCCCTGAAGGAACTGTCCCTGAAGAGCTTGAACCTGATCAGGTTGAGTTTCTGGGGACAGGGGGACCTTCTAGGGCAGACTTGGGGCAGGCTCAGTTACCCTGTCCTTCTCTTGAACGCCTCAGACAGCAGGCTGCTGCTGAGGCTGCTGGGAATGCACAAGGTACCCATAAAGTGTATTGGGATTATGGGCTCCTTTATTCAGAGGGTAGAGACCCCAAGCCTGGTACAACCAGGAGGTTGGTTATACCTCTGCAATTTAGGGGCTTTCTTCTAACCATGGCCCATGATATTCCCTTAGCAGGACACCTAAACCAGAACAAGACTTGGGAAAGGCTTGTCCCTCACTTTCACTGGCCTCACATGTCTGAAGATACAAAGGAGTGTTGTCGCTCCTGTGTAACCTGCCAAGCCAGTGGCAAAGCAGGTGGAACAACAAAGGCCCCCCTGATACCACTACCTGTGGTGGGGGTCCCCTTTGAAAGAGTGGGGATTGATATTGTAGGTCCAATTGCTCCCCCTACAGCATCTGGGCACAGATTCATACTGGTGATGGTGGACCATGCCACCAGGTACCCAGAGGCAATTCCCCTTAGGACCACTACAGCTCCTGTTGTGGCCAGAGCCTTACTTGGAGTTTTCTCCAGAGTGGGGTTTCCTAAGGAGGTAGTATCTGATAGAGGTGCCAACTTCATGTCAGGATACTTAACAGCTATGTGGAAGGAATGTGGTGTCAACTACAAGTTCACCACTCCTTATCATCCACAATGCAATGGGCTTGTTGAAAGGTTCAACAAGACCCTTAAGGGTATGATCAAAGGATTACCAGAAAAGCTCATGCGAAGATGGGACATCCTTCTACCCTGCTTTCTGTTTGCTTACAGAGAGGTCCCACAAAAGGGGGTTGGCTTCAGCCCCTTTGAATTGTTGTTTGGGCACCCTGTAAGAGGACCCCTGTGTTTAGTGAGGGAAGGATGGGAGTTACCTCTCAGAAAACCCAAGCAAGACATAGTGGACTATGTACTTGGTCTCCGCTCCAGGATGGCTGAGTATATGGAGAAGGCATCCAAAAACCTTGAGGCCAGCCAAGAATTACAGAAAGCTTGGCATGACCAAAAGGCTGTCTTGACTGAGTACCAGTCTGGATAGAAAGTATGGGTGTTGGAGCCAGTGGCCCCAGCAGCACTCCAAGACAAATGGTCTGGACCCCATACTATTGTTGAAAAGAAGGGAGAGGTTACCTACTTGGTGGACCTAGGAACTCCCAGGAGCCCCCACAGGGTGCTCCATGTCAACAGACTGAAGGCATATGTTGACAGGGCAGACATGGGCTTGCTCATGGCTACAGATGAGGGGCAGGAGGAAGAGAGTGACCCTCTCCCAGACCTGCTGACTCAGAACCCTGAGGATGGCTCAGTTGATGGTGTGGCCTTAGATGGCAGCCTCACTGAACATCAGCAAAATGACTGTAGACAAGTTTTGCAGTCATATAGACATATGTTCTCATTGACACCCAGTCAGACTAACTGGTGTACCCATGTGGTGGACACTGGTGACAGTCTTCCTGTGAAAAACAAGATTTACAGACAACCTGACCATGTCAGGGACTGTATAAAGACTGAGGTGCAAAAGATGCTGGAATTAGGTGTTATTGAGCCTTCAGAGAGCCCCTGGGCTAGCCCAGGGGTTCTGATCCCCAAACCTCACACCAAAGATGGAAAGAGAGAGATGAGGTTCTGTGTGGATTACAGAGGACTCAATGCTGTCACCAGGACAGATGCACGGGCAGATGAGCTCATAGACAAGTTGGCTTCGGCCAAATATTTGAGCACATTTGATTTGACAGCTGGCTATTGGCAAATCAGGTTAGCTGAGGAATCCAAAGCCAAAACAGTATTTTCTACCCCAGGAGGTCAATACCAATTTGTGGTGATGCCCTTTGGTTTGAAAAATGCACCTGCCACCTTCCAAAGGTTGGTGAATCAAGTCCTTACTGGGTTGGATGACTTGTGCGCAGCATATCTGGATGATATTGCTGTCTTCAGCTCCACCTGGGAGGATCACCTGGTCCACCTAAAGGAAGTACTAGAGGCTCTGCAAAAGGCAGGCCTCACTATCAAGGCCACAAAGTGCCAGATAGGGCAGAGTAAAGTTGTATACTTGGGCCACCTTGTAGGTGGAGGCCAAGTTCAACCACTGGAGAGTAAGATCCAGACCATAAAGGACTGGTCCCCTCCAACTACCCAGACTCAGGTCAGAGCTTTCTTGGGCCTGACTGGGTACTACAGGAAGTTTGTTAAGAACTATGGGTCCATTGTGACTCCTCTTAATGATCTGACATCCAAGAAGATGCCCAAAAAGGTTCAGTGGACAGTAAACTGTCAAAAGGCATTTGATGACCTGAAGAAGGCCATGTGCTCTGCACCTATCCTGAAGAGTCCTGACTACTCAAGAGAGTTCATTGTCCAAACAGATGCTTCTGAGTTGGGAGTGGGAGCTGTGCTTTCACAACTTAATGTAGATGGTCAAGACCAGCCCATTGCTTTTATTAGCAGAAGGCTGACCCCCAAAGAGACACGTTGGTCAGCCATTGAGAGGGAGGCCTTTGCTGTGGTGTGGGCCCTGAAGAAGTTGAGACCATACTTGTTTGGCACTCACTTCAAGATTCAGACCGACCATAAGCCCCTCTTATGGCTTAATCAGATGAAGGGTGAAAACCCCAAACTGCTCAGGTGGTCCATTTCCCTAAAGGGGATGGACTTTACAGTGGAGCACCGCCCAGGGACTGACCATGGCAATGCAGATGGTCTCTACAGGTACTTCCACTTAGAACATGAAGGTACAACTGGTCAAGGTTAGTCTAATGTCCCTGCGTTGGGGGGGGGTTATGTAGGAGAGTAGGGTCTGCTATCCTATGGTCAACCCAAATTTTTGCTTTTTGCTTCACTGGTTTATGACTTAATGTGGCTGTGGGCCTGCTAATCAGACCCACAGCCTGCTGTTCTCTCTCTAAATTAATGCCAATGCATACTAGGTGCATTACAAATTGGAACTGGTTCACGTTATTGGCCCCTGTAACAGTGTACCCCAGGTACCCAGGGCATAGGTGTTTCCAAGGCCTACCAGGGGCTGCAGCATGTATTATGCCACCCCTGGCCTGGCCTCCATATTTGACACAACTGGCTGATCACTCAGCTGGGGTAAGTCGGTGTAATCACCTCTTACTTAGGTATAGTATGTCTATATCTAACTTAAAATGGACACATAAGTTCATATCAGCCACTCCTATGGAAGGCCTCATCAATCCTGGAGGCAGAGTGCTTGGAAATATGTGAGATGGTGCTCTAGCATGAGCTGAGCCTGTCTGCAGCTTTCGGAACCACGTCCTTTAGCTGTTCCATGATACTGCCATACCATATACTCTTAAGTGCATTATGAACCTCGCGGTGAAATGCAATCTTTGGTTTGGCTTTATCAGAACATGTCGAGTAAGGTGTCATACGAATTGGAATACTACCCCCTCACCAGTTCTGGCGACGGGGGTAGCATTCCACCCTTCTAGAGGGACACGACATGTACCTAACCTGAAAGCCGGGTAAAGTTAAACATGAGCCTCAGCATCACAAAATGGATGCTGCCACCACAGACACAAGTCTGACCTCCTGCTGCTGGGAGTCCTTCCAGCGAGAGAGGTTTGGACAAAGGGATTCCTGCCTGGGGAGGTGCTAGCACCACCCCAGACAGGATTTTGTGTATTGGGTAGGACAGGGCTGAATAGAATGAGACATGCCTGGGGCACACAAGGTGTCCCTGTGCATAAGCCATTCCAAACCGGTGCTGGGGCTTCCCAGCCCCAGTCCTGGCGCGGAGATGGACACAGGAAAGGGGATGTAACCACCCCCCTTCCTGGTCCCACCCAGAGGAGGGTCCTAGCAGGTAATCCGGCCCCTAGATTTGGAATAAGAGTAGGAGCTGTGTCCCAAGACTTCAGATCATCCTGAACTCGACTTAAAACTAAGAAGAAAACTGGACTTTGACATTCTGCTGCACAGAAGACTGAAGAGAATCTCCCTTGTGGCCAAGGAGTGACCACCCTGTGAATACAGGCACCAACCAGCAACTCGACGTCTGCTTTGCCGCCGCCTCCCGCCTGAGCCCGAGCCCAGAGCCCAACAAGACCTGGATTCCCAGACATCTCAGAGCCTGATCCACAGTCCTTGAAAAGAAATGACCCATGGAGGCACCGAGAGATGTGGGACCGGACCACTTGAAAGACCCACGAGAAGCTGACTGCGCAGCACCCGAGGCACCCCCGATACTGTGCTTTGGAGTTTTAGAAGCCCCACCACCGAGCAGCATTTGCACCAAAGATCAGCCCCCCCAGCATCTCCACAATCTGCGTGGGGCCCTTTTTCACTTTGCCACTTGACGCGCCATCCCGGCCACTTGCCACGTGGCTAGCGGCCATCTTGGCGACAAAACCTACAAACAACACCGCTGGTCTGTTTGCTTTAGACTGGCCCTCGCTCCCCTGAGAAGGAGCACCCGCTCTGACCTTGCTGGTCCGAGTAACAAGCTTTCTTCATTTCCTGCATTGCTTGCATTAGCCAAGGCCTGTTTGCTCCGATCAAGAAGCCGACACCGCCATCAGCTAGAGCCTTTGTGGGACAGCTTGTGATTGACTCCTGGACGTCCTCGACCTCTTCACAAGCTGCACCTCATAGCCTGTTTGCACCCGACATCGCCTGGTTCCATCCTGGTTCCACGGTAGTCACTGGCTAGTGACTTTGAACATTGTCCCCTCTTCTTTCAGGTATTCTCCTCTTCAGATCCACACTTGGATCCACCGGAACTCTCCTCGACGACCCGCCTGCAGCATCCTCATCTCCGGGCACCATCGACCTGCGTGACGAAACCCGACACTACTTTGCACCTGTGCACCCGCTTCCTGTGGGTGAGGTAACTCAGCAACGCCGGTGTTCCTACACTGGTATACACCTCTAGTGTCTAGATCTAAAGTTTTGTCCTTCTAGGTCAGTTGGAAGGTTCCTAAAACAGTAACTTTGTCACTTTTACGCACCATTGATATTGCATTGGTGCATGCGTGTGCTTTAAGCACTGCACCCGAGTCCCGCGGGCCTTTCCCGACTTCTTCACTGTTAGTCCCGAACAGCTCCAGCGATTCCCCAGGCCCTAGGCCTATTTCCTTTCGGATTGGTGGTTCTTATACCACTATTTTAGTATATGGTTTAGGTGGCCCCTAGGGCTCATCCATATTGTGCAACTTTTGTATATTTAAACTGTGTTTTGTTTTAACGCATTTGCTTCTATGCTCATAAAGAGTATAGGGGATATTTGTAATAAATAAATATATATATATTTTCAATATATATCTGTGTGGTGTCCTTTCATTTGGTATTCAAGGGGATTGTGTATGGTAAAACAGCTTGCTTCACATACCTTTACAGAGTTTAGCCTAAGACTGCTTTGTCCATGCTACCACTAGGATAGCTGGTCTATAAGGTTGACTTACAACCAATCATCGTAAGGGTCGCCTATCATGGTACAAGGTGATCACTAGAACTAGTGAGCATCATATACCAGGCTAACTTCTCACATCAGGCATTACCAATTGTGTCCCATTCCCGTCCCCTGGAGCACAGTCCATGTCCTCATATTGGGTTTTCTAGTAAATCCCTGTACTAGCGTAGTTCATACCTGCTACATTGGTGCTGAATTTCTCGACACACTTAGTTATGACCTGTACACCACAACACACCAGCATCAAAATTCAGCAAATAGGTAGACACATTTTCAAGATAGCAGACAGCCATGAAGGCTTCCAGTCAAAGTTAAACCAATTACTAAAGACGTCTGCTTTGGCACCTCCCTCCTCACGCATCTTCTTCCCCAAATTGTCCAAGTCCTCAATAGCCTTGGAGAGCCTTCCGTTGTCGGCATCGTTAGATGGAATGAACGTGCAGCAGCTTTTTCCTATTTTAGCACAGACTCCACCGTCCATAGCAGTCAGTTGATCTAGAATATAGCGATGCTGTAGTATCATGAGTCTCAATGGTCGTAGTTCCTCTTTTATGGCATTTAATCCGTCTCGGGTGTTGTTGACGAGCCTCATAAGCTCAGAGCAGGTCACCTGCAGCCACTGGGCATTAGCTGATGTTTGCATTATTGGCCACAGGCCCCCGAAGAATTCCTGGGCATCGTTAAAAATGTGAAACTCCTGAGGAACTTTGTGAAAGGCGTCGTTTGCAAAATATTGAGCACTCCTTCGGTTCTGGTGGAGCAGGGTGACATCACCTGTCATCGGGTGGGTATGTACGTGGGAAATGTTGGGTGCCAGAACAACCAGATGCATTTCGTGCAGGGTGACCATAGTTCTTAGGCCGTTCCATTGAGGAGGTAATTGGGGATGAAACCGTGCCCTGCATGCACAATAGATGTCCATAAGGCTGGAGGTGCAGGCTTGGAGGTCCAAATCAAAGATGGTATTATTGCAGCCATTGTTGCGGCCCACAGGAATTGTGCCAATGCTTAGGAAGCAAAGGAGAGGAGATTTTAGCTTGTATGCTCTTTTCCATTTGTATGTTGAGCCTTTACCAAAGGTATACCTTCTAGTCTCCTGTGCTCAAACCTATTTGAATTCACTCTCGACATCTCAGTCAGTATCCCATTCCCAGTCTGTCACTACAAAGGGTCTTCCTAATTAGGCTGCCTTCTATGTCAGATTGTGTGGACTGTGCCATCTGTTGTTAAAATAGACATGGGCCTGGACACGTAGCACAGTCCTCTACATACAGGGGCATTGGCCAATCTGCGTGCCCTCCTCTGAATGCAAATGGGTATGGTTGTGTAATTCTGTGGCTTGTTCGCATACTGCCGGGGGGGGCGAAAAGGTTGCATACCCTACTGTCTCAAAAATATGCTCATATTCCCATATTACTGCGATCATGTCCATATGCATTTCCCTCATATATGTTTTTTCCACCTCTCTTTCATATTCTGACAAGTTAGTTACAACCCTGTGTGTAACATACTTAAAATCCCATTCTGTGTTATTCACATACATAGTGTCATTTTCTGCAGACAGAAGCTGGATCTGACTGTGTATACAGCAAAGAAATAAGTGGAGGAGACATTTGGCAGTCGGTGGTGGGATTTCTTGGGGAAAAACCAATTTGTCCGTGCCTACACCATGTGGGATGTGTGCACATATGGTAACACAACTCTCGTGTGACCTTCTTCCCTACTGCGGTCATATCCCTGTACTACGTGTTGTCTAACAAGGCGTTATGGGCCCCATGATCACTTGTTGACTGGTCAGGACCTGGGGAATGGGAGGCAGTCATGGGATGCTGGTCGGCAATGTAGACAACTGTGTTATGAAGAGCGGTGGCCCAATTTGTTGCTGTCTGTTTAGACCTTGTATGGGTACGCTTTATAGGGGTGCTCTTTTTTGGTGTATAGACCCGGGGGACTGAGAAAACAAATCGACATGTTCTGTGTAGGGCCAGTCCACGTATGCGCAAGTTGTGGCAGCGGGTATTGTGTTGGTGGTCTGAGAGCAGGGGGCCTATTGTTAGATCCAGGGTTTCATCGCAGGTAGTATCTCTGCCTCCCAGGATGGAAGTAGGGATACCTACTAGTGTCTGCATTGCTAGTTTTCCTGTCAGGGTGTGTTGGACCTAGTGTGGTGTTGAGTGCATCTTGTCTGCTATGGGTGACCGCTGGTACAGTGAGTGGTGTTGTAGGTGCCATTGCATTTTTACTAGCTGCATTTGAGGAACATAATCTTTTACAGTGATGAAAAAAATTTACCAATTAAATGTTGCTAGTGCCACTCCAACAATGATACATAATGTTAGTATAGAACCAATACATGTCTTTGCATCGCGGCTGCTGTACTCATGGATCAGCACATGAGTGTCATCTTCGTCTTCATCTACAGTGGAAGGGAAGCCGCTGTCCTCATTCAGTGGGACCAAGGGCATGTCATTTTCTTCTTTCAGTCCATTGTCTGGTGCTGCAGAGGTGCAGGGTCGAGTCTGATATTGCCGCAATGGATCCATGCCTTTTTCTCAGCTATCCGGGCGGCAGTTGGTGACGAATCAGTCACGGCGTACAGACCCTCGAACTTTGGGTCCTTCCAGCGCCTGATGTGTTTCCGGACAAATATCAAAGTTCCAGGACGTATTGGTGGGAGCTCAGGATCAATGGGGCCCTTCTCCTTCCTCTTGGATACCTGGGTTGAAAGGAACTGTGCAGTGCGGGTTAGTGTACACAAGTAATCGTGAAGCTCTGCTTTAACAATCTCAGAGGATAACTCACTATCTGTTTTGGGCCTGGTGAAAGGGACAGTTACATTTATGGACAAACTGATGTGGCGTGAGGTGGTGATCCAAACTTGGAGAATTTCTTAGTGAAAAGAGGGCAATTGGGAGGTAGTAGAGCCATTTTTTACCAATTGTAGTGTTTATTTTGCTTGTTTTTCTTTTGAACAAGCCATTGAGGCGTTCACAAATGCCATTGATTTGTGGGTGATAAGGTGATGTTGGTTTGTCTCTGATGCCTAGCATTGTTGTCAGGGAGGAAAGAATAGGGTTTGAGAAGTGACTTCTGTTGTCGGTCCAGATGGTGTAGGGCATGCCCCACCGTGAAATGACCTCACGGGGTAGGAATGTGGCTGCTGCTTTGGCATCACAGTGGACACATGGTCCAGCTTCGATCCAGGTTGGGAATGGGCATACTACTACAATGAGATATCGATAATTTTGGCATCGATCAATCATGTCGACATAGTAGATGTGGAGCTCTTTGCAGGGGCCAAAGGGTTTAGGGCTGGTGGAGGCGACTATTTGGAGACTTGGGTTTGGTGAATATTGTTGACAGATGAGGCATTTATTAACAAAGAGTTGTATTTGTTTGTGGGCATTGGGAATGAACCAGTCTGTTTGTAAAGTTGTGGACATGTTATCTCGTGAGACGTGTGTGGGAAGGTTTAGTTGATCCAATGCCACCTGCAGTAAGGCCTGTGGCATGACAGGCTTTCCTGTCATGGTCTGTCTATAAATTAAATCAGAAGGGTCCTGCAATACTCCCCTCTTCTTCCATAACCTTTTCTCTTGATGTGGTGCACTTTCTTGTATCTCTCTGAGATGTAGTAGGGCAATATGATCATATTGTTGTATGGTTATCGATAGTGTAAGGGGTGTTTGCGTTGGGTGTTCCTTCATCCATGTCTTTCTGTTCTGTTGGCAGTACCGTTTGGGCAAGTAAGATAGGGGCGCTCTGAGCGTCTGGTGCAGCTACAGGTGAGGGGCCTCTGGCTGCAGCTTTTGCTGACCAGTCTGCCAGGGCATTACCTCTGGAGACAAAGTCCTGACCATTGGTGCATGCTGCACATTTGACTACAGCTACCTCAGCTGGCAGTGTGAGGGCCTCTATTAGTTCTTCTAATAACTGCTTGTGAATCACAGGCCTCCCATCTGATTTAAGAAATTCACGCCTTTTCCTGCGCAAATGCTGGAGTGTGTTGCTGTTGTGACATATGCAGAGTCTGAATAAACGGCGATGCGGTCCTCAGCCCCATGGTTAAAGCGGCAATAAGTACTACTAACTCGGCTGCTTGGGCTGAGTAATGTGGTGGTAATGCAATCTGCTGTACAATGTCTAGGAAATCAGAGAACACATGCTGTTGGGCCCTAACCACTGCTGCTCCTGTGTACCTGCCCCCTGTTTCTTGGTCAATGGTGGAGGACCCGCTGTTGGACTTGGCCCTTCTGGCAGGTTCACCCCTGAACTTTTTGTTTTTAATTGTGACATTGTATTAGTGTTTCTTGGTTTCTGCGCACTTTCACTGTGTCGCACTTTGTGTGTGTGTGGAGAGATAGGCCTGCCCTCCCATAGGAATGCATGGGGAATGTATGTGTCCATGTTAGTTCCGGATGCGTGTGGAGTGCAGACTTGAGTTTGGTATGTGTGAACTCGTGAGATTGAATGCTGCGCGATGATGTATGCGGTGTGTATGTGTCTAGTGTGGGAGTGCCACTTCTAGACATGGATGTGTGTGTACAGTGAGCGTGCTGGCACGTGATTGGCTGGAGCTGGCTGGTGAGCCTGGCTCCAGGAGTCTGTGTGGGTCTGCCCCTGTGGTGATTGGAGAGATTAACATGCTGATGTGAGGGAGGAGCTGCACTTGGGTCCTGAATAGGGCTGGGCTTTTCCCACACAATGCGGGCTCCGCCCCCTGTGGTGCGTCTGATGACCCTACCTGCTCCCCCACCTCGCACCTCGAGGGGGACCTGAGCCGGAGAGATCCTCTGGAGAACCGTTGGCCTCGTCCGGAGTCCGCCCTCACCAGCCGCGCCTGAAACGCCTCGGACTTCCACCAGTAAGGTACACGTGAACTCCGTCCTGAGTTCATATCGGATCCAGGGTCCGCAACGTTCTTATTTCCCTGTCATCGTATCTTGCTGAACAACGAACATTCAAAGACTAATCTTGCCTATCATAATCTGGTGGTCTCAAATCGCTAAACGTTACATGGTCTTGTGATAATCCTGCTTGAATCTATCTTTTATATAAAGTATCAGTATTTTTGATACAACTACACGACTGGTGTCCATTTGTGGTGGGTCAGTAGGTTTACTGTGTGTGATCATAAATGCTTAACTTACTATCGCCCTGAGGATTGGCCTTGTCTGCTCGCGCCACACTACCTAGAGGGTGAGCAGGGGTTATTCGAAGGAGTAGTTCCCTTGCCCTGACGTGGAGCTGAGGGTCCCTGCTTGCCACAAGTGCATACCTGTGCCAACCAGAGACCTCCGGTTCCAACGCCCGCCAACAAAATACACAGTGCTATGCGGCAAGGGGTCCTCTTTTGCTGCTCCTGACTCATCTGGGGACTACGTGGCACAATCATGAGTGTCATCATCTGAGGTGGCAATGGGATGGGCAAAAAACGTGGCAGGATTGACAGTGTGACATTTGACAATTTTCAGGAAAGGCAATGATATTATGACTTCATAACCTGACACTCTTTGTGTTGTTAAAGTCGTCTTGGCTTTCTGAATTATGGCAAAGATGGCGTGTTCAGTGTACAGTGTTAATGGGGATCCCATGACAATGGGGGTGCTTTTATTGTATTATATAGTATATAGTCTTATATAGGGCAAACTGTCACTCTACGGGTATCCTGGAGCTGTGACTCAACAGATGACATGAACCACGATAGACCTGATTATCAATGGAAAGCATTACGCTCATCCCTTGGGAACAGCCAAGTTTTCAGACTCTTTCTGAAACATAACAGGGAATTAGCTTGCCTATTGCTCGGGGGGGGAGCTTATTCCATAGGCGTGAAGCCACAATACCGAATGCTCTGCCGCCCATCCTGGATTTCTTGAACCTGGTATTTATTACCAGATTTATACCAGAGGAGCGAAGATGTCTCATGGGCTTATACCAATTAAATTTCTCCTGCAGAGGTATTGGGCCCGTATCATGTACTGCTCTATACACAATACATAAAAACTTAAAACAGACTCTTTCCTAAAAGGGCAGCCAATGAAGATCTGCCAAAGCCCGTGTCGTAGAGGATCTACGCTGCCTATTTAACGCCAGCTTAGCCGCTATAGACTGGACTCTTTGCAGCCCCTGCAGAATTAATTGTGGTGCTCCCAGATACAGGGAATTGCAATAGTCCAGGCTACTCAAATTAATGCTCCTCACTACGAGAGGTCTAGCATCATTAGGCAGCAGTGGGAGAATATGCTGCAGTACTCTGAGCAAGGAGAAGCAGACACTTACAGTTTTATTAGCATGTGACTCTATTTGGAGGTTGTGATCCACCAGAACCCCCAAATTTCGCACAGTTTTAGCTGGAGCCAGAGGTTCATCCCCAGGGATAAGCTTGAACTCTAGCGGCAAGTGCTGAGACATTTTGGCCATAGAGCAATATTACACCTCTGTTTTCCCCCCAATAAACTGCAAATACATTTTTCTAAGACAGCTTGAGGTCTGGCGCATGCATTCCAGGAATGTATCCATGGTCACTGCTTGCTTCCCGGGAGAACACCAATTGGGTGTTAGCAGTGTAACTGAACAGGTTAATTCCGAAAGACTTGATGATAGGGAGCAGTGAGCGCAACTAAATGTTAAAAAGAATGGGGCTAACTGCAGAGCCCTGCGGCACAGGGCGCACTGGAGACTTAGTGGAGGCGAATGGTGTCATGGTCACGACCTGTTGTCTCTCTGATAGATACGATTGCAGCCACTTCAGCGCCCGTCCTTTTACAACCATTTTTTCTAGTCTTTCTGTGGTTCACCGCATCGAATGTGGCCGACGTATCCATCAGTACTAATACGGATGGAATACCATTGTCAGCTCGCATTGTCCAATACGGTTGCCAGAGCTGTTTCAGTCCCATGGCCCGGGCGGAAACCAAACTGATCATTATCCAATAAATGGTTATCCTCAAGATAACACGATAAGGATTTACAAACAGCCATTTCTAGAATCTTTACTGGGTAAGGCAGGAGAGATATGGGCCTAAAATTTACTGGATTTGTAGGGTCCAGAGAGGATTTCTTGAGCAGGGGAGTTACCACTGCCTGCTTCCAGTCCTCCGGAACCACTCCTTCTTCTATATATTTACAGCACATCTGCCACATCCAGGGAAACAACTCTTGTCTAAACCCCTTCCAGGTCCTATGTGGGAGAGGGTGTAGAGGAGAGCCCGAAGAAACACTTTGAACAAGGCTGTAAAAGAGGTCCTCAGTGAAGGGTTGAAAGTACTCCAAAGATATTTCTACCCAAGGTTCCTCATTTGGCATCTGAGGTACTTCATCCTGGAAGCCAGTGTTATCTGGATGAAAACCTCCAACAATTTTAGTGATCTTTTCATTAAAATGAGAGGCAATCTCATTGTAGAGTTTTTGCGATGCTACCACCTTATTGCCTATACAAGCTGGACTAGAGAGATCCCCAATAATATTAAAGAGTGCTTTTGTACTATTAGGCGCATGCAGGATGGATTTGGCATAGAAAAGTGCTTTAGACCTGGAAATAGTATCTTTATACCGGGCCTGCACAAGTTTCAGCACTTTCCTGTCTGATTCTATGTATGATCTTCTCCACCTCCTCTCAGCCTGCCTGCATGTAGCCTGCATTGACTTCCGCTCTTCGCTGTACTAGGGGGATGAGGGTTTCCTCCTATTCTTCAGTTTTTTCCCTGGAACACACAAGTCCAGGCTTCTAGTTATACAGTTATAATAAGTTTGATAATTTATTTCTACTGAATCATTAGGGGAAAAAAGAGTCTGATTCGAAAATGTTGGATATGTTCTATTTTTTAATAACTTGGCACACTCTCTCCCCTTATGGTAGGTCACAGACTGATTGTCATTGCTCACTGGGCTGGGCAATATAATCCTAAAATGAATAAGAAAATGGTCAGTCGGCTTTGTGGTACTATATTAATCACCTCCGTCTCAGTCCGATTTGCAAGCAGGAGGTCCAAAACATGTCCTCCTTGATGGGTTGGCTGTTGTATCAGTTGATATAAGCTAAGATTTTCACAAGTTTGGCTCAAATCTCTCAAATGAATCCCTTGAGTCCCATTATCCCATAGATTAAAATCCCCCAGAAGAATCCTTCTAGAGTGAGCTAGGGTTAGAGCAGCGATGGTGTCAAACAGTACTTGGTACTGAGTATCTAGACCTGTAGGTCTATAACAGACCATTCCTGTGAGTAGCCTTCCTTTAGCCTCTTGTAGTGAAAAGCCCAGTAATTCGATCCCCACAACATCATCAACCTGCAGTGGCATAAAATCCCACTTTTCTTTGAAAACCACCCCAACCCCCCCACCTCTCCCAGAGTGCCTTGGTTTATGAAACATTTTGTACCCTTCTGGACAGGCAAATCCTATTTTTACAGAGCAGTCAGTGCTAGTACAGGTCTCTGTCAGAAAAAGGACATCCAGATCCATGTCTTCTAGCATGTTTGACACCTCCTGGTGGTGCTTTATCAGGGACCTACTATTTGGTGGAAATGGCCCTTTTTGCAGGGTTATCCCCAAACTTTTTGCTTCTTCCTTCCTTGTTTTTCCTGACCTGTGGCTGTTGGCAATAGGACTCTGGGCACTTTACCACTGCTGGTCAGTGCTAAAGTGCATATGCTCTCTGTGTAAATTGTTATTGTGATTGGTTATCCATGATTGGCATATTTGTATTACCAAGAAGTCCTTAGTAAAGTGCACTTAGTGTGCCAGGGCTGGTGATTCAAATGCTACTAGTGGACCTGCAGCACTAATTGTGCCACCCACATGAGTAGCCCTAATATGGTATCTCAGGCCTGCCACCGCAGTGCCTGTGTGCAGTCTGTGAACTGCCATGTCCTCCTGGTCAGTGTCCCCACTGACCAGGCCTAACCCTTCCCTTTCTGTACACATTGGTCACCCCTATGGAAGGCCCAAGGTACCCCCTTGGGCAGGGTGCAGTGTATGTGAATGGTAGAGCATGTACAAGTGCAGGTGACATGCTCTGGTAGTGAATTACAGCCATTTTCGTTTTTCACTATTGTAAGGCTATCTTGCCTAGTAGGCTATCATGGGGAATGCTGGCTACAGTGGCTACCAGCATATCTTCCCATAGGAGCAAGATAGGACATACAAGTCTAGTATCCCAGAGCTCAGAATTTAATAACACATCTTTTAGGAAAGGTTGTTTTTAAATCCTGTATTTGAGAACAGCACTTTTAGAAAGTGGCTGTTCTCTTGTCTGACCTTTCTGTGTGCCTTGGCCTGTTTGTGAATTGACTGTCTGGTTTGAGAGTGACAGGGGCTGGGGAGCCCCCATGAGGTTGGATGAGTCAGCCCTAGGCTGAATGACTGCATCTGCATCTTGAGTGGTGGGAGGGGATAGCACCTGGTACCTGACTAGGACTGTCCCTGCCCCCACAATGCTGGTTCCACCCCCTGTGGTATGTCTGATGTCGCTGCCGTGCACTGTGAAAGGAGAGAAAGAATCATGTCAACAAAGTGCTCCAGGGCTGTGCTTTCCCTCCACAATGCTGGCTTCACCTCCTGCTGGGCAGCTGACAACCCTGCCCCTGTCTCTGAATGGAAAGGAGAGGCCAGGAAAACAAAGTGCTCAAGGAACACCCAGAACTGGTTCAGACCGGGCTCAGAGCCCTCCTGCACAAAGGGAACAAAGACTTTTCGGGGTATAAGTACAGGACCCCAGACTACAGAAAATTAGATCATCCTGGAAACAAGAAAGAACCTCTGCCAAGGAGAAAGCTGGAAGACTGAAGAAGAAGGACTGCCCTGCAGTGTGATGCTGGACTGACCTGCAGTTGCTTTGCTGCCTAGGAGAGGGAAAGGACTTTGTTGTTGCTTTGTCCCCATACTTGAAGGAATCTCCAAGGGCCTTTTGTGAGCTGGCTCCCTGTTTTGAAGTCCCAGGAACAAAAGGACTTCACCCCCAGCTTCCCTGAGCTCTGCTGAGAGAGCTCTGTCCTTCATAGAGTGGTGTGGCCAGTTGTGGTGCCTCTGGAAGTTGTACCTGTGCTGGAAAGCTGGAAATCAAGATTTGAGAGACTTTGCTACAGAAAAGTTATCGCATCGCTCGCTTGCGGAGCGCATTCCCGACAGTACGAGGAAATTCCCGCCGCTACGAAGGCCGAGATCGGACGTCGCATCCTTCGTTTGCGGAAAGATCAATCAATCAATCAATCAGCAGAATTTGTAAAGCGTGCTACTTACCCGTAAAGGTCTCAAGGCGCTGGGGGGGGTCGCTACTGCTCGAACAGCCAGGTCTTGAGTTGTTTCCTGAAGGAGAGATGGTCCACGGTCAGCCGTAGGTGTGTGGGGAGGGTGTTCCATGTCTTGGCTGCCAGGTAGGACAAGGATCTTCCTCCGACGGTGGCTTTGCGGATCCATGGGGTGGCGGCGAGGGCGAAGCTGGTGGATCGGAGCTGGCGGTTAGGTGTGTAGAATGTGAGGCGACTGTTGAGGTACTTCGGGCCCGTGTCGTGGAGAGCCTTGTGAGCGTGGGTGAGGAGTCTGAACGTGATCCTTTTGTTGACGGGGAGCCAGTGCAGGTCTTTCAGATGAGCAGAGATGTGGCTGTGGCGAGGGATGTCCAGGATGAGTCGTGCTGAGGCGTTTTGAATGCGCTGGAGTCTTTTCTGTAGTTTGGCTGTGGTTCCAGCGTAGAGGGTGTTCCCGTAGTCCAGGCGGCTGGTGACGAGGGCCTGAGTGACTGTCTTCCTGGTTTCGGAGGGGATCCATCGGAAGATCTTTCGGAGCATGCGCAGGGTGTTGAAGCAGGATGACGAGACGGCGTTGACTTGCTTGGCCATCGTGAGGGAGGAGTCCAGGATGAAGCCCAGGTTGTGAGCGTGGTCTGTTGGCTTGGGTGTGGTGCCTTGGGCTGGGGGCCACCAGGAGTCGTCCCAGGCGCAGGGGGATGGTCCGAGGATGAGGACTTCCGCCTTGTCTTAGTTTAGTTTCAGGCGGGTGTTCTTCATCCATTCAGCGACGTCTTTCATCCCCTCCTGGAGGCTTGCTCTGGCGGTGGTTGGGTCGTTGCTGAGGGAGAGGATCAGCTGGGTGTCGTCGGCGTAGGAGATGATGTTGAGGTTGTGTTGGGGTGCGATGGCTGCGAGGGGGCTCATGTAGACGTTGAAGAGGGTGGGGGTGAGTGAGGATCCTTGTGGAACGCCGCAGATGACTTCGAGTCCGCGGATCAGAACAGGGGGAGGAGGACTCTCTGGGTTCTTCCGTCGAGGAACGAGATGATCCATTCCAGGGCCGCTCCTCTGATTCCGGTGTTGCTGAGGCGCGGAATCAGGGTGCGGTGGCATACGGTGTCGAAGGCTGCTGAGAGGTCCAGGAGGATGAGGGCCGCAGTTTCCCCGTTGTCGAGCAGGGACCTGATGTCGTCGGTAGCTGCATTGAGGGGTGGTCTCGGTGCTGTGGTTTGCTCGGAAGCCTGACTGTGAGGGGTCGAGGGATCCGTTGGTCTCGAGGAAGGTGGAGATCTGTCTTTTGACGGCCTTCTCTATGACTTTAGCTGGAAAGGGGAGTAGCGAGATGGGGCGGAAGTTCTTCAGGTCCATTGGGTCCACAATGGGTTTCTTCAGAAGGGCGCTCAGCTCGGCATGTTTCCAACTGTCCGGGAAGGTGGCGGATGTGAAGGAGCTGTTGATGATGTTCCGGAGTTGGGGTGCGATGATGGCGTCGGCTTTGTTGAAGATGTGGTGTGGGCATGGGTCGGTAGGGGTGCCTGAGTGGATGGTTTTCATCAGGCGGGAGGTGTCTTCGGTGCTGATGGGGGTCCAAGTGCAGAGGGTGGTGGTCGGGGTCGCTGGTTCGGTGATTGGGTGCGTGGTCAGCACGCCGAAGCTGTTGTGTCTATCGGTGATGGAAGAATGAGGCGAGTGAGTCGCAGAGGTCTTGGGAGGGTAAGATGTTGTTGTTGTAGGCGCTGGGGTTGGAGAGCTCTTTCACGATGCTGAAGAGTTCCTTGCTGTTGTGGGTGTTGTTGTCCAGTCGTTCTGTGAATGTTGTCTTATTGATGGTGCGGATCAGTTGGTTGTGTTTGCGGGTGGCGTGCTTGAGGGCTGTCATGTTCTCTGTTGTCTGGTCGTGGTGCCAGGCTTTCTCGAGGGTGTGACAGGTTTTCTTGGAGTTTTTGAGGTTGTTGGTAAACCAGGAGGCTTTTCTGTTGTCGGGTCTGTTGGGAGGGTTCTTCATTGGTGCGATTTCGACGGCGCAGTTGGTCAGCCACTGTGTGAGGTTGCGGGCTGCTTCGTTGGGGTCTGTTGTGTTGGCGGGGGGGTTCTGGCTGAGGGAGGTGGTGAGCTGGTCGGCGGTGATCTTCCTCCAGCTTCTGCGGGGTGCCTGTTGCGGGTGGTGGTGGGTCCATATTAGGGCTACCCCCATAGGCTATCATGGGGAATGCTGGCTACAGTGGCTACCAGCATATCTTCCCATAGGAGCAAGATAGGACATACAAGTCTAGTATCCCAGAGCTCAGAATTTAATAACACATCTTTTAGGAAAGGTTGTTTTTGCGATGCTACCACCTTATTGCCTATACAAGCTGGACTAGAGAGATCCCCAATAATATTAAAGAGTGCTTTTGTACTATTAGGCGCATGCAGGATGGATTTGGCATAGAAAAGTGCTTTAGACCTGGAAATAGTATCTTTATACCGGGCCTGCACAAGTTTCAGCACTTTCCTGTCTGATTCTATGTATGATCTTCTCCACCTCCTCTCAGCCTGCCTGCATGTAGCCTGCATTGACTTCCGCTCTTCGCTGTACTAGGGGGATGAGGGTTTCCTCCTATTCTTCAGTTTTTTCCCTGGAACACACAAGTCCAGGCTTCTAGTTATACAGTTATAATAAGTTTGATAATTTATTTCTACTGAATCATTAGGGGAAAAAAGAGTCTGATTCGAAAATGTTGGATATGTTCTATTTTTTAATAACTTGGCACACTCTCTCCCCTTATGGTAGGTCACAGACTGATTGTCATTGCTCACTGGGCTGGGCAATATAATCCTAAAATGAATAAGAAAATGGTCAGTCGGCTTTGTGGTACTATATTAATCACCTCCGTCTCAGTCCGATTTGCAAGCAGGAGGTCCAAAACATGTCCTCCTTGATGGGTTGGCTGTTGTATCAGTTGATATAAGCTAAGATTTTCACAAGTTTGGCTCAAATCTCTCAAATGAATCCCTTGAGTCCCATTATCCCATAGATTAAAATCCCCCAGAAGAATCCTTCTAGAGTGAGCTAGGGTTAGAGCAGCGATGGTGTCAAACAGTACTTGGTACTGAGTATCTAGACCTGTAGGTCTATAACAGACCATTCCTGTGAGTAGCCTTCCTTTAGCCACTTGTAGTGAAAAGCCCAGTAATTCGATCCCCACAACATCATCAACCTGCAGTGGCATAAAATCCCACTTTTCTTTGAAAACCACCCCAACCCCCCCACCTCTCCCAGAGTGCCTTGGTTTATGAAACATTTTGTACCCTTCTGGACAGGCAAATCCTATTTTTACAGAGCAGTCAGTGCTAGTACAGGTCTCTGTCAGAAAAAGGACATCCAGATCCATGTCTTCTAGCATGTTTGACACCTCCTGGTGGTGCTTTATCAGGGACCTACTATTTGGTGGAAATGGCCCTTTTTGCAGGGTTATCCCCAAACTTTTTGCTTCTTCCTTCCTTGTTTTTCCTGACCTGTGGCTGTTGGCAATAGGACTCTGGGCACTTTACCACTGCTGGTCAGTGCTAAAGTGCATATGCTCTCTGTGTAAATTGTTATTGTGATTGGTTATCCATGATTGGCATATTTGTATTACCAAGAAGTCCTTAGTAAAGTGCACTTAGTGTGCCAGGGCTGGTGATTCAAATGCTACTAGTGGACCTGCAGCACTAATTGTGCCACCCACATGAGTAGCCCTAATATGGTATCTCAGGCCTGCCACCGCAGTGCCTGTGTGCAGTCTGTGAACTGCCATGTCCTCCTGGTCAGTGTCCCCACTGACCAGGCCTAACCCTTCCCTTTCTGTACACATTGGTCACCCCTATGGAAGGCCCAAGGTACCCCCTTGGGCAGGGTGTAGTGTATGTGAATGGTAGAGCATGTACAAGTGCAGGTGACATGCTCTGGTAGTGAATTACAGCCATTTTCGTTTTTCACTATTGTAAGGCTATCTTGCCTAGTAGGCTATCATGGGGAATGCTGGCTACAGTGGCTACCAGCATATCTTCCCATAGGAGCAAGATAGGACATACAAGTCTAGTATCCCAGAGCTCAGAATTTAATAACACATCTTTTAGGAAAGGTTGTTTTTAAATCCTGTATTTGAGAACAGCACTTTTAGAAAGTGGCTGTTCTCTTGTCTGACCTTTCTGTGTGCCTTGGCCTGTTTGTGAATTGACTGTCTGGTTTGAGAGTGACAGGGGCTGGGGAGCCCCCATGAGGTTGGATGAGTCAGCCCTAGGCTGAATGACTGCATCTGCATCTTGAGTGGTGGGAGGGGATAGCACCTGGTACCTGACTAGGACTGTCCCTGCCCCCACAATGCTGGTTCCACCCCCTGTGGTATGTCTGATGTCGCTGCCGTGCACTGTGAAAGGAGAGAAAGAATCATGTCAACAAAGTGCTCCAGGGCTGTGCTTTCCCTCCACAATGCTGGCTTCACCTCCTGCTGGGCAGCTGACAACCCTGCCCCTGTCTCTGAATGGAAAGGAGAGGCCAGGAAAACAAAGTGCTCAAGGAACACCCAGAACTGGTTCAGACCGGGCTCAGAGCCCTCCTGCACAAAGGGAACAAAGACTTTTCGGGGTATAAGTACAGGACCCCAGACTACAGAAAATTAGATCATCCTGGAAACAAGAAAGAACCTCTGCCAAGGAGAAAGCTGGAAGACTGAAGAAGAAGGACTGCCCTGCAGTGTGATGCTGGACTGACCTGCAGTTGCTTTGCTGCCTAGGAGAGGGAAAGGACTTTGTTGTTGCTTTGTCCCCATACTTGAAGGAATCTCCAAGGGCCTGTTGTGAGCTGGCTCCCTGTTTTGAAGTCCCAGGAACAAAAGGACTTCACCCCCAGCTTCCCTGAGCTCTGCTGAGAGAGCTCTGTCCTTCATAGAGTGGTGTGGCCAGTTGTGGTGCCTCTGGAAGTTGTACCTGTGCTGGAAAGCTGGAAATCAAGATTTGAGAGACTTTGCTACAGAAAAGTTATCGCATCGCTCGCTTGCGGAGCGCATTCCCGACAGTACGAGGAAATTCCCGCCGCTACGAAGGCCGAGATCGGACGTCGCATCCTTCGTTTGCGGAAAGATCAATTAATCAATCAATCAGCAGAATTTGTAAAGCGTGCTACTTACCCGTAAAGGTCTCAAGGCGCTGGGGGGGGTCGCTACTGCTCGAACAGCCAGGTCTTGAGTTGTTTCCTGAAGGAGAGATGGTCCACGGTCAGCCGTAGGTGTGTGGGGAGGGTGTTCCATGTCTTGGCTGCCAGGTAGGACAAGGATCTTCCTCCGACGGTGGCTTTGCGGATCCATGGGGTGGCGGCGAGGGCGAAGCTGGTGGATCGGAGCTGGCGGTTAGGTGTGTAGAATGTGAGGCGACTGTTGAGGTACTTCGGGCCCGTGTCGTGGAGAGCCTTGTGAGCGTGGGTGAGGAGTCTGAACGTGATCCTTTTGTTGACGGGGAGCCAGTGCAGGTCTTTCAGATGAGCAGAGATGTGGCTGTGGCGAGGGATGTCCAGGATGAGTCGTGCTGAGGCGTTTTAAATGCGCTGGAGTCTTTTCTGTAGTTTGGCTGTGGTTCCAGCGTAGAGGGTGTTCCCGTAGTCCAGGCGGCTGGTGACGAGGGCCTGAGTGACTGTCTTCCTGGTTTCGGAGGGGATCCATCGGAAGATCTTTCGGAGCATGCGCAGGGTGTTGAAGCAGGATGACGAGACGGCGTTGACTTGCTTGGCCATCGTGAGGGAGGAGTCCAGGATGAAGCCCAGGTTGTGAGCGTGGTCTGTTGGCTTGGGTGTGGTGCCTTGGGCTGGGGGCCACCAGGAGTCGTCCCAGGCGCAGGGGGATGGTCCGAGGATGAGGACTTCCGCCTTGTCTGAGTTTAGTTTCAGGCGGGTGTTCTTCATCCATTCAGCGACGTCTTTCATCCCCTCCTGGAGGCTGGCTCTGGCGGTGGTTGGGTCGTTGCTGAGGGAGAGGATCAGCTGGGTGTCGTCGGCGTAGGAGATGATGTTGAGGTTGTGTTGGGGTGCGATGGCTGCGAGGGGGCTCATGTAGACGTTGAAGAGGGTGGGGGTGAGTGAGGATCCTTGTGGAACGCCGCAGATGACTTCGAGTCCGCGGATCAGAACAGGGGGAGGAGGACTCTCTGGGTTCTTCCGTCGAGGAACGAGATGATCCATTCCAGGGCCGCTCCTCTGATTCCGGTGTTGCTGAGGCGCGGAATCAGGGTGCGGTGGCATACGGTGTCGAAGGCTGCTGAGAGGTCCAGGAGGATGAGGGCCGCAGTTTCCCCGTTGTCGAGCAGGGACCTGATGTCGTCGGTAGCTGCATTGAGGGGTGGTCTCGGTGCTGTGGTTTGCTCGGAAGCCTGACTGTGAGGGGTCGAGGGATCCGTTGGTCTCGAGGAAGGTGGAGATCTGTCTTTTGACGGCCTTCTCTATGACTTTAGCTGGAAAGGGGAGTAGCGAGATGGGGCGGAAGTTCTTCAGGTCCATTGGGTCCACAATGGGTTTCTTCAGAAGGGCGCTCAGCTCGGCATGTTTCCAACTGTCCGGGAAGGTGGCGGATGTGAAGGAGCTGTTGATGATGTTCCGGAGTTGGGGTGCGATGATGGCGTCGGCTTTGTTGAAGATGTGGTGTGGGCATGGGTCGGTAGGGGTGCCTGAGTGGATGGTTTTCATCAGGCGGGAGGTGTCTTCGGTGCTGATGGGGGTCCAAGTGCAGAGGGTGGTGGTCGGGGTCGCTGGTTCGGTGATTGGGTGCGTGGTCAGCACGCCGAAGCTGTTGTGTCTATCGGTGATGGAAGAATGAGGCGAGTGAGTCGCAGAGGTCTTGGGAGGGTAAGATGTTGTTGTTGTAGGCGCTGGGGTTGGAGAGCTCTTTCACGATGCTGAAGAGTTCCTTGCTGTTGTGGGTGTTGTTGTCCAGTCGTTCTGTGAATGTTGTCTTATTGATGGTGCGGATCAGTTGGTTGTGTTTGCGGGTGGCGTGCTTGAGGGCTGTCATGTTCTCTGGCTGAGGGAGGTGGTGAGCTGGTCGGCGGTGATCTTCCTCCAGCTTCTGCGGGGTGCCTGTTGCGGGTGGTGGTGGGTCCATATTAGGGCTACCCCCATAGGCTATCATGGGGAATGCTGGCTACAGTGGCTACCAGCATATCTTCCCATAGGAGCAAGATAGGACATACAAGTCTAGTATCCCAGAGCTCAGAATTTAATAACACATCTTTTAGGAAAGGTTGTTTTTAAATCCTTTATTTGAGAACAGCACTTTTAGAAAGTGGCTGTTCTCTTGTCTGACCTTTCTGTGTGCCTTGGCCTGTTTGTGAATTGACTGTCTGGTTTGAGAGTGACAGGGGCTGGGGAGCCCCCAGGAGGCTGGATGAGTCAGCCCTAGGCTGAATGACTGCATCTGCATCTTGAGTGGTGGGAGGGGATAGCACCTGGTACCTGAATAGGACTGTCCCTGCCCCCACAATGCTGGTTCCACCCCCTGTGGTGTGTCTGATGTCTCTGCCCTGCACTGTGAAAGGAGAGAAAGAATCATGTCAACAAAGTGCTTCAGGGCTGTGCTTTCCCTCCACAATGCTGGCTCCACCTCCTGCTGGGCAGCTGACGACCCTGCCCCTGTCTCTGAATGGAAAGGAGAGGCCAGGAAAACAAAGTGCTCAAGGAACACCCAGAACTGGTTCAGACCGGGCTCAGAGCCCTCCTGCACAAAGGGAACAAAGACTTTTAGGGGTATAAGTACAGGACCCCAGACTACAGAAAATTAGATCATCCTGGAAACAAGAAGGAACCTCTGCCAAGGAGAAAGCTGGAAGACTGAAGAAGAAGGACTGCCCTGCTGTGTGATGCTGGACTGACCTGCAGTTGCTTTGCTGCCTAAGAGAGGGGAAGGACTTTGTTGTTGCTTTGTCCCCATACTTGAAGGAATCTCCAAGGGCCTGTTGTGAGCTGGCTCCCTGTTTTGAAGTCCCAGGAACAAAAGGACTTCACCCCCAGCTTCCCTGAGCTCCGCTGAGAGAGCTCTGTCCTTCATAGAGTGGTTTGGCCAGTTGTGGTGCCTCTGGAAGTTGTACCTGTGCTGGAAAGCTGGAAATCAAGATTTGAGAGACTTTGCTACAGAAAAGTTATCGCATCGCTCGCTTGCGGAGCGCATTCCCGACAGTACGAGGAAATTCCCGCCGCTACGAAGGCCGAGATCGGACGTTGCATCCTTCGTTTGCGGAAAGATCAATCAATCAATCAATCAGCAGAATTTGTAAAGCGCGCTACTTACCCGTAAAGGTCTCAAGGCGCTGGGGGGGGTCGCTACTGCTCGAACAGCCAGGTCTTGAGTTGTTTCCTGAAGGAGAGATGGTCCACGGTCAGCCGTAGGTGTGTGGGGAGGGTGTTCCATGTCTTGGCTGCCAGGTAGGACAAGGATCTTCCTCCGACGGTGGCTTTGGGGATCCATGGGGTGGCGGCGAGGGCGAGGCTGGCGGATCGGAGCTGGCGGTTAGGTGTGTAGAATGTGAGGCGACTGTTGAGGTACTTCAGGCCCGTGTCGTGGAGAGCCTTGTGAGCGTGGGTGAGGAGTCTGAACGTGATCCTTTTGTTGACGGGGAGCCAGTGCAGGTCTTTCAGGTGAGCAGAGATGTGGCTGTGGCGAGGGATGTCCAGGATGAGTCGTGCTGAGGCGTTTTGAATGCGCTGGAGTCTTTTCTGTAGTTTGGCTGTGGTTCCAGCGTAGAGGGTGTTCCCGTAGTCCATGCGGCTGGTGACGAGGGCCTGAGTGACTGTCTTCCTGGTTTCGGTGGGGATCCATCGGAAGATCTTTCGGAGCATGCGCAGGGTGTTGAAGCAGGATGACGAGACCGCGTTGACTTGCTTGGCCATCGTGAGGGAGGAGTCCAGGATGAAGCCCAGGTTGCGAGCGTGGTCTGTTGGCTTGGGTGCGGTGCCCAGGGCCGGGGGCCACCAGGAGTCGTCCCAGGTGGAGGGGGATGGTCCGAGGATGAGGACTTCCGCCTTGTCTGAGTTTAGTTTCAGGCGGGTGTTCTTCATCCATTCAGCGACGTCTTTCATCCCCTCCTGGAGGCTGGCTCTGGCGGTGGTTGGGTCGTTGGTGAGGGAGAGGATCAGCTGGGTGTCGTCGGCGTAGGAGATGATGTTGAGGTTGTGTTGGCGTGCGATGGCTGCGAGGGGGCTCATGTAGACGTTGAAGAGGGTGGGGCTGAGTGAGGATCCTTGTGGAACGGCGCAGATGACTTCGAGTCCGCGGATCGGAACGGGGGGAGGCGGACTCTCTTGGTTCTTCCGTTGAGGAACGAGATGATCCATTCCAGGGCCGCTCCTCTGATTCCGGTGTTGCTGAGGCGCGGAATCAGGGTGCGGTGGCATACGGTGTCAAAGGCTGCTGAGAGGTCCAGGAGGATGAGGGCCGCAGTTTCCCCGTTGTCGAGCAGGGACCTGATGTCGTCGGTAGCTGTGATGAGGGGTGGTCTCGGTGCTGTGGTTTTCTCGGAAGCCTGACTGTGAGGGGTCGAGGGATCCGTTGGTCTCGAGGAAGGTGGAGATCTGTCTGTTGACGGCCTTCTCTATGACTTTGGCTGGAAAGGGGAGCAGCGAGATGGAGCAGAAGTTCTTCAGGTCAATCGGGTCCGCGGTGGGTTTCTTCAGAAGGGCGCTCAGCTCGGCATGTTTCCAACTGTCCGGGAAGGTGGCGGATGTGAAGGAGCTGTTGATGATGTTCCGGAGTTGGGGTGCGATGATGGCGTCGGCTTTGTTGAAGATGTGGTGTGGGCAGGGGTCGGTAGGGGAGCCTGAGTGGATGGTGTTCATCAGGCGGGAGGTGTCTTCGGTGCTGATGGGGGTCCAAGTGCAGAGGGTGGTGGTCGGGGTCGCTGGTTCGGTGATTGGGTGCGTGGTCAGCACGCCGAAGCTGTTGTGTCTATCGGTGATGGAAGAATGAGGCGAGTGAGTCGCAGAGGTCTTGGGAGGGTAAGATGTCGTTGTTGCAGGCGCTGGGGTTGGAGAGCTCTTTCACGATGCTGAAGAGTTCCTTGCTGTTGTGGGTGTTGTTGTCCAGTCGTTCTGTGAATGTTGTCTTATTGATGGTGCGGATCAGTTGGTTGTGTTTGCGGGTGGCGTGCTTGAGGGCTGTCATGTTCTCTGTTGTCTGGTCGTGGCGCCAGGCTTTCTCGAGGGTGTGACAGGTTTTCTTGGAGTTTTTGAGGTTGTTGGTAAACCAGGAGGCTTTTCTGTTGTCGGGTCTGTTGGGAGGGTTCTTCATTGGTGCGATTTCGACGGCGCAGTTGGTCAGCCACTGTGTGAGGTTGCGGGCTGCTTCGTTGGGGTCTGTTGTGTTGGCGGGGGGGTTCTGGCTGAGGGAGGTGGTGAGCTGGTCGGCGGTGATCTTGCTCCAGCTTCTGCGGGGTGCCTGTTGCGGGTGGTGGTGGGTCGTGGTTCTCCTGAAGTTGAAGTGGACGCAGCTGTGGTCTGTCCAGTGTAGTCCGGTGGAGTGGCTGAAGGAGATGTGCTTGCTGGAGGAGAAGATGGGATCCAGCGTGTGTCCGGTGTAGTGTGTGGGGGTGTTCACCAGCTGCTTGAGTTTGAGGTTGGCGAAGTTATCCAGCAGAGCGGCGGTGTTGCAGTCCTTGTTGTTCTCCAGGTGGAAGTTGAGGTCTCCGAGGAGGATGTAGTCTGTGGAGATGAGGGCGTGCGGGCTGATGAAGTCTGCAATGGCTTCGCTGAATTGTGTGCGTGGTCCCGGGGGTCTGTAGATGAGTGTGCCTCGGTGTGAATCTGGAAATGAAGGTACTCGGTGGTGGTCAGGGTGTCGTCGGAGTTGGTCGTGATGCGGATTGTGTTTTTGTGGACGATGGCGATGCCTACTCCGGTTTGGTTAACGCGGTCCCTCCGGGTGATCTTGTAGCCTTCCGGGATGGCTATGGCAATGTCGGGGGCTGAGGAGGCGTTCATCCATGTTTCTGTGAGGAAGGCGACGTCTGGTGATGTTGTGTCGAGGAGATTCCAGAGTTCTACGGCGTGTCTCTGGACGGAGCGGGTGTTGAGCAGGATGCACTTGAGGTAGTTGTTGCTGGAGCTTAGCTTGGCGGGTGCGGTGCAAGTGCGGAGGCAGGTGAATTTGCAGGCTTGGCAGGTGAAGGGTCCGTGGGTGCGTTTCGGGGTGGCTCGGTAGCAGGCGGGGTTCCGGCTGGCGTTGAGTGCCTGGAGGGAGGCGGCGTTGTAAGTTCTTCGGGTGCGCTGGCATAATCGAGGTCCAGGGGTCCTGGCGCTGGGCGTGGTCCAGGCACGGACAGGCCAAGACGGGCTTGCCTTTGGCGCGCCTTCGGCGCAAAATCGGCGCGCCCGCTGCGCGTACGCGCGGGCTCCATATGAGGCGAAGTGGGAGGGAGGAGCAGCTGGGAGGCGGGAGCGGGGCGGCCAATGGGGTTCCGATGAGAAAAGGGGCGGGGCTGCGAGGGATCGGCGGTGGGAAACGACGGCGGGAATGGGTGGGGGCACACGAACCAGGAAGCTAATCACAGGAGAGGGAGAGTGATAGAAACACGAAAGTGGCAAGAAACACAAAAGGCAGCATAGGGCACAGCGGAATCACAACCAGGAAGCAGTCACAGGAGAAGGAGAGTGAAAGACACAAAGGTGACAAGAACACAAGGCAGCAAGGGCACAACGGGGATCACGAGGGCAGTAGCGGGGAGAGGACGAGCAGCAGCTAGGGGTACCAGGCGAGGACGCGCTACCGCAGGAGAGCCGTGTGGCGTGGGGGGTGTCCTGGGAACAGGTCACACTCGCCTACGCTGCGTGGGCTCCATATGAGGCCAAGTGGGAGGGAGGAGCCGCTGGGAGGCGGGAGCGGGGTGGCCAATGGTGTTCCGAGGAGAAAGGGGGCGGGGCTGCGAGGGATCGGTGGCGGGAACGGGTGGCAGGAACGGGTGGGGGCACACGAACCAGGAAGCTAATCACAGGAGAGGGAGAGTGATAGAAACATGAAAGTTGCAAGAAACACAAAAGGCAGCAAAGGGCACAGCGGAATCACAACCAGGAAGCAGTCACAGGAGAAGGCGAGTGAAAGACACGAAGGTGACAAGAACACAAGCAGGAAGGGCACTACGGGGATCAGGAGGGCAGTAGCGGGGAGAGGATGAGCAGCAGCTAGGGGTACCAGGTGAGGACGCGCTACAGCAGGAGAGCCGTGCCCTGGGATCACCATCGCTGCGAGCATCGTCGCGGAGCCTGTCATTGCTGGGGGAGATCGCCGCATTGCCTGCTTGTGGCTCACATCACGTCGCTGTGAACATCGTCGCAGAGCCATCACATCGAGGAGCTGCGAGAGGAAGATCGCTGATGGATCACGCATCGTCGCCCAGGAGATCGTCGCAGCCCCTACAGATCATCGCATCGTGCCTTTGTGAGACCAAACTTCCTACGGAACCTATGCACCGGAATCCATACAAGTCATCGCCTTCCTCCCCATGAAGATAGGATTTGTCGCAACACGCCCGCTGCTGCAGCAGGACTGTTGTCAACCCCTCCCCGTGGTCTCAGGAGCAACGCATCACTTGTTTTCCACCGCACCAGCTTCTGCTTTGGAACTTTGCCGCACTTAAAGGTACTGTTGACGCAATTGTGAACTTTTCACACAACTGTGGATTATTTTTATTGCAACTTTAAGAACTCTTTTGCAACCATATTCTTGAACTATGTATGTTGGATTTTTGTCGGTTTGGTCTTGTGTAGTTTAGATTAAATACCTTTATTTTTCTAAACTGTTGTGGAGTCAGTTTGTGGTGTTTTCACTGTGTTGATAAGCCTGACTGCTTGTGCCAAGCTACCAAGGGGGGTGAGCAGATGTTATCTAAAGAGTGTTTCCCCCCTACCCTGACTAGAAGCAAGGGTCCCTATTTGGACAGTGGTACTTACCTCTGCCAACTAGAGACCCCCAGTTCTAACACTATTGATCAAGCCACACTTTAATATCGTGCTGTCTTGAAACAGGGCTACATGTTTTTCCCAGGAGCATCACTCTCACCGATGCTGAGTAGCTTATCCTGTCATACCCATGGCTGAAACTGGCAGCGTGGCTGGCGCTGGGCACGACCGTGGCGCGGACGGGCGCAGAGGGGCCAAGCCCAGCCATCCATCGGCGCGTCCACTGTGCATGCGCGCCGTGCACTTGCATTTCCCCATCCTAAATAGGAAGGCATATGCAAGCCGGCCAACCACTAGCGCGCTAACTCAAGATCGCGCTTGTTGGGCGAGAGTCCCTGATTCCTGCTAAACAGCGAGATGCGGTGTTACATTTTTAAAGGGCAGGTGAGTGGTCACAGTTAGTGTTTTTTGAAAGATTTAGAACAATTAAAAACAATTTTAACAGCCCCCCTGTTCCTAACTTCGCAGGCAGCAGCAATTAGAGGCAAGGTACTAGCGGCGTAATTAAATGCTTTCCGGTACAAACAGCAACCAGCACGTAGGGGGTGCAGTCAAGAACTGTGTTGTTATAAGTTAATGCACGCTTGCATTGCCCCTCCTACATAGGAAGGCATATGCAAGCTGGCCAGCCACTAGAGTGCTAACCCAAGATGGCGTTTGTTGGGTGAGAGAGTCCCTGATTCCCGCTAAACAGCGAATTAATGTGTTACATTTTTAAAGTGCAGCTGAGTGGTCACAGTTAGTGTTTTTTAAAAGATTCAGAGCAATTAAAAACAATTTTAACAGCCCCCCTATTCCTTGTTCCTAACCTGGCCGGCGGCAGCAATTAGAGGGAAGGTACTAGTGGCGTAATTAAATGCTTTCCGGTACAAACAGCAACCAGCGCGTAGCGTGTTGCAGTCAAGAACTGTGTTGTTATAAGTTAATGCGTGCTTGCATTGCCCCTCCTAAATAGGAAGGCATATGCAAGCCGGCCAACCACTAGAGCACTAACCCAAGATGGCGTTTGTTGGGTGAGAGAGTCCCTGATTCCCGCTAAACAGCAGATTGATGTAATACACTTTGGGCAGGTGAGTGGTCATAGTTAGTGTTTTTTGAAAGATTTAGAACAATTAAAAACAATTTCAACAGCCCCCCTGTTCCTAACCTACTAACTACTTTCAACTAAGGGGCTGTTCTTGTTGAGAAATCAAAGGCCCATTGGCGGAATTAATTCACAAGTCCTAGGAACTTCTGCATGTCCTTGACTGTCTGTGGCTGCATTTTATTGCCTCAACTCTGTCCGGCGTGACTCGTCTTCCTGATGCTGACAGCAATTGGCCAAGATAGTGTACCTATTTTTGGAAGTCCTGGAGTTTATTTTTGTCCACTCTGTAACCTTTGTGTGCTAAGGTAGTAAGCAGAGAAATGGTGTCCTTCCTGCATTGTTGTTCTGTGGGACTGCAGAGCTATATGTTGTCAACATGTTGCAGCAATGTGCTGTCACATTGGAAATTTGATAAATCTTGTTTGACAACTCTGTTAAAGATGCTGGGAGACACACAATTACCTTGATCTAACCTTGTATACGTCATTTGCACATTTTTGAATGTAAAGGCCAATAAGTATTGACTGTCTGTGTGTAGGGGGGTGCTGAAAAACACATTTTCAGGTCAATGACCGAAAGTACTGTGCATCCGGGGGGACATTTATGAGGATGACAGAGGGGTCTGGGACGATGGGGACCTCTGGTATGACTATGTTGTTAACGACTCGAAGATCATGTACCAGACGCAATTGGTTGGTCTTCCCCTTGCGTACCGGGAAGAGACAGGTGTTACAAGTAGAAATGCAAGGATATATGACTTCCTGATCCAGCAAGGCTTGTATGGTGGGGGCAATACCCTCCTCTGCTTCCTTAGGTAGCGGATACTGTCTAATTCTGGGTAGGATGGCACCTGGTTTCAGTGTAATCTTGAATGGTGCTGCAGAGCAGATAAGGCCTACGTCATTTGGGCCTGTAGTCTACAGATGTGCTGGGACTTGAACCAAATCTGCTTCACGACAGAGTCATATTTTGTTATGGCAGAGGGTTCTCTCATTTCTACTGTCACTGAGAGGGGCACTTCATTCAGATAGATGATCTCACTCTTTGAATAGTGTTTGGGGGTCCAAAGAGTTAGGCATCTGAAATATCCCTGACTAAGTCTCCTGGCTCAATGAAGATGATGCAAGCCCAAGTACAAGCTTGATCATCAAATGCTTGAAATGCTCCGTATGTGTGTGTTATTTTAAGGGCGCATATGTCGAGGTTCAGGTGCTTGTCAGAGGTTTGTAAGCCTGACGCTTGGGGCCTGAAAAGGAACTCTTTTGGTAGCTGAACGGTGCGACCTTTCAGTTCCGAAGTGGTGGCAATTATTGTGTGGACTACCACAGAAAAGGCATGCTCATCTACTGGGCGTGCTCTAACCTGACTGCCCTAGGAGGAGTCTACAGTGACTGTCATCATTCTAGCCAGTGGTGTACCTGGTATTGAACAGCCCTCCGCCAGCCATAAAGCATGCTTAAAATTTCTATGTAAAATACCACGGCGCACAGGTTCACCTGCTTGGCAGACGACAATCCAATATAATACAGGAGAATACAACAGTGCTAAAATACGCATGTCCGCCGACTGTGTCCATTATCCGTAACATCTAACCCCATTGCTTTTTATAAGAAAACTTTAGAGTTGTTATATTCATATCGCTTATATCGTGACCGGCCATCTGATTCAAGATCTCTGATCAACATTCATCATTTCCACTTTTGACTATTGAATAATTGCGAGATTCATTAAACAAAGATGGTAAATTCCTGATGAAGACACAACTGTGTCGAAACACGTAGAAGAAACCGTCTTGTCTTCCCACATCAATTGGGTTATCGTCAATTTTGTTGATCATATCGTATTTAATTATCAATCTAAAGAAGCTCTTGACTCTATGTATTTTAACATGAACACATGACAAAGTATTTTTATCATTTTTTATCGAATTTATTTAATTGAATATTCTTGTTATCTCAAGTGCATGTTTTATTTATTTTTGCTTATATTGCTTTTCTCCATATATTTTGCCTGGGTTTGTTACCTTACATAAACCTGGTATTGAACAGATCATTGTTCCGCTCTCATCGAAGTGGATGGTCATGTTTAATTTTGCCATGAGGTCACGTCCTAAGAGATTCGCTGGAGACCGTGGTGAATAGAGCAGTCGTTAGTCCACTACATTTTCTCCTATCTGTATGGGTACTGGCTTAGTAAAAGGGGCCCTTGCTATAGCCCCAGAGAATCCCTGTGTGTCCGCTATCTGATCTGAAATGGGCAGTAGTCCGCCTGAGATACAGTAGTACATAGCACCTGTGTCAATGAGAAAGCCGTATGTTTTATTATTTTTCGTGACAAGGACGGTGGGGTCGACAATAGTGCATGATAAAACTGGGTACACAAGAGTTGTCCGTGGGATATCCTAACCAGTGTATCCTCCTGCTTGGTATTGCTGGATGGTGCCTTGTGTAAACGGATTGCTGGGGGTGGTCACAGTGCCTCATTGGGGCACAGTATTTGGTGTTTGGGGCATCATCTGGCATGTAGGTGTCTGCTGTTGCTGTTGCAATGGAACTTGCATCTGCAGGAGTGGTGGCTGGGCTTGGGCCATCATGGGTGCTTGGAGCTGCACTTGCTGCATGTTTTGTTGCTGGACTGGTTGGGCGTAGGGTTATAGCATTTGGGGCTGGAGGGGCTGTGGATGCATCTGCTGTTGCTGGAATTGTGGCAATGCATGTTGGGCGGGACCCATGGATTGTTGATTCTGATCTTGAATTCTAGTACGGTAATCTCTTTGCATGTGGCCTATTTTGTGGCAATAGAAACAGGTGTGCTGTCCTGGCTGTAGTTGGAGCCTCTGTTGTCCCATTCCACTACCTCTTCCCTGCATGCCTGTGTTTCTACTGGCACTGTTCCTGTTGTTTTAATAATGTTGTTGGTCATTGCTGTATGAAGGTTGTGCTGGCATGTATTGTACGGTGGGCTGTTGCTGCACGTACTGTACAGCAGGCTGTGGCTGGGTCTGTACATATTGTATGGCAGGCTGTGGCTGGGTCTGTACGTATTGTATTGCAGGCTGTGTTTGCTTCTGTTGTGGGGCAGTCTATGTGTTGCCTCTGAGTGCATTCAAGGCAGCCTTGGGAAATGTGGTGACTGCCATTATTTGACTGACAGGTGTAGCTAACATGACTGTGTCTGGTGTTTCCTTTTTCTTGTTAAGTTTCTGTTGCACCAATTTTGCAGCTTCATTCTCTATAGCTAGGTGTCTATCCTTTTCCTTTTCCTGTTTCTTTTTGCAGAAACGGATAATATGATCTTGTATCTCAGGCCATGGTTTTGCTTCCATTGCTACAATTCCATCCAGCTTGTCCTGAATGTCATTTGGGAGCCCTCTCTTTACCACGTGGTAGAAAAGCCTACTGTTACCTCCCGCCGTGCTCCCTTTGTCTCCTATTTTGTGATCCCGTTTTTCCTTCAGTTTTGAGATGTAATTAGCAGGATCCTTATTTGGTTGCCGTGTCTGTGACATGAGTGACCCAATATCCGGGGTATCTGGAAACTTTCTACGTATTTCGGTCCAGACGTGTGTTCTTATTTTGTTAAATGTGTCTCCACTGTATTGTGTCTCTGTTATAGTTATTTTGTTATTGCTGGCACATTTTTAAAGATGTCTTCTGCTGCTTCTCCCATGATGGAGATGAGCAGACTCTTCATATCCCCTATTCCTAAATTGGTACCTATAGTGTTCTTTTCCAGGGCCGCTAACCATTTGCTAGCGCCCTCTGTCAAGGGGGTTGGGGGGTGTTTATTCAAATTTTCTTTATCCATTTGGCTCCACAGTCACAGCAGTTGGAGGAGTAGGAATAGTTGGTTTAGGGGTAATAGTATTATTATCAGTAACAAGTTTGCCGTGCCAAGAAATAGTAATATGCCATCAAAGTATCCCCAGACCACAATACAAAAATGCAATAACTGGGTCAGAATTAAAGGTCATGGAAAAAAAAGTTAAATAATTGTGCTAAGATTGAAAATAAACATTCGCTGAGAAGGGAAGATTTATTAATGTAGAAGGTAAATGTTGAGTTTAAATTTGGCTCAACAACACATGCTAGGCAAAAAATGATAGTGAAGGCAAATATTTTTTGCGACCCATTTGACCTTTTATCTAACCCCTGGTAAATAGTTTTTAACTCTCATTATTTGCACAAAAATTCTCCAATAAATAAGCCCCAACCCACCTTTCAAAATTATTTACACATTTGCAACTCTTTGAATTCTTAAGGAAATGCACATCCTTCGTGTGTGTCTCTGAGGGGTTAAAAACAAACATTTGCAATGCAATCGGTCTCGCATATGGGACCTTATATGAATTTAGCTATGCCGCACATTAGCCTGGGTGCTGAAACATCTACTGTTCTTTAGGAGGAAAGTAAGCACCAAACTGCGAGGTATGGGAAAACATGGTGAGAAATATTGCCTTTCAGCGAGAAATGGTATAGTCCATAGTTCTAGTGACCTATGGTACAACAATAACATGTATTTATTTACAGTATTTCTCTATAGCACTGCTTCCCCAGTAGGTATTTGAGTGCTTTACATAGAAATAAAAAAGACACAGAACTTTACATAGAACTAAAATGTGTTATGTTACACTATACTCTGTTATGCTACCATACAGAGAGAAACAAGAGACAGATGGACAGATGGAGAAAAGAGACAGATAGGGCGGCAGTGAGAGAAACAAAAGACAGATGGGTGTGTGAGACGGGAAGAGTGAGACCGAAAACACAGATGGGAGAAATATAGATGCAGATGTAAAGAAACAAGAGATTTTAAGGACAGAGAGCGAGATAGGGCAACATGGGTGGATAGGTAAGGTGAGAGAGCACGAAAGAAGGGAGCGATAGAGATGAAGAGACAAGGTGAGTGGGTAAGGTGAGAGAACAAGAGAGAAGGGGCGAGAGAGATACGAAGATCCAGGGCAGGAGGCCGTTCTTTCTCCTACAACTCTTCTAAGCTGTGGAACTCTCTCCCCCTCCATTTAAGGTCCAATCCCAATTTACCAACCTTTCGCAAACAATTAAAAACCTTTCTCTTTAGCTAAAAATTACCTACCCCCCAGTGATCTACTTCAGCAGAAGGTTCATTCTATTCACTAGCGCCTGGACGCCTGGACGCCTCAGGGCAGCTGTTCGCGCTCTATAAAAATTATTTTCATTTCATTTCAAGAGACAAGGTGAGTGGGTAAGGTGAGAGAGCAAGAGAGAAGCGAGCGAGAGAGATGAAGAGACAATGTGAGTGGGTAAGGTGAGAGAGCAAGAGAGAAGGGAGCGAGAGAGATGAAGAGACAAGGTGAGTGGGTAAGTTGAGAGAGCAAGAGAGAAGGGAGCGAGAGAGATGAAGAGACAAGGTGAGTGGGTAAGGTGTGAGAGCAAGAGAGAAGGGAGCGAGAGAGATGAAGAGACAAGGGGAGTTGGTAAGGTGAGAGAGCAAGAGAGATGAAGAGACAAGGTGAGTGGGTAAGGTGAGAGAGCAAGAGAAAGGGAGAGAGAGATGAAACAAGGTAGGTGGGTAAGGAGGGAGAGAAAGAGAAGGAGGGAGAGAAAGATGGGGTGACTTGGGTGAAGGTATAAGACGAGGGAGCAAGAGAGAGAGCGGGAGAGAAATAAGACAACGGGTGGGTAAGATGGGAAACATCCTTTACAACACAACCATTACATTGCACTACAATTACAACACAGTCATTACATCGCAACGTCCTTTACAACGCATGTCACTGCAACTCAGGCATTACAACAATTGACACTACATCGCATGACACTACTTCGCATGTCACTACAATGCATCCATTACAACGCATACCATTACAATGCATAGTACCCCTACACTATCCAAAACTTACCCTACTGTTGCACCCCTGGAGTTAGAATAGTAATTTTACCCTACACTATCCAACACCTACCCTACTGTTTCACCCCCTGGAACGAGAATATTAATTTTTACCCCTACACTATCCAACACTTACCTCACTGTTGCACCCCCTGGAGTTAGAATAGTAATTTTGACCATTATACTATCTAATATTTACAATGCAATGTAATGGTATGCGTTGTAATGGTATGCGTTGTAAATGTATAATGCGATGTAATGGAATGCGTTGTAAAGGTAGTTTCTAAAAATGCGATGTAGTGTCATGCGATGTAATGGAGTGCATTGTTAAGGTAGTTGCGATGCAAAAACTGCATTGTAAAGGCATGCGTTGTAAATGTATGCGTTGTAACGTCATACATTGGGTAAGATTCAAGATAAATAGAGAGGGAGGGAGAGAGATATTGCGCAAAAAGGGTGGGTGGGTAAGATAAGAGATAGAGGAAGGGCAAGAGTGAGGTGAAAAGACAAGTGCAGGGGTAAGGTGAGAGAGACAGAAAGAGGGGAGAGAGATGATGAGACAAGGGATAGGGAAAAGTTAGAGGGAGGGAGAGGAGAGCGAGATTGGGAGACAAGGGTGGAGTGGTAAATTGAAAGCGGAAGAGGGAGAATGGTAGAGCGAGATTTGGAGAGAAAGAGGTGCTGAGAAAGAGCGCGAAGAGGGGAGTGACAACGACCCCCTCTCCTAGCTGGGGAGAAAGATTATATATAACATTAATAAAGATTACAATAAGTCAATTTTAACGAAAGAGTGTTATTTAAAAGATCTTAAATACCGCCTGTGTGGACCACCGTTTGAGGCTGAATGATGAAGTACACAGACCACGGCCCGGTAACGCCCCTGCGACCCCTGGACAGATCTGATTCATTTGCAGAAATGCAATTCATTTTTAGTGACCGAACACAGGGGCTCAGACATGAATTATGCAATATTGCCAGTGACGTCCTCTTCAAATTGCTTATAATATTGTCCCACATTAAAAGTGGGGTTTTTTGAGAGCAGGTCAAATAACGTGCCAAGCTGATGAGTCAAAAATTAGCATATTTCTCTCTATTCCCGCTACACCGAAATGCATGTCATTTAAATGTAGAGCGAATTACTTCAAAAAAGCGAAAAAACAAGGAAGTCCAGGGAAGGGAGCAGGAGTGCAAGGCAGCAGGTTCAACACACGCCATAGCTGCATGTATATGGCCCCAATAGTTCCCGGCATTTCCTGGTGTGCATCCTGCAGTTTCTCTGATTGGAGTACAGTCGTCAATGTCCTCCAATCAGAGAGCTCCTTGAGGTGCACAGTTCAGAATCCAAAACGATGAGTAAACGTTTTGGATTCCGGATCCAGGCAGAAGTGCGATGGGAAGGCGCGACCCCCTTTCCACAACTCCACGCACCCCCTGGGGGCCACGCCCCACAGATTGAAGACCCCTGTTCTAGGGGCTGATACTTTCATAGATGTATGCAAGGTGGGGTCATAATCACGTGCGTATTTCTGCCACACCTTGAGACTGGCTGCCATATAGGCATAGTCCCAATCTTCTTATTCCTCTCTATGCATGATGTAGTCTTGTGCTGTGGCCAAATGTTGGGGGTGAAAGGACCCTCCCCTTGGCCAAGGAAATGTTTCTTCGCTAGTGCAGTCAGCCAAATTAACAGAGAAAGGTGTGACGTGAAATTAAGAAACCTCTCTCAGTGTCACCATTTCATCAGGTGTTAAGTTGGTATATGGGGATGGGCTTTGTCTGTTGAGCAGAATCATACTGCGTTTATTTCTCTGTCTGACAGAGCGTAAGGATGCTGTTCCTGTGACATCATCTAGGGCCCGATGTAGGTAATCTAAGATTACCGATTCATAAATACCGAATCATACCGATTCAATATTTATGAACAGGCAAATGGGATGTAGGTAATTTTACCGAAATAATTACCGAATCGGTAAGTTTTGGTAATTACCCAATCGGTAAATACCGATTCAGTAATTGCCATTTATTCCTATGGGCCTGGATGCCCATATGAATGAATGCCAATTACCGAATCGGTATTTATACGATTCGGTAAAAGGGGGAAACATTGAAGGGTGGCAGGGTGTCACTTTGACACCCTGTTGCACCCCTCAATTGTGTCTGGGTGCACATGTTGCAGACATACATGCCCTAAGGCCATGTATCTCTGCAAAATGGCACTGATCGAAAAGCAAAAAAAATGCTTTTTCCAAGGTTTTTATTATTTACCACTAACTACAAGTTGGTGGTAAATAACGAATCCTAAAAGGGGAAAAGCACTCATTTGAGTGCTCCCTACATAGCAAAATCGGTAATTTACCGATTCGGTATTTTAAGGAATCAGTAATTTACCGATTCCTTAAAATACCGATTCGGTAAATGCCCACCTACATCTCATTTTCCAAATACCGGTCGGTAACGGCCGAAATTACCGAATTTCGGCCGATACCGACCAGTATTTGCCTACCTACATCTGGCCCATAGTGTGCAATCCGGCCTACCATGCATCCCTAACTCTTTACATTTTTTTATTTCTGTCCTTTTCCTTTTTTTTCGATTTTGCTCCTTGTTCATGGGACAGTGCTTCTGTGTTGACCTGTAGATTGCGAACGGTGTTCTTATCAATAGTAGGGGCAAGCATCTGGGAAGTACTCGGAATGTGCTCTTCAGTCCTACTTGCTTCAGTCACACCCTGTGTCATCTCATGAGTGTTTCCATGCAGTGTCGGCTGGGGCTGTGTATCTGGCCCTGCACCATCATGAGACTTTGTGATGGACACATCGTTTACTACCCTTGTTAGGTTGTTAACCTGGTGAGATACTTGTTCCAGTTTCGTCGACACACGCCTTAGGGAGTCAGTATCACTAGGGAGGCTGGGCAACGGTTTGTCTGGTATCATATCAGTGCTTGGATCACCAAATAAGATGCCATTGGGACTTGTATCCATATCCAAGGCACCTCTCCATTTATAGTAAGGGGCCTGAGAATATGCATCATCAAGCAGGACCTGTTCGTTATCCGTAAACGCATGTTAGTCGTTGGTTGATCCAACAATATGGGTCTGTCCTTATGTTAGGAAAGAGGGTGCTAGGGATGATTTCGTATTCAGTTGAGATTGTGGATTTGGGCGGTTCTGATCTCTAGTATGGGACAAAGTGTTGGGGTGAGTGGGGTTCGCTGGCTTTGGAGCCGAGCAAGAGCTATGCTAAGGGGACTGTTGTGATTTGATAATCCATTGTGCTATTTCTAGTTTTGTAATTATTTGGTGCTGGTCCTGCCTTTCAGTCCCATATTCTGCATGGAAAAGTAGCTGTAGGTCGTCAGGCGGGGAGAAGCGCTGCTCGCCACTGGAGGGTGTGTGAGGATTAGGGTGTGAGGTGTGCAAGGTGGAATACGAAGCAGTTGACATTTTATCGCAGTCTTCATTGTCATCTAATTCCTGTGCTAGACTGTTGTTGGCTGGTGTCATTTTGTACACAAGGTGTGCGTCAATCTGACTGGGCAATCCTGTGAAGTTCTGGGCAGTGAGGGATGGTGGTGTTAAGGTGTGATCCATTGATTGATCGCTTTGTGAAGGAGGGGTGCCTGGTGACCATATGCCAAAGTGGCCAACTGCTGTTTTGTCATTGGATGTGGGCGCTAACTCTGCCTGACTTGTTGTTTCAGTATACAACCCATCTGGAGTTCCAGTATCTGGTGCTGGCTCTAGGGCAGGGTACAATCCTCCTATTTGATACGCTGGTGGAGGGGCATTGGGCATTGCTGTGTGCATCATAGCAGGGTGCTCCTGCGCATTGTCTTTGAAAATACGCCAGCGATCTAGGGTAGCTTTCCTCTTTAGTAACTTGGTGCCGGAGTACTTAGTGTTTGGAAGGTGTTAGCATGATCTAGTATAATTCTGTCAAAACTACCGTCTGAGGGCAATGGGTGGCTCATATTTTTTGTGAGTTTGTGAAGTTCTCTACAATGTTTAAGTATGCGTTAATCCTGCCCACCGAAAGTTTTTAACATATGCTGTAGAGGCATGGCCATAGTGACGTAGTTTGATGTGTAAACGCAAGATACATCTTTTATTGGAAGGGGGTGTTGCTGTGAAACACATTCTACCTATGCTTTTCTCTCTTAGTGGCTGGTGTTGAGATCTGGTATATTTTCTTCTCCTACAGCCTAATGGACAAGGAGGTATACGCCATTCTGTATGTCGTACTTCAGTGCTGGAGTGCAACCAGGGAAGCGGAGCTGGCCGCCAAAACAGGCGTCAGCGATCTTAGTCTGAAGTGGGTTTCTCAGCCAAAAGCTTGATAGAATGGTGGGGTCCTCCCAGCCTTTGGAGTCGTAAGATAAAATATATATGAAAGCTGGTGGTTGTTTTATATACTGTTGAACTCAATATTCTACTCATGGGGACACTAGTGTGGGAGTGATACGGAATAGGCCTGAGGGGAGCAGTGTGGTTACTGCGGGGAGAAGCGCACCCTGCTTATGCTTTCCCAGACTAGTTATCGGAATTGCTGGGATGTAGGTCTTGTATAAGTTCGTCTCATACGGCATCAATAATGATAAGGTATATTATCAGTCTTAAATCCAATTCCTCTGGTCCGGTGTATACTCCCTCAGGGGAAAATCAGGGAATTGGAAAATGTTGCTGAAAAGAGCGGTAATAATTTTACTTTGTAGTGGGTTCCGTGGCCGCAAAGTGGTCAATGTGGTCGGTATTTCTAAACCTGGAGATATTAAGCGAATACGTACGTAAATTTAATCAGGTGTTTTGTGCACAGAAGTGCCCAATACTCTATTTTGGAATTTGGTATTCAATGGACCTTTGGTCGTGGAGGGTAGGTGGTGCAGGAGTATATCAGGAGATATTATTTTTTATTGCGCTTTGGTGCTCACGTTTTTGATGTAATGGGGTAAGCAAATGCTGGTGCTATGGAGAGTGTGATCTGCCGTGTGTGACTGTAGTCAATATATAGTAAGAAGGACAGTACTTGTTAAGGGTGTCACATGGACAAAGCAAGAGGGGTGACCATCTGAAAGACCTGTGACGTGATTGTTGATCAGGTATATCGTGATTTGAGGTGGGGTATTGTTCTGGGAGTTGTCGGTCATTCCCTTATATTGAGTTGGAGCAAGGGGTTGGGCTTGCAAGGGCAGGTAGGGGCACAGAGTCTAGTGAATACTCCTGCAGGAGTGCCCTTAACAGGGGTGACGGGTTGTCTAGCAAGTGTGTGTGGTACAATGAAATGCAAGAGGCGGAGGCGGAGAGTGTGGGGGAGGCAGGTGCGTCGAGCTATGGGAAAGAGGCTGCTTCAGGTGAAACTTCTGAATGTGTGGAGTTTAGAGAAGACTCCCCGTCAGTGATAATCACAATTGGGGAGGTAGCGGAATGTTCAGAAGGACCGGATTGTTCAGAAGGAGCGGAGTGGGGAGTGGATGTGGTGGAAGAATTAGGTAAGTGGTCTGGACAAAGCAGGTAAGGACCAGTGGTGTCTGAAGATAGTGAGAGAGACGTGCGTGCATGTGAGGCAAGAAGGTCAGTCAAGGATAGCATAGAGAAGCAGACTTGGATGTTGAGGGTGAAGGTGACCCCCAGAATTTCCCAAGTGGTGGAGAGGATGTCACTCTGATGTAATGTAAGGGGAATGATTTCATTAAAAGTGAAGTTATAAATGGTTATAGCAGTGACGTGCACTAAATGGATAGTGAAATTGATGATACCTGGAGGGGTGTTGGACATAACGGTCAGAAAGGGCGCGGTGAAGATGGCAAGGAGCGTATGAGGAATACTTCCACCCCGTTTGGCTAGCAGTTGGAGTAGCATATGGTTGACAAACAAATTGGGTTAAAGGGGGTGGTGAAGGAAGGAAAGTGATGTGGGAAAAGGAGGCTATATGAAAAGAGCAGGAGTTAGGAGGCACTACCTGGCGGGGTTGCAGGCTAGGGCGTGGGGAGACGTGGTAGTGAAACCCAGACAACTTCTAACTAGCAGCCTTGACACTCAGCTAGGGGGTGTGAAAGCGTCAAGGGCAGCAACATGTACACTTCTAAATGGTGGCCTTGACACCCAATGAGGGTGTGTGTGAAAGTGTCAAGACAGAAACAGGAGTGGCAGAGGCTGGGATATATAAAGAGCAGCTAGGCACTGTGTTATTAAAAGACCAGCAGGAATGCAACAAAGCAAAGACAGTGAAACATGAAACATGAAAAAGAAAGACAATGAATTTTAAACAGGACACATTAATGAAAAATGAATGATGAGGCAATAAAGATGATGCATTCTGAAGAATAGAAAAGCATAAATATTGTACAGTCACAGACCTAGATATTGTCTCTCACTACGAGGAAAGCGAGATCAGAAAACAAGCGGGGGAGAGATACCCAGACGAGAGAGCACAGAGGAGAGAGAGAGAGAGACAGAGAGAGGCCACAGGATGGGCAGGGCAGAGGTGGGGATGGGAATCAGAAGAGCAGAGAGTGTTATAGTATAAAGGGAGAAGCTTTGTAAGGCGACTGAAGAGCAGCGTATATTGTAGGAGGGGGAAAGAGGTCCGTAGAGAAAGAAGGACACAAGAAGAAATAAGAAAGGGATGGAGAAAGGGCTGAGCGATGACAGCACGACTGTGGGGAGCCACAGAAGGGACAGGCGAGTGGAGGCTGCAAAGTAACCACAAGAGTGCTTCAGAGATCAAGTAACCACTTCCCCTTTCTGTGCCAGTGAACTGCACAGTCAAAAAATGAGTTTCAGAGAAAGATTTTATTTTTTATTTATTTATTTATTTTTAGGATTTATTAAGCGCAAACAATTGCCCGCAGGCGTCTCGGCGCTGTACTGTATTACTCACCTATATAATATTGGGGATGTTTTCAGAGGTTAAATAGCCAAGTTTTCAGTTTCTTCCTGAAGGACATTAGATTTGGACTTGATCTTATGGTTTGTGGGAGAGAATTCCACAATCTTGGGGCGGCAACTAGGAAACGTCTGTCTCCCCAGTTGACCAGCCTGGTCCGTGGCACTACCAAGTCATTCTGTCCTGCTGATCGTAGCATTCGAGTGGGAGTGTATGGGACAAGATGGTCGCGCAGGAATTGAGGTGCTTGATGGTGTAGTGCCTTGTAGACGATACATAACGTCTTAAATTTAATTCGATTCCTGACAGGAAGCCAGTGAAGACTCCTCAGAGATTCTTGTATTGGCTTAAATTTGGGGATGTTAAGGAGAAGTCTGGCTGCCGCATTTTGGATTGTTTGCATTTTCTTAATTATCCTGATTTGTGCATTTGCAAACAAGCCATTGCAATAATCCAATGCTGATAGAACCAAAGCGCTGACCAGTGTCTTACCCACATTGGTAGGAAGAAAAGGAAGGATTTTCCTAACCAGACGTAACTTGTAAAACGCCGTAGAGGCCGCCTGATTGGCGTGAGCCATGAAATTTAGCTTGTCATCAAAGATGACCCCCAGATTTCTCACTTTCGTGACTGGTTTGGGTACGGCTCCAAAAGATGATGGCCACCAAGTTGGGGACCAGCTAGGGCTGAGGTGGCCAAAGGTGACCACCTCGGTTTTGTCAGAATTTAATTTCAGACAGTTTGCTGACATCCATTTTCCAATGGCCAGCATACCTGTCTTGAAATTTTCCGCCCCTGTTTCCCCATCGTTTCTGACAGCCAGTATCAGCTGTGTATCATCCGCATATGAGGTAAGGTTCATCCCGTGCGCTTTGATGGTGTTAGCGAGGTCCGACACATATATATTAAATAGTGTCGGACTAAGGGATGAACCTTGAGGTACCCCACATGGCAGCGATAGCTCAGCGGATTCAAACTGGCCCAGTATAACTGCCTGGGATCTCTCTGCTAGAAAAGATGCTAGTAGATCTTTTGCTAGGCCTTGCACACCCATCTTTTCGACACGGTTGACCAGGATCTTATGGTCAACCGTGTCGAAAGCAGCCGATAAATCTAAGAGCACCAACAGTGCTGTACCACCTTGGTCTCTGATAAGTCGGATGTCATCTGCTGCTTTGATGAGTGCTGTTTCCGTTCCATGATATTTGCGGAATCCAAATTGTGTTTCGTCGAGCAGATGGTGTTGCTCGATGAATTCCGCAAGTTGATTATTCATGGCTTTTTCAACTATCTTGGCAAGGAAAGGTAAGTTCGCTATAGGCCTATAGTTTTTAAGTTCTGTTTTGTCCAATCCGGGTTTTTTCAGGAGGGGTTTAAGTAAAGTTTTTTTAAACTGGTTTGGGAAGATGCCTGTGCAGAACATGAGATTGATTATTTGGGTAATAACTGGAATAACCGTATCCAATATTGAACGAAGAGTATTTAAAGGACAGGGATCCAAGGCTGATCCAGATTTAATTGTTTTGATAATGTCAAAACAAGAAAAATTATTACTTGGAGATGGAGTGTTTATTTTTCAAAGCATTGGTTATCACCTTGGTTGAAGGCTGAAAATATGTCATTCACTTTGATGATACGACACTTACAGATAAAAAGGATTTTAATGAAAGAGAATAATGTTACACCCAATCCATGCAAAACAAAGTCATTAAGAGAAGAGAAGGAAAGGAATGCACACATTGAAAACGGCCCTGATCAAGAAGGTACAACCATAATGAGCAAATCACAATATAGTCAAAAAAGAACTTGAATAAGAAAAGATACAGATGAACTAAAAGGAACGTAAATGTGGGAGAAGGCAAACTTTGATATAAAACCACTCAAACCTGGACAGCAAATCAATTATTATTGCAATAATGTCACAACCAGTCGACCAATTACAAAAGCAATATAACCACAATGAGGACTTGCACCTACAATATAACCACAATGAGGATTTGATTCTGGAGGCACAATAAAACCCAATTTAATAACAACCAGGACTTGAACCTGGTCTCGGACTCAAACCGAGGACATCATCTTCGGACTCAGACCCAGAACATCATCTTTGGGCTCAAACCTGGAAACCCACAAAAAATGTAACCACAAGACGCACTTAATCAAAAACGACACTGTACCATCTGAAGCAAAAGGCGAGAACCATGACCACACACAGAAGTAGAGGGCAATAATCATGGCAAGACAGACCGCTACAGGGTACCGAGGAGCAGGCAGAGACACCCTTGAGGGCGCACCTTTCTCAAACAGGCACCAGAGGCCAGAGTAAATTCAAGGGAGGAAAAAAGAAAAATGTCCCTGACTTACCCAGCAGACTGTGGTGGTGAGAGGCGGGGGAGTTCGGGGGCACTCTCTGTCTGAGTGTCCCAGGTTTGCCGCAGGCAAGAACAGTCCGCAGGAGGGCTTCGTGGTGGCCAGCTGATGAAGGGCAAATATTTCCCTTCTGTGGTGGTCAGATGCCAACTAAACACTGCTTGTCTAAAAATAATGAACACGGTTGTGAAACAAAGGTCTTAAGTTGAAGTGGCACTTTTATTCATCAAGTCATTAAGACAGCAGAAAGAATATATGCATCAATTCATTAGTTTAGAAAGAATCTTAAAAACCACAATTTCAATCGGTCAGAAATAGCAACAGGAAATGCATATTCATAACGTGCAAGTGCCTAGAAGGCAAACCTTAAATGAGAAAACTAACCATGCAAGAATTACAATTTCAAGATATATTAAATGCAATGAATTGGGTGTGGATGAGAAACCGAGAATAAGTGATTAGACTAAAAAAAGGAAAATGTTTTAAACTAGATTGGGTTCTACCACCTGAGAGCAGGCTTTGAAGGCCCAATGGCAGATATACGGCCGGCCGGTAACCCAGCCTATGCATGGCAGTGCAGAAGAGTTCTGTGCTCGATCTGGGGTGCAGGTCTTATATACCGGTTCAATGTAGAACTGTTAAACCACATTGACGCAGGTGCCTGAGCGCAAGCCTACAGTTGTGTAGCTAAAACCCTGAGAACACAGAAGTGGTATCATAAGAACACAGAAGTGGTATCGCAGTCTACCAGGTGTTCGATCGGGGAGTCGGAAAAGCTTGACCACAAATTATTAACAAACATTTTTTAACGTAAGTTTCATGGAAAATATATAAGAAAGCGGAACTGTTATCATGGCAAGGTGCTGTTTTTGGTTTTGTTTGAGCAAGCTTGGGAAATTTCATAATATAAAAAATAAAGCAAACAATACTTATGAAATTAAGAGAATTTACCAGCTGGTCCTGTGTGTGGCTGAAATAGGCTATTCTTGTAATTGTGGAAAGTTTCTGTGGTTGTCCAAGCTGCCTCGCAGTGTTGGGCACAAGAGAAATGCATGTTTGAGAATATTGGGGCCTAGTAGATTTTATTATTGAAGAGGATAAAATGAGGCAGTGGGCTTTGGCTTGGGCTTATATGCAGATGTATCAAGGGATGTTTGAGCTATTACTAAATGACTGTGAAGGTGAAAATGGTCAAGATAGTACATTTCCCAGGTTTTAGCTGGTGGGGCCTATACAGGGACCTTCATGCTGCATGGGTAGAGTAGAATGTTATGTTGAGAATTCATATGGTAAAACGTGACCCTCCTTCAGGTAGATAACACATGCCAGGAAAAATGGGACACTGAGGTAGATAGTTAGATGTGGTTGGAAGGGAAGGGCAATCCCTAATTGTACGGAAACGTGCACTGTATTTCTTGTGTTTCCGAGGTAATGGAATGATTCCACTCAGCCAAATGAAAACTGTTGCGCAATATTGAACGTATCAGACATGCAATGGGGAAAGTCCACGCTGACGGATACCTACTGGCAATGTGGGAAATGTATCTACACCTAGCTCGTCCCCAGATGGCGGGGACTTTGCTTACTGGTCAGCAAACACACCCTACCCTGTACCAACATCCGCTACAGAAGAAAACAACTCGATTAAATCAAGCTTGAGAAAACACAACTGCTGATTATTTGGCTGGGCCCAATTCAAAGACATCCTGAAAGAATTTAGACTGTTTTCTGACATGCAAGTCAATGCGATTGGGTCCATACCTTTCTTCACCGTGTGGACAAACGCGAACACTAGCTGGTTGCAAATACCCAGATGTGAAATGATGAAAATGATGAACAGTATTTAGCTTACCCTTAATGCAATCAAGGAAAACTAAGAGACATTAGTTTCATTGTGCTGCAACATAGGTATGTTTGGGATTGATGACCGCAATAGAGGGAGGGGTGTGTGCCAAGATCAGTGCGTCCTTGTTACACGTTCATCCAAGGCAATGACATGAACAATGGGCTCCAAATCTTGCCATCTAAGCACTGGCATCATTTACAAACCGACAAGCGTAAGGAGGGAGGTGCCACTGAGCAGGACTGGTACATTGATTGGTTGTCTTGGCTCACCCGGTGAGTGACAGGACTGTGTAAGTCATTGCTGCATATTCTCATTTTTTGCACTGTTCTTGTGAGGTTTCCAACAAGTGGGGGTTTCCTGCGGTAAAAACCCAGTCCTCAAATTAGGTAGAATGCAAACAACTAGGGAAGTAGTAATACTTAAAAAAGAAAGACAACAAACCCCTAACAATGTGACTGTCCTGAAATATAGGATAAATGATGCAGCTAAAAATTCAGGGAGAATGTTAATATTGATGTTGATGTATGCAATGATACCTGTATGTACACAAACAAAATCAAATCACTGTTGTCAAAATCATCCGGTATGACCTCTCCATCAGCCCCGAATCAGCAATACATAGTCAGTCAGGCCATGGGACCTAGGCCTGAGGCTAATGATTAACAGATCACAGTTGTGATGGCATCTAACCATAAGGACAAATGCGTGAACAGGAAAAACCCAGATTAGTCCCACAGATAGGCAGTTACACCACAATTGTCTGGGGAGACTGACCCCAATAAAATTCACATGGCCGAAGGGGGGCACTTTCCCAAAACACTGTAAAGTTCAATGCCACATCAAGGTAGGAAACCTCAGCCAATCAGAACACAGCACACACAGCACATGCAGTGATTACGAGCTTCCCATGCCAGATATCTGGGCACATTACCCACTGGCCCTCATTTTTTCCACGCAAGTTTAAAACCCACCTACCTTGTCATCAGATGGGCATGATTTATGGATCCATGACTACGCCTACATTCCTCTCCCAAAACAGGATCTATGAATTGTTTTGTGATGCTCTAAGAAATGTATATAAAGATGTGCAAAAATATTCTACCTTGAGACAGACCTCAGACCGCCACTCTGTAACTGTGCTCCCTGCTGTATTGTTTCAATAAATTAACAGTTTCTGTTTTGCCAAATCAAGATAAATGTATATTCAAGCAACACAGATGTGGCTGTTTAGAGGAAATGCTCAAAGTGTAGCTGTCAGCCACCCCAAATGTGTATTGGAGACAGGCTGTCAAGCACACAGATCAGTAAGTGCCGAGAAATGTCCACTTTCCAAAAGTGGCATTTCTAAAACAGTAATGTAAAATCTAAATTCACCATTAAGAAGGATTTTCATTACCACTCCAAACATATGAAACATGAAAAAACTACTCATCTCTGATCAGGAAATACAGCTTAAAAGTGAATGAAGGAATTCCCAAAGCTAGCCTATGAGAGAAGTAGGCCTCACAGTAGTGAAAAACAAAATAGGGTGTCACTACCAGGAAATGCCAAACAGAAAGGTACATGTCCTACCTTTTACGTACATACATAGCACCCTACCCTTAGGGTTACTTAGGGCCTACCTTAGGAGTGACTTATATGTAACAAATCTGAGTTTAAGGTTTGGCAATTAGTTTTAAATGCCAAGTCGAAGTAGCAGTAAACTGCTCACACAGGCACCTCAGTGGCATACCTGAGACAGGTCTGAAAGCCTACTTAGGTGGGTGCACAACGAGAGCTACATGCCCACTAGTAGCATTTGAAGTACAGTTTGTGGGTATATGGAATAGTACTTTACAAGGGACTTACCAATACATCAAATATGCCAATCAGAGGCCCTATGGCGCCACAGTGGACTTTAAAACAGATACGTTGGGCCCAAACAGGGAAAGTGCTCCATATTACATTGAATGCTCTGCGCCAAGGCAGCCACTATCTTGCACTACCCCCACGGCAGCACATTCAAGTGAAAAATGGAGTGGCTTTGAAGCAGCCATCCATGTTTCGATGGGCAGGTGACAACTCGCCTGCACTTTTAAGAGAGATCCCCTTGCATGCGAGTGCAGTGAGTGACTACACTTGCCAGCAAGGGGATGTCTGGGAGTCCATAGGACTCCCTTTCCCACCTCCAGAGGCCCACCTCCCGACAACTTCTTTACCTCTGCACCTGTGTCTATAACATAGCTAAAAAACGGTGTTGGATCTAGCCCTGATCTCTTGACTGGGTGAGAGTATTCTGCTTAATTCAGAGACTCTGTCCATCACCACCCCTTGTTGTAAATATTATTGTCCACCCTAAGCGTGGAAGGGTATACTCAGATGTGAGTCCCTTGCTCATTGCACCATCAGGATTCAAGCAAGCCGGGCCGAAGACGGCTGAAATGCCAGAAACCGGTCCCCGGAAGCTTGTTTCCTTCCCAGTGTAAGAATTGGCTTTTGTAGTCTGGTCTGCCCTGTTCCCATGATGCACTGGGCCAGGGACAGACTAATTTGCATACAGCCAGGTTCTGAAACTGGGATGGTGCAATGAGCTAAAAAAAGGTGTTGGATCTAGCCCTGATCTCTTGACTGGGTGAGAGTATTCTGCTTAATTCAGAGACTCTGTCCATCACCACCCTTTGTTGTAAATATAATATAGCTCGGGCAGAGAGGGAAAAGGATTCCCCCACCCCAATGCATAACACTTCTAGTGACAGTGCTGGTGCTATATGTGCGCCAACGTTCGCTGTACTACAGAAAGGAGTGTACAAATGTCTGCGGCTCTTTCTGTAATCCCAAAGTGCCCCACGGGTGGATAAAGTGGACAAACATGCCAGTTGCACCCCCCCCCCGGCATTTTTCATAATACGGCCACAGGTATACACCAATATCATCATTATTAGAGTAGAAGCACATGCACTTTAGCACTGGATAGTAGTGGTAAAGTGCTCAGAGTCCAATTGTTGTTTTTGCATTTATCACCCCGAGTGGGACGGGTATGCTCAGACGTGAGTCCCGTACTCTACAGGCCACTGGAATCAAGCTATCCTGGCTGATGACGGCTGATAGCCAGAAACCGGTCCTAGGATGCTTGGTTCCGGTCCAGGAAAGACATGGCTTGGCAGTTCGGGCTGGACTGTTCCCATGAGGCACAGGGTCAAGACTGATTTGCATATGGTCATGTCTGAACTGGGGTGGTCTGGTGAGCAAAATAACGATGGATTAAACCCAGATCTGTGACTGGGTGTGAATGTTCTGCCATTGTGCAACATTCCGTCCATCAATTGTTGTTTTTGCATTTGTCACCCCGAGTGGGACGGGTATGCTCAGACACGAGTCCCGAGTTCTCCAGGCCATTGGAATCAAGCTATCCTGGCTGATGACGGCTGATAGCCAGAAACCGGTCCTAGGATGCTTGGTTCCGGTCCAGGAAAGACATGGCTTTGCAGTTTGGGCTGGACTGTTCCCATGAGGCACAGGGTCAAGACTGTTTGCATATTATCATGTCTGAACTGGGGTGGTCTGGTGAGCAAAATAACAATGGATTAAACCCAGATCTGTGGCTTGGTGTGAATGTTCTGCCATTGTGCAACATTCCGTCCATCAATTGTTGTTTTTGCATTTGTCACCCCGAGTGGGACGGGTATGCTCAGACGTGAGTCCCGTGCTCTCCAGGCCACTGGAATCAAGCTATCCTGGCTGATGACGACTGATAGCCAGAAACCGGTCGTAGGATGCTTGGTTCGGGTCCAGGAAAGCCATGGCTTGGCAGTTCGGGCTGGACTGTTCCCATGAGGCACAGGGTCAAGACTGATTTGCATATGGCCATGTCTGAACTGGGGTGGTCTGGTGAGCAAAATAACGATGGATTAAACCCAGATGTGTGACTGGGGGTGAATGTTCTGCCATTGTGCAACATTCCGTCCATCAATTGTTGTTTTTGCATTTGTCACCCCGAGTGGGACGGGTATGCTCAGATGTGAGTCCCGTGCTCTCCAGGCCACTGGAATCAAGCTATCCTGGCTGATGACGGCTGATAGCCAGAAACCGGTCCTAGGATGCTTGGTTCCGGTCCAGGAAAGACATGGCTTGGCAGTTCGGGCTGGACTGTTCCCATGAGGCACAGGGTCGAGACTGATTTGCATATGGCAATGTCTGAACTGGGGTGGTCTGGTGAGCACAATAACAATGGGTTAAACCCAGATCTGTGACTGGGGGTGAATGTTCTGCCATTGTGCAACATTCCGTCCATCAATTGTTGTTTTTGCGTTTGTCACCCGAGTGGGACGGGTATGCTCAGACGTGAGTCCCTGCTCTCCAGGCCACTGGAATCAAGCTATCCTGGCTGATGACGGCTGATAGCCAGAAACCGGTCCTAGGATGCTTGGTTCCGGTCCAGGAAAGACATGGCTTGGCAGTTCGGGCTGGACTGTTCCCATGAGGCACAGGGTCAAGACTGATTTGCATATGGCCATGTCTGAACTGGGGTGGTCTGGTGAGCATAATAACGATGGATTAAACCCAGATCTGTGACTGGGGGTGAATGTTCTGCCATTGTGCACATTCCGTCCATCAATTGTTGTTTTTGCAGAGTCCTTAGGGCAACAGAAAGAATCTGCAAAACGTGGTAGGCAAAAGAGAAGCAATATCCTCCTCAGTGGACTCCAGGACAGTCACCACAGCTGCCCTATCCATCTTACTGAAGAGACATTCAGTGGCTGGTTTACCACACACTCTCCCTTTTATCTATTCAAACACTGTTTAGGCCGTTGATACAGGCTCCAATCCTTCTTGAGAAGGCAGCTATGGACCTTGTTGTGGCACAGATCCACTGAAGTAACCCTAATATCTTCACATGAGACTTGAGCTCCACTTTCATCCAGGTCATGTGCTTCAGGTCATTACCTAACCAACAGTCCACAGGCATGTCAGGGCTCACTGCAATGGTAAGAACACCTGAACCACCCCCACTTTCACATTAAACAAGGGCCACAGGATAGTTATTTATTTATTTATTTGTGGGTTTTTATAGCGCTTGAATCGACTCCAACTGGAGTATCTCTGCGCTTTTGGGCCAGTTAGCATAAAACAGAGGATGCGGTATTGGCTGGGACTAGATCTCATTTTTAAACAGAAGACTTTTGAGTTGTTTCCTGAATTTCAGATGTTCAGAACACAATCTGAGAGTCAGAGGTAGTTCATTCCATAGTGTGGGTCCCACTACTGAGAGTGCCTTACCTCCGTGTCTAGCCTTCTTGACACGAGGCACTACCAGTATATGACTGTTGCTGGATCTGAGAGATCTGGGGGAATATATGGAATGAATTTCTTTTCCAGGTACGTGGGGCCTTGTCCATTACGCTCTTATGTATCAGGTATGCTCAGACATGAGTCACTTGCTCATTGGACCATCAGGATTCAAGCAAGCCGGGCCGAAGACGGCTGTAATGCCAGAAACCGGTCCCCGGAAGCTTGTTTCCTTTCCAGTGAAGAATTGGCTTGGTAGTTTGGTCTGCCCTGTTCCCATGATGCACTGGGCCAGGGACAGACTAATTTGCATATAGCCAGGTTCTGAACTGGGATGGTGCAGTGAGCTAAAAAACGGTGATGGATCAAGCCCTGATCTGTTGACTGGGTAGGAGTGTTCTGATTAACTCAGATACTCTGTCCATCACCACCCCCTTTTTGTACTTATGTATCAGACAGCATATTTTGAATTTAGTCCTCTGTCGAATTGAGAGCCAGTGCAGTTTGTCAAGGAGGGGCTTAGATGCAGTTCTTGGGGGGGCATTGAGGACTAGGCGGGCCGCCGTATTTTGAATTACCTGGAGTCTGGCCAGCACTCCCTCATTGGCGGAGAGAAACAGGCCATTGCAGTAGTTGATTCGACTTAAGACAAGGGCTTGGACTAAGGTTTTCCTGAAGGAGTCTGGCAGCAGGGGAAAGACTTTGCGTAACAGGCTGATGGTGTGGAAACATGAGCCTGTAACGTAGTTGCTGTGTTGTTTCAGCGATAGTTCCTGGTCAAGTCGGATCCCCAGATTTTTGATGACCTGTTTAGGTTCTGGGACAGTTCCAAGGTCATGCGGCCACCAGTCTGGGGTCCATAATATTTTTGCCCCCCGAACAGCATGACCTCTGTCTTACTGACGTTGCACTGTAGGTAGTTAGTGGACATCCATTGTGCTACTGCCTTTATGCCTGATGAGAAGGAGCTCTTTACTTCAGCGGAGAGAGTCTTAAAGGGGAAGAGGAGCTGCGTGTCATCAGCATATGACACGGGAATGAAACCAAATTTGCGCATCACTCTTGCCAGGGGTGCCATAGATGTTAAAGAGGGTTGGGCTCAGACATGAGCCCTGTGGCACCCCTTTTGAAATCTCTACCTCCGCTGACCGATATGCACCCATGGTGACGGTCTGGGTGCGATCAGATAAAAAGCTCCTTAGCCAGGCAAGGGCTTTGTTCTTGATTCTCACGTTAGCCAACCGGTCGATCAGGATGGTATGAGACACGGTGTCGAACGCTGCCGACAGATCCAATAATACCAGGATCACTGAGTAGCCTTTGTCCTGGTACATGTGCAAGTCATCAGTAACAGACAGAAGGGTGGACTCTGTACTGTGTTTCGGCCTGAACCCAGATTGGGAGTAGTCCAGGCCGCCAGCAAGTTCGATATAGCTGGATAGGTGACGGTTGACGTGCTTTTCAGTCAGTTTCCCCAGAAAAGGTAGCAGGGAGATGGGCCTGAGATTGGCCAGTTCGGTCCATGGTGTGGAAGTGTTTTTCCTAATAGGCCTTACTAGGGCACGCTTCCATTCTCTGGGGACGGTGCCTGTGCTAAGTGACACGAGTTTCTCAATAATCGGGCATAGTATTCTAAGTAGAGTGGGCATTAGTCTGGCCGGAATAGTGTCATCCGGGCTGCGTCTTTTGATCTGCGTGATCAGTGCTGATGTCTCCTCGGGGGTGATAGGGGGGAAAATATCCAGGGTGTGTATGTTTTGCTTATGTTCTGTATCGTGTTGGACAAGGGCTATGTCAGTGATCATGACTTTATTGGTGTTGACTATTTTCTCATAGATGGTATCTATCTTATTGGTAAAAAATAGAGATATTTTGTCGCAGAGTTGTTGTGATGCCAGCTCAGAGTTTTCACATGCTACAGGTTTAACAAAGGATTGTAATACTTGGTATAGGACCCTGGGGGAGTTCCCCTGCGGCTGTGATTTGGGATGCAATATGGGTTTTTCGCGCAGTACGGATGGCTTTGTGGTAGGTGGATAGTGAGTTCCAGTAGTGGTTCCTGTCAGTCGTCAGGCGAGAGGTTCTCCATTTCTTTTCTAGTTTCCTAGCTGCTTGTTTCAGTGCCCTGAGGTCATCAGAAAACCAGATTTCTTGCTTATTGGCTGGTCGGGGTCTAAATTGTTTTAAGGGGGCTATGTACTCTATGGCAGTCCTAGATGCTATTTCGAATTTCTTGCGGGCACTTTCTATATTTTCAGAGGGGGTGAGGGAGGGTTCAGTAAATCTTTCTTTAAATGCACTTTCATTGACTTTGTGCCATTGACGCCGTTCGCTGGGAAGGGAAATTGGCCCAGAAGGGGCAAGTTTGGAGTGAGGAGTGTAAAATTCGATGATAAAATGGTCAGTCCAGCTAACCTGGATAGGGGGTAGGCATGTGACTGTAGGGGAATTAGATAGGATCAGATCTAGGGTGTGACCTGCCTGGTGTGTGGGTACCAAGTTTCGTTGTATTAGTCCTAGTAGGGATAGGTCATTTAGTACAGATTGCGCCTCCTTGCAGTCTTTCTGCTCGCTGTGAATATTAAAATCTCCTATTAGTACAAAATCCCGGTCATTGTTTACATAAGGGGCAAGGTTCTCTAGTACTGTGTTGGAGAAGTTTGTGCAAGGTCCAGGTGGGCGATAGACCAGAGCTCCCATCCGGCTTTGTTTGGGGGAAAGAGCAGATTTGAAAATCAATAATTCGATGTCTGGGGTGCTCAGTTCCGCTACTATGGAGCAGTTAATTTCCTGCCTATGTAAGATCGCGATCCCTCCTCCTATTTTTGTGGGACGGTCTAGTCTGATTATTTTGTAACCGGTCGGGATTGCTAGTGTAATGGAGGGGGTCAAATGGGGTTTGAGCCAGGTTTCAGTGAGAAAACATAAATCTGGTTCGTTAGAGGAAATTAGGTCCCATACCTCAGATGTGTGTTTGGGTAGCGACCTTATGTTGCAAAGAAGATTTTTCCTCCCAATGAGAGTGCTGGCGGTTTTATTAGTGACAATAGGGGTGGGTGTATGAACGGTGGAACACCCATTAGTGCAAACTTCCTGAATATGTATAGTGAACTGGGCTCGACAGTGGCGGCAAGAAAAAGGACCCTCCACATAAGGGCTCTCACCCGTAACACAATCGTGCATTTGTTTGACCCATAGATTTCGAAGTACCTGAGGGGAATAGGTTCTCCTGGAGGAAGGGGCGATTTCCAGGTTGAAAGTAGTAGCCCCCATGGCCCCTTGCCCCGTCCTGTCGTGGACGGGCGCAGACGGGCTGGTCTTAGGCTAGTCTTTGGCGCTGTCGAAGGGGCCCCCTCTGCGCGCAACCGCTGCGCGCTTGGGCCGACGAGGGGCTAAATAGTCCTTGGCAAAGTGGTGCTAGAGCGCTAACCGCTCGACTGCCTCGGGGTTGCTGGGCGTGTCTGGCTCTCACCTGCCCCGCCCTCCGCTCTATGGTAATGGATACCGAGTCGGACCGGGGCGGGCGAGCTTGAACACTGAGCGCAGACCAGGAAATTAGCCCCTGATGCCCCTTACAGTTCTGGGGAGTATCGTTAGTGCACAGAGGGTGAGTGAATAAAATTAGCAATCAATTTCAAATACAACGTGCAGTTATAAAATCTTTGTCAGGTGACATTCGGCGCAAGTGAGTTATTTTAAAATTAGCAATCAATTCTAAGAAGGTCCACCAGCTATTTCCGAGTGTTCCACTCTGAGGATATGGTTACCTGGCACCAAGCGGGGTCGGGAGACACTGCCACTGTGCTCCCCTTACCGCAATGAGCCCAAGCCTCCTCCCACCTAAATAGTCCTTGGCAAAGTGGTGCTAGAGCGCTAACCGCTCGACTGCCTCAGGGTTGCTGGGCGTGTCTGGCTCTCACCTGCCCCGCCCTCCGCTCTACGGTAATGGATACGGACCGGGGCGGGCAGGCTTGAACACTGAGCGCAGACCAGGAAATTAGCCCCTGATGCCCCTTACAGTTCTGGGGAGTATCGTTAGTGCACAGAGGGTGAGTGAATAAAATTAGCAATCAATTTCAAACACAACGTGAAGTTATAAAATCTTTGTCCGGTGACATTCGGCGCAAGTGAGTTATTTTAAAATTAGCAATCAATTCTAAGAAGGTCCACCAGCTATTTCTGAGTGTTCTGCTCTGGGGATATTGTTACCTGGCACCAAGCGGGGTCGGGAGACACTGCCACTGTCCTCCCCTTACCGCCCCTTAGTTACCCTCTCTGTTGTCAGCCACCACAACCTGGTGAAATGCATTAAGCTTTGGTGAAGACAGCTGACTTCTTACCATAGTCATACTGGCTCCTGTATCCCTCAAAGTCTCCACACCTTGTCCATTTATGGTGACTTGCTGCTTATAACTAGAAGGGCACATGAATCTTAGGAGCCATTTCACTGTCATCCAGGGTCACTACAGTAACCCCTGTAAACCCCCCCCCCCCGATTAACTGTGACATACTCCTCCTCCAGCATATGCAAGCCACCCCTGGAATCTTTCCTCCAGTGGCAGGTGGTGTTATTTTTGTACACTTGGGATCAACCTTCTAGTGTCCTTACCCATAGCTCTCATAGCACTTGATGGGCTTGGGAGGCTGACCCTTGTGTGGGTAGGTTTTCTCTGGGTGGCCAGATTGGGAATGTGAAGCAGAGCCTTTCCCCTGCAAGTTGTTTTGGGGGCCTTTGAAGAAATCAGTCTTTTTATCTTTCCCATCCTTCTTCCAGTAGGTACCCTGACCATGTTTTGGAAATAACCTTCCCAGATACCTTTATGGACACTTTGGTGCTAACCCAGAGATACGTCTCCTCAGCAAGCTTCCTGGAGTCAGGAAGCTTGCTATCAATCAGGTGTTGGCACCGCTCTAGAAAACAAGTATCAAGAATGTGCTCCTTTAAAAACATGTTGTGCAACCCTTCATAGTCATTAACTTTGCTGCACTTTACCCAGCCCTTCAGTGCCTTACCAGCATAGTCCAAGAAATCCACCCATGTTTGTGTAGAGAGTTTGTGACTGTTAGACGTATTAGAGAACATGTGAGCATGTATGAGAACTTCTCCATTGTAATATCTCCACCTTTACTAATGTAGAGAGGTGTATTGTGCCTTCGGTGATTGATTATGTACCAGGGGCTATTATAAATGTACTGCCCTCTGGACAGCAAGAGTCTATGAATTGGTGGGCGGGATGGTGGTCACTTGTAGGGACTGATCAGTATAACAGCTCCTTGTTTTCTTATCCTGTAGTCCTCCCTTCTATCTTGCTATTTACAGAGCGACAGAGCGGGGCCTCCATATCCTGAGCATGGTCCAGGTGAGGTGAGGTCCAGTCCCCGGTCAAGCTGGGTGAGCATATTATAGTTTTACTACTTTCTAGAAATCTTTGAAGGAACACAGGAAGCGACTGAAAAGCTTATATTTGTCTATTTGATTTGTTGTAGATGCCATCTGCATACTTTGACGCGGAGGATCAGTTTTCCACTGGTTGTATTTTTTTCAATTTATTAATGTTATTATATTCATGAATAACAGTAAAAACTTTTTGTTACATATATTTTCCACTATTCGATCACTTGTATATGCAGTAGCAATTTAGTAGAGCAGAAGCCCTGAAGAAAGCCTAGGAACTTATAGCCCGTTTGACTGAAACATGTCGGCTCATTTTGGCAGTAATTTTTTCAAACTGCGTTTTACACGGTTCTGTTTTTAGTTAGGGGTTGTGTCCGGGGTCTAATAAAGTTTCTCCATGTTAGGGCACGCCACCCTATTTTAACTCACCACCTCACATATTTTGGGGTTTTGCACTGCTTCTATCCTTTCAGTGGTCAGTTGCTCACTGGATTTTTCAGAGTGAATGTGGGCAGTACTCAGCCTAGTACCTATCGGTATGGTGTTCTCTATGATCAAGAAATACACCGCCCTTTGAGCTGGTTGACCAAATGATAAAACTGATCATCATGAAGAGTTGATGGTTATCCGGACATCGCGAAAGGCTGATTCCTACCACATAACACATGTAATGTCTTTTTTGTCGTTTTTTAGTACCTTAAGTTCGTGGCTTTTTCTGTGAGTTACAGGCAACACTTTACCTTAGAGAGAGTGTGATTAGCCAGCCACAATTTGTGGCTTCTAGACCCCTGGTTTGTTGTGTTGTTTACATACAGTAAGCCAATGACATAGTTCATATTCAAAATATGGCCCATCTAGGTTAGTAGAGGTGGAAGTAAGAACTATATCTCTTTTAGAGTGTTTTCCTGAGATGTTTCAATACATTTTAAGTTTTTTGGGTGTACAGTAGGGGAACCAAAATGCTTACTTGGTATATCATGCCTAGCTTCTGAATTGAATACAGCTAATGTCTAACACAGACATGTATTTATATCAGTAACTGTTGTGTTATATTAATTGTATACTTATTACGGGGTCAAAAGTCATATAACAATGTCCTGTGATGTCACTGAGGGTTAAAATATGTGTGATGTCAGTTCCTCTACCCCATATATTTTGGGGATTCTACGGCAATGCTCTCACTATTGTGGAACAGCATTATTTCAATGTTTATTTTAGCGTAAATCAATCCTTGATCATTTGCTATTTTTTATTTGGTAAATTGCATATTATGCACGTACTAATGTAATTTAGCCACATACAGATTCGAAACATGCTGCTAATAAGAATAATAATCTGGAAAAAAGAAATATGTATAGGCTTGCGGTTCAAAAGGTGTCAGTAAGACACACAGGACAGTTTGTAGCACATGTGTCTTTTGTGCTAAAAAATTCGGGGACTATTTACAAAGTTAACCTTTGGAAGTCGTGAATCTTTCTACTGCTGTATAGTTACTCCTATAGAAGTACATTTCCAATTTTAATGTGAATCACAAAGATTCATAGGAATACCGCTTCCCACTCTGTGACCAACGTAGATTTCGAGTAGTCTACTGTGCTAAAAGTATGGACTCGTTACTTCAAGTGGATCAAAAGTTCTGCATGAGTAAATGATGCAGAAATATTCGTTAGCACATTTAACTTCTTTTATCTACTGAAGAAAAAAATGACCTTGTTACAACTTTTTCCATTGAGTGCACATTAAATGTGGGGTTGTTGCCTCTCTTTTCCAACCTTCAATGACATTTCCCTCTGCATTTTACAGTACGTTGTCCACGTTTCCACGGTGTGAAAGTACCTGAAAATTGATCATAACTGTTCTCAAGCACACGCAAATGGCTTTTTGAAAGGCGATTGGTGTATTGAGAGCTGTGCTGCCAGTGGCATTGTGTACGTTTACCTCTTCGTGAGCAGCATCCTCATGGGACAAACCTTCTTGTGTGTATCAATTGCGGCCAGTCCAGCCGCGAGCTTGCTCCGCTGCAGCGTTTGCAGATCCCAGGTGCTGGGAGGAATGATCACTGTTGGGAACGGATTGGGCCTGTGCCCCTGGTCGATACTGGCATGGCTCCCAGTGATGCCGTCCTATGCTTTATACCCAACAGGGATGAACATTTCTTTTACACTCAGAGAGTCGGTGGTTCCCACTTGGCTTAATATTTAAGGTACTGAGCAGGCCGGTTTTGTGATCAAAAGGACTGCCACAATCATAACACCACAAGCACAAGAGGGCGGGGCCTGTGATTCAAATAAAATAAAATGTACCTAAACTGACCGCTCACTTTGTGAGTGATTTGCCAGCGAACAAGAGCAGTAAATATGCATGAAATGCGTATGGCTTTTTGAAAGGCGGATGGTGTATTGAGAGCCGTGCTGCCAGCAGCATTGTGTGCGTTTACCCCTTCGAGAGCAGCATCCTCTTGGGACAAACCTTCTTGTGTGTGTGTGTGTGTATATATATATATATATATATATATATATATATTCACTGAAAAAACTATAGGTATCACACACGTTATAGTTAGGAATTAGCATTAAAAAACCTTGCAAATTCACTGAAAAAACCATAGGTTTCACACACGTTATAGTTAGGAATTAGCATTTAAAAAACCTTGCAAATTCACTGAAAAAACCATAGGTTTCACACATGTTATAGTTAGCTGGACATTTCTCTCATACAAACCATTGAAATTCCCCGGGTATAGTTAGTTCAGCTAAATATAACTCGCGTGCCGGCAATGCACTGCTGATGACGTCACATATTACAGCACTCATGACATGGACAGTGACATCACTCATGACATCCCTGATGACATCTCAAATGACATCACTGATGACATCACTGATGCCATCATCCAGTGAATGTGAGTCTTTCTGAAAATAAATATTTTTTATATATGTATATCTAAAGGTCGATAAAAGAATAAATGGGTAAATAAGTGTCTACGATGGATTTTTTTTGTAAATTTCATTGTATAACTGACTTATTAAGTGTATCTTAGTGAATATATGTATTAGAGTGTAATGTTTAAATATGTAAATATCTGTATCAGTGTCTCACTTTCTGTATAAGTGGCTGCATGGGTTGATGAGTAGCTACACGAGTGTCTATATGGGTTATTAGTTGGTTTTGTGAGTATCAGAATGAGTGTCTATATGGTTTGGTAGTACAAAAGGGGGTGGTGATGGACGGAGCATCTGAATCAATCAAACACTCACACCCAGTCAAAAGATCTGGGTTTAATCCATCACCGTTCTTTAGCCCACTCTGCCACCCCAGTTCAGACATGGCTATATGCAAATCAGTCTGACCCTGTGCCTCATGGGAACAGTCCAGCCCGAACTGCCAAGCCATGTCTTCCCTGGCTCGGAAACAAGCTTCCGAGGACCGGTTTCTTGCATTCCAGCCGTCTTCAGCCCGGCTTGCTTGAATCCAGTGGCAAAGTGAGCAAGGGACTCACGTCTGAGCATACCCTGCCACACTTATGGCGGCCAAAAGCAGTACAAAAGGGGGTGGTGATGGACGGAGCATCTGAATCAATCAAACACTCACACCCAGTCAAAATATCTGGGTTTAATCCATCACCGTTCTTTAGCCCACTCTGCCATCCCAGTTCAGACATGGCTATATGCAAATCAGTCTGACCCTGTGCCTCTTGGGAACAGTCCAGCCCGAACTGCCAAGCCATGTCGTCCCTGGACCGGAAACACGCTTCCGAGGACCGGTTTCTGGCATTCCAGCCGTCTTTAGCCCGGCTTGCTTGAATCCAGTGGCAAAGTGAGCAAGGGACTCACGTCTGAGCATACCGTCCGGGTTGCCTCACCCGCAGTGGCAGTCCTATTTTTTGCTGCGCTTAGCAGGCCCACTGGGATGAGCCTCACCCCCTTCTGAATGCCCTGCAGCCTCAGCTGAGCGCCTGCTGCTCCGACGGAGCGCTGGCCGTGCTGCTGCAGCTGCTGCTGTCCCCAGCCTCGCCCAGGACGGGATTCACTACGGTGTTGGAGATGAGTAGTGTCTCCATGGCGGTTGTAATACGGCCCATGCCCCTAGTGACCTCGGACATGTTCTGTGTGAGGCTGGCCTCCATGTTTGCCCCACGTTGGCATAGCTGGGCAGTCGCAGCCACAAGGCGGTTGAGTGACCTGTTCGTGACTCGTGCATCCCTGCGACGACTCAGCTCATGGTCATCCAACCTGTTGCAGAGCTGGGTGATGGCAGTGGTCATTCGGCCAATTGATGTCGCTATTTCCTTGTTGCTGTCAACAAAGGTCTTCAAACCCTGTGTCATCTCACCCATCTGCAGGTTGTGCAGGCGCAACTGGCGATGGCAGGCCAGGATGGATTTTGCCTGCATCCTCTGTATCGTGACCATGCTGGTCTCCAGCCCTGCGAAGACGCTGCCTCCCGGTGCTGGTATTGGGCTGCTGGTAGCACGTGGCCTACGTGGAATTCTGCTGCCCTGCTGTGTGTGCTCTGGTGACGCTGGTGTCACGGGGTCTTGTGCAGGAGCCTGACCCGCTGCCCCCTCCATGATGACTAATGGAGCTACTATTGTCCTCCGGGCCGGGGAAGTGGCAGGTGCAGGGTGGCTCTGTGGTGGTGTGTTCTCCGGGGACAATACCAATGAGGGCGACTGAGACTGAGACAGTCGGGGGGAGTGTGGAGTTGTGAGGGAATGTCCAGTGTCCTCCTCATTTGCCAGGGCACAGCTGTTATCCTCCTCCTCCTGTGCTGCTGCACTGGTGCTTGCCACCGCCGCACTGGCTGTTGGTGCTGGAGCTGGTGCTGGAGCTGATGCTGCTCCCCCGCCTGATGGTGCCCCTAGGTACAAAGAAGCATTTGTCAAGTGGGTGCTAATGTGTTCGAATCACAACTATTAAAGCATTGCACATCTCATTACAAACACGTTGATGCTGTATTACAGTTATTTATCTCATGCTTCTGCTGTGGCATTTTTGGTAACTTTTGCAGAGTACATTTAGCAAGATGCATTGCTCATGTCTGTTGCTAGCAGTACTGGCATGGGGTTTGGCTGTGCATTGGGTCTGTAGGGGAGGTGTCTGGTATGGTGTGTCAAGTTGCGCATGCTTCTTACCTGTAGCTGTAGCTCGGGATGAGCTATCCAGGTCCCCAATTCCCACGACACTGGCCCTCTCGATGGTGGTCGCCACTAGTTCCTCCAGCTGAGTGAGGGGTGGCGCACGGTTTGTTCCTCCTCCAGTGAGTCCAGCCTGCTTGTGCAGGTCGGCCAGTTTGCGCTTGGTCACGCCACGGATGTCATAAAACCTCTTCTTGAGGTCATCTAGGCTCCTGTGGGTGACACCAACTGCATTCACTTTCTCCCCGATGTCGATCCACAGCCTCCTCTTGGTGCTCTCCGGAACAGTGAGGGACAGCCTTCCATATAGCTGGGTGTGCACCCTCACCACCTCCTCCACCAAAGTTTGCAGCTCCATGGTGCTGAATTTTGGATTGCGCTTACGCGCTGCCTTCTGGCTCTCTGTGCTGGTGTCCATGTCTCACAGGGATCCTGCTCACAATGCTGCTCTCTCTGTGTTTGCTCAGCTCAGGCAGCTTTCCAGAAAGTTCTGATGAGTTGCACCTGCCTGGGTTGCCACACCCTGTGGGGGAGGGTGCTTACAGCTCATTGGCTGATGTCTTCAGTGTCACTCAACCTGCTCGGCAAAACGGCATTCTCCGAATCGGTATTTTCCGATTCGGTATTTTCCGAATGTGTTCGGTAAATACCGATTCGGAATGTATAATGCCTTCCTATTGGCCTTTCGGCCCATGGGGCGTATTTATAATTCCGATTCGGCGTTTACCGATTCGGTTGGTTCCGCATTTTTTTTTTTCCGATTCGGACTTGTCCGACCCGGCCTATACCGAATCGGTAGTTGGCGAATCGGTACGTATCGACTCTCGATACCGAATGCTACCGATTCGGTATTTTTCCGATGATTATTTCCTACATATCATTTTCCGATTTTGAAATACCGATTCGGTACGGATCGGTATTTTAAAATCGGTAAATGCGTTTTACCTACATCGGGCCCCTATAACTTGTGTGAAACCTATGGTTTTTTCATTGAATTTGCAAGGTTTTTTAAATGCTAATTCCTAACTATAACGTGTGTGAAATCTATGGTTTTTTCAGTGAATTTGCAAGGTTTTTTAAATGCTAATTCCTAACTATAACGTGTATGAAACCGTTTTTTTTCAGTGAATTTGCAAGGTTTTAAAACGCTAATTTCTAACTATATCTGGTATGAAACGTATGTTTTTTTTAGTGAATTTGAAAAGTTTTTAACATGCTCATTATTGTTTTTGTTTTTTAATTTTTTAATTTCATATATATTTATTTTTCACAAACTGCCTTTGTATATTATAGTGGATTGACTGTATCCATTAATATACAGTGTGAGCACAAGAAGGTTTGGGTCCTAACAACTGGCCAGCCTGGACCTCAATACTTGAAAAAACAGAACAGAATGGCTTGGCAGGAAATTTTTTTGAATCCTATTTGAAACCCCCACAGCCCAAAAGTACTGCGTGGTCAAGCTAGATCTTTAGCAAAACATTTAATGATTTTACATTCAAATTGCAAAATTCAAGCATACATGGCGTCCAAAAAGAAAACGCTGTCATAAAACAGCCAAGTCAAATGCAAAAACAAACATTTGTGTGCACAATAGGTCCAGAAATTACAGACATGAATACTACATCATCAACAAATTACATAACACCAAAATACAATTTTAGAATACAATACAAACATATCACATAGATTAAAAATTGGAAAATATTCAACATGTAAAACACAAGCCAGTCCTATAAACTGAAACACCAGTGGACAGGCGGAATTTAAGGTGGAACAACTGCCTGCCTGTCTCACAAAACCTGTGACTGAGGTAATGTATCTGGTTGCACGCAAGGGCCCACACATGTAGGATTATTTTAATCCCTAGCTGCACCCCTCTATTTTAGCACAGGCTGGGGGTCAACGCGTTTCGAACCAAGATGATTGACGGTTCTCCTCAGGACGGGGACTGGATACAATCTTCACTGAAAGAAATTAAGCAAAGGGGATGGTGTCAGACCACTAGTGTCACAAGTGAAGGGGCCTCTCTGTCTACCCAACCGTGCGTAAAGCGGAAAATTACCTGCACCACGAACCAGGGGGGTGGCAGGAAAAAGGTGAAGCTGTAGAACAGTATTTCTGTGAAGGAATAAATGCAGTGGGTAAGCACTAAAAGTAACACACTGAGTGGCGGAAGAAAAATAATACACTGAGTGGCGGAAGAAAAATAAATGCTTGGAGCCCCCAACCCCTGGTTTCTATGTTAACGGTAACACTGTGAATACCTGGATCACGTTGTGAATTGTCCAACGGAAAAGCGCCCGCAGCGCGGTGCGCCCAGGAGAGCTGACAAGGATCACATTCCTTGTATAGCTGGGAAGGGAAAATAATGAAAGCCCCCATAAATCAGTGAATTGCAGTAAACATGCCAGTGAACAACGTGTACATTCTATATGCCATGTGCGGAGTGACTCCTACCTGCACACTGCATATAAGAAGAACCGGCTGGAAAAGGAATAAATCAGGGAGCCAAACACAGTTTCAAAGTGGCGGTTTCTGCTGCACGAGCCACTGTGGGGGTAGAAAGGGGAACGAATCAACTGCCTGTTAAAGCGGGTGGTACATCTGCAAAGGTGTGCTAACATACCGGAGGAAAGCACTTACGTGTGCGTGAGGGATTTAGTCCAGACGACAGGCGGACACATTCAATGTTCCATGGACGCGAGATCGGATGGAAGTGAAACCATAACTGATAGGAGCTCGAAAAGTGACGAGGGACAAGGGGGGGGAAGAGGCTTTGAATGCTGGTACTTGGAGTCCTGCCGGTTAAGCTGGCGCTTTACAGCTGCTGACTTTGTGAAACGACATAATCACCTCCTCGTTCTTATTCTCATCCGGGGGGATTTAAACTTATGAATACAAGGCACAACATACCTTACTCAATAAACATATGTGTCCCAGGGCAGTTGCATAGTGTCAGAGCTGGAGTCAGCAGTATTACCGTGGCGCAACAGCAAGGATTGAACAGATTTGTATGCAAACATTTTTTACATTGCATTACAAATTCTATATGCAGCAGGCACCTGTGATTAATTAAACCAAAAGGCGTGGCATACATGTTCCTACTCACAAGCCCCCCAAGACGGCATTTGTATTAAAGACCACACAGCACATCACCACTGCACTGAAGACACCACTCATCTTTCTAGATATACTGTGGAGGAAGTGAAGATTGTGTATTATACAAAGTACACAGGTTACCAAGATCCAGCAAGATGGCCAAATCTCAATTGCAGATTTAAAGGTTACCCAAGAATATAGCGTACTTAGAGGCTCAGTAAACAGAGTCCAGCAGCACGGCTATGGCTCGATTGCAGATTTAGAGGTTGCCCAATTCAGACATTTCATTGAGGCCGGAATTTGAAGTATCAAATTTCAAAATGAGGTAAGCCTCCTTCTGAGAGAGGCGTACATCCGGATCCCCGCTCCCGCCTCTGATAACCGCAAGCACAGTCCATCTGATATCATTGACTGAGTGTTTGTACTGTAGAAAATGGGACACCAATGGAGCTGTCAAAGTCTTGTTGTTTATTCTGGAGCGATGTTGGATGATTCGTTGACGGACTTCTTGGGTGGTCTTCCCAATGTACACCTTTTTACAAGGACATTGAATGGCATATACTGTATTTCTGGTCTTACAGTTGGTGTGTTCGTCATGTCTCCAAAATGTTTTGCCATCCGTGAATAGGCTCCCCTCTACTGTAAGATCGCATACTGTACATGTCCCACATTTCCGGTGTCCTTTGACAGGATTGGACCCAAAAATGGTCGCTTGAGTGTCTCTTTTTACAGGGGGCAGTGTTGAGGTAATCATCTGGCCGATACTTCGTTTTTTTTTTAGGGCGAACAGTGGTACTCCGACATCTGGTAAAACTTCTTCCACCAAGTGCCAGCACTTTCTGATAGTTTTTTGGAGTTGGCTGGTATGGGGGCCAAACGTAGAGACACAGACTATCCTCTGGGTTGCAGGTCTTGATCTTTTTGCAAGCAGGTGTTCTCTGGGTGTCCATCTCGCTCTTTTCATAGAGTGCTTCAACAGCTTGTGGGGATATCCTCTTTCTTGCAGTTTGGCCATAAGTGCTTGTCCATGATACTCAAACTGCTGTGTAGATGAACAATTATGTCTCACGCGGAGAAATTGTCTGTATGGGAGATTATCCCGCAAACTCCGAGGGTGGTAACTGTTGTAGTGGAGTGCATTGTTCTTATCAGTCTTCTTTTGATAAAGTGAGCACGTGAGTCCTTCAGGTTTAGCTGACACCTCCACGTCCAGGAAAGCTAGGCTTTTGGAATTGTAGCTCAGACTGAATTTGATGTCCGGACTTCTGTCGTAAAGCCACACGTGGAATTCTTCAAGTAGAGCAGCGGATCCGTTCCAGACACACCAGACGTCGTCTATGTATCTGAGCCACTGTTCAATGGGATCTCTGTAAGGGTTGTTTGTATACACGAATCTCTCCTCATATTGACCCATATAGAGGATTGCCATTTCAGGCGCAAAGGGGCAGCCCATGGCCGAGCCTTTGATTTGCAGAAACATTTCATCCTCAAATGTGAAGAAGTTCCTTTTTAAGGCCAAAGCAGCAAACGAGACAATGAGGTTGGTCGGAACCCTGTGTGGACGGGGTCTAGTCTCAAGGTATAGTTCGATGACATCCAGGCCATCCTGCTGCGGGATCTGCGTGTAAAGAGAAGACACGTCCATAGTCACGAGTAGTTGAGAGTTGGAGTTAAATTTCAAACCTTCAACCCTATTGATGAAGTCCATGGTGTCTCTCAGGTATGAAGGAACTTGGATAACAAGAGGTTTAAGAAATATATCCACGAATTGTGAAATCGGTTCAAAGACGGAGTCGCAACCCGACACAATGGGGCGTCCCGGGGGTGCTTTGGCGTCTTTGTGCACTTTGGGAAGAAAGTACAGGTCGGGAGTTCGTGGGAATTTCTTCACCAAATATTCGGACTCCTTGGGACCGAGTATCCCTGCATCTCTGGCCTCACTCACAAGTTTGGTGACCTCATCCAGTATTTGCGCTGTTGGGTCATGTGTAATCCGACGGTACCACTCCTGATTATACACATGGCTTCTTCCTTCGGTTCTGTACAGGTCCTTCGACCAGAGCACCACGGCTCCTCCTTTGTCTGCAGGCCTAATAATGGCCTCCTGCTGATTCTTCAATTGGTCTATGGCTTCTCTCTGTTTCTTAGTGATATTCCTGGTAACGAAGGGACGTCTCTTTTCCAATGTATTCAGAGATGACATGACAGAGCGCTCAAAGGCGATGATGTTCTTCGAGGTAGTGTTGTTCGGGGGACAAAATGTTGATTTGTTACGAAGGCCTGAGGCTTCCGTTTGAACCTGATCCGGCGACTCTCTGAAGAACCATCTCAGTCTGATTTTTCTAAAAAATTCCATGACTTCCAGTTTGATTTTGGTAAAATCCATAGCTATACCAGGGACAAAAGAGAGGCCCAATTCCAAGATTTCTTTTTCAGTCTGGGTTAGAATTTTTTCAGAGATGTTGATAATGGAGGATGACTTTACGACTTGTAATGTTGTTTGCGCGTTGTCATCTCCCACTGTGGTTTGAAACGTGTCCTTTTCTGCTGTTGGCCCTGGCCTAAAAAAGGCCTCTTAGGGGTGTTTCTGTTTTGTTGGTTCCTATTTGAAGTGCCCTCGCCTGCATCGGAATCTTCCATGGACTCAGAGGAAGATGTCTCAGAAAACGTCGTGAATCGTTTCTTAGATCTTCCTTGATTCGAATTGAGGTATCTGGTTGAGTCAGGTCTAGTGTAGAACTCATCCTTGAGATAAGGGTATACAATGTCGATATTGAAGTTTTTTTGATCCTTCTCAAACTTATTTGTTTTGAAGTTGATAGTGTTGTCCCTGAAGGTATTCAGTTCTTTGTCAATCTTTTCAAGGAGAATTTTTGCCTCAAGCTCAGTATGATTGTCTTTTATAGCTTGTAGCTGCTCCTCGATTTCTTCCTCCTCCTTTTTCAAGATTCTTTGCGCAGTTTCCACAGTGTGCACCATTAGGTCTCTGCTGCATTTCGTGCTTATGAAGCTGAATCCTTTACGGTACATGGGGTCATCTGTGAAGATGACAGGTACATTCTTGATTTGGAGTCCCCAGGGTATCGTTCCTGCTCTGAGATTCGCGAGCAGGAAGTGACCATGAAGCTCTGTTCGAACATGCTTTTTGCGGAGTCTGATAAGTTTTTCTGCAAAATTGAGTTGTTTAGCTGTGCTGCTGAGTTTAACAGAAGAAAAGAGGGTGGGGTCAGAAAGGAGTTTCTGAATATGATCCTCACTGAAGGACAGGGTGTCCTTTTCGGCCATGTTTGAATTAACAGGCGAAAGCGCCTGACTGTAACTAATATGCACAAGCGACACACATTTACGTGTCAAAGTGCCAAGAAACCTTGCGGGCAGCTGCCCGCTCTACCAACGTGAGCACAAGAAGGTTTGGGTCCTAACAACTGGCCAGCCTGGACCTCAATACTTGAAAAAACAGAACAGAATGGCTTGCCAGGAAATTTTTTTGAATCCTATTTGAAACCCCCACAGCCCAAAAGTACTGCGTGGTCAAGCTAGATCTTTAGCAAAACATTTAATGATTTTACATTCAAATTGCAAAATTCAAGCATACATGGCGTCCAAAAAGAAAACGCTGTCATAAAACAGCCAAGTCAAATGCAAAAACAAACATTTGTGTGCATTAATATACAGTGGCAGAACAACTTTTTATGATTTGCTCAAAGTTGAACAGTATAGTCTACAACTTGAAACAACAAATAGCAGTCATAGTTGTTATTATTCTTTTTTTGTGATTTTTTCAGCATGCACGCTACATGCGCGCACCCTCAATTTGTTTTTATAAAATAAAAAAAATTGGGCCTTCAAGGGTCCTTTAGGGACCCCCTAAGAAGGCCTAGGGGGTTAGGGAGTGTCTTCACAACCTCCTTTACCACATTCTCCACTATTTTTTTTTACTCACTTTTGCCTTGGGGTGCTTGCACCGTGCGCGCACCTCGGGATTTTTTTTCCTTAAAAAAAACATTTTGGGGGCCTTCAGGGGTCCTTCAGGGACCCCCTAAGAATACCTAGGGGGTCAGGGAGTGTTTTCACAACCTCCTTTACCACGTTCTCCACTATTGTTTTTTACTCACTTTTGCCTTGGGCGCACATCGTGGTTTTTTTCCTTTCCAAATACCATTTTTTTAGCCTTTAGGGGTCTATCAGGGACCCTCTGAGAAGGCCTAGGGGGTTTGGGAGTCTCTTTACTGCCTCCTTTACCACGTTCTCCACTATAGTTATTTACTCACTGTTGCTTTGAGGTGCGTGCACCGTGCGCGCACCTCGCAATTTTTTAATTAAAAAAAAACGTTTTTTTGCCCATCGGAGTGTTTCAGGGACCCCCTGAGTAAGCCTAGGGTGTCAGGCACTCTCTCCCGTGCCTTCTTTTTGTGTTTTGAAACTTTTCAAGAAATCAGGCAAAACGCCATTTTGAAGCGGCGTGCGTGCACTGAGCGCGCATGCGTGCCTTCACCGAGCGCGCACGAAAAAGTCATGTGACTTGAAAACACCACTTTTCATTGGTTAATGGCAGTTTCTATTTTAGAATGTTCAAACACCCCACCCACATATCTCACTATCTCTTTCACTTCTTTGGAGAAGCACCTCTGCATACATCCTGTTCATTTCAACTGTGAAGATGGCTCAGGAGTCTTCATCAGAGAGTGATGTCCAATCCGTCCTTGTGGAGCCACCGATAGAGAGAAAAAATATATCTTTCATTTGGGAATTTTTTACAATACTAGAGGGGCAAAAAAAGGTAAATGCCCCAAAAGTGACCTACGTGCTCTGTGGAAGTGTTTTGCCCAGAGGAGATCCTAAGAAAAAATATAGTTTTAGTATTCATACTATGATTCGGCACATTAAACAAGTGCATCCAAGAAACTATGCTCGTGCAGCGACCAGAGCAAGAGCTAAGGAACTTCCACCGGCTGTACCAAGCACATCATCAGGAATTCAATCTTCTGGTACTACAGAACTGGATATACATCCAAATTTCAAAAAAGTGTATATTTCCTGCACTAACTGCAAAGAAAGTATTTGCTTTGGAGAGCAAAGTGTAAATCTAATAGATATTAGAATTACAGAGCACAAATGCAGCAAAGAGTGATTTTTTGTCAGTTTTCATTTACTTTGTTCTTGTTGAACAGTTTTACCATTCCAGTTTGTTGTTCCTGTTTTAAAAAGAAAAAAAAGAAAACTTTCAAAAAAGAAAAAAAATATATAAAACAACAAAACCAAAAAATAAAGTTATTTTCAGAACTAACTCACTTCTCCAAAAAGAGCTGTATTTCTTACACACCGTGTCATTAATTTTTTGAATGAATGTGTAGTGTATAAATGAATGACTGAAATAACAGAGTGTCGGGAGGAAGGCACTAAAGGAATGAGTGAGGAAAGAGGAGTATGGTGAGTGAGGAAAAGGAAATCAAAGAGTGACTGAAAAAGGGGACTAAGGGTAGGGGAGTGAGTTAAGGAGAGTGAAAAAGTAAGGGAAGGGCACTAAGGAAAAAAGAGTGATGGGGGAGTGAGAGAAGTGGAGCGGGGACGGACACAGGGAACGGGAGTAACAGACTGAAAGAGGGAAATAGAGTATGGTAAGGGGAGTGAAGGTAAAAGAAGTGAAATGATGGTGTGGGAATGGGTATGAGGATGATAAAAGGGAGGTAAGTGAAAGTGAGAAGTGGGGGGTGAGTAAGAGAAAAATTGAATAAGGGACTGGGTGGACTTATGAAAGCGTAGAGAGAGAATGGGTCTGAGGATTTAAATGAGTGAAGGAGAGTTAGGGAGAGTGAGGGAAACAGAGTGGAAAATACAAAAGAGGTGATATACAGACAGAAGGAAAGGCAAGTGAGACACAGTGAGAGAGGGATAAACAAAATGTAGAGAAGATGAGTGAGAGACTAAACGAATAGGAGTTAGCAAAAGAAATTAGGAAAGGGAACTAAGAGAAAGGGGATTCATGGATGGAGTAAGGAAAAGAGACTGAGGGGGACTGAGGGAATGGGAGCAGGAGAAAAGGGAATGGAAGTGATGCACAGAGAGGACAACATGAAGTGGGAGAAGAGGAGTGACATTAAGTGAAGGGCAGTGACAGTGAGGGAAGGGATATAAGAGTGAGGGGAGAGGGGTGATGGGAAAAGAAGCATATTAAAAGAAAGGAAAAAGAAGCATGTGAGAGACATCTCTTTATGGAAAGACAGAAAAGAAAAGGAAAAATAGTGAAGACAGACAGATACAGTGAAAGAGACAAACAGACAGAGACTGAGGGAGTGGGAAGGAGTAAAACACTTACAGTTACTAAAACAGAAGAAGAGACTTAGACACAGATGTAGGAAAGGGGAATTAAGGAGGGAATGAAGGAAGGGAAGTGAGTAAAAGGGAGTGAATGAGTGACACAAGTGCAGTGACTTAAGGTCAGTGAGGAATGATGTAATACAAAGAGAGTAAAGGGGAGTGAGAAAAGATTCTACAATACAGCAACACAATGTAGTGATTGAGGAAAATAGGAAAGAGAATTGAAAGACAGACTTTAACATCTAATTCAGATGTGGAGTTTTTTGAAGAGCAGCCACATACTAAAAACACCAAGGTGTCCTTTATCTGGAAGTTGTCCACCTTTCTAGAGGGGCACTAGAAAGTAAATGCCCCAAAGTTCACCTGCAAAATCTGTGGTAGTGTCCTATGTAGAGCAGCACACCATAAGAAACACTTCACTTTTACTACACTGAGATTGATTACACACATAAAACATTTTAAAATGTAAATTGTAACAATTATGCAAGGGCATCTACCCAAACCCTTGCAGTGAACCCTCCAGTTGCTGTTCCCAGCACGTCATCTACAGGAAAATCCCCTTCTTCGACTGCTGTGAATAGGTGGCCACTTTTCGCCAATGTCCACCTCCAATGCAACTTGTGCGATGATATTCTTTGTTATCTGTAAAGTAAGAAGCAGTAAAGCAGTTACAGTGAGTAAGTCAGAGGTAGACAGAGAGAAAAAAAGAATTAAAAAAGTGAGTGAGACATTAAATGAAACTGAGTAAGTGAGATGTAGTAAGGGTGTAATGAAAGAGGAATAAAGGAAGGAAAGTGAGGGGGGAAAAACGGGGGAACGAATAAGTGAAGGGGAGTAAGTGACATGGAGTGAGGGAGTGAGAAAAAGGGAGTGAGGCAAGGTGTCTAAGGGAGAACTACTAAGTGAGTGAAAGGCAGTAACACTGAGGAAAGGGGTATGAGGGTGACGAAAGACAAAGAGAAAGAAGGAACAAAGAAGATTAAGAGAGAAGAAAGAGTACTGAGGGATAAAGTAGGAGTGAGAGAAACAGAAAGAGAAAAACAGGAAAGGCGAGGGAGAGAAAGAGAGAGAGAGTAATAGAGAAAGATACGGAGAGTAAGTGTCTGAGAGGGAGTAAGGCGGTTAGACTGAGTGAGATAGAGGAAGAGAGGAAAATAGAAAAGGAGTAAACAGTAGTGAAAAGAGAGGAAAACAGTAAAAGACACAAACAAAAGAATAATGACAGGGTGTGAAGTAGTAAATCAGTTACAATAACTAAGACAGAAAAACACATTTAGAAACAGATGGAGGAAAGGTAAGTGAGGAAAGGAATAAAAGAAGAGAATTGAGCAAAAGGGAGTGAGAGAGTAAAAAAGATGGAGTAAGTGTAGGTCAATGAGGGTTAATGTTTTGGAAAGAGGGTAAGGGGGAGTGAGAATAGACTAAATGACACAGTAACACAAATGTAGTGATGTAGGAACATAGGAAAGAGAAATTAGGGACAGACAGGGTAAACAGGGAGTTGGACAAGGTGAGTAACAGAAAAGAGAGAGTACTGATAGTCAAAGAAGGACTATAAAAGTGACTGAAGGGCAATAATTAGAATAAGAAAACGAGAGTAAGATGACTAGAGAAAGAAGAGTAAGAGAGAGATTAATTATTAGGAAAGACAGAAACACAACTAAGAGAGTGAAGAAAAACTATTTTCTGTTTGTCATACTTTCCTTATAAATAATGACAACTTATTAAAATTCTTTTGCATAAATATAGTATCTGTGGAAGACAAGGAAAAAAAGTTACAATATATTATTCATAATACAAAACAAAGTACAAGTAAAAAAAACAGAAAGGGAAAGGAAGGGTGAGGGACAAACACAGAGGAAGAAAGGAACTAAGTAATGTACTAAAAGGAGTGTGAAACTAAAGGAATGAGAGTTACCAAAAGGGATTGTGGAAACAAGGTTAAGGAAAGGGAATTGACGGATGGAATAAATGAAAAAGTGTGAGGAAGAGTAAGGAAATAGGTGCAGGAGAAATGGAATGAGAGTGATGCAGAGACAAGAGAACATGAAGTGGAGGAACAAGACTCAGATTGAATGAAGGGAAAGGATAGTGAGGGAAGGGATATAACAGTGAGGGAAGGGGAGTGATGGAAAAAGAAGCATATTAAGAGAATGGAAAAAGAAGTAAGTGAGAGAGAAGAATGTATGGAAAGAGAGAGAAAACAAAAGGAAGACTAGAGGACAAAGAGGGAGACAGTAAAAGAGAGAAACAGAGGGAGAGTGACGGACTGTGAAGTAGTAAATCAGTTATACTAACTGACACAGAGGAACAGACTTATCGATACAGCAAGACAAGGGTACTGATAGAGAAAAATAGGAAAGAGAAGTGAGGAACAGACAGAGGAAAGAGAGAGATGGACAAAATAAGTGAGGGTGAAGGAAGAGTACTGAGGGTGAGACAAGCACAGTGAACGTAAAAGAAGAGGAGTAAGTAGAATGAGGGAACAGAAGTAACATGAGGAAAGGTAAAGAAGTAAGAGAGGCAGTAAAGAAAGGATAAAGAGAAATAGAAGTAAGATAGTAATAAAAAAGTATTTTTTGTTTGTTGTACTTACCTAAATCTAATATCTGTGGAAGAGAAGAAACAATTGAGTTATAATATATTTTCACAATACAAAATACAAAATAATTTGTACAATATGTTATATGTTTTATTTTGCTGTTCTCAGAATATATTGAATTTCACTAAAAAACAGTGAGTTCAATACAACTCATCATATGACAGCGGGCAAAAAAAAACACAATCAAAAAGATTGTGTTTAAAAAACCCGTTCAACATTTTCATTCACAATATAACAATTAGAAAAAAACATATCTTAAATGTCTTTTTCAAACCGCAATTTCTTACCTAAGTAAACAATCTCAACAACAATCACAAAGTAACAAAACATTACTACTTTTTTCTTATACACTGTAAATAAACTAATATCCAAACATATGCTAACAACATTTACCCGAAATACTCATTTGTTTGTGATACTATTCCTCATGGCCAAATAGTATCTGCGAAATCCTTAATTTGGTACTTACTTAATAGTACTCTTAAGCATGAATCTCCCGACCTTCTGAAACAAAAGCACCCACATCTTTTGGTCCATCTTACAATGGTTATACCTCCGCCCGATAGTATTTATCATAAACATAGAACCTTAAACAAATAGCATGCTATTGAAACCTCAACATCATCTGGTATGCTGATCACACTCTGCTCATCCTTTATTTCACCAAGGAGCTGTATACCTTTGCAAAAAAATCACCCTGACTTACAAAGTAATTCTCAGCAGTAGATTAACCTTTTTTTACAGCACTAATCTTCCTAGGCCAATTGTTTTCCCTAAAATTTGGGTTCCAAAAACACTAGGTAAGAATTTGGTAAGTCAAAAGGCAAACGTTGTTTAAAAGTCAATTGAGTGTAATTACAATGAGTCCAGCCTTTTGCACATTTTAAGTAAGCTGTATAATGTCCAGATGTTGTAGAAAAGTATCAAAAATTTCCCTCATCGACCATATTATTTACATACAAGAATTACTTCACATGATTTGTCAATTCAATTCAAAAAGTACACCTTATGAACACCAAGGTTTATCTCAAAAATACATTTTTATTTATATCAAAAAGTTATTCATTGTTTTTTATTTTTATTTTCTGTTTTGAAATAAGTCCATTTAACAAGTGACAAAATGTAGACTTCAGTCCTACAATACATATGTTCATTGATACATATTTTTCTTATAGTTCATACTTTTCTTAAAACAACCACATAGAAAAAACACATCAAAAACCTTTTTACTCAATCACCCTGGATCACTTCATTCATACACATTAATATCAACTCTCATCCCACTTCTTTCACTCTCACAACATCAATACAAACTATATCACCACTTGGTACTCAAGGCGTCTCAATAACAATGTCTGAGACCCAGCACTAGAATGGTCAAGATGTTGTAGAAAAACCATCATGGAAAATAATAGCTACAGTTACAAAAGTTCTTCCTGAAATTGATAATTGAGAAGCCACAACATTTTTAATTAAAGTTGTCAATTTTGTTCCATCATGTCTACATCGTTGGAGCATTAAGATTACATGTTGTCCATATCTTTGTATAAATAATGTTGATAACATTTCTGAATTGCATTGAGTACAGACCATGTTTTGATTTGCTTCTCTAACCAGATTACTAAAAGTCACTGATTTGCAGTCTGGTAATGTCAAATATATAAATCTTTCTGTGTCTGTTTGAGTAGTACTTGAAAATGAACAATTATCACAATCATGTTGCCATTTATAAGATACACCAAATATATTTTCAATATCTAAACCTTCATCTTGCAATAAAACAAGCATATACATACGAAATTCCTGACAATCTTGCTGAATATTCTGCGAAAATTTATTTATTCCAGAACATATGTCTAAAACATTTCGAATATCAGAAACACTTTCTATTTTTGTTTTATCACTCCTACATTTTTCAAAGACAGAATTCAACAAACAACAAAATCTTTGATCCCGATTATCAACAATCTGTTGCCGTAAAGTTTGAAGAAAAAAAACAACATTAACCACTACATTAGCATAGCAGTTGACACCAGAACTGTTTTCAAACTGACAACAACTGAAAACAACAACCTCTTTAATACTATCCTTTCTCTTTTTCTTTGCAATTACTGGTTCATCTACTTTTTTTCTTTTCTCTACAACCTCACAACAATTTTTCTCCAATCTTCTTTTTCGACCTACCACAACCTTTTCAAATAAAGGATATTGAGGTAAATTTGGAGCATATTCTCTTCTTAACCTATTATACTCTTTGACACAATTTAGATCTGCACTAATCTTTGTTTCATCAAAATCAATCAAATATAATCCAGATAAAGTTCTAACTCGAGATAAAGCAACATATGCCATACCTTCCTTGAACATAGTACTTCCAATATTCACCAAAGCACCATCTACACTTAAAACTTGAGATTTGTGAATAGTCACTGCATATGCCAAACAAACAGGAAACTGTTTTCGGCGCACATATAAATCTTTTACAAGCAAAAATCGAGTAGAACAACGACACAATTGTTGTACTTCTTCAACTTCATCAAATTTGATTTTCATAATTTCAATCTGATCTCTATTTGGGTAATTCACAAAATCAACAACATGACCCATTTTCTAAACCTCTTTCCACATCTAAATTACTTCGTTAAATTATCCGACAATTTAAACATACATATAGATTCTTTTCTAAACCAGCTGTTTTAGATATTGACTTGTCTAAAGAATCTAATTTTGGCTTTAACTTTTCTGACAAAATAATAGTAGATCTTTCATGCTCTATTTTATCAATAGCTTCCAATTTTATAATTTCTTGATTTTCTAAAATGTTTTCATTGAAGATTCCACTTTCTTGCAGAGTTGGAATCAAGCATATTACTGATTGTTTTTCTACAATTTTTCTATATATATTCTCTGCTCCAACATTTTCCTTTGGAAACAAATTAGAAAGTAATCGTGCCTGTAGAGCTTCTTTGCCATGTTGACTTACTTTTCCAATCCTTATATCAACAAGAATACTTTTATCATCAGCATCCTTTGCCTGTTGCATATTTTGAGTCAATTCTGTGTATTTGAAATATAACCATATATTAACATTTCCAATGCTTCCCAGACACTTTCTGGTATCTTCATGTGTAACAGTTTTAAACACTGGTTGTCCTTTCACAGGTGTTAGCTGTAGTAGATCTCCAAAAACTATGATGTGTTTGCCTCCAAATAACACATCATACTCTGTTTTAAGAATTTGTTGCATTCTTAAATGCACAAAGGCAAGCATTAAATTTGATACCATGCTTACCTCATCAATAATAAGAAGTTTCATTTTTTTAGAACTCTGGAAGCTTCACAACAAGCTTCTCCAGATAGCTCGTGGTATTCTAATTTATTTTCATGCTCTACTGGCAGCATCAGCAAACGATGTAAAGTAATCCCTTTAATGTTATGCGTTGTCAACCCAGTTGGAGTGGTAACAACACAAGAGAGTGACAACTCTGTTCTTTTCCTTAGATGAGATGCAATTCCTTTAATTAGAAAACCTTTTCCAGTTCCTGCTTGTCCACTCACATACAGTCGGACAGGTTGAAATGATGTACATGAGCACTCTTTTATCTCATGAAGTAAACCATGCTCAATCTGCTCACTCACTTCATCATATATTTGTTTCTGTTGAACATTTAGTTGTTTTTCCAATTCTTCTAAGTTTATTACATCCTCCTGAGCTTGTTGCATTGCCTTTCAACCTCATCCATGGCAGTGACTGCTTCATTTTGGATAATTGGTCCTCCTAGTGGATCCTGACTCAACGAAGCAGAACTTTGACTGTCTTGAGAACTGTCTCTACCAATCTCTGCTGCAATTGTAGCTTCTTGCTGTCTTTCCTCATTCAACATTTCTAGATAATTAGTGAAAACAGGACATTCTATAGTATTTTTGGTTGCGTTGTATGAATCTTCATAACTGAGAAAATCTCCAAGTAGTTCCTCTTCTGTACGCCATGGTTTAAAGATTTGCAAAAGAGCTAAATAGTAAAATTCCCTTTTGTCAGGAGTTTCGCAACTCAGTTTTCGATGATTAATCAAATGTCCTTTTCTTTGTTTCACCAGACATCCTTCAGATCCAATTACAGCGTATACTCCTTTATTATTATCTTCTGAAATATTCCTCTTAAATATATAGCTTTGCAGTAGTTCATAGAGACAAATGTTCTCAAGATGATTACTTCTATTTGGATAGTATGTATCCAACATATTTGTTTTCAAAATATCTGTACTGTTTGGTTCTTTCTCTGCTAAATACTCAATTTCTTGTACAGATTTCAAAACTCGGTTTCGTGTTCTTGCAAGTCCTAAACTCACCCAAATAATTGTTCTTGATTTGGCATATAGACTTGCAGATGATAAGCGATCTGAACATTCACATGCTCCAATTTCTCGATGAGACAACATCTTCAAAAGTGTTGCTGTACAATTTCTTACTTAGGCTCTTTTCATGAGAAATTTTCTTCCACATTTCCTTTAGTTCTGTCTTCTCAGATATTGTAATGTAAGATGTAACATATCGAGCCACAGCAATAGAGTTGTCTGCAACAAACTGAATATCCATGTTAGCATTCCACATTGACAATATGACTGGGTTATAGTCATTTATGTATTTTGACTCTTCATTTCTCCTTAATTGTAGGTATATTTCGGTGATTTTCTTGTCACAGTATGTCGTAAAGATGACATAAAATTGTTCACTCTTCCTTTCGATGTTACTGGACGTGGAACTGCAAAACGACATTTTGTGTAGAACTTATCCTTAGACTTGTATTTTCGACAACAGTATTTTCCACAACAATGGGTTTGAAATCGTAACACTTGTCTTAAATTCTTTTCTTCTGTACTTTTTGGTACAGCACATGTAGCATATTGTTCAATAAAACTCATCACTGTCTCATCTGAATCTGTTCTGAATTTGGGGCGTCTTTGATCCATAGCAGCATATGTATATGAGGAGCACCTCTTGCTTGATACTCCTTTCTCCAAAAGAAATCCAAAACCTCTCCCAAAGGAGGATTTTTTTTGTTTGTTATAAAAGACATCATAGCTTCAAATCTATGATTGAAATACCTGCATACATTAACTGGATCCAAAGAGCACAATTCTCCAGGTGTCTTGATTTCTATATTTTCTATGTTTGCATTTGTCTCTCAAAGAAATTGAAGTAAATCTTCCCAAGCATAATCAGCACAGCTTAGAGTAAGGAACCATGTAGGAGTTCCTAAGTTTCTTAACATACATTTCAATTCCCTATGATGACGGTACCAATACTCATTAGTACAACGCTGACATGCCATCAGATTAATTAGCTGAGATTCCAAAACAGTGTCATTCTGTTGGACTTTATTCATAAAGTCCCTTGCCGAAACATTCTGCAGATGTACTCCACTTTTTAGTATGTGGTTCACTGCATAAGAAAGTCCAGACAAGTCAAACTCAAACAGAAGGTAAAAACAAATATGGAATACATTGACAAAACCTTGGATCTTCTGCGTATAATCTTGATGTCCGGTATTCAGATGCTGGTATCTGCACAGGTCGGTCATCATATTGTCCACCTTGTCCTGTTGGAAATAATTGAGGAAAGCAACGAGCTTCCAAGCTTTCTTCCCATACACTAATAGGACTTCCTTTTGCTTCTTTCATTTGGAATAACTCAATAGCATTCCCCATTACTTCTTTGGAATTCAGTGGATGAACACTGTAATGTTCGTAGATTTCTTCACTTCTGGACACATCCACTTTTTCAATTTGTCCAGCTGACAAATCACTCTCCTCCTCTACAGTTGTTTCCTTGTCTTCTACATATACATTTTTGTAGTATTGATTGTTTTTTACCAAATACAATGTTGTCTTTTTGACTTTCCTAACATCCACTAATTCTTGCCAGATTTTCTTACTCTTTGTAGGAACGCCATTAACTAGAATAACTAGAGGTTCCTCTTCCACATTTTCTACACCAATTGTTTCAATATTTTTCTTTATATTTAGAGGTAACTATACAACTCTTCCCTTTAAACCTCTCAATAAAACTGAAGGAGGCAATTTCCCTGTCTTAGGCTCCATACGAACAATAGCCTGAAATGGATGCACATATTGAATCAGAATAGACTCATAAGTATTTAAATCCATCAGTTCACAAGGAATATTTACTAACTCAAGATTATTATGTGCAGCTCTAGCTGGCATTTTGTTTTCATTTATTTTTTATAACAATATTTACAAACACGTTGATCAGAACCCAAATCAAAACAATTCTCTACTAACAAGTAAGTTGCAAATTCCTTCCACTCATTATTATTCTCCGTTTCACTTTTTTAAATATAGCTCACCTAACCTGGTCTGATTTTTATAATGAATTCTTCTACAACAAATACAAGAAAAATGGGGAATTTCTCCTGAAGTGACCTTAAACCTTGTAATTTCTTGATCAAAATTCTCTGTACCAAAATGTTGAAAATTTTCATCCACATTTCCTTCTATTACTGTATCAGTTTCTGCACTGCCCCCTTTTTCAGAAAAATACCTAACCTTAATTTCTTCACAAATGTTCTTTACATCTAATACAGATCCATGCAAAAGAGCACTGTTTAACTGTTTCAGCGTAAGTGCTGGACTTTTTGCATAATACAACCTTCTCACTAATTTCCTCACTTCAGTATGATGCACTGCTAACATCCTAAAATGGTGAAAAACACTCTGACATACTTTTTTATAAAGACAAGCCAGTGAATGACCTTGCAAACCTGTTTTTCTCTCACTAGGCAGGAATCTGATTCTTGCAACATCTTAAACATCTGTTGAATACTTTTCTTACTATACTTATGTAAGAAAATGCGGACAAAAATCAATTGAATCCTGTCGTACACTACAAATACTACTACAATTCCAAGTGTACACTGGAGCCTTAGCACGTCTGCCTAAAACTTCATCAGCTATCACCTCTTCTGCATTTCTTTGGTACAATTTTCTCTTTTTCAATCGGACAACCGTCCTTCACCTCATATGCTCGACCACTGGTGTCAACTGCATGCAACAAATCATTAATCTGAAAGTAAAACTCTTCGGTAAAAAATGGCTCAGAACTTGAACTATGCGTCCATTCTCCAGAAAAAACATTACAAAAATTAGTTCTAATAATTATTCTTTTCCACTTACTTTTCCCTTTTAAAACATTAAATGCCTTGTCTAGTGTACGAAGTCTATTGATTACTAAAATATATCATTTCTTTTTTAATTCTAACGCTTCATTCACAATATCTTCGATTATTTTTTTTTGCTTATACAAAGCAGGTTTCCTTTTATAAATATTTCCACTTTTCAATAAATGTAAGATAATTCTGTTATAAATCATTTTCTTCCTTATTTCAACAAATTGACTCCTTCGTTTATTACTAAAGATGTTCTCATTGTCACACACTTTTCCACCTTCTTTTCTCTCTATTACTTTTCTTTTCGTTGTTTTTGAAGATTTATTCAATTTCAAATCAAGGAAGTCTTTATTCGATTATTACATCATAAAAGACATGCATCACAATTTACAATGGCTAAAATACATGTATTATTTATAAAAATAATTTAAAATAGTATTAAAAACAATCTAAGACCATATTAAATCATTTATACAGAACTTCGTTTGAAAGTTATTTTAAAAATTTACAATAGATCCTTAGTTAAATAACCATAGTAAATTCGGGCACAGTAACTAATTACACATTAGCACACAGTCAATGAAAGGCCTATGATTTTTAGGCTAGAGCCTAAGTCGAGTTGATAAACCTTGCTCTTAAGATCCAAGCCCAGCCTAAGTATTTTGCTACTCCAATTACAATCACGGGCGACAGATCTGTCTTTAATATCCTGCTGGCTGTTGCTGCTGAGCGAGTTCCCAAGCTTCTACAAACTGGACTTAACCACTTTAATCTTGGGGCAACATACAGCGGGCAAACAAACAGAAAATGAATTTCACTTTCACCCTGCCCTGAGCACATAGGACAGTACCCAGACCCACCCTTACCCCACACTTTAGTGAACTCCATTAATGGCAATGAACCGCATCTGTATTGGTGAAATAATTTACGGTCCAGGGGCTTGGTTATAACATCCCAGTACTTTTCAAGACAGGAGACATAACAACAAAAGTACCAATAAGGTTACTACCGGTCAATCCTGAATGTCTTTTTCCTACAACCCAATCCCAATATCGTAACTTCAACTCCTTTTTGGGGGGGAAGGTTGCAGTATCGGGGTTTAACCATAGTTCTCCTAGCCCCATGGCACACAAGGTAGTTCTTAAATCTTTGAACCAACCTATGTTAGAGGAGCCAGGAAGATCCCTGACCTCAATGCATGCTCTTGCATAAAGCAAAAGTTCGGGCGTTGTCCAAAGGCGGCGCCAGAACGCTAACGGTCGCAATCTGGCAAGGTCCTCCACTGGTTGACACCCAAGATCGTACAAGAGTGGGATCCGCGGTGTTGACTGCGGGAGACCAATGGCCACCCTAAGGAATTTGTTTTGGGCAACTTTCAGAGGATCGAGATTGCTGTAGCCCTAGAGCTCCGCCCCATATAAGACAGAGGGTAGAACTTTCGTTCCATAAATCTTCATTAATGGGGACAAAGGCCGGGTATAGGAGCTTTTATTTTCTTTAAGAAGGGCTCCTCCTATCTGCGCATGCTTTAATGCCAATAAGTCAACCTGTTGAGACCAACTAAGGGTCTCGCTAAACGTAACTCCAAGGTAGGTAAACAATTTAGTCTGTTCCAGGGTTGTGCCCCCCATAGTAACCCTAGCTGTAATCGAAGTGGGTCCTCTTAGTACCATGAATTTTGTTTTGGACACATTCACCTCAAGCTCATGCTCGCAGCAGAACAATTCAAACCTTGTCAGGGCCTGTTGAAGACCCTGTCTGGTCTTAGAGATTAAAAGAGTGTTGTCCGCGAACATGAGCAAAGGTATTTTCATTCCAGCCAGGGACAGGGCATCAGTGGGGTGATTAGCACAATAATTAGTAACCCCATTTATATATAAAGAAAACAGGGTAGGAGCTAAGACACACCCTTGCCTTACACCTTTGGCGACTGGAAATCTATCCGTTACCTCCCCTGGTTTTCCCCAGCGTACTTGGGCAAAAGTTTGGGCATGTAAATTCACCAAGAGACATACAAGGGGAGCTGGCATACCCAGCTTCACTAAACAATCCCACAACTTTGCCCTTGGGACAAGGTCAAACGCGGACCTTAAGTCCACAAAAGCTGCGTAGAGTTTACCTTTACCTAGGATAACAGTCTTCCAATAAAGAAGAATAAACCGAAAAGCCTGGTCTAAAGTACTCACATGGGACCGAAAACCAGCCTGGAGTGGTGTAAGAATGTCGAACTCACTGATCCAGTCCTGAATCCTGCCAAGAACAAGGCGGGCTGAGATTTTTTGCACCGCATCTATGAGGCTGATAGGACGGTAGTTGGAAGGAACCGACCGATCGCCTTTCTTGTAAATTGGCAGAATTTCTGCCCCAAACCAGGACTCGGGAACCTTAGCTCCAGAGGACAGAGCATTAGCCAAATGGACTATATAGGGGACCCAGAGATCCTGATCCTCCTGAAATAAATCAGCAGGTATACAATTCGGGCCTGGTGCCTTACCCCTCGGAATAGACTGCAAAATATGTTTTACTTCACTACTCGTAAACTTAAGGGGATCAACCAGGGCAAGACAGGGAATGTCAACCTGGGCACTACTATAGTTCCTAAATTGCTCCTCAAAATAACATACCCACTGATGTTGGCCAACCGAAGCGGGGCTTGGGCGATCTTCCTGGGTTTTACCCCATTTTAAAAGATGCCAGAACTGTTGCATATTTCGGAAGCTGCATGCTTCGGTTAGTGATAACCACCATTCCTCATCCCAATTAATCTTGGCTTTGTGCTTAGCATCTTTATATGCCTTCCTACAAGTCCTAATTTGGCTATGTTTTTTTTGCTTTATTGCTTTAAACAAATCTCCATGAGTCCGACGACACTCCTCATCATACCAGGTTATAACTTTAGGTTCCCCCCTCCTACCCTGCTTGGAGATAGACTTCACAAACAGCTTTTTCAACTCCAAAAATAGACTGGTGTGAATATTAGTGATAACAGCATTAATATCATCCTGTGACCCACAACTAGATATTTCTTCCAGAGAGTTAGACACCAGGGATCTAATCTCCTTACGTGCCTCTACATTAGCAGACATTTTTGGCCACCGTACCCTTCTCATATCGTTACTGAGTACGACTTCATCCTGAACGGCGTTAGACCTACAGCCCTCAGACCCAAGGAAACTATGGTCCCTTAGTTCCACCACCAGCGGATCATGATCACTTTCCGGGCGGGTCATGACCACCATATCCACGACTGCAGCCCACAGCTTCACATCGACTAGAATATAGTCAACATGGCTAATGTGTCTGCCGTTGTTGAAGGTATGCCTACCCGTCCTATCTGATCGCACTCTGCCATTTAATGCTCGCAGTCCCTGGTCCAGACACAACCCTTTTATAAATGTTGCGGATTGTGTCCATTTCCCAATCGGGGATAACTCAAGCTGGGGAATCCCCCAGGTCATATCTTCAACCTCAGGTGTTAAAGTCCCCCATCACAACCGTGTACCCGTCTACAGATGCTCCTGATAAGAAGTCATCGAGGAGGCGGAGGGTTGGAGAGACCCTTCCGCCCTGGATGCCCCTAACGTATATGTTAATCAAAAGAATATTAAGGCCTTTAGAAGATCTTATGCTAACCATTAATATATCAGGGCTATCAATTGGAACCTCCTCCACTCTGACGCCCTCATACTGGCGAACCCAGGTAGTCAAGCCTCCCATAGCACGCCCTCTGTGTCCTTTAGTTGCAGGTTTACTGAAGTTTAAATAACCCACAAGGAACACCGATGAGAGTGCCCAGGTTTCCTGAAATGACCAAACATCACCTTGTATAAAATTCACCCAGTCTGGGATACACATACGGGACTCAAGCCCAGCTATATTCCAACTACCAAACTTGGTGCCGTTTGAAACCGCCAGGACAAAAGTTTCGGCCTTAGAGTAGGAGGGTACTACATCCTGTAATAGAGGAACTATATTATCATCATATGCCAATGGCAAAATAGCTGTAATGTTGGAATCCGAACGTTGTCCAACAGATGGAACCTCTGTGATTTTAACAATATTAACAGGACCACTTTCTACCCCCGAGGTACCTAAAGCCTGCCCAACAAAGAGTCAATCGTTTTCATCCAAATTGGTCAATGGTGCATATCTCCCCGCAGCGATCAGGGACTCATGCAAAACGTATTAACAGGGCCCAGAGAAGGGAAAATGTTTGGCCGTGGTGGCAAGGAAGGGCACACCGTAGGACAGGGGCGAGGTTTTGGATAAAAATCCGAGAGTACCCATGTTACGATAGGGCCATCATTGGCCTGGGAATTCCAACCTCTAAGAAAGGGTACTAGATACTTATTTCTAAAGTTTATAATAACCAAGTCCCCTGGAATATCTTTAGGCATATGGCCTAACCACCCCACCCTACGTACATTTAGAATACGACCATCAATTGCAGGGGGGAGTAGTCTATTTTTTGTAAGCCAGAAAGCTACTTTGTTTTTTAACTCCTGAAGACTTTCAGTCTTCCCTTCTTTAATTTCGGGGACCCCTGAGAAAATACACTCAAAGGGTGCTACCTCTGGAGGAAGATCTATTCTAGTTTGAGCGCCACTATTTACCACTAGAGTAAAATCAATAGGTTTGTTATACACTACTGGCCCTTGGGTAGCTGGAACAATCTTGGCTTTATGTTGCAACACTTTACCAAGTATTGGCGCTTGCTGTAACAGTGGAGCTGAACTAGAGGCCACCTGACTCGGCCTCTCATCATGGGCCCTGTTAACGGCACTCCCTTCATCAGTCTGACCTGGCTGACTTGAAACTAGGTTACTTAATCTATCAACCTCCAGTGTTAGTAAATCTATTTTTTTCTCCAAAGGTATGATGATTTCTGCCATTCTTGCCAACAGTTTCACTTCTAAAACACCCAACAACCGTTCCAAGGACACTGTGTCCGTATTGCAACTAGGAACAGGATCTAACAACTGTGCATCTAGCTGTTTACCTTTCTTTTTGCGTGGGGGGGACACTATCTAAAGCCTTTCTAGGTCTACCGCCACCACGTTTAGGTGGCATTTTCCTACAGGCTCGAACTGCTCTCGCACCTTTAGGGGTGTTCTCCACAGAGTCCACTGGGTCATCTACGCACACCTCTATGTCAACACTTAGATTAGATGCTGGTGGGGGAGGGTGAACCTGAACATCTGCAGCAAAAACATCCTTACAACCCAAATCCATATTATCCACAACAGTGACAGGAGATGTTACAGGTACGGAATCCAGAAGAGAAACTCCCGGTGAGTTAGATTTCCCCAAGGAGACTCTCCGGTCATTATTAATTTTAGTAACAACTTTTAGAAGATAGTTATCTAAGGTAGTGACTCCTTGGCCTTTGGTAGGGTTTTTAACATTAGGCATGATTGCCTATAATGATATAAAATCACCCCTAACAAAAGGAAGTGTGCAAGGACTTAACAATGAACACAGTGATATCCTCAGGGGGAATAGCAAGCAATACTAAATGCCAACACAAAGCTAACCAGAGGTTTAAGACTTAGCAGAACATGCCACAGACACAATTGTTAATATTACCAAAAGATACAAGGGCCGTGGGCCAGTCCAGTCTCCTCAGGTCTCTGAGGGCCACAGAGGGCCCGCCCTTTGCCCGGGCTTAGCCCGGCTAGTCCTGCGCGAATCCCGCGACGCGGAGGGAGCCTCTCCTCTTAAGTAGCGCCGCCGGGCGCGATAGTGAGGGAAACCGGAAGTGCCCGCTAAGCTGCCTGGGAGCTGTAGTCTCCGGCCGCAAGGTGGAAGGAAGCGGCGGCAGGGAGACACACAGCGTTAGCCCCCCAGACGCTGCAGACAAAGTCACCGGGCCAGCAGGTAAGTGGACGCACCAGGCTTCGTGCGGAAATGCCCCCCGCTCCACCGAGGGAGCCTCTCCTCTTAAGTAGCGCCTCCGGGCACGATAGTGAGGGAAACCGGAAGTGCCCGCTAAGCTGCCTGGGAGCTGTAGTCTCCGGCCGCAAGGTGGAAGGAAGCGGCGGCAGGGAGACACACAGCGTTAGCCCCCAGACGCTGCAGACAAAGTCACCGGGCCAGCAGGTAAGTGGACGCACCAGGCTTCGTGCGGAAATGCCCCCCGCTCCACCGAGGGAGCCTCTCCTCTTAAGTAGCGCCTCCGGGCGCGATAGTGAGGGAAACCGGAAGTGCCCGCTAAGCTGCCTGGGAGCTGTAGTCTCCGGCCGCAAGGTGGAAGGAAGCGGCGGCAGGGAGACACACAGCGTTAGCCCCCCAGACGCTGCAGACAAAGTCACCGGGCCAGCAGAAGTGGACGCACCAGGCATCTTTGCAACATTATTTGCATTTTTGGTCCTTACAGTTAATTTCCTAAGAAAAATCCTTGGTTGTCTTACCAGGAGCATTCTTCTTTTTCTCTGTACAATGTTGTCTGGATGCATCTTGTAATTCCGTGGTCTTGGAAAAGTAAGCCTTTTTATACTTTCTTCTCTTCACCTCTGTACTAGGCATCTTGATTTTCTTTAGTCTTTTCTTTAAAACTATTGTGAAGTAAAAAAAACATGTTATAGACCACTACTAACATACTACATAGCAATTACAACAACTACATGATGTAAACAATGATTCACTTCATATTAAAGTTGAAGGTACAGCAACAGTGTCTGACCAAAGTAGCAAATCATACAGTCTCTTCCTGCAGCCCTGCACCATCTATCCTGTGAGTGTACCACATCTGTGTGTGCTTGCACTATCTGTGTCTCTGCATGAACTATCTCACCCTCTCTCTGCAACATCTTTTCTGTGACTACAACATCTGTTCCTCTTCCTGCAGCCCTGCACCATCTATCCTCTGTGTGTACCATCTCTGTGTCTGCTTCCACAATCTGTGTCTCTGCCTGTACCATCTATCCTCTGTGTGTACCATCTCTGTGTCTGCTGCCACTATCTGTGTCTCTGCCTGCACCATCTCTCTTCCATGTGTACCATCTCTGTGTCTGCTCCTACTATCTGTATCTCTGCGTGCACCATCTATTCTCTGTGTGTGCTATCTCTATGTCTGCTTCCACTATCTGTGTCTCTGCCTGCACCATCTATTCTCTGTGTGTACCATCTCTATGTCTGCTTCCACTATCTCTCCCTCTACCTGCACATCTATCCTCTGTGTGTAACATCTCTGTGTCTGCTTCCACTATCAGTGTCTCTGCCTGCACCATCTCTCTTCTGTGTGTACCATTTCTGTGTCTGCTCTCACTATCTGTGCCTGTGCCTGCAACATCTATCCTCTATGTGTAACATGTCTGTGTCTGCTTCCACTATCTGTGTCTCTGCCTGCACCATCTATCTTCTGTGTGTACCATCTCTATGTCTGCTTCCACTATCTCTCCCTCTGCAGGCACCATCTATACTCTGTGTGTACCATCTCTGTGTCTGCTTTCACTATCTGTGTCAGTGCCTGCACCATCTTTCTTCTGTGTGTACCATCTATGTGTCTGCTCCCACTATCTGTGTGTCTGCCTGCACCATCTATCCTCCATCTGTACCATCATTGTGTCTGCTTCCAGTATCTGTCCCGCTGCCTGAAACCCTATCCCATCTATTTTCTGTGTCTACCATGTCTGTGTCTGCTTCCACTATCTCTCCCTCTGCCTGCAGCGCTATATCATCTATTCTCTGAGTGTACCATCTCTGTGTCTGCTTCCACTGTCTGACCCTCTGCCTGCAGTCCTATACCATCTATTCTCTGTGTGTACCATCTCAGTGTCTGCTTCCACTATCTGTGTCTCTGCCTGCACCATCTCTCTTCCGTGTGTACCATATCTTTGTCTGCTCCTACTATCTCTATCTCTGCCTGCTTAATCTATCCTCTGTGTATACCATCTCTGTGTGTGCTTCCACTATCTGTATCTCTACCTGCACCATCTATCCTCTCTGTGTACCATCTCTCCTGTCTGCTTCCACTATGTGTGTCTGTGCCTGCACCATCTATTCTCTGTAGGTACCATCTCTGTGTCTGCTTCCACTATCTGTGTCTGTGCTTGCACCATCTATCCTCTCTGTGTACTATCTCTGTGTCTGCTTCCACTATCTATATCTGTGCCTGCACCATCTATTCTCTGTATGTACCATCTCTGTGTCTGCTTCCACTATCTGTGTCTCTGCCTGCACCATCTATCCTCTATGTGTACCATCTCTATGTCTGCTTCCACTATCTGTGTCTCTGCCTGCACCATCTATAACATGTGTGTATCATCTCTATGTCTGCTTACACTATCTCTCCCTCTGCCTGCACCATCTATCCTCTGTGTGTACCATCTCTGTGTCTGCTTCCACTATGTATGTGTCTACCTGCACCATCTCTCTTCTGTGTGTACCATTTCTGTGTCAGGTTCCACTAGCTGTGTCTCTGCCTGCACCATCTATCTTCTGTGTGTACCATCTCTGAGTCTGGTTCCACTATCTGTGTCTCTGCCTAAACCATCTCTCTTCTGTGTGTACCATCTCTATGTCTGCTTCCACTATCTCTCCCTCTGCCTGCACCATCTATCTTCTGTGTGTACCAACTCTGTGTCTGCTTCCACTATCTGAGTCTCTGCCTGCACCATCTCTCTTCTGTGTGTACCATCTCTGTGTCTGCTCCCACTTTTTGTGTCTCTGCCAGCACCATCTATCCTCTATGTGCACCATCTCTATGTCTGCTACCACTATCTGTCCCTCTGCCTGGAACCCTATACCATCTATTCTCTGTGTGTACCATGTCTGTGTCTGCTTCCACTATCTGTCCCTCTACCTGCAGCACTATACCATCTATTCTCTATGTGACCATCTCTGTGTCTGCTTGCACTATCTGTATCTCTGCCTCCACCATTTATCCTTTGTGTGTAACATCTCTGTGTCTGCTTCCACTATCTATGTCTCTGCCTGCACCATCTATCCTCTGTGTGTACCAGCTCTGTGTCTACTTCCAATATCTGTGTCTCTGCCTGCACCATGTCTCTTTTGTGTGCACCATCTCTGTGTCTGCTCCTACTATCTGTGTCTCTACCTGCACCATCTATCCTCTGTGTGTAACATGTGGGTCTGCTTCCACTATCTATGTCTCTGCCTGCACCATCTATCCTCTGTGTGTACCATCTCTGTGTCTGCTTCCACTATCTGTGTCTCTGCCTGCACCATCTATCCTCTGTGTGTACCGTTTCTGTGTCTGCTCTCACTATCTGTGTCTGTGCCTGCAACATCTATCCTCTATGTGTAACATTTTTGTGTCTGCTTCCACTATCTGTGTCTCTGCCTGCACCATCTCTCTTCTGTGTGTACCATCTCTATGTCTGCTTCCACTATCTCTCCCTCTGCAGGCACCATCTATACTCTGTGTGTACCATCTCTGTGTCTGCTTCCACTATCTGTGTCTCTGCCTGCACCATCTCTCTTCTGTGTGTACCATCTCTGTGTCTGATCCCACTATCTGTGTCTCTGCCTGCACCATCTATCCTCTATCTGTACCATCTCTGTGTCTGCTTCCACTATCTGTCCCTCTGCCTGAAATCCTATACCATCTATTCTCTGTGTCTACCATGTCTGTGTTTGCTACCACTATCTCTCCCTCTGCCTGCAGCCCTATATCATCTATTCTCTGTGTGTACCATCTCTGTGTCTGCTTCCACTGTCTGTCCCTCTGCCTGCAGTCCTATACCATCTATTCTCTGTGTCTACCATCTCAGTGTCTGCTTCCACTATCTGTGTCTCTGCCTGCACCATCTTTCTTACGTGTGTACCATATCTGTGTCTGCTCCTACTATCTCTATCCCTGCCTGCTTAATCTATCCTCTGTGTATACCATCTCTGTGTGTGCTTACACTATCTGTATCTCTACCTGCACCATCTATCCTCTCTGTGTACCATCTCTGTGTCTGCTTCCACTATGTGTGTCTGTGCCTGCACCATCTATTCTCTGTGGGTACCATCTCTGTGTCTGCTTCCACTATCTGTGTCTGTGCTTGCACCATCTATCCTCTCTGTGTACTATCTCTGTTTCTGGTTCCACTATCTGTATCTGTGCCTGCACCATCTATTCTCTGTATGTACCATCTCTGTGTCTGCTTCCACTATCTGTGTCTCTGCATGCACCATCTATCCTCTATGTGTACCATCTCTATGTCTGCTTCCACTATCTGTGTCTCTGCCTGCACCATCTATTCTATGTGTGTATCATCTCTATGTCTGCTTACACTATATCTACCTCTGCCTGCACCATCTATCCTCTGTGTGCACCATCTCTGTGTCTGCTTCCACTATGTATGTGTCTACCTGCACCATCTCTCTTCTGTGTGTACCATTTCTGTTTCTTGTTCCACTAGCTGTGTCTCTGCCTGCACCATCTATTCTCTGTGTGTACCATCTCTGTGTCTGGTTCCACTATCTGTGTCTCTGCCTAAACCATCTCTCTTCTGTGTGTACCATCTCTATGTCTGCTTCCACTATCTCTCCCTCTGCCTGCACCATCTATCTTCTGTGTGTACCAACTCTGTGTCTGCTTCCACTATCTGTGTCTCTGCCTGCACCATCTCTCTTATGTGTGTACCATCTCTGTGTCTGCTCCCACTTTTTGTGTCTCTGCCAACACCATCTATCCTCTATGTGTACCATCTCTATGTCTGCTTCCACTATCTGTCCCTCTGCCTGAAACCCTATACCATCTATTTTCTGTGTGTACCATGTCTGTGTCTGCTTCCACTATCTGTCCCTCTACCTGCAGCACTATACCATCTATTCTCTGTGTGTACCATCTCTGTGTCTGCTTGCACTATCTGTATCTCTGCCTCCACCACGTATCCTCTGTGTGTACCATCTCTGTGTCTGCTCCCACTTTTTGTGTCTCTGCCAGCACCATCTATCCTCTATGTGCACCATCTCTATGTCTGCTACCACTATCTGTCCCTCTGCCTGGAACCCTATACCATCTATTCTCTGTGTGTACCATGTCTGTGTCTGCTTCCACTATCTGTCCCTCTACCTGCAGCACTATACCATCTATTCTCTATGTGACCATCTCTGTGTCTGCTTGCACTATCTGTATCTCTGCCTCCACCATTTATCCTTTGTGTGTAACGTCTCTGTGTCTGCTTCCACTATCTATGTCTCTGCCTGCACCATCTATCCTCTGTGTGTACCAGCGCTGTGTCTACTTCCAATATCTGTGTCTCTGCCTGCACCATGTCTCTTTTGTGTGCACCATCTCTGTGTCTGCTCCTACTATCTGTGTCTCTACCTGCACCATCTATCCTCTGTGTGTAACATGTGGGTCTGCTTCCACTATCTATGTCTCTGCCTGCCCCATCTATCCTCTGTGTGTACCATCTCTGTGTCTGCTTCCACTATCTGTGTCTCTGCCTGCACCATCTATCCTCTGTGTGTACCATTTCTGTGTCTGCTTCCACTATCTTTGTCTCTGCCTGCACCATCTCTCTTCTGTGTGTACCATCTCTATGTCTGCTTCCACTATCTCTCCCTCTGCAGGCACCATCTATACTCTGTGTGTACCATCTCTGTGTCTGCTTCCACTATCTGTGTCTCTGCCTGCACCATCTCTCTTCTGTGTGTACCATCTCTGTGTCTGATCCCACTATCTGTGTCTCTGCCTACACCATCTATCCTCTATCTGTACCATCTCTGTGTCTGCTTCCACTATCTGTCCCTCTGCCTGAAACCCTATACCATCTATTCTCTGTGTCTACCATGTCTGTGTCTGCTACCACTATCTCTCCCTCTGCCTGCAGCCCTATATCATCTATTCTCTGTGTGTACCATCTCTGTGTCTGCTTCCACTGTCTGTCCCTCTGCCTGCAGTCCTATACCATCTATTCTCTGTGTCTACCATCTCAGTGTCTGCTTCCACTATCTGTGTCTCTGCCTGCACCATCTTTCTTACGTGTGTACCATATCTGTGTCTGCTCCTACTATCTCTATCCCTGCCTGCTTAATCTATCCTCTGTGTATACAATCTCTGTGTGTGCTTCCACTATCTGTATCTCTACCTGCACCATCTATCCTCTCTGTGTACCATCTCTGTGTCTGCTTCCACTATGTGTGTCTGTGCCTGCACCATCTATTCTCTGTGGGTACCATCTCTGTGTCTGCTTCCACTATCTGTGTCTGTGCTTGCACCATCTATCCTCTCTGTGTACTATCTCTGTGTCTGCTTCCACTATCTGTATCTGTGCCTGCACCATCTATTCTCTGTATGTACCATCTCTGTGTCTGCTTCCACTATCTGTGTCTCTGCCTGCACCATCTATCCTCTATGTGTACCATCTCTATGTCTGCTTCCACTATCTGTGTCTCTGCCTGCACCATCTATTCTACGTGTGTATCATCTCTATGTCTGCTTACACTATCTCTACCTCTGCCTGCACCATCTATCCTCTGTGTGCACCATCTCTGTGTCTGCTTCCACTATGTATGTGTCTACCTACACCATCTCTCTTCTGTGTGTACCATTTCTGTGTCTTGTTCCACTAGCTGTGTCTCTGCCTGCACCATCTATCCTCTGTGTGTACCATCTCTGTGTCTGGTTCCTCTATCTGTGTCTCTGCCTAAACCATCCCTCTCTGTGTGCTTCCACTATCTCTCCCTCTGCCTGCACCATCTCTCTTCTGTGTGTACCATCTCTGTGTCTGCTCCCACTTTTTGTGTCTCTGCCAACACCATCTATCCTCTATGTGTACCATCTCTATGTCTGCTTCCACTATCTGTCCCTCTGCTTGAAACCCTATACCATCTATTTTCTGTGTGTACCATGTATGTGTCTGCTTCCACTATCTGTCCCTCTACCTGCAGCACTATACCATCTATTCTCTGTGTGTACCATCTCTGTGTCTGCTTGCACTATCTGTATCTCTGCCTCCACCACGTATCCTCTGTGTGTAACATCTCTGTGTCTGCTTCCACTATCTATGTCTCTGCCTGCACCATCTATCCTCTGTGTGTACCAGCGCTGTGTCTACTTCCACTATCTGTGTCTCTGCCTGCACCATGTCTCTTTTGTGTGTACCATCTCTGTGGCTGCTCCTACTATCTGTGCCTCTACCTGCACCATCTATCCTCTGTGTGTAACATCTGTGTCTGCTTCCACTATCTATGTCTCTGCCTGCACCATCTATCCTCTGTGTGTACCATCTCTGTGTCTGCTTCCAATATCTGTGTCTCTGCCTGCACCGTCTATCCTCTGTGTGTACCATTTCTGTGTCTGCTCTCACTATCTGTGTCTGTGCCTGCAAAATCTATCCTCTATGTGTAACATTTTTGTGTCTGCTTCCACTATCTGTGTCTCTGCCTGCACCATCTCTCTTCTGTGTGTACCATCTCTATGTCTGCTTCCACTATCTCTCCCTCTGCAGGCACCATCTATACTCTGTGTGTACCATCTCTGTGTCTGCTTCCACTATCTGTGTCTCTGCCTGCACCATCTATCTTCTGTGTGTACCATCTCTGTGTCTGCTCCCACTATCATTGTCTCTGCCTGCACCATCTATCCTCTATCTGGACCATCTCTGTGTCTGCGTCCACTATCTGTCCCTCTGCCTGAAACCCTATACCATCTATTCTCTGTGTCTACGATGTCTGTGTCCGCTACCACTATCTCTCCCTCTGCCTGCAGCCCTATATCATCTATTCTCTGTGTGTACCATCTCTGTGTCTGCTTCCACAGTCTGTCCCTCTGCCTGCAGTCCTATACCATCTATTCTCTGTGTGTACAATCTCAGTGTCTGCTTCCACTATCTGTGTCTCTGCTTGCACCATCTCTATTCCATGTGTACCATCTCTGTGTCTGCTCCTACTATGTGTGTCTCTGCCTGCACCAGCTATCCTCTGTGTATACCATCTCTATGTCTGCTTCCACTATCTGTGTCTCTGCCTGCACCATCTATCCTGTCTGTGTACCATCTCTGTGTCTGCTTCCACTATCTGTGTCTGTGCTTGCACCATCTATTCTCTGTATATACCATCTCTGTGTCTGCTTCCAATATCTGTGTCTCTGCCTGCACCATCTATCCTCTGTGTGTACCACCTCTGTGTCGGCTTCCACTATCTGTGTCTCTGCCTGCACCATCTATCCTCTGTGTGTACCATTTGTATGTCTGCTTCCACTATCTCTCCCTCTGAATGCACCATCTATCCTCTGTGTGTACCATCTCAGTGTCTGCTTCCACTATCTGTGTCTCTGCCTGCACCATCTATCCTCTGTGTGTACCATCTCCGTGTCTGGTTCCACTATCTGTGTCTGTGCTTGCACCATCTATTCTCTGTATATACCATCTCTGTGTCTGCTTCCACTATCTGTGTCTATGCCTGCACCATCTATCCTCTGTGTGTACCATCTCTGTGTCGGCTTCCACTATCTGTGTCTCTGCCTGCACCATCTATTCTCTGTGTATCCATCTGTATGTCTGCTTCCACTATCTCTCCCTCTGAATGCACCATCTATCCTCTGTGTGTACCATCTCAGTGTCTGCTTCCACTATCTGTGGCTCTGCCTGCACCATCTATCCTCTGTGTGTACCATCTCTGTGTCTGGTTCCACTATCTGTGTCTCTCTTGCACCATCTATCCTCTGTGTGTACCATCTCTGTGTCTGCTTCCACTATCTGTCCCTCTGCCTGAAACCCTATAGCATCTATTCTGTGTGTGTACCATGTCTGTGTCTGCTTCCACTAACTCTCCCTCTGCCTGCTGCCCTATTCCATCTATTCTCTATTGGTAGCATCTCTGTGTCTGCTTCTACTATCTGTCCCTCTGCCTACAGTCCTATACCATCCATTCTCTGTGTGTACCCTCTCTGTGTCTGCTTTCACTATCTGTGTCTCTGCCTGCACCAATAATTACTACAATCAAAAGCAATCTTGCTATGAATATTCTTTCAGGCTGTTTTTGCACCATCTGTGCCTCTGCCTGCACCCCTACAACACCTATCCACTGTGTATACCATGACTGTATCTGTTTGCACTATCTTTCCCTCTGCCTACAGCACTCCACCATCTATCCTCTGTGTATACCATGTTTCTGTCTGCGCTTGCACTATCTGAGTGTCTGCTTGAACCATCTCACCCTCTCTCTGCACCATCTTTTCTGTGACTGCATCAACTGTCCCTCTGCCTGCAGCCCTACACAACCTATCCTCTGTGTATACCATGTATGTATCTGCTTGCACTATCTGTCCCTTTGCCTACAGCCCTCCATCTTCAATCCTCAGTGTGTACCATGTCTGTGTCTGCTTGCACTATCTGTCCCTCTGCCTATAGCCCTGCTTCTTCTATCCTCAGTGTGTACCATATCTGTGTCTGCTTACACTATCTGAGTCTCTGCTTGAACCATCTCAGCCTCTCTCTGCACGAACTTTTCTGTGACGGCACCATCTGTCCCTCTGCCTGCAGCTCTATACCATCAATGCTCTGTGTGTACCATGTCTGTGTCTGTTTGCACTATCTGACTCTCTGCTTGAACTATCTCACCCTCTCACTGCACCATCTTTTCTGTGACTGCACCATCTGTCCCTCTGCCTGCAGCCCTGCACCATCTATCCTCTGTGTGTACCATGTCTGTATCTGCTTGCACTATCTGTCCCTAAGCCTACAGCCCTCCATCTTCTAACCTCAGTGTGTACCATGTCTGTGTCTGCTTGCACTATCTGACTCTCTGCTTGAACCATCTCACCCTCTCACTGCACCATCTTTTCTGTGACTGCACCATCTGTCCCTCTGCCTGCAGCCCTGCACCATCTATCCTCTGTGTGTACCATGTCTGTATCTGCTTGCACTATCGGTCCCTATGCCTACACCCCTCCATCTTCTATCCTCAGTGTGCACCAAGTGTGTGTGTGCTTGCACTATCTGAGTTTCTGCCTACACCATCTATCCTCTCTATGTATCATATATGTGTCGACTTCCACTATCTGTGTCTCTGTCTGCACCATCTGTCTTCTGTGTGTACCATCACTGTGTCTGCTCCTACTATCTGTTACTCTGCCTGCACCATCTATTCTCTGTATATACCATCTCTGTATATGCTTCCACTATCTGTGTCTCTGCCTGCACCATCTATCCTCTATGTGTACCATCTCTGTGTCAGCTTCCAGTATCTGTCCCTCTGCCTGAAACCCTATACCATCTACTCTCTGTGTATACCATGTCTGTGTCTGCTTCCACTATCTCTCCCTCTGCCTGCAGCCATATACCATCTATTTTCTATTGGTACAATCTCTGTGACTGCTTCCACTATCTGTCCCTCTGCCTACAGTCCTATACCATCTATTCTCTGTGTGTACCATCTCTGAGTCTGCTTCCACTATCTGTGTCTCTGCCTGCACCAATGATTACTACAATCAAAAGGAGTCTTGCTGGGAATATTCTTTCAGACTTTTTTTGCACCATCTGTGCCTCTGCCTGCAGCCCTACAACACCTATCCACTGTGTGTACCATGTCTGTATCTGCTTGCACGATCTCTCCTTCTGGATACAGCACTCCACCATCTATCCTCTGTGTATAACATGTTTCTGTCTGCTTGCATTATCTGAGTGTCTGCTTGAACCATCTCACCCTCTCTCTGCACCATCTTTTCTGTGACTGCACCATCTGTCCCTCTGCCTGCAGCCCTACACAACCTATCCTCTGAGTATACCATGTCTGTATCTGCTTTCATTATCTGTCCCTTTGCCTACAGCCCTCCATCTTCTATCCTCAGTGTGTACCATGTCTGTGTCTGCTTGCACTATCTGTCCCTCTGCCTATAGCCCTCCATCTTCTATCCTCAGTGTGTACCATGTCTCTGTCTGCTTACACTATCTGAGTCTCTTCTTGAACCATCTCACCCTCTCTCTGCACCATCTTTTCTGTGACTGCACCATCTGTCTCTCTGCCTGCAGCCCTACACCATCAACGCTCTGTGTGTACCGTGTCTGTGTCTGCTTACACTATATGACCCTCTGCCTACAACACTCCACCATCTATCCTCTGTGTGTACCATGTCTGTGTCTGTTTGCACTATCTGACTCTCTGCTTGAACCATCTCACCATCTCTCTGCACCATCTTTTCTGTGACTGCACCATCTGTCCCTCTGCCCGCAGCCCTACACCATCTACCCTCTGTGTGTACCATGTCTGTATCTGCTTGCACTTTCTGTCCCTATGCCTACAGCCCTCCATCTTCTATCCTCAGTGTGTACCATGTCTATGTGTGCTTGCACTATCTGAATCTCTGCCTGCACCATCTAGCCTCTGTGTGTACCATCTCTGTGTCTACTTCCACTATCTGTGTCTCTGCCTGCACCATCTCTCATCTGTGTGTACCATCACTGTGTCTACTTTACACAGACACTCAGTGTGATCAAGGACAAAAAGTTTAAAATCAAACTATTTTCCAAAAACACATTTACCATACGAACAAGTTTAGCAGACAGAACACAGCCTATCTATTTCAGCAGTACAATACAGTGCAGAAACCTGAGTCATTTTAAAAATACTTTTCCAATTTGCAGCATTACTTTTTGCCACCATTACATCCAAACAAAAGACAAAATATTTTCATGAAATAAAACAGTATAACCAGAGAGAGGTAGAGTGTGAGAAGAGACAGGGGAGATTATAGTAAAAGGTGAAAATATAATTCTTTAATTTACACAGACACTCTGTGTGATCCTGGACAAAAAGTTTAAAACCAAACGTTTTACCAAAACACATTTACATACGAAAAAGTTTAGGAGACAAAACACAGCCTATCTATTTCACCACTACAATACAATGCAGAAACCTGTGTCATTTTCAAAATACATTTCCAATTTGCAGCATTACTTTTTGCCATGTTTACATCCAAACATAAAACGCAATATTTTCATGAAAGAAAACAGTATAACCAGAGGGAGATAGACTGTGAGAAGAGACAGGAGAGATTATAGTAAAAGGTGCAAATAGAATTCTTTAATTTACACAGACACTCAGTGTGATCCTGGACAAAAAGTTAAAAACCAAACGTTTTTACCAAAACACATTTCCCACACTAAAACGATTAAGACACAGAACATATCCTATCTTTTTCAGCGCTACAATACAGTGCAGAAACCTGAGTCATTTTCAAAATACATTTCCAATTTGCAGCATTACTTTTTTGCCAGCATTACATCCAAACATGAAACTCACACTGTGACCTTAGACACATAACAGAAATCCTTGGAATTCAGTCAAATAATTACTACAGTGAAAGGGGTGTGAAAGAGGATCTTCCTAGTAGTGTTCTATAAAGAGAGCAAAGGTGAGGAAGACAAAAAGAGAGAGACAATGAGAGCAAAAAAATAAACCAAACACATTCAATCAGATGGTCAGAGAGAATTACAAAAACAAGAGTGAAGGAAAGGGATAATGACAGTGAAGAAAAAACAGGGTAAGCAAAGGAAAGTGAGAGAAAAAAAACATATTAAGCAAAAGGCAAAAGGTGTTAGTGACACAGAAGGATTTATAGAGAAATAGGAGAAGAAAAAAGAACACTGTTGGACAGAAAGGAAGACAGTGAGAAACAGTGAAAGAGCGGGAGACTGAGTAACTTCCGCATTGCAACTCATTTTTATTATTAACTTAAAATACACAACATATATTCCCTCACAAATTAATACCTCACCTTTAAAAATGCTTTTGAAGATTGAGAACAGTGCCAAAAACACACCAGATTTTCTTCAGCAGAATCTCTGAAATGTACCTCAGACACTGCAACCACAAATGGCCCTGATTCCCTCTCATTAAACACACATATCTCTGTACATGCCCAATCAAATTTCTTCCCACACAAATTCAAAACCAAACTAACATTTTAATTGGTTGTACATTTCAACACTTTCAAACTCACATCATTTTCAACCTTCCCCCACTGCTCTCTCTGCCTGTTACCATGGCAACTCTCCATAGAACACCTATCTGAACTCAAAAGGTTAAAAGTTCATCTCTCAATGTTGCAAACCAAAGCAGCAGGTGTGTTTGACCTCTCAATATTCCAGCTTATCCTGTGCAATGTTCCTTTCAATGACTTTTTCTAAACCAATAGTATTATTACTTTAAAAAAACAGTAGGATGCACTCTAGTTTTCAATCTTAAATTATCAGAAACCGCCAATCATTTCTTCTTTTTCAAGTGCACTGAATCTCAACCACTTTTTTTTCTAAACTCCTACTTTTAAACTACCATTTAATTTCCACAACCCATCTGAGTACAACCACATCTACCTTCAAGATGCTGAAAGTCTGAATAGTAGGACATAGTTATATTTTCTGGAGTGAAAGGTATGTAGCAAATAGATGCTTTCACAACCTTGATTTACCAAAAGTGGATATTATGTGGATTGGCCAGAGAGGATTGAGATGTCACCAATTGATGCCATTGGTAAAATCCTTTATGCATCTACCACACCCTGACCTCAGAATTGTGCACTGTGGTGGAAATGACCTGGGCACTTTGACTGGGGTAGGTCTGGAAATGCTTTTAAAGGACACCTTTGGGCAATTGATGTCACTTTTTCACAAAACTACCTGGTATATTCAAATATATGCCAAAGGCAAAAATGGAACTGGTCCAACCATTTTTGTCCACAGATTGAGAAAGCAAGGACACATGTGAATAAATCTGTTTCTGCTTTCCTCGGAGATTATGGTATGGGTTCTATATATCACAACAACTTGCGTTACAACATGCAAGACATCTATAGGAGAGATGGTGTACATTTTACAGATGAGGGGAATAGAGTCTTCCTTTTAAACTTTAGACTCTGCATCAGTACTTACCTGTAGGTACAAAAAACACCCAATGAACACAACGGCTCCTTTTAGAGCCAACCAACATCTAAACACTCTAACTTGTTATTTAACTGTATTTTTTTGTTTTCTTTCTAACGTGCGTGCACCTCGCGATTTTTAAAAAAAAAGAAAAACATTTTTTTTACCCTTCGAGGTCCTTCAGGGACCCCCCGACAAGGCCTAGGGGGTCAGGGAGTCTCTTCCCTGACTCTTTCACCACGTTCTCTGCTTTCATTTTTCACTCTCTTCTGAAACTACACAAAATGGCGGCTGTTTGGTGTGCGCAATGGGCGCGCACCTCGCCATTTTTATTTTTTTTAAACGTTTTTTGTGCCCTTCGGGGTCCTTCAGGGACACCCTCAGAAGGCCTATGGGGTCAGGGAGTCTCTTCACTGCCTCCTTCACCACGTTCTCCGTTTACATTTTTCACTCTCTTCTGAAACTACACAAAATGGCAGGTGTTTGGTGCGCGCACCTCGCACCTTTTAAAAAAAAAATTAAAAATGGTGCCCTTCGGGGTCCTTCAGGGACACCCTCAGAAGGCCTAGGGGGAGTCTAATCACTTCCTCCTTCACCACGTTCTCAGCTTTAGTTTTCAAAACTCTTCTATCTCGTGGGGAGCATGCACCATGCACGAACCTCCCGATTTTTCGGGAAAAAAAATGTGTGGCCTTTGGGGTATTTTCAGGACCCCCCCAGAAGGCCTAGGAGGTCAGGGGGTCTCCACCCTGGCCCCTTCTCATGTTTCCCACTTTTTTTGAGGGCTCCCTTGTGCCTCGAAGACAAGATGGCGCCCAACATTTCCTGATTTCGACTGATTCGAATGTTGACAGACATCCAACAGCAAATCAAAATTCCGCTTATAGATATATACATTTTTTCAAATACAATTTTCTCAAAAACTACTGGAAGAATTGACACCATTTAAACAAAAGACCGTACTGCGTACCAGTCCCTACCATTTTGCCAAGTTTGGTGTAATTCCGTTCAGCCGTTCGGGCTGTAGCCTTGTCTAATCGTCCTATGGAAAATAACATGGGGAAAACACGTTTTGGGACCCCCCCTTTTTTCTCAGCCCCCAATTGACAAATCCCCACAAAACTTTCAAGGAAGGAGCGGAGCGGAGCGGAGCGGAGCGGAGCGGAGCGGAGCGGGCCATCTTCTTTGATAAATTTGCAAAGATTCATCAACCGGCGCCAAAGTTATTCCCAATAGAATGTTGCGGATTTCCTATGGAAACTAGGTCCTAACTATAACTACCTACTGGCGACCGCCAGTAGGTAATATACATTACCTACTGGCGGTCGCCAGTAGGTATATATAGTTAGGATTTTTTCTCTATGGGTTTTTTGAAAATTCTATGTCTAATAACTTTGGCGTTTGTGGACGGAATTGGCTGAAATTTTCAGTAAAATGGCACATTTTGTTTCTGAGCAGCCCTTGAAAATTTGGGGGGGTTCGTCAAGGGGGGGCCGAGAAAAAAGGGGGGTCCCAAAACGTGTTTTTAACATTGAGTTTTCCATAGGGCGGTTGGCCTCACTTTTAGCCCGAACGGCTGAATGGATTTGCACGAAACTTGGCAAAATTGTAGGGACTGGTAGCCCGATGTGCCTTTTGTAGGTCTCAATATATGTGCTCCAGTGGATTTTGAGAAATTAACGTTTAAAAAAAGATATATATCTGTAAGCGCGGACCAGGCAGCGCTCTGGTTCGCGGACTTTTCGCGCAACGGAGCTTTGTGAAGCGAAGCTGATTGGTTCTCCGGCGTCTGTCAACATTCCAAACAGTCCGTAGCGGCCGCCATCTTGTCTCTCGGTAGGATCGAGAGACAAGAGGAGGCCGAAGCGAAGGGGCAAATGACCATAAGGGGGCATAGTACATTGTCGCTCACCCCCTAGGTTTGATGTGGAGGTTTTAAAAGGGCCCCGCGGGGCAAAAAAAAATAAAAATAATAATAATCGAACAGCTGAATGGATTTGCACGAAACTTGGCAAAATTGTAGGGACTGGTAGCCCGATGTGCCTTTGCTAGATCTCAATATATGTGCTCCAGTGGATTTTGAGAAATTAACGTTCAAAAAAAGGTATATATCTGTAACAGCGCACCGCTTCGCGTACTTTTCGCGTTACGGAGCTTTGCGAAGCGAAGCTGATTGGCTCTCCGGTGTCTGTAAACATTCCAAACAGTCCGTAGCGGCCGCCATCTTGTCTCTCGGTAGGATCGAACAGCTGAATGGATTTGCACGAAACTTGGCAAAATTGTAGGGACTGGTAGCCCGATGTGCCTTTGCTAGGTCTCAATATATGTGCTTCAGTGCATTTTGAGAAATTAACGTTCAGAAACAAGATATATATCTGTAACAGCGCTCCGCTTCGCGGAGATAAAATTATATGTGTATTACCTAGCTGTTGCTAACACCAGTTAGCGACGGCTAGTAGAAGATAGCGACCATCTTGGGCCCCACTTTGCATGTGAGTGATATTTATCACTAATGACATGCAAAGTGGGCATGCCAAGATGTTAGCGACTGGAAACAGTCGCTAACATCGCTATCTCCTATTATCAACTTTTGGAAATATTCGAGATAAGGGCGAATATCTCTAAAAGCTACCACCTGCCCTGAGCAGTTCTTAGCCATGTTATCCAATGGGAGGTGGATAACATGGCTAAGAGCATTAGCTCGGTAATGCATGAATATCGCTGAGTTTTCAGCGATATTAATGCATTGCGGTCGTTTTTTATCGTATTTCCGATAAACCTTGATAATAGCAAGGTTTATCTGCGATAATTTCTGACGATGCTTAGCGGTAAAAAAATCGTTGCTAAGCATCGTTAGGGATAAATATCGCTTAACTTTGGTAATATGCCCCAACGTCTGTTAACGTTCGATTCGAAGGAAATCAGGAAGTGTTGAAAAACATTGTCTGCGCCATCTTGTCTTTTTTCAAATGCCACACTTTTGTCGTGCACGGCAGCCATTTTAGATGCCTTGACCAGACCCACTCTGTGCACGCTGTCGATCCTTAGCATGGCTCCCCACCCTCGCAAACATCTCCCCCAGGCAGTGGTCACCCCCGCTCTCTGTCTTATGCATGGGTAATAAACCTCCCCCATCTGTGCTGCTGTTCCCTGAGAATCACACCCTGTGCCCGCCCGACACCTCCCTTTCGCCCTATTCACTACCGCACCCTCTGACACTCCTTTTCCTCTGTGTCCGATTGTCCAGGCTGGTCCTAGGGTATCAGCTAGCCCTGCAGATGTAGTTTATGGCCACAGCTGTAAAGAATCACCCCTCTTCAAAGGAGTTATAGTAGATCAAGGCCCACACTCGATGAGATTCGTCACAGCAGAAGCGTTGCTATTATCTGAAAACCATCCTGTATTGTGATTGGGGAGGGGACCGAGCCTGAAGCGGAAGATTCCAGGGATGACTGTTTGTACATCAAAGTTTTTACAATTATGTGTCACATTAAAAATATATAGCACTCCGACAAAGTAGTAAGATTATAAAACTTTAATAATTTATAAATATATACAAGAAAACAAAAATAGTAATAACATATAAACATTTTTAGGGAAAAACAACGAAGTAGCGGTCGGCTGTGCGAATAGTCCCAACGCAGCACAACGTCCAGATTTCCGGCGTGGGGCGTCGCGGGGGGTGGGTCATCAGTAGCAAACTGTTGTGCGAATAGTTCCAAGGCAGCAGAACGCGTTGAAATCTAGATGACACGAAAGTGATGTCTAGTAAGTTGCCACCCAGCAAATAACGGCATGGGGCGTCGCGGGGGGTGGGTCATCAGTAGCAAACTGTTGCGCGAATAGTTCCAAGGCAGCAGAACGATGGCACCAAGGTGATGTCCAGTAAGTTGCCGCACTGGTTTTGGTATCCTACAATGCTGCTCCGAATAACGGCGTGGAGCGCCCCGGGGGAGGCGGCGTGAACGGGCCTCTCCAGGTGGAGTGTCATCTGTTGTAGTGGGGCGCCCCTTTACCGTTTCAGTTGCCATTCCGTCCGTTTTTGGTCCACTGTGTCAAAAGCCGCAATTCAGCTGAGTTGCGCCCACTCTTGCGGTGCAGCGATAGGCGGCTGTCACAGGACTCTCAAAATGGCGGCAGGCTGTTTCCTTTTTGGGCCTGGTCCACTGAAATGGCCCTGGGACACCTTGGAAATCGGACGCTTGTCTGCTAGGTCTTGGACCTCATTCTCGAAAGCGTCCCCTCCGCCTTGAGAATTCATCAAAAGTTTTGGGGGCTCCGACTCCTGCAGGCTTCTGGTGGGGAGCGGCTGCCATGATTGCTCGCGGAATGACCACGACTGAGCTACGAGATGGTGGTGCTTTCATGCTGACGCCAGCTTCAGTCTGAAACATCCAGAAACAAGGTGGGGCTTTCATCGTTTGGGGAAAAAAAAAAGTTTTCATCCTATGAAAAGTGTTGTTTTTAGGTCACATGATCAAGCCTTCCATCATTAGGAAACCAAAATTAAAATGAACCAATGAAAAGTTTTATAAACAAGTCACATGACCTGTTATGCGGCATAGGGTGTAACATTAGGAGAAAATACGTTGGCACGTGAGGCGGCGTCAGTAGCGGACCGATGTGCAAATAGGCCGAAGGCAACACAACGCGCCAAGATCTGGATGGCACCGAGGTGGTGTCCAGCAAGTTGCAGCACTGGTGTGGCCATCCTACAATGCTGAAAGTCGGCGTGGGGCGCCCCGTTGGCCTGTGAGTTTGCGTCAGTAGCGGACCGATGTGCGAATAGGCCGAAGGCACCACAACGCGCCAAGATCCGGATGGCACCGAGGTGGTGTCTAGTAAGTTGTCGCACTGGTGTGGCCATCCAACAATGCTGAAAGTCGGCGTGGGGCGCCCCGTTGGCCTGTGAGTTTGCGTCAGTAGCGGACCGATGTGCGAATAGGCCGAAGGCAGCACAACGCGCCAAGATCCGGATGGCACCGAGGTGGTGTCTAGTAAGTTGTCGCACTGGTGTGGCCATCCTACAATGTTGAAAGTCGGCGTGGGGCGCCCCGTTGGCCTGTGAGATGGCGTCAGTAGCGGACCGATGTGCGAATGGGGCCAAAGGCAGCGCAACAATATTTTCTGATTTGAAGACACCACAAGGCGCTGAGATGCCAAGATCCGGATGGCACCGAGGTGGTGTCTAGCAAGTTGTGGCACTGGTGTGGCCATCGTACAATGGTAAAAGTCGGCGTGGGGCGCCCTGTTGGCCTGTGAGATGGTGTCAGTAGCGGACTGATGTGTGAATGGGGCCAAAGGCAGCGCAACAATATTTTCTACTATATTTTCGGAGTAGAAGACACCACAAGGTGCTGAGATGCCAAGATCCGGATGGCACCGAGGTGATGTGTAAGTTGCGGACGGATGTGCGAATGGGGCCAAAGGCAGCTCAACAATATTTTCTGAAGAGAATACACCACAAGGCGCTGAGATGCCAAGATCCGGATGGCACCGAGGTGATGTCTAAGTTGCGGACCGATGTGCGAATGGGGCCAAAGGTAGCGTAACAAGATTTTCTGTATGGAAGATACCACTAGGCGTTGAGATGCCAAGATTCGGATGGCACCGAGGTGATGTCTAGGAAGTTGTGCCACTGGTGTGGCCATCGTACAATGGTAAAAGTCGGCGTGGGGCACCCTATTGGCCTGTGAGATGGTGTCAGTAGCGGACTGATGTGCGAATGGGGCCAAAGGCAGCGCAACAATATTTTCTGACTGACACCACAAGGCGCTGAGATGCCAAGATCCGGATGGCATCAAGGTGATGTCTAAGTTGCGGACTGATGTGCGAATGGGGCCAAAGGCAGCGTAACAATATTTTCTGTATGGAAGATACCACTAGGCGTTGAGATGCCAAGATTCGGATGGCACCGAGGTGATGTCTAGCAAGTTGTTGTGGTCATCCTACAATGCTGAAACTCGGCGTGGGTCACCCCATTAGCCTGTGAGATGGCGTCAGTAGCGGACCGATGTGCGAATAGGCCGAAGGCAGCACAACGCGCCAAAATCCGGATGTCACCGTGGTGGTTTCATAGTTGAGAGGCACTTCATCTGCAGTGGGGCGCCGAGATCCGGATGGCACCGAGGTGATGTCTAGCAAGTTGCTGTACTTGTGTGGTCATCCTACAATGCTGAAACTCGGCGTGGGTCGCCCCATTAGCCTGTGAGATAGCTGTTCTTTGGATTTGGGCCTGGTCCACTAAAATGGCCCTGGGACACCTAAGAACTCGAACGCTCGATTTTTTTTTCCTTTCCTGTACATGCAAAAAAAGGTAAATGCCCGGTATGTTACACGCTTCATCTGCCACGATGAACTCTCCAGAGGAACCGAAAAAATATATAGTTGTGGTAACTATACCATGCATCGTCATATGGAGAGGTGGCACCAATTAATTATAGTGCTGCATAAAAGAGAGATTTGGAGGAGAACCCCTGACCTGCTAGTACATTCATCAAAGAAGTGGCACTGAGAGCTTCAGAGGCAAGGGAAACGGTCCCAAATATTTAGAAGAACTTTCGAAAGATTAAAATGACATGTTTAGATTGTGGTAAATTAATTTCATGTGGGCAGATGAGTTTTACTCTAATAAATACAGCATATGAACATCATCATAGTCGATGGTTGGTAGAGACATTTTGACTATATCCTGGACCTGCCCGTCCTCGCCCAAAATGACGCCGGAATAAATGGGACTCGTAACTCCTTGTTGTGTACTGGTTGCAGAACCTTGAAATCACGAGATATGTATGCAGTTTTGAAGCACATGGCGGGCGGGGACGAGAATTGATTGAATATTTCGACATCCCTATTGATATTAAGTTCTGATGTGTTATTGATTACTGTACTGTTGAAAATTCGAATTAACGTCACCCATGGTACTTGCCCGCAAATGTATATCTAGATAATTTTATTGTAACTGGCCCTGTCGTATTTTAATTATAAAATGTACGTCCACCGATTCCGTAACTGTTAGACACCTTAGTTTTTGCAACCTAATGGCCCGCCCGTTACGTTCCTGTACAGTGTAAATGTCTATTCATCATATACGATTACAGTTTGCTCCGTGGCAGGCCCACGTGGTTATAGGCTCGTATTTGTATAATGAAATTTTCACAATAAAGGTTTTTAAAAGAAAACATGGTAGTAGTGTATACATTGGTAAAGTTTTTAATAATAGTCACTGTTTTAGAATCATTAAAAGGCAAGTGAAATAAAGCAGACCAATTACATGAAGGGTAAAAGGTATAATACGAAGGAACGCAGTAAAGATAAATGGTCAAGGGCTGTTGTGTTTTCTATTCCTGCAACATAAAGTGATCGATAAGAATCTCATATTCAGGCGTATCGGCGACTAAGACAGCAGGTCGACCCTCTTTTGCTCAACTGCTCCGTCATGGGACGAAGAAACGCTCTTTTTCTCGAAAAAAGAATATATTTTACTTGCAGGACAGTTGTAAAATTTCCGGGAAAGTACATTAGCCTGGAACATTATAACATATATTTAAGAGAAAATAATGTTCGGAAGTAATTAAAAGCGTAATTTTTAGGTGATATGACCAAGGCTTTCATCATTAGAATAAGAAAAGTAAAATGAACCAATGAAAAGTTTTATTAACAAGTCACATGACTTGTTATGCTTACGTTACGTGCTGCGCGCCCCGGATGACTTCCGGATGCGCTAACGCGGCGCGTCATATGACGCATTACGCGACAACGCAGGTCCAGAATATAGTCAAAATGTCTCCACCAACCAGCGGTCGAAACACAACCCCTTTCAGCAGGCTAAATAGTTCTGTTAAATGACAACAGAAAGGACAGGCAACAAGAACCATCAGTCAAAGAGGGGAGGGCTAGTTCTTCTCTACCGGGTTACATTGGGGCGCTACCGGAACTGATCGAATTGGTAGTCTACAGTGTTTCTGGATGTTTCAGACCGAAGCTGGGGTTAGCATGAGAGCAGCACCATTTCGTAGCTCCGTTGTGGCCATTCCGCAACCAATCATGGCAGCCGCTCTTTATCGTTATTTTGGGCGGGGTGGGTGGCGGAGCCGAGCTGTTTTGCAGCCATCATTGTGTGGAGTTCAGTTCATCTCACTAGTTTTGTATTTGTCATGAGGGGTTGTTCCTAATGTTTCTATTTTAGCGAGGTCAAAAAGAGATCCCATTAGTGGCCTACTGATTTTGCTCGATTCCTTTTCTTTTTTTTTACACGATTTTTCATTATCTGCAAAGACTAAACAGAGTATTGCGACTCTGTGTTTGTTTGTAAATAGAGAATGAACCAAAGAGAACTAATTCTAAAACAGTAAATACTTGGATAACAATCAATCAAATGGAGAGAGAAGCAGGCACGACGGATTACAACGGGGGCAAAGGCCTGCGTTAACTACCTTTCACTATCTGCAAAGAGAGAGTACTCCTAATAGAAATGAGGGGGGGGGGGGCACCATTCAAAGCAGATCAGTGTGCATAAACACGAAAATGTTTTCACTTACCACGTACTTGACATTCGACAGCTTATGATAGTTGCTATTAAAAAACCATTGAAATTCACTGAAAAAACCATAGGTTATAGACCATATATAGTTAGGAATTAGCATTTACAAAACCTTGAAAATTCACTGAAAAAACCATAGGTTATACACCATATATAGTTAGGAATTAGCATTTAAAAAACCTTATTTTACTCACACAAAACCATTGAAATTCCATATATAGTTAGTTGCACTAACTATATATCGCGCACCCGCAATCCACTGCTGATCATGTCACATATTACATCATTCATGACATGGTCAGTGACATCACTGATGACATCACTGATGACATCTCAAATGACATCACTGATGACATCACTGATGACATCTCAAATGACATCACTGATGACATCACTGATGACATCTCAAATGACATCACTGATGACAACATCCAGTGACTGTATTTTTCTGTAAAGTTAAAATATGTCTTACATATTTAAGAATGAGTGGATGTATAAATGTCTGGATGAAGGATTTAGTAGGTGCATGACTGACTGTATGAGTGAGTGATTAAATGTGTCTCACTGAGTGCATGGGTTAGTGACTAAACTGTCTTAATTTGTGCATCATTATGTCTGTTGTTCTGTAAACTGCAGCATGTGTTAATCATTAGCAATATGATTAACTATATGGGTTATTGATTGGTTGCCCAAGTATTTGTATGGCAGACTGAGTGTGTGTGTGGGTGGCTGGGAGGTGTATGACTCTGTGCATAGATGTGTGAGCAGTTGATTCACTAGATGTATGGGTTCAAAAGTGCATGTGGAAACAGCTGTATGGGCGGTTGACTGTGTGCATGAGTGTATTGCTGAGTGAATGGATATCTCAGTGCTACATGTCAAAGTAAGTACATATGTAAAACACAGTACATGTGAGAGTTGACATATATAAATAACTGTGCATAAGAGCCAGTGAATGTGTGAGTGGCTGTATGGATCATTGTGAACTTGTATCAGGGATTGTATAAGAGAGTAAATATGTGTTAGTATATGTTTGAATAAGTAAGGTGTGTATAACTGCATAGTTGAGAAAATGGAGGTGTGATTGATTCTTTGCATGACTGACTAGGTGTGTGTGTAACTCTATGGATGAGTGACAGTCTGTGAGTGTCTGTTTACACTTACTGTATCTAAGGTTATATTAGAGTCTGAAGAGCTTCATCGTATTATCACATGAATGAGGTCATCAGTGATGTGATCAGTAATGTCAAATGAGATGTCATCAGTGATGTCATCAGTGATGTCATTTGAGATGTCATCAGTGATGTCATCAGTGATGTCATTTGAGATGTCATCAGTGATGTCATCAGTGATGTCACTGACCATGTCATGAATGATGTAATATGTGACATGATCAGCAGTGGATTGCGGGTGCGCGATATATAGTTAGTGCAACTAACTATATATGGAATTTCAATGGTTTTGTGTGAGTAAAATAAGGTTTTTTAAATGCTAATTCCTAACTATATATGGTGTATAACCTATGGTTTTTTCAGTGAATATATATATATATATGAAGTAAATCCAAAAGTATGACTCGTGCTGCTAGGTGCTGAGCGCCACTTGCCACAAACTGGACACATACCCAAGTTAGTGCTGCAGAGTTGTTTTATTCCCTGTATGCCAAGATGTGTTTCGCAGCACACAGCCGCTTGCTCACTCGACAATTTTGTGGTGCTCAGAGAGTGTTTTTAAAGTGACAGTGAATACAAAAAACAGGTTACCACATGTTCAACTCAATGATGGAGCTAAAAGAAATACTTTTCAAGAAATGATAGGAACTAAGAACAAATAACTGTAAAATACATTTACACAGTTTAAGACATCCTGTACAATAGTGATTAATGATCATACTATAATAGTAGAATATTCAAGTTTAGAATTGTCATTGTGTTATATATACATAGTCCCCTCATAAGATGCCTTGAAATGGAATAAGTGCTCCAATGTGACTCACGTGGACCAAGTAATCCGTTGTACAAATAAAGTGCAAAAATGTGCATGTGCAAAATAAAAATAGAGCATTTTTTTGGAAGCAGATTTCTCTGTTTCTGCTAACATCATATTGATCTAAAAAATATCAAATGTAAAATACACTGTTGACAATTCATCAATTGAACGAAAAAAGGTAAGAAAGTAGTTCATTCTGAACTATTGTACATGATCTACTCAGTTCGTACAATAATACTGATACCTAATGGCAGATCCCCGCTTCCAAAAGGTACAACATGAGAAGATCTATAAAAAATGGAGCTTGCATCAAATTCGAGAATCAAACCAGCAAAACATGACATGATTCATCCAAGTTACCATTAGTATCTGACCCCACTATTTGAAGAGAGATATAGAGTTAATACAGTATATTTCAGATATTATATTTTATCATTAGTGTATACAAAGTGCTGTAGTGCAAGAGGTATTTCATGTGTGGCACACCACTATTTGGTAAAATCGGTTCTAACATTCCTTCCTGTCATTATTACATATTACATATTTTTAAAAAGGGGGATCTCTGAACAATTACTGATTAGCTGGTTTGAAAGAAACTCAGAGGGTCAAACTAATTTATAAATAACTGAGTTCTAGGGGTTACAGACATGTATACATATTCTCCGTGATATTGAGGCCATTAGGATGTTTTGTGTCCAATTGCAAAATGTATCTCGTCTCCAACTTCCTGAGTTTACCGTCCCGATCACCTCCTCTTCTATTTGGTGGAACAGCATCGATCAGGAAGTAGCTGAGGCAATTGTTATTAGATTTTTGGTATTCTTTAAAGTGCCTCGCTACTGGGTAAGTGTTGTCAATATTGCTAATGGCTCAAAGGTGTTGGAGAATTCTGATGTGGGCCTGAAGTTTGGTGCTGCCAACGTAGCGTAGGCCACATGGACATGGTAAATCATAGACGGTGTATTCCGTCTTGCAAGTTAACAATTTTGAAATTTTTTGGGGCCTCTGACTGAAGGGAGTTAGATATGTCGTAGTGTTGACACCATGGGTACATGCCTTGCATGTTTTTCAACAAAAAAAACCCTTATGGTTTTGCAGCCACGAGGTGTTGGCAATAATTTCTGGGTTCGGGATAACCAGGCAGTCCCTCATAGAGGGGGCCCTACTGTGGGTAATGGACACCCTCTGCGGAAGCAGGGGTCCTATTACCGGATCATTTAGGACTAGAGGCCAACTGGTTTGCACAATGTTGTTTATTTCCTTATGCTGACTGCTATAAACCATTATCAAGCGGAACACGGGTGTATTCAGGTTTACGCTTTCATGGTTGATGCAGGACATGGACTCAGATCATTTGTTACCAGCAAGTAACTGGGTACGATCTAATGTTTGTGTTTTAAGTATGGCCTGTTCGACAATTTTGGAAGAGTAACCTCTATCCAAAAAGCGCTGCCTGCTCTGTTCCTGAGCCACTGATAATTGGCTGTAAGTGCTATAGATGCGCTTAAGCCTGAGCATTTCACCATATGGGATACTGTTTACAAGATGGCAAGGATGGGCACTCGTAGCGTGTAATATAGAGTTGCCCGCAGTTATTTTGTGGAAAAACCTTGTCTTCTCTATGTAAACCTGAGTATCCAAAAAGTTGACACTTGTCTCACTGATAGTGGCTGTAAATTTAAGGTTCAGGGAATTTTGATTGATTTGAATAATAACATTTTTCGCATCATCTTTGGTTCCCTGCCAAACAATGAACAGATCATCTATAAAGCGGAGCCAGACTTTAACATTACTCGCCATAGTTTCAGCATGTTGTGCCCTGAGGACCAGCTCCTCCCACCTGCCCATGTGAAGGCAGGCATAACAAGGGGAGAAGCTGGCACCCATTGCAACTCCCTGGATTTGTTGGTATAGCAAGTTGTTAAACATGAACATATTGTTGTGCAAGCAATAGTTAATCATGGCTATCAACATTTCACTATGTGATTGATATATTGTTGGTCTTTGAGCCAGATAAAACTCTATTGCTTTAATACCATCATCATGTAAAATACTCGTATACAGTGATGATACGTCAAGTGCGATAAGTAACAAATCTGGGTTCCATGCAATGTCTTTGACTTTCTTAATAAAACCGCTTGTGTGCCGCACATATGACAGCAAGGCTTTTACAAATCCTTGTAGGAAATAGTCAACATACACAGAGGTGTTTTCAAGTAAACTCACAGGCGGTGATAATCGGGCGACCTGGTGGTTTCTTGGGATCTTTGTGGATCTTTGGATTAAAATAGATGGACGGAATAGTTGGTTTGTCTTTTCTCAAATATTTATATTCCTCATCACTGATCAAGTTCTTCTGTCGCCACATAGACAGTTTAGCATAGTAGGTCTGATATGTTGCTTTTAGGGTTGTAATGTTTGTCAGTGCATAACAGTTCCTATCATTGAGCTGGTTGAATGCCTCTGTTTTGTAGTCCTGCTGTGACCATAAAACAATATTGCCACCTTTGTCACTGTTTCTTATGACAATTTCTTTATTTGTTTTCAGTTTAATCATAAGTTGATGATATTTCATATCTTGGTTGCGATGGGGTTTTGTAGTCATGTTTATGTTTTTATTCAATTTTTTGATTTTGTTGGTTACCACATCATGAAATGTGTCTATCGAATCGTGCAGTGCATTAGGCGTGAAAGTAGATTTGGGTTTAGACCGGCAGTTATTGTTTCCTCTGTGACTGTCACTGCAGTGGGTGGTGGTGTTTCACCCAAATTGATGTTTAATGACTCATTCCATAGTCCTTCCAATTCAGTGAGGAGACAAGAGTCAGATATGGTGTCCGTTGACTGGATGGATCGTATTGTCTCTTGTGTGGAATTAATTTCACCATCTTTTCTTCTCCTTAATGTATGGAATTTTTTCAATTTCAATTTTCGCACCCCTTTGTAAATGTCCATCCGGAGATTGGCGTTATTGAAATTGTGTGGTGGACAATATGATAAGCCTACACTTAAACTTCTCATTTCTTCTGCAGTTAGTTTAACCGAGGATAGATTGACTACTGTTTGATTTATTTTTTCCTCCAGTAGCTCCCTGTTTTCTTCTTGTAAATGCCTCCGTTGTTTCCTGTTTACTTTACGTCTCTGGACTTGTTTGAAGTTTGCCCACTTGCGTATGTGTACCATGGGCCTCGAGGTCTGAGGGTTGCCAATTTTCTTCGCATAAAAAATTCATTTCCTCTCCAGGCGATGGTTTCTTGTTAATTGCTCCTACCCTGAGATCACGCATTTCTGTTTCAGATTCGCTATTAGACGAGTATTGACCCACAGATGATGTCTCGCTATTGCCTTCATTGTTCTTCTGTGTGCCAGTGGTGATATTGGTTGTTGATCCTTTCTTTAAATGGGATTTTCGCATGACGTCAAATTTCTTAGCGAACGTAAAGATTTGTCTGAGCTCGTAATCTGTTTTATCTCTTTGAAATTTTTGAGCCTTACGTTCTCTTATTTTGTCCTCCTCTTTCTTGAGGCGACCTTGCATATCCTTGCAAAGTTTCGCTATTTCATCTGCCGATCCCATTGATTCCAATGCCTCGTTGATTGCGGTAATCTCTATAAGGAGACGCGCCCTATCGATATCGGCATATTTTATCAATAGGAGCGTAAATTTTCGTGAAGAGTCCAAATTACAATCAGCCCACTCATGCATTAGATCTGGATTTGGTTCCTCGTATGTAGGGGCCGTTAGTATTCTTAGGCCGCGTGGGATACGCCCTACTTCAATGTATCGTTGAAGTGAGCGAGACTCCCACCACTTGCTTGTCTCCATTCTCATTTTCTTTTCTAATATTTTCATTTTAAATTGTAGTGAGCTGGTGTTAGCATTGCTCCTTGGTTCATTTTCCTTAGTGCATTGTGTCATTTCAGGGGTGTTGGAAAACATTTCCGAGGCAGCCGCCTCCCTCTCTCGCAACAAGTCGGATGACATTTTACGGGAAATTATCACTAATAATGTCCGATCACAGTACACAGGCCTTATCAAATATCGCCTGTTGCTGCAAAACGGAGCACACTCCTCCACCCCAGGATACCTCCGTATTCGTTACCTGGTCTCCTTCGGATTCTCCACCTCGTCAGCCGACTCGGTAAAAGTCCAATGACTGCCAGGAGGTTCTCGGGTTCCGGGTGTTAAGCGTTCGATTCCGTCTTCGACAAAAGTTGCTTCCAGGTTCCCCCGGAAGTATTGCTCCGCAAAAAACGCCAACCAAGCAGGAGGAGGGGTCTGTGTATGACTGTGAGAAGCCTTACAGTCATCAATATGAAGTAAATCCAAAAGTACGACTCGGACTGCTAGGTGCTGAGCGCCACTCGCAGCAAACTGGACACAGACCCAAGAAGGTGCTTCAGAGTTGTTTTATTTCCCGTATGCCAAGACGCGTTTCGCAGCACACAGACGCTTGCTCACTCAACAATTTTGTGCTGCTCAGAGAGTGTTTTTAAAGTGACAGTGCATAAAAAAACGGGTTACCACGTGTTCAACTCAATAATGGAGCTAAAAGAAATACTTTCCGAGAAATGATAGGAAGTAAGAAAAAATAACTGTAAAATACATTTACACAGTTTAAGACATCCTGCACAATAGTGATTAATGAACATACTATAATACTAGAATAATCAAGTTTACAATTGTCATCGTGTTATATATACATAGTCCCCTCATAAGATGCCTCGAAATGGAATAAGTGCTCCAATGTGACTCACGTGGACCAAGTAATCCGTTGTGCAAATAAAGTGCAAAAAAGGGCATGTGCAAAATAAAAATAGCGATACAAAAGGGGATGATGGACGGAGCGTTTGAACAAATCAAACACTCACCCACAGTCAACTGATCTGGGTTTAATCCATCACCATTCTTTAGTTCACTCAGCCACCCCAGTTCAGACATGGCTATATGCAAATCAGTCTGACCCTGTGCCTCATGGGAACAGTCCAGCCCGAACTGCCAAGCCATGTCTTCCCTGGACCGGAAACAAGCATCCTGGGACCGGTTTCGGATTCATAATCCTCATCAGCCAGGCTATCTTGCATCCAGTGGCCAAGTGAACAAGGGACTCACGTCTGAGCATACCCTGCCACACTTAGGGCGAACAAAGCGATACAAAAGGGGATGATGGACGGAGCGTTTGAACAAATCAAACACTCACCCTCAGTCAACTGATCTGGGTTTAATCCATCACCATTCTTTAGTTCACTCAGCCACCCCAGTTCAGACATGGCTGTATGCAAATCAGTCTGACCCTGTGCCTCATTGGAACAGTCCAGCCCGAACTGCCAAGCCATGTCTTCCCTGGACCGGAAACAAGCATCCTGGGACCGGTTTCGGATTCATAATCCTCATCAGCCAGGCTATCTTGCATCCAGTGGCCAAGTGAACAAGGGACTCACGTCTGAGCATACCCTGCCACACTTAGGGCGAACAAAGCGATACAAAAGGGGATGATGGACGGAGCGTTTGAAAAAATCAAACACTCACCCCCAGTCAACTGATCTGGGTTTATTCCATCACCATTCTTTAGTTCACTCAGCCGCCCCAGTTCAGACATGGCTATATGCAAATCAGTCTGACCCTGTGCCTCATGGGAACAGTCCAGCCCGAACTGCCAAGCCATGTCTTCACTGGACCGGAAACAAGCATCCTGGGACCGGTTTCGGATTCATAATCCTCATCAGCCAGGCTATCTTGCATCCAGTGGCCAAGTGAACAAGGGACTCACGTCTGAGCATACCCTGCCACCCTGTTTTTTGCAATTTTCACCCCGAGTGGGCTGGGTATGCTCAGACGTGAGTCCCAGGCTCTCCACACCACTGGAGTCAAGCTATCCAGGCTGATGAAGGCTGATAGCCTGAAACCGGTCCTTGGATGCATGGTTCCGGTCTGGGAAAGACATGGCTTGGTAGTTCGGACTGGACTGTTCCCATGAGTCACAGGGTCAGAGCTGATTTGCATATAACCAGTGTCTAAACCAGGGTGGTGTGGAGTGCAAAAAAACGATGGATTTAGGCCCAGATCCTTGTACTGGGGTGAATGTATTACATTGTTCTACATTCTGTCCATCAACTGTGTTTTTTGCAATTTTCACCCCGAGTGGGCTGGGTATGCTCAGACGTGAGTCCCAGGCTCTCCACACCACTGGAGTCAAGCTATCCAGGCTGATGAAGGCTGATAGCCCGAAACCGGTCCTTGGATGCTTGATTCGGTCTGGGAAAGACATGGCTTGGTAGTTCGGACTGGACTGTTCCCATGAGGCACAGGGTCAGAGCTGATTTGCATATAGCCAGTGTCTAACCCAGGGTGGTGTGGAGTGCAAAAAAACAATGGATTTAGGCCCAGATCCTTGTACTGGGGTGAATGTATGACATTATTCTACATTCTGTCCATCAACTGTGTTTTTTGCAATTTTCACCCCGAGTGGGCTGGGTATGCTCAGACTTGAGTCCCAGGCGCTCCACACCACTGGAGTCAAGCTATCCAGGCTGATGAAGGCTGATAGCCAGAAACCGGTCCTTGGATGCTTGATTACGGTCTGGGAAAGACATGGCTTGGTAGTTCGGACTGGACTGTTCCCAAGAAGCACAGGGTCAGAGCTGATTTGCATATAGCCAGCGTCTAACCCAGGGTGGTGTGGAGTGCAAAAAAACGATGGATTTAGGCCCGGATCCTTGTTCTGGGGTGAATGTATGACATTGTTCTACATTCTGTCCATCAACTGTGTTTTTTGCAAAATAAAAATAGAGCATTTTTTTGGAAGCAGATTTCTCTGCTTCTGCTAACATCATATTGATCTCAAAAATATCAAATATACATATATATATATATATATATATATATATATGACGGATACTCTCTCCAAAGAAAAGAACAGAGGCCACACGGGGGGTTCAGAGCAGGACACAGGTTTATTCACAGAAGTCCCAGCGGCGGCGGATGCATTTCGGCATAGTAAGCCTTCCTCAGCGCCCAACGCTGTAAAGAGTACTTTCCTGTTACACTTGACCTGTGTGAAATACCACGCCCGCACCACAGTCTCCTCCCTCTGCAGCTGTCGACTGACCAATAGAAGTTCATGTCAGGTAAGTCGGACTTCAAATCCCAGCAGGCACTGTGTCGGCGTTGCTGGGGTCGGTTCACATGAGGGAGTAAGAAAGATCGTCGGATCGGTACATATATTATATATAAAACAAAGTTTTCTTCAGAAACCCCCTCTGGCCTCCGCCGTTTCTCTTTTGAGGATGGAGTTTTGTGCATATTTTCCGCGCTATGCCAGTAGCTCGGATCGGATGGCGCTGCTGTAAAAGAGACCCGGACTTCACTGGCACCACACTGCTCCACAGTGTTTTCCACATTCAAAACGAACCCTGACAGCTGAGAGGACAGTCAGGGGAGGACCTACGTGTCGTCACCAACACTTCAGGTAAAAAAAGGCTACGGGACTGATTACTGGACTCACACAAGTGCAGGGCGCTGAAGAAGGCGGATAATGAGCCAAAATGCATTCGCCACCACTTACTGTTGTTGCCAGGAAATAAAGTGTTCCTCAGAAACCCCCTCTGGCCTCCTCCGTTTCTCTTTTGAGGATGGAGTTTTGTGCATATTTTCCGCGCTATGCCAGTAGCTCGGATCGGATGGCCCTGCTGTAAAAGAGACCCGGACTTCACTGGCACCGCACTGCTCCACAGTGTTTTCCACACTCGAGGGATCGAGAGTTCCGGTGTCCGCCGAGTGGACTGGAGGACTAGAGCGGAGAGAGGTATTTTACCTCCGCTAGGACGTCGTGTGCTGCATGGCTGTCCCCGCTCATCTGTCTGCCCTATCTACACGGCCGCAGCAGCCCGAGGGGACCTGAGAGGACACTGTCTTTTTCTGGGAACTTGGGACTGAGTCACGCTGTCCCTGCAAGCATTCTGACACTATAGCCAGAGCCACCTATCATTTTCTGGCCCCCCACACCACAGACCCAGATGCATAAGCATAATGCATACTGGGAGTTGGAGTTTGCACATTCAAAACCAACCCTGACAGGTGACCGGACAGTCAGGGGAGGAGGTACGTGTCGTCACCAACACTTCAGGTGAAAAAAGGCTACGGGACTGATTACTGGACTCACACAAGTGCAGGGCGCTGAAGAAGGCGGATTACGAGCCGAAATGCATTCGCCACCACTTACTGTTGTTGCCAGGAAATAAAGTGTTCCTCAGAAACCCCCTCTGGCCTCCGCCGTTTCTCTTTTGAGGATGGAGTTTTGTGCATATATTATATATTTATATATACTGTTCTTTACAGTCCAATACCCTTAAGAAATGTGGAGAATCAATCACACCATGGACTTTTGGCATTGATTTATGCAACTTGCAAGTGTAATATTCTACCAGTCGTTTCTTTCCAATATGGTGTTGAATTAACTTTTACAAAGTACTGTTTTAATGTACCCCTCGGAAATGCTCTTTTAGGCAAATTGTATGCTTCCAGCATACAATTCCATATTCCATATCCATATCCTTCCATATACTTGACTTTTGCATTGTGTTTTGTAATTCTGCTGGAATGCTCCTTTCAATCAATCAATCAATCAAGGCGGATTTGTAAAGCATTGCTTTTCACCTGTGAGGGCATCGAGGCGGTGAGGGTTTTGCTGCTTGGTGGGGTCAGTCAAAATGCTGATTCTTCAGACTCTTTTTGAAGTTCTTTAGGGAGGGGGGGACCTGAGGGGGAGGGGGCGCTATTTCAAGCTTTGGCGGCAAGTAGGAAAAAGAGCATCCACCGCTTTTGCTTAGGAGGACGTAGGGGTCGTGGATGGGGGGAGGGAGGCGGAGAGCATGTGTCTGGCATGCTGATGGAAGTTCTGACAGTGATTGATGTAGTCCAGTCCCTGATTGTGCTGTGCACTGCAGGTGTGTGTGAGAATCTTGTATTGGCAACTCTTGTGGACGGGTAGCCAGTGGAGCTTCCTGAGGTGTGGGGTGAAGTGGGCCCATCTCAGGACGTATCTGACAACTGAGGGGCATGTTTACTAGTAAAGTGGTGAAGTGTGTTGTTAAGCCAGGAAGGCTAACTTTAGAAAAGCAGGGCTGCACCATATTTACAAGAATATGTTGCAGCTCTGCGTTTCTCGCTTCGCTGGCACTAAATTTTGCGGCCAAGCGCCAACATAGACACCCTTGCGCAATAGTGCAAGGGTGTCTGCGTTGCAGAGCAAGATTGTTTATGTGCAGGAAGGAGTTTCTTCCTGCACGTAAACAATCTTTAAATGGAACACACATAGAAGTTGTAAAACGTCATTTAAAAAAATGATTGTTTATGTGCAGGAGGGGATACCTGGAGAAGTGTGGCTCACTGGTTAGAGGAGGCAGACCTGGAAGCAGAGGTCAGCCCGGGACCAGGGTTCAATTCCCGGCTCGGCGGGGTCTTGAGTCCTAAAATGTCCATGGACTCGACAATTCTCGCTCCGGTGCCTACTCGATTCACGGGTTCACACTCTGCGACTCTGGGCAATAGCTTGCTTAATCTCCACAACGGCACCTCGCGGCGGGATGCCTGGCTTTCACCTTGTGGATACCCTGCCGGGGTTATTTCACAGGGGAATACCAGGACGGGTTCCCTAAGCAAGCGCTTAGAAACTGCTTGGTGATTTGCGCTATATAAATTCCTGTACATTTACATTTAAATTTACCTTCCTACACATAAACAAACATTAGTGTTTTGCTGTTTTCATATGAACTGCACAACGCAGCACACATGGAAACAGCAAAATTGGGGAGTTATTGGGGAGATATTAAACATTGCTCCTCCTTTCGCAAGGGTAATTCCAGGTTTTCCCTTGTCTTAATTTTGCCGCTGGGGCAGCGTCAAAATCAATGGGTATTGCGGTGGAACTGCTACCTCAACACCCATTTCCCTGCCCTTTTAAGCTAAGTATAGCATGAAAGGGTGCCTTATTTCAAAGCAGCGTTAAGCCATGTTAAGTGGATTAAAGCTGCCTTGTAAATAAAGCAAAGCCCCTATCACCACTACAACGTCCAAAAAAGTGATGTTGTGGTGGCGATAGGGGCTTGTAAATATGCTCCGTAGTTCTTTATGGTCTTTAGTCTCTGTTGGTATGCTTTTGTGTGCTATTTTGCTTTCTCTGTTGCTTTTTAGGGAAGAAAATATCATAGTGTGACATCTTCATCTATGCGTCTATAGTTTGTAAAGTCTTGTATAGTCACTGAGTTGAAATCCCTGTGAGGTCATAGAATATTTTAACTGCCAGGGGAATCATGGGCTAGTGGTAATTGTAACTATTTTGCACCAGGAGTTGGAGTGTTTCAGGTCATTTTATTAACCTTAATGATCTCTTTTCAGTGTACACAGGCACTGATGATGTGACATGTCATGAGTGTCTGCATACACAACATGTTAAAATACTGCTCCTATATAATTTCTCTCTTCCAATTCTCCAAATACATCAGCTACCAACCTCACCATATAACCTCAAACAACTTATTTGTATGCCTAAACCCCACCCATCCCTGACTCCTCAACATCCCGCACCACCCCTAAATTCTACTCTTCCCTGAACTCTAAAAAAATCCTAACAACCCTTACAAACTGCCTATTCATGACTCCTACAACCCCTGAGCACTCCTAAACTCATGCATCCCTGAACCCTAAAAAAACATTGCTACATATAAACTCCACCTATTACTGAACCCTTCAATCCCCACGCCACCATGAACTCCACCCATTCCCGCACACTAAAAATCATTTACATCCCCAAAACTCTACCCATCACTAAACCATAAAAACATTCACCAACCTTAAACTCCACCCATCTGTGAACCCTAATCACCCCTCATTGCCATACACTTCATCTTTCCATGAACCCTAACCGTTCATCTCCAACATAAACTCAACTCAACCCATGCCTAATCCCTAAAAAACCCTCATCACCACTAATCTCCACCCATCCCTGAATCTAAATGCCCCTCATGACCCCTTAAAGATCACCCATCCCAGAACCAAAAACAAAATTCAAACTACGTTCAATCAACACCCAAGTGTGTGATTTTGGATGGTTGCTCAACATGATCTTTCTTTTAACATGTTTCCTTCTATTCTCGATGTTTTTGTATTTCCTTAACATGTTCTTTCTTTAAAATTAGTTTTCCATTATTTAATTTCCTCAAATGTGGGTTCTCAGTTTTTGTTATTCCGTTAATGCACCTACATCACCTCTGCACATCTGACAACGTTTTTGGTTCCCATAACGAGTGTCTGGTTACTTCAATATGTGCAGTAACTCATTTTACCGCACATATCATAATTTGGAGTTAACACTGCCAAATTGATCTGGGAAAATGTTTTCAATAATTATTGGTGCATGTGAAATTTGGAGCAACAAGGACTAAAATCCTTATGTCAGTCGCCTTTTTCAGGCACAAATGTTGTTTTTTATCAGGTTTGATGACTACCGGCCCAAACACCGGTCCACTCATAATGAGTGCCTCAAAAGCTGAAGGATTTTCTCCTGCATTCCAAAACCTTCATGTACTGTATTAGAAGGTTTGCTATGCTTAAAGTGCAATTAATCCCAACCTGAAAAATCATTTCCTTAGTCAAGTCTATTAATTGTTACACATGTTCACTCCATTTCCTTGAACCACGACAGAGCTCACTTTTTAACGTGACTTAAAACAAAGCTGACATCTTTATTCTTCCTCTAACACAAACATACTTGAGTATGTTTATTTTTTGCCTTAGGGTCTGATTTAGGGATTAGGAGCGAGAGTAGAGGCAGTCAAGGCGATGAAGAATTTATGTCCCCCACTCTGCCTTTACTCCATCTGCCAAATTTAGAGTTCCCTGCCTGCTCTGAATTGTATAGGTTTGTATGGACCACTGTCACTGTGGTTCAAAAAGAGCCATTTAAAAGTGTGGTATGCGTCCATCATTAGTACAGACACTTACACCAAAGCAAGAATTAACTTTTGGAAAAGTAAAAACAAAAGGGAGCTTTCGCCTTTGGAGTGGGGTCATTAGTATTTTTAGTACCCCTCACCGCCAGAATAATCCTGACAGTCACAGACAGTAAATAAAGGCATCTGACCTCCCACTCTAAACAGGGTGGACAATCAGAAGGCCTGCCTCCAACAGCCCATACTACCTTCAGCTGTCAGAGTAAGGTTTACACCAGCAGATTAAATTTTGGGGGTCCATCCAACTCAAAATTGGGCAGGCAACTGAAAGTTTGGCAGACATGGTACTCATTCACTATTGCTACGGAGTACCTTGACTGATAAACTCTGAATCAGGCACTTAATGTTTTTTTCTTTTAGTTTCAGGGAATTTATGATCTGTTTTTTTTCAGCAAATGCATTTGATTAAAATGTTCAATGTTGAATTCAAACCAAATACCCTGATGGAGCAAGGTTTCACATATACCGAAACTTGCTTGGACTCAACCTTCTCAAATTAACTTGTAATATAATAACCAATATGTTTTGTTTACTAATATTTGCACAAACACAACATATCTAGTATCTAGGGGAAGCTTGCCTATGTGCTTTTACTAACATTAACTCGAGTGAACTAAAATGGCCACCGAAAGCGTGGGAACTGTATTATGCATGCGTCTGACTCACTCACGTGGTATGACGTACCTCTATGCTTGGTGGGAATTTCTCACTTCTGCACACTGGTGCCTGAAATGGCTGCTTTAAATTTCACATGCTAATGCTGCAGCTTGTACTAAGCTTGTTCGTTTTGGTTAATTATTAACGCACACGTTAAATAAAGTAATGGGGTTAGAGCAGAGATAAGTGGTATACAGTGCATTCATTTATTTTTATATTCTAATATGTTTCTTTTTGACTTTGCTACTAGCTTTTAATTTGGGCCTGACCATTGTCTAATCCTCCACCTTGGATGGTGCCGCACATGCGCCCTCCTACTCTGAAATTGCTGAAGCATTGGCATTGAAACCCTGCCAAGAACTATCTTACCCACTATGTTCCTCGGAAACTGCTCTACTGACCTCTAAAGACGAAGCAAGAAGACTCAAATAAATACAATGTATATGATTTGTATGCCAATATTGTTGAGCGGAATAAAGTCATGGGAAAGTAAATTGTGGGTGGAGATTCAATCAATATGAATCGAACTGAAAGTACATCATCTTAGTATGGTGTGATGACCTCTCCTCGTCTTTCCAACCAATCACTGAAGGGGAACACATAGATTTGCAACATTTAGGTGTGGTACATTGCCCTCGAAATGGTATAACTAAGGTAGGTTTAGATAGAGAAATTGTCCAACTTGTCGGAATAGCTGACCTGTCACTAACCCAACGCACTCAATAGGCGATCGAGAGCAGAGGTGCTGGCGGAGCACTCTGTCAGAAGAATCGATTACCCAATCGGGGTATTAATTGGCTTTTCCTAGAGAGAGGGGTGTGATGCTGGTGTTGCACTTAGCTGAGATCAACTGTCCTGATCTGCACCTGTCTTGTCCCATGGGCACCTGCTTAGTCTGCAGCCTGGTCCTGGCTCTGTTTTGCCCCAGCCCGTGGCCAGGATTTGTCATTGCACCATTCTAGGTAATTATAATCCATGTGGTATGTCCTTGTGATATTTCCCTTTCTCACCCTTCTCATGTACCAATGTCTGAAAATATTACTGTGATTTCTTACAAACTTTATGTCCTACTGGTTATATTCTTGTTTGTAAAATTTATGGTCACAAGATTGTGGCCTTTATTCATTTGACTCAGAAAATCTTATGTAGATAAAGGTTTTAAAACTTTCCCCGAGTCTGTGGTTATTATAGAAAACGTAAATGTGTTAAAATACTATCTGTTTATGCTAACTCTCTGATCCACAGGATTTATAGTAAGGTGATAAGGATTGGTAAGTCATGGTACACAGCTATAGGTCCTAAATCGAACCTCTGGGCAAACTGATAGGATGACTAAATTAGTAATAGATTAGGCAGGACTACTAGTTCAATGTGTGAATGTTGTATGGGCCAAAGGTGAGTATGATAAACTGAGCTAGTGGGTCCCTGCACACTCTATCAGTATACTTTTCTTGGTAGCAGAGGACGGTTAGGGATTAGTTATTAATAGGTAGTTCGTTGTTATTGACTATTTGATCATTGATTATTGATTGTTTATTGATTTATGTGCTAATCACAACTACTTTTGTGTTGTTAAATGTTGTCTGGAATATCCCGGGATAAAGAAGGCAGTTTGCAAATAGAAGCCATACTGCTGTGAGGTTACATGCCTTGAGGAATAGGTGTGTAAAGTTAGGTACATCTTGAAGCATTAGTTAGGGTTTATTTTTCTAGTATAAATGTGAAATTAATTGGTAGCAAAGGAGTTCGCTGGTGAAACTTTGGTCTTATATCACCTAGAAAGAGTAATTCTGAAGGAGTAGCAGGTTCTTTTTGCTTAAGTGAAGAGTAAACAGAAGGTTGTATTACTCGCAGTGTTTGAAGAGTAAACGGAATTAGGTGTACTCGTTGTGAACTAAATTCTTTCCTTTGAATTAAGTCAATCTGGTACAGTAGCGCATGTTTGCATGTTGTCAATTAATGAAATGTATAATTGAATTTTGAAAGAAATTGGGTTGTCGTATTACCTTGCAAAGGAGGGAGTCAGTCGCAGGTGCTGCACTAACGTCATAAAGAGCCGCGCTGGAATCGGTAGAACAGCTGGTGTGTAGCCATGAGAAAATTGTAAAGGAGGGGTGAGTGCAGAGAGTGAGATTTCACATCACAGAAAAAACCGTGCAATCATTGGTTAACGCTGTTTGCAAATTCAAGCCTCATTGGTCATTTAAATTGAGAGACGCAGTGGTATTGGAGAAATATTTCTGCAAAGTAAGCAAACTGAATTTTTGTAAATTACTGAAAATTAAATAGCGGTATATGTGGCATTTAGATACAGCAATTATAGGAAACCGTCCTGATAGAAAATATTTAGGATTTGCGAGAAAACAACAAATTAAAGGAAGACCTTATATCATGTACGGAGGAAAGAGAAAGCTGTCGCTTTTCAAAAGAATAAATAATTATTTAAAAAAAGACAACATTATTAAAACCAGAGAAGGGATTATTATTCCACCACCTAATGCACCCGCATCATACATGATGGTAGAAAGGGGCTATCACATTGGGTGTTTAGAAAACTGGATAGAATACACTAAGGAAGATGGTGTTTTGGCATTTCCAGAACATGGTACCTTCAATGGTAGAATTTTGTACAATTTAAGAAATCGTATGAATAAGTTAGATCCCAGATCAGGATTAACGAGATATGAAGCTCTAGAAGAGTGGGAGACAGAAGTGTTTGAATGAGACAGGTCCCGAAGTGACAGAAATTGGAGTAAGTTTTATCCCAAGAGATAAGCATATGAAAAAGTGGAGACAGTCCATGCTAGTGGAAGGATTATATCCTGTTTTTACCACAGAAGAACCGTTATGAAGTAAAGGTACAGGGGAACCAAGAAATGTAATGACTAGTGGTGATTTGGACGATGAGTATTTAGATGACTTGTTAATGAAAAATCCGCCACCTTACCAAGAAGAAACTCATAGAGTTACTCCTAGTGCTCTTTTTTTACAACCACCTTTAGTTCCGCAGATTATACTTGAAACCTCATTAGAAAAGGTACTTCAGGAGAGAGAAAACGAAGCTTTAAATAAACAGCGTAGTGAATTAATTCAGAACATTTCTCAATTAAATACAAGTCCTGAAGCCCTGACAATACCTGTAACAATAGGTCCCTTAGTTCCTTTGTATGGAGATAAGCAAGCTAATCGTAAAACCCCTGTTCTGACTACACCAATAGTTCAGCCAAGAAAATAAATCCCTGATAAATGATGATCAAGCAAGTGAATGTGAGTTGGTAATTTCCTTAATGGATTTACCTATACGAGAACCAGAAAGTGATTAGATCAGGAAAATTACACCCCCATGTTCAAAAGAAGGACAGATTGAGACATCCTCAGGAATGAGACATGTAACTGTAGTAAGCCCAGAAGAATTAGATAGATGGACTTGAAACATAGAGTAGCCTAAATCACAGTCAAAGGTATTGGACATATTCAAATTAAGGGTGGAATTAGAGGAAATGGTAGTAGGAAATGTGGGATTGGACAGACTGAACTCATTTGGTGAAGACAAATTATTGTTTATATGCAGAAGTATTACTCGCAATGCATAAATATATCATGAAAAGTTAATGAATTTGGCTTTGGAAATGGGAATTGACATTGGCAAATCAAAGGTATTGTAGAAACCGTATAGAGCAGAATTTTCTGACAAAGATTTGGAAAACATGAATGTGTCAGGTCGTAAATTGCAGATAAAGGAATTGTTGTCATTGTTGTAAAAATGGGGAGGTTTGGACAAATGGAAAGTTAGATGGACAAAGAAAAAGGAAGAGGCACAGGCAAATAAAAAGTCTTCTGGGTATTTACTAAAAGAAGCAGAAACGGTCGAAAGGTTGTGTCCGATAAGAGAAGTGCCAGGAGGAGGTTATGTACATGTCCCATGGTCCCGGCAGGATATTTTATCATTCACAAATGATTTCCCAAAGCTTAGTGAAAAACCTGTAGAATGGTACCGACAAGTAGAAAGGTTTGTGAAAGTGTCAAAAGTGCTATTAAAAGACTTAGATGGATTATTTGACATTGTTGTTCCAGCTGATTTATGGTCTGAGTGTAAGATCACAGTCCATTGGCCTAATGATGAATGCTCTAGAGATTCAGAGACAGGAGCCCCTTCCGGGGAAGTGATGAAAAAATACAATCAGGTGATAACTTACTTAAAGGGAAAAATTCCTCCAAAAGAAACTGATTGGACTAAAATAGACAGAACCACCCAAAATGAAGATGAATATGTACATGCATATTATGAACGCCTCTTGCAGGTATTTAAACAGTACAGTGGTTTAGAAAATATTGATAATAAGGACATGACACATTTTATTTATCGGTTTGTGTCTGGACTAAAACCTGAAATATCCCGAACGATTAAAGAATATAAACTTTGTTGGCAAGCAAAGCCTGTCGATGAAATTCTCAAGTATGCAAAATACTGTGAGGATGAAATTGATAATAAACAAAAGAAATTAGAAGAAAGGGTAATGTGGGCTCAAGTTAAAATGGCAGAACAACAGGAACTTCAATTAAGCCAGCAAGCAATTAATCAGAGAAGAGGGGAAGGCCAAGGTGAAGGAAGTGGATGCAAACCCAGAGGGAAAATGAGTAAAGAAGAGGCAAAGAAAAAGTTTCCTTGTCATGTGTGCGGAAAATTAGGGCAGTGGAGAAACGAGTGTAAATTAATACAGTATAATGATGTAAAAACTAAAGATTTAAATCCACAGACGCAGAATGAGGTGTCAATGAGACAGCCGCAACAGGTAATACAGAATCAGTTACCTTAAGGCCCTATTCCAGATTTTGTGAGTCAACCAAAATACAGTGTGGACTCTGGATTTCGGAAGGGTAGTGGTAAGAAAAATACGGTAACTCCTCAGTTTCTTTTACAGGACACATTTTTTGGAGTTGAAGATGACTGACGGTGCCTGAGAGGGGGGAAGAGGATTGCGTACTTGGCACATCCTTACCGGTAGATCAGTCAGGTCCTTACATTGAAGGGAAAGTGGAGGGAAATTATGTTACCTTTTTGTTGGACACTGGTGCTACCTGTTTTACTGTGAGAACAGCAGACATCCCAAACCTACCCTCACAGGAGAAGCGATCCAAGTAGTGGGCATTTCTAATAAACAGATTAGGACTCCTGTCACAGCACCTATAGAAGTTTGTATTGGCAACTTCCGAGAAATGCACAAATTCGTAGTGTGCGATTCTAGTCCTGTAAACTTGATAGGAAGAGATTTACTGTGTAAAATGAACTGCACAATCTTTTGTGCACCAAACGGTGTTGAAATTCAGACTCCCGATGAAGATGGAGTGTACAAAATTATGCTAGTACAGAGATAAAAGCAGGAGTTGCACTAGAATTAGGGCGTTTGGTTGAACAAGGTATTCTGGAAGAAATAATGAGTAGTCAATGTAATTCACCTAAAGTTTGCATAAAGAAACCAAACTGAAAGTACACGGTGGTCTAAGACCTCTGTAACATTAAAAAAATTGTCGTCCCATGTTGCCCAGTTGTACCAAATCCAGCTGTGAATCTGTATCAAATACAATGGCGAGCAGGATGGTTCACTGTAATTGATTTAAGCCATGCTTTCTTTTCCATCCCGCTACATCTAGATAGCAAACTTTTATTTTCGTTTGAATTTGACAACCATGTTTACGTTTGGAATTATGTCCCTCAGGGGTACACGGAAAGTCCATCCATTTTTAATCAGATTTTGAAAAAAGTGCCGTTAATCACTGGTACTGCCCGGAAAATCTGCCCTGGTGCAGTATATCGATGACCTATTGTTGGCATCGAGAACAGGAAATTATTGTGTGATCGATTCCATTGCATTGCTGAACCATTTAGCAAAAGGAGGACAAAAAGAATGCCCAGAGAAATTGCAATACTGTACAACCTCAGTAAAGTATCTGAGACACCAAATAGAAAGAGGGGTCAGGAGAGTGACATCTGAAAGAATCAAAATAATTCAAAACATGAAACTACCCCAAACTCAGAAATAAATCAGAATGATTCTCGGAGTTGTAGGTTACAGCAGGCAGTGGATTGTGGGATTTGCAGTACTTGCAAAGCCATTAATTCAAATGACAAAGAAATGAGCAAAAGATCCTTTGAGTGGGACGATGAAAGCATGACTGCCTTCTTAAAATTGTGTAACAGTCTTTGTGAAGCTCCAGCATTAGGGATGCCTGACTATTCAAAAGAATTTGCACTATTTTGTGACACGAGAGACAATTGTGCACTTTCAGTCTTGATCCAGACCCATGGGTTAATGCAACTACCTCTAGTATATTTTTCTGCAACATTGGACCCTGTGGCATCTGCACTGCCAGGTTGTCTAAAAGCAGTAGCTGCATCATGCATGAGTCTTGAGCAAAGTGAATCCATTGTCATGGGACATCCTGCAACAGTGTTTGTTCCACATTCAGTCATGATTCTGTTAACTCGAACACGTACTCAGCACCTAACACCTAGTCGGATGACTAAATATGAAAGAATTATCCTTGGTTCAGAAAACGTGACAATAGTGAGATGCACTATTCTAAATCCAGCGACCTTATTGCCAAACTCCCACTTTGAGGAAGTCAGAGAAGTCGAACATGATTGTATCAACTTAACTGAATACAGTACTAAACCTCACACAGACATACAAGAAGAACCTTTAAAAGATGCAGAAAATGAGTTATTTGTAGATGGCTTGTGTATGCGCCAGGAGGAAGGAGGACTAAGCACTGCTTTTGCTGTATGCACAATATCGAATATAGTCGAAGCATCCGATTTACCAGGAGTCAAGTCTGCACAAGTAGCCAAATTGATTGCTTTAATAAAAGTCGTGCAAAACTGGGGAAAAGTTGGAGAGTAACCATTTACACTGATAGCCGGTATGGTTACGGGGTTGTGCATGACTTTGGCCAGCTCTGGATGCAAACGGAGTTTATGACTTCTTCAGGAACTCCTATCAAAAATGGACAATAAGTGAAAGAATTACTTGAAGTGATTAAATTACCTAAAGAATTGGCTGTGGTGAAATGTGCTGCTCACCAATCTGGAACTGATCATTATGCTGACCAAGTGGCTCAACACTGTGCCAAATATAAAATGGCAATAAATAGGAAAATCGAAGCATGTGGAAACAGCAGCCAACTTATGCTATTGAGTGGTATGAATACATGGGAAGAAGTGAAAGATGTACAAGGTGAGGCAGAGCCCAAACAAAAGGAAGACTGGCAGAAAATAGGATGTCAGGTCTGACCTGAAGATGGCATAATAGTCTACCTAGATGGGAGACCAGTTTTACCTGACTGTATGCTTGCACCAATGGCTAGAATGTACCATGGGGACACTCACCTAGGGAGAGATGATATGGTGAGGTTGTTTAAAAGGGACTGGTTCGATGCAAAGTTCAGGAACATAGCAGAGAGTCTTTGCCAGAGATGCCTTACATGTCAACGATTAAACCCTGGTAAGAAAACTGTAGTGTGCCCTGGGAAAATTGGGAAAGCAGAAGGTCTCTTTATTAGACTCCAAATTGATTTCATTCAGTTACCTGCTTGTTGAGTATTAAAATATGTTTTGGTCATTGTCTGCCTGTTTTCAAAATGGGTGGAAGCATACCCTACTCGCAGGAACGATAGCATAACTGTAGCTAAATTGTTCTTGATGGAACTCATCCCAAGGTTTAGTTTTCAAGTAACGATTGAGTCAGACCGAGGAAGGCACTTTAATAATGAAATTTTCAGTCTAATTTGTGAAGCATTCAAAATTGAGCAAAAACTGCACTGTGCATATCGCCCAGAGGCATCTGGAGTGGTAGAACAATTGAATGGCACGATAAAAGCCAGATTGGGAAAAATGTGTGAATCTACCCAATTGGAATGGCCTGATGCTTTACCTCTTGTTCTGATGGGACTCAGAAGCATTCCTGACAAGAAAGCATTCTTGAGTCCTGATGAGATACTCATGGGAAGGTTAATGAGGCAAGCATGCGTGCCAGGACATCAGCTGTTAACTATATCTGATGATTTAGTGTTGGAGTACTGCCAAGAGTTGGCTGACCAAGTGCGTTCTATCTCTCACCAGGTTGGGGAAGACGCAAAAGCCAGACATTCAAATCCAGCACATGATTTGAACCCTGGAGATTGGGTAGTAATAAAGAATCACACTCTGGAATCTTGCCTAGCACCAAGGTGGGGAAAGCCAGAACAAGTGATATTGGTTACCACCATAGCTGTAAAGTACAAGGGAATCCCAAGCTGGATCCACGCAAGCAACACCAAACGGATCACAGAACCTGAGGAAGTTGAGGCTTAAGGTTGTGCAGCTGAAGGGTCTCAAGAAGTTGATCCTGAAGTAGTTGACGAAGAGCAACTGAGCACCAGTGAGGATGAATGGATCCCAGTGGTTGACATACCTGAAATCAGAGTAAGAACAAGAAGCCAAACATACTTAGATAGTCAGACTTTTAGTGAGGACGAGATAGGCATAGAAGAACGTACTCAGATTACAAAAATCCAAGCAAATGGTAATCATGAGGAAGACCAGATAAGGAAAGAGCAATATACTCAGACCAACGAAACCCTTACCAGAACTCCATTGTCTGAGGAGGGTCAGATAGGTACTAGTCAAAAGGCACTGGCGGAAGACAATCAAGAATCTGCAAGATCTGTGCAGGACCAGACAGCATTAGTAAAACGGGTTCAGGACGAAGAAAAAACTCCAGGCCCAACAAAGTCATATCCTGAATCAGGTCAGATTAAACTAGAAGAATCCATCCAGGCGGAACAGTCAACAGTAATAAGCCCTGGACAAGGTGAGTTAGAGAGGAAACCTGAAGTTGACAAAAATCAAGTTGTGCCACAACTTAAAGAAAACAAAAGAACACTTGAAGAATCAGAAAGTACGGTGCCAACTAAAAGATTCAGAAAAGGTGATAAATGGCCTGGTTTTGTTAGGAGACTGAAAGATCGCCTAGTGACAATAGACGAAGAACCTGAACAGGTGGACGAAGTAACTAGTCCAACTGAAGCATCCACAAGCAATCAAAGAAGGAGAAGTCCACGCCTGAAAAAACTGAACAATAAATTCAAATGCCTCGAATGGACGTATATCATCCTTGAAGATTTCGAAAATCTAAAAATCAGTGATGACAGTGACGAAGAATTGATTGCTGATCAAGATATTGAAGAAGTGAGGCCAACTTGAGATAAAATCACAGGTGTATTCTGTGTAAATTCTCAAAGAGGGGTTAAGCCTCCTTAATCAAAATGGCTGATAAAAGAGTGTCTGGAAACTCGAAAAGAAGTTGTATAAAGACATACTGTAGGATTTGCATATGTAGTGTATTGATAGTACTTGTAGTATGGCTAGGATTGACCATAGCAATACCGTACTTAATGGCTGCTAAGCAAAATGGCACTAGTATACACGGAAAGATAGCGCACCACAGACAAGATAGAGTAGACTTAGAAGCAACAGATGAGATAGAATTAGATCACATTAGAAATAGAAACGAAACTGAAATTAATGTATTTGCTAGTCTATTTGTACATTACCTAGAGACTATGCAGATTAGTGATTGTTATGTCTGTATGAAATTACCCGCTTCTGTAGCTAAAGATGTGACCTACCACCATTTACCCCTGACCTATGGCATTTCAGGTATCTATTAACTAGTTTGTTTTATAAAACTGGAAGGTTGCAGTATTATTATTCTAACATAGATATTATTTTCTCAGAGATTCCTATCCGTAAAAGAATTAATCCTGTCCTTAGTGCTAAAGATGCCCAGTTCTTTGGTGAATTTTTCCTAACAAATAAAGAAGTAGATATAGCTAATGCACATAAAGACAATCTAACATGTAATTTACACGAAGAAGAAAAGGTATTTTTAAACTTAGTAGAGAAAAGGAGGCAGGATTTCCATAGGAAAGACACTGAAACAAAACCCCAGATACCCAAATGGGCTGGAAGGGAAGAACTTATGGCAACTGGCGAACCTCATGCTGCTATGTCTTTGGACTTTGAAGTGATGGGGAAAATCTGTCTCTATAGATAGAAAACTGAATATAACAATGTATTCCTCGGTTCCAGTGAATTTGAATACGATTTCCTCATAATTGGGGGTTCGGGACTAAAAGGGGGAACTGATCCAGTATTTCCTGGAGTCTATTACATCTGTGGGAACAAAGCTTACTTTAAGCTGCCTGATCATTGGTTTGGGAGTTACTTTTTCAGAATAGTATTCCTTAAGGTATACCATGTTAAAAGAATCACTGAAAGCAATGGAAACGAAAATGAACTAACACGTTATAAAAGAGCTTGTTTTTCAGAAATTGTAGGTGATATATTTAGTGCATTGATACCTTCAGTGGGAGTGGTTCTGTATACACAAAGAATTTGCAAAATATCTACAGTGCTGGATCGCTTATCGACTGACACCGCTGGAGGATTCTTCTTGATCAATACCGAATTGGTTGCGATCAGATCAATGGTTTTACAAAATCGACTTGCTCTTGATATATTATTGGCAGAATAGGGCGGAGTATGTAGAATGTTGAACGCGCAACATTGTTGCACTTACAAACCTGATAAAAGTGTTGAAATTGGAAGTTATGTAAGGAACAATACTCATTTGGAAGAAGAACTGAAACCACTGAAAGTTGATAGTGCATGGAATAGACGAACTGATGGTCTCTCCTCTATTGGTACTTGGATATCTAATGTAGGTACAAGTATTGTATATAAAGTACTGATGCCAATATTGGGAATATCACTTTTAGTATTGGTGATAATGATTTGATGCAAATGCTGCAGGAATGGAGAAAGGTACACTATTAATTAGAAAACAAAGAAAATAACATTTTACGAGATTCAAATGGAAGAATTAAAGGGGGACATATATAAGGGAATGAAAGTTAATCAAAATAATGGTAAAAAGAAAACTCCCCAAGTAATTGAAGAGATTGAATTGGAAGAGTGTTGATGTTGGCATCTGGTTCCTTATTTGTGATGATATAAAATATCTTCAAAGAGGGGATTGATGGAGCAAGATTTCACATATACCGAAAATTGCTTGGACTCAACCTTCTCAAATTAACTTGTAATATATTAACCAATATGTTTTGTTCACTAATATTTGCACAAGCACCACATATCTAGTATCTAGGGGAAGCTGGCCTATGTGCTTTTACTAACATTAACTCGAGTGAACTAAAATGGCCGCTTAAAACGCGGGAACTGTATTACGCATGCGTCTGCCACACTCACGTGGTATGACGTACCTCTATGCTTGGTGGGAATTTCTTGCTTCTGCGCACTAGTGCCAGAAATGGCTGCTTTAAATTTCACATGCTAATGCTTATGCTGCAGCTTGTACTAATCTTGTTCGTTCTGCTTAATTATTAATGCACAAGTTAAAATAAAGTAATGGGGTTAGAGTAGAGATAAGTGGTATACAGTACATTCATTTATTTTTATATTCTAATATGTTTCTTTTTTACTTTGCTACTAGCTCGTAATTTGAGCCTGACCATTGTCTCATCCTCCATCTTGGATGATGCCGCACATGCACCCTCTGACTCTGAAATTGCTGAAGCATTGGCATTGAAACCCTGCCAAGAACTATCTTACCCATAATGTTCCTCGGAAACTGCTCTACTGACCTCTAAAGAGGAAGAAAGAACACTCAAATAAATACAATGTATATGATTTGTACGCCAATATTGTTGGGCGAAATAAAGTCATGGGAAAGTAAATTGTGGGTGTAGAATCAATCAATATGAATCGAACTGAAATTACAACATTTAGTATGGTGTGATGACTACTCCTCGTCTTTCCAACCAATCACTGAAGGGGAACACATAGATTTGCAACATTTAGGGGTGGTACATTGACCTCGAAATGGTATAACTAAGGTAGGTTTAGAAAGAGAAATTGTCCGACTTGTCCGAATAGCTGACCTGTCTCTGACCCAACGTACTCAATAGGCGATCGAGAGCAGAGGTGCTGGCGGAGCACTCTGTCAGAAGAATCGATTACCCAATCGGGGTACTAATTGGCTTTTCCTAGAGAGAGGGGTGTGATGCTGGTGTTGCCCTTAGCTGAGGTCACCGGTCCTGATTGGCACCTGTCTTGTCCCGTGGGCACCTGATTAGTCTGCAGCCTGGTCCTGGTTCTGTTTTGCCCCAGCCCGTGGCCAGGATTGGTCATTCCACCATTCTAGGTAATTATAATCCATGTGGTAAGTCCTTGTGCTATTTCCCTTTCTCACCCTTCCCAGGTACCAATGTCTAAAGATATTACTGTGATTTCTTACAAACTTTATGGCCTGCTGGTTATATTCTTCTTTGTAAAATTTATGCTCAAGAGATTGTGGCCTTTATTCATTTGACTCAGAAAATCTTACATAGATAAAGGTTTTAAAACTGTCCCGAGTCTGTGGTTATTATAGAAAACGTAAATGTGTTAAAATACTATCTGTTTATGCTAACTCTCTGATCCATAGGATGTATAGTAAGGTGACAAGGATTGGTAAGTCATGGTACACAGCTATAGGCCCTAAATCAAACCTTTGGGCAAACTGATAGGGTGACTAAATTAGTAGTTGATTAAGCAGGACTAGTTCAATGTGTAAATGTTGTATGTGCCAAAGGTGAGTATGATAAACTGAGCTAGTGGGTCCCTGTGCGCTCTATCAACCCCATTTGTTATATAAAATGTATTTTACAGAAAAACCCTTTCTTAAATATTTACCCAGAAGTATTTATTGATTTGAGAGTTGTATAGGTGAAGAGGCCTAAATTTGAACACAGGACTACCAATGATGGGAATATGCTATGACCATATTCTGCAGCGTTTAAAGGTCAATTCAAACACACATACATTATTTGCAGAAAAATGAATATTAATTTCTAATTAACAATATATCAAACATAATTGAGAACCACAACGGTTCATGGACAAGGGCATGTTAAACACTAACCCTAGAATGTTAAGAAGTAAATCAAAAATATATGCTGTCTTTACATGCTAATATCTTTTTTTTATTACAAGAAACAAAATGTATTGAAAAGACACTTAGAGGCAAGTAAATCAATGCCATTTTGGTAGTCAACATAAAGACGCAGACTTAACATTTCGGAAAAAACAATAAAAGATATACAAATTTATTATTAAAATGTTATGGAAAATATAAAAATGCATAAAAACGGTCTATTTTCCTGAAACATGAGGTATAAATAAGATGTCATGGCATGTGAAGTAACAGAATTTGCTATAGAACACACAAAAATGTGAAGTAAATGCATGCGTTGTATAAACCTTGAAGTACACTACCAAGTTGTAATGTTATGCACAGTAATGTCTGACAACCATATATATGCTTTTCATGTAAGAGCTTTTCAATATTTCCGGATGTTCCAATATGAAATATATTTTTTTTTCTTTTTTTTTTATAAATATTTTTATTTTGCATTTTCAACCAAAACAAAATAATAAGCATGTCACATTTGGTCACAGTCGTGCGATAGCAATTACTTACGATCCACATCTTAAAATGCATCGCCTCTTCCCCCCCCTTGGTGTGAGCAAATCTGCAGTTTTCCCACCAGTATCCCCCTCTCAAAAATCCTTCCCATGGTTCTCACCCACCTGGGAGACAGGTCCAGTGGTCCCCCCTTAGATAGTACATTCTGGCCCTTAAGCTGTAACTGCACATGCTACCATCTTGAACACTCCATAAAGCATAGCTTTTCAACAATGTATTTCTTTAATTTTCAGTGGAACCAGAATTTAAGTCTGCGATTGTGCTGTGACCCTTGACATTTATCCTTTTAAGTTCACAATCAAAAGGATACCATTTTCAAAAGTACATCATTAAATCTGAATGTTCACGTTATGCTTTTCTAACCCTTGGTTTAAACAAAATTGAATCACTGGCTATTATCTGTAGATTAATCAAAAGAAAAACCTGGTATCAAATATTCCTCACCATTCTTATATGATCTATTACATGTATATTTTAAAGAAGTGTAAAATCAAACACCTTTAGTTGCCCAAAGTACTTTACATGCATTTTCCAAGAGGTCCAACTCATTTATCTAGTGGCAGTGTATGGACACTACCACATTTTAGACACTGCTATCTTCCCTTTCAGGAAGTAATTCTTACTGCACACTGTTAATGTATAAAAGGTGCACAGCTCTGTTCTTTTCTTGCTCACTTGTTCATGATATGGGCAGGAGTGGCCCGTGAAGGTAAGAGCGGAGGGGCGTGGTGGGGGGAGTCGACAGACAACGACAAGGTAAAATATATTTTTTTAAAGTAAACCACTTGATTGCGCTCGCCGCATCACTGAGTTAGCGATACAGTGAGCACAAGGTAAGTGATTTTCTTTTTTTGTTTTATTGTACCTCATCATCATCTGTCGACTCCCCCTCACCCGACACACTTCCTCACAACTCTTACCTGCACGGGCCATTCCTGGATATGGCCTCACAACAAAAGGTTTAGGGATGTATTATGATGGAGGTCGCCCCCATTGTCGGTTTCAATTCTGACCCAGTGATTATGTATCAGCCTGTCAGAATTAAAACCGGACGGTCATTCTGGCTGGCTACCAACAGGCTTAAGGAGCCTGTCGGCCAGTCGGTACTTGCTCGTTACCCCAAAGAGCGAGCCTTTCTTGGGATTACAATGCATGCTGTCCGGCATGGTTTTCATGCCGGTCAGTCGGACATGGAAACCATGTCAGAAAGCTTGTTTGTGGTTCCCCAGAAGGGCCCCTTGTGTGTGCAGCCTCCAGATGGGGGCCGAGGGGGCATCAATGGTGCCCTCTGTTGATCCCTGCACCCCATGGCAGGCACCTCAAGGTGCCTGCCAAGGGGTACAGGGATGAACAACACCTCCCATTTCCCTATGGAAGCATGTATTACCGCCAGTTTACGGCCGTAATGCATGCTCCCATTGGGAAATGTCGAAATGCGACCGAACAGTGTTCAGGCGCATTCTAATGAGGTGGGCAGGACCGCCGACCGGAAGTTGGTCTGTTCCGTTTATGAGCCGGTGTCCACCCAACACCGTATTCGCCCCCTTAATGTTATTCAAGCCTGGTCAAGTGTCTAATGTGCATCTTTTTATTATATTTCTCTGATGGTACCACCCAATTACATACTTGATAATCAACGAAAAAGAGAAAGGATATATTCATTACATGCCCTGAGTTTTCTTAGGCTCCAGGGTAAGTTCAACTTTATTGATTCCATCCAGACATCTCTCATAAGGCACCTACCAATCTAATACAAAAAAGATAGGCTGTGGCCAACTGGGTGCCATGTGGCTCCCTACTAATAATTTGCTCAACGTCATTACCCTATGCATGTGGATCTTACTCTGATTGAAAGAGGAACTTCAAGAAGTAATATAAACAGAAAACTTCTGAGAAAATGTTCCCAATGTGTGGCTTGGACATAATCACGACTGGAATGGCTGAAATACAGGAGAAGAGTTGAGTCCAAGCAGATGAACACAAGTGAAGTGCAGAGCCCAAGCAGAGGCTTCTGTCATCAAAAAGTTGAAAAAGCCAAGAACCAGGCCAGGAACTGAGTGTGGCTTTTATTGACTGCAGCATCCTCAAATCCTATAGTAGATCCTTGAATCTTATTAATAGATTCTTGATTCCTGTAGTAATTTGTGATAAAATGGCTACCTTTTTCCAGTCTAGGGTTCAAGAAATATATAATGAATTAGAGAGTCAGAGCTCTGACCCCCCTCCCCTCAGGCCACACTTATGGAAGACATGGCATCTAACACCTGCCATCAGACCAGCTTCTCCTCCTTGACAACCAACAGCGTAAGCAACCTATTATTGACTATCAAGTCTAGATCTCCAACTGACCCATGCCCGTCGGACATCATTCATGGTGTCTCCAACAAAGTCAGTGTCCTACTTGCCCCCCTCTTGAACAATGTTGTTAACATTGGAGTCTTCCTGGCTTCCTGGAAGAAAGCCTGCATCTGACCCATCTTAAAGAAACCATCTCTTGATCCTCTTGCGGTAACAAATTACTGCGCGCTCTCCTGTTTGCCGCAAGCAGCCAAAGTCTTGGAAAGGACCATTAACTCAGAGCTCACGGACTACTGAAATTCCAACAGCCTTCTAGCCTCTACACAACATGGCTTCAGTTTGTGCCACTCAACGGAGTCTGCATTAATCATGGCCACGGAGGAAATACGATTGCAAATTGACAAGGGTGGCGGGCCATCCTGATCCTACTTGACCTATCAGCCGCGTTCCATATGGTTAATCACACTGTACTTAAGTGACAGCTGGAGGCAGTAGGAGACGGAGACACTGCGCTCACCCTTCTCACCTCCTTCCTCTCTGCTAGAGAACAGAGGGTATGCTAGGACACCCCAGAATCAAGCAAATGTTATCTCCCTGAGGGAGAAGTGTGGAGAAGTGTGGCTCAGGGGTTAGAGGCAGCAGACCCGGAAGCTGAGATCGGTCCTGGACCAGGGTTCAATTCCCTGCCTCGGCGGGTCTTGGGCTAAAAATTCCACGGACTCGATAATTCTCGCCCCGGTGCCTCCTCGACTCACGGGTTCACACTCTGTGACTCTGGGCAATAGCTTGCTTAATCTCCACAATGGCCCCTCGCGGCGGGATGCCTGACTTTCACCTTGTGGATACCCTGCTATCTCACAGGGGAATACCAGGAAGGGTTCCCTAAGCAAGCGCCGGGACACCCACTGCGGGTAGCTGTGCGCTATATAAGCTCAACTACATTTACATTTACATTTGAGGGAGAGCCACAAGGATCAGCACTCTCTCCAACGCTGTTCAACATTTATGTGACCCCATTGGACCAACTAATTAGGGACAAGGGCTTCTCGCTGTTATCGCATGCTGACGATACCCAAATCATTATCTCCATTTCATCAACAGCAGACTAAGTGATGGACAGATTCCATAGCTGTCTTGGCCACATCATGAAATGGATGCACAAGAACTACTTACAATTAAACACAGACAAGAGAGAGGTCATGGAATTTGGAAGTGGTCCTCCTATCTGGACCCAAGCATGGTGGCCAGCGGTGGCTGGGGCCTGTCCTGTCCCTGCTACCAAATTAAAAGTCTTGGCTTTCTATGTGATGTTCAGCTCAATTTCTCAAGGCAGATCAAACAGCTGACATCAGCCTGTTATTTTCTTTTAAAAATGCTTCGCATAATCCTAACTTTTCTACCTGCAGAATGAAGGAAAACGGCTAGACTATTGTAACGCCTTGTACTTAGGCATTGACAAACGCCAGCTGATGAAGCTTCAATCCCTACAAAATGCGGCTGCACATACTCTGCTAGACATCCCAAAATATAGTCATATCTTGGGCGCAATCAGAACCCTGCACTGGCTCCCAGTTAAGCAGAGAACTCAATTTAAGGCACTTTGCCTGGTTCATAAAGCCCTTTATGGGTGGGGGGGGCAATTACTATCACAAACTATTCCAATGACATGCCCCCTGTAGGATGCTAACATCTGCCAAAAAAGCCCTGTTAATGTCCCCAGAGTCAGGAAGACCAGATGGGGAGGCAGATGTCTCTCATTCTTGGCATCTTAGCTCTGAACTGAACTCCCACTTAATATTAGGCTGTTATCGTCTAGATCGCAGTTCAGGAGTCACGTTAAAACCTGGCTTTCCCCTCCCCAACAGTGATCATGCCCTTTCTGACTTCTCCACCGTCCTGCTCTCCCCAGCGCCAAGACGCCTAGGCATTCGAGCGCTTTATAAGCCTTTACTTACTTACTTACTGCAGTAGATCCTTAAATGCTGGTTCCCTCGACTTCTGCAGACGATCCTCGAAACTCGCCTTAGCCTGCCACTCTAATGGGGCATAATGCCACTTCTTTTTGGATATCCACATGGGTACTGAATTAACTGTGCTGATCATGGGAGGTGGCAGACTCTATCTACTTGGCGCTTTTTATGCTGATGAATACACTGTGTGCGCTGCTGTCATAGCGGATTGTTTTTTTTTAAAGTAGCGAGTGAGGCTATTCTTAAAAACGTTTATTTTGTGTGTTTAGTACTTTTAAAAATTGAAATTGCACCTCACCTCCAGGCTGACTTAAGAGCTTGGGGAATCATGCAGTCCGCCCACTACCGCCCCGTTCCGCCGCGTCCAATCATGGGCGTTTGAAGCGGAGGGTGAGGAGGAGCCCAGCACTTCTGGGCTCAGGGCTCACAGGTCAGCGCTCTAGCGCCCCCCCACTTCCCCTATAAATGTGTTTGGGTCAGCGACCGCGCAGCGGACGCGTGCAGCGGGCGTGCCGGAAGCGCGCCGAAGTCGAGCCAAAGTCCAGCCCGTCTGCGCCCGTCCGCGGCCGGACGGGGCACGGGGCCTTACACCCTGGCAGTCCTAAGTCCTACGACATACGGTATGGCAGACAAGAACTGATTGATCTGTGTCCCACCACCTCCCCCCCTTGCAAACACTCTATGGAGGCTTTATTGCTACATAGCTGTCCCTCATGTCCCTTTACCCCGGAGTAAACTTTTACCACATCTAGTACTAAGGGGATGTTAAAAGCGGCACTGCTTAATTGCAGATCCCTTAGGAAGCACAGCACTCAAATATATCACCTGCTTGAGGATGAGGATATTAACATCTTATTTCTCACCGAGACCTGGTTAGGTGAGCTTTCTGATCCTGATATAATACAGGCCATGCCACCTGGATACTCCCTTTCCAGGATCGATAGGCAGGATGGTAGAGGTGGGGGGATCGCTATTGCAACTAAAGCTCCCCTAGAATGCTCCCTATCATCTATGACTATTGATCATAGTGAAGCGGGCGCTTTCACCATCATAATAGGGCCGAAACACTCGCTCTCTGGTATTCTAGTGTACCGCCCCCCAGGAAAGCTTTATGATTTTACTGCCAGCCTTATGGAGGCTACTACTCATCTAGCATTAAGAAAAACTCGATTGCTAGTGTTGGGAGACTTAAATGTTCATTTTGATGAGCCCTGTGATAAAGAAGCAGTGAACATTAAGTCTGAATTACTCTCCCTACAGCTAGAGCTTAAGAACCAGGGCCCGACACACCAACAAGGACATTTGTTGGACCCTATATTTGGAAACTGGTCGGGAGTGTATGCCCTGCCCCCACAACCGGTACCTTGGTCAGATCACTTTATAGTCCCGATGCAAATTCAGATAGCTGAAACAGAACTCAACACTGATAGGGCTTATCGATACCAATGTAGGAAGTGGAAGAATTTTTCTTTAGACACTTTTATAAAATCCCTTGAAAATGCTGAACCCCCAGGAGGATCTGACTGTGAGACAGCCTATAATGAACTACAAAAATGTATTACTACGGCTCTAGATAGTACTGCCCCAATCCGGACTTTAACCAATACTAAGAGGACTAAGAAGACGACCCCCTGGTTCACTCAGGAATTACAATCTGCCAAATCTGCCTGCAAAAAACTTGAGCGGGAATGGCGCATTAATTTCTGCCCAGAAATCAAAATCCTATATAAAACAGCACAAAAAGAATATAACAAAAAGATTCGAGCAACCAAAGCATCCCATTTTAACAAACGTATCGTGGAGGCGGAGAACTCCTCTAAGGAGCTTTTCAAAATCTTTAGGGAAATCTCGGTAATAACCACGAACACCACTTCCCATAATGATTCGGTGGATACATGTAATAAAATTGCCGAATACTTTGCCGGCAAAATCACTGATATTTATGCCAATTTCTCTGGTACCATTCAATCCGGCCTTGACTTTGCTGAAATGGAAGCTGCGTCTAGCACAGAATCCTGCCTATGTAATTTTACCATTCCTTTACCGGACATTTTTATGATAACCTGCCAAAGTGTCAAATCTGGCTCCCCTCGGGACCCTGCCCCCCCAGAATACTAGGAGCTAGTATAACGGTTCTGGAGCCCTATTTCAGACATGTGCTTGAAGTCTCCTTTGCCACAGCCTGTTTGCCTGTGGACTGGAAATCTGCCATTGTACTTCCCATAAAGAAAAAACCTAATGTGAGCCTGGACATCCTTGAGAATCTACGACCGATCTCCTTATTACCATACTTAGCTAAAGTTGCCGAAGAAATTGCCAACTCTCAACTTATGGCGCATCTCGAATCCCATAAGACCCTACATAGCTCTCAGTCTGGCTTTAGGTCGGGCTACTCTACGGAAACAGCTCTCCTGAGAGCGACCGAAACTCTACGGGAAGGAGCCGATGAGGGTAAATGTAAATGTAAATGTAAATGTATTTCGACTTATATAGCGCACGAATCACACAGGGGTCTCAAGGCGCTTGCTTAGGGAACCCGTCCTGGTATTCCCCTGTGAGATACCCCAGCAGGGTATCCACAAGGTGAAAGCCAGGCATCCCGCCGTGAGGGGCCGTAGTGGAGATTAAGCAAGCTATTGCCCAGAGTCGCAGAGTGTGACCCCGTGAGTCGAGTGGGCACCGGAGCGAGAATTGTCGAGTCCGTGGAATTTTTGAGCCCGAGACCCGCCGAGGCGGGGAATCGAACCCTGGTCCACGGCCGATCTCAGCTTCTGGGTCTGCCGCCTCTAACCACTGAGCACGCTTCTCCAAGACCATGGCACTTATTATGCTAGACCTCAGTGCCGCTTTTGACACTGTAGCACATTCCATCCTGCTACAGTGTCTAAATAAAGCAGGAGTCATCAAGGAGGCACTGGGGTGGCTGAAAGCCTTCTTAACCAACAGATGCTTTCAGGTTCAGAGAGGCAATTTTCTCTCGGATAGCATTGCCTTAGAACAGGGGGTACCTCAGGGCTCTGCCCTGAGTCCCACCCTGTTCAACTTGTATATGGCTCCTCTGGCAGACGTGGTCCAATCGTATGGCGTAGAGCTGGTCTCTTATGCCGACGATACTCAACTGCTGATCTCCCTGTCCCAGGCTCCCTCTATGGAGGCTGAAAATTTTAAAACTTGCATGAGTGATCTCGCTGATTGGATGTCCAAACACTGCCTCAAACTTAACGGCTCTAAAACGGAGGTCTTAATAATAGGAGGTAAGGACACTAGTTGGACCAAAGACTGGTGGCCACCCTGTCTGGGACCCCTTCCCACTCCTGGAAGGGAAGCAAAGAACCTAGGTGTCTGGGTGGATACGAAGCTTTCGTTTGACAGCCATGTAAATAAAATGGTAGGGAAATGTTTTGGGGTAATGAAAACCCTCAAGCGTACCCTTGACCTCCTTCCCCTGGAATCTAGGCGCACCATGATTCAGGCCCTAGTAACCTCCCGTATGGACTATGGCAATGTGCTCCTTCTAGGCACCTCAGAAAATAACATCAGGAGGCTGCAGGTGTTACAAAACTCTGCAGCACGACTAGTGCTGAGACTGCCTAGAAGAGTGCCCTCTAAACCTACCTTAGCTGCCCTTCATTGGTTGCCAATTAGGAAAAGAATCTTATTTAAAGCACTTCTCTGGTGCTATAGGATTATCTCTGATAAAGCTCCGTCCTACTTGGCCGACCTCGCCGTTCCCTATGAGCCTAACAGATCCCTTCGTTCCATGGGAATGTGTTTGCTCAAGATCCCTCGCATAAAAAAAGCGAGAATGGGAGGTCGCTCATTCCGCTCGCTGGCAGCCAACAAATGGAACTCCCTCCCTTCCAACATTAGGCTAGCTAATAATGAGCTCACTTTTAGAAAACTTCTAAAAACCCATTTATTCACCCTGTAGATCTCTCCCTCTGACACCCTGATTCTTCTCCACAGCGCGGGGATACGCCTGCTGGCGTCACCATGCGCTTTATAAGCCCCTTTAATAATAATAATAATAATAACAACTGGCCAGCACATATGTGACAGCAAAAATCCTGGGTTGCGTTACTCGTGTCAAACAACGCAGACGACATCCATCCAAATCATTGTGTGGATATGCAAATATGGAAAGAACACATTAAATACATGAACATTACACTACTGATGAGTGGCTAAAGTTTATGACTTTGAGCATCTAAAGGACCCAGGCCATTGTCAGGTATGGATTAGGAAATTATCTTGCACGCTTACCCCCAGTAGGATAAAAGAAAGGGACACTACATAGAGATCCTAATAATTTTCGGGTATTCTGCACTTTATGTACCCTTGTCATGCCGTTATGCATTCTTGGTGTCCTTGAGGTGCAATATTCACATATTGACTCTTGCTTCTAGGGCACTGACACAAGTGCAGTATATCACTCACAACTCTGGTTAAAAACAATATGAGCAGTTCCCATTGAGTTGATTTTCCACCTACCCACCTCACCTTTGTGAAGAGGCTATATCTTCTCGTAAGGTCACACAGATGAACCAGGACAAGCAGATGGGTATTCACTGTAGCCAAGCTTGACTATTCCAGCTTCTTCGATTGTGGGATACCACCATCCTGTTCTCTGTTAAATTCACCATGAGTACAGAACTAAACATTCTATTTTCAACTGCGGCAGATCTAAAAAGAAAATCCTCACAACCAGGCACTTTGATTAAAATTTGGCAGTTGGTCTACAGCCCTGTATTACCTGAATTTCTTGCTGTCTGCATTTTATTATTCTCTTAAAGAGTAATATTTCTACCTGTTGTGTTACACTCTATGCAAAAAAGTTGATCGTTTGAGGTACACTGGTTTATTCATCTCTATGAGGAAACATATTCTTGTGTGAGTTGTCATGAATTACAGTGTAAAATTCAAATGCAGTATGCTTTGTAAAACATTAACTTCAGTGATAAACGTAAACAAAAAGCACCTTGCGGCGTTACCTGCCACATCACATGCAAAGGTTAGTCTCTGAATTAATATATACAGATTCCCCATTCACATCAACAGAGTAAACATTGCATCGTCCTTAGCCAAGGGTTGCAACTTTATTGCACACATGGTGTTTTGATACATTTGCCATGTTGGTATTTTGGACCATTATACTTCCACGTCATAATGTAATCAAAAATGGGAAACCAGAGATAGCATTTTGAGAAAGTCTTCCAATATTTGGGCATCGAAGTTCCATGTTGGCATCGACTTATTTGGCATCAATAAATCGTGCCTAGCACGGCATCTTCTGTTGTTTTGTCATTATTAGGAATTATTAATTACGATTTACACCCTGCATTACGCTCGAGCTGACCTTTCTTTGTGCGTCGACTCCTGCCAACATCAAGAACGATGAGGAGTAATTAAGAAGAGAAAACAGCTTGAATGGCTGTCTCTTTGACTGTGCAAGTGCGGATAGTGGACCATTACACATCACAGAATAATGCTGATTGCAGAACTTCAAACACGGCTATCTAGGATCCCGGAGATTCCTTCCTTTCCCGCTTAATCCCCATAACGCGCTAACCTTTAATTAATTTGGTGCAAAGCCGAGTAGTAACAGGGCGGATGCTGACAGCTACGTGTACGGCGTGCCCGGAGGGACACCTTTATATGATACCACGGGAAACATTTTCTGCAGAGCTCGAGCAACCGAACTCCCTCAGCGACGCAAGTCCTAGATTTAAAGGGCAGCAAAACTCAAGTACTGAACCTGATTGCTTATGCTGCCAGCACCGAGGCATCCCGCCTTATTGAAGGAAGCATATATTATGCTGAAAAAATATAGTAAAACCAACACGTAATTATTTTTATTCCAGGTGTGTAGCATTTTGTTTAACAGATCAAAGGTGCCGACAAAGGAAAGCTCACGGAGTGGGATGTCCTAAAGCATGCTCCTATAGAAAATCTAAAGCGAGTTCAGAGAATTGCACCTGCCTTTGTTATACTGTCAGAGTTGCGGAATATCCTGAGCTGTTGGTGTGTAAATAAAAGATTGCCTCCGTGTGACTCAGCTTGCCTTCCCTGCTTCATTATCATAATTCCTTACTTGTACTACCAATGCAGTTTGTTACAGAAATAAAACATTTAAATTGCGTGCCCCTGCTGTGATCCATTTGGAATCTAAATGGCGGGGAGTATCAATATGGAAGGTGAAAATGAGAAGATGATTTTGTTTAGAGTGGACATTGAAAGTTATTTTCTGGGTTGTTTTACAAAGCCCTTTCTTTCCAGCCTGTATTTTTGTTACAGCTTTCAGCAGTAAACAAAATTGCTGTTAATTTCCCTTCATACTTTGGATCAGCATACAGCATTTCGTGGATATTCATATTTTTGCCGAAGTCGTTTTTCTTAGGCAGCTAGACATACCTTAAGTAAACGGTCCGCCAATTATTTGCAAATTCTATAACTTTTGAAAAAGACTGGCAAAAGGGGCCGGATTCTTAAGTCGGCTATATTTTTCAAAATAAATCTTTTTAGAATATGGTCTTCTTCTTGCTATTCTCTTCTTATGGCAATATTTTAATTCATACATAAGGTTTCATACTTGATTTCAACTAAACACGTTCTTGGACCATGTATATGCCCTAATCTGTGTTCCCATCACCACAATGCAGTGACTTTCCATTAAAAATCACCATGTAAAAGAACTACAATAGTACATAAATTTCAATTCACATTTTTCTTCACATTTATGAAGTATTAGGATCTATAGAAAAGAGCCCAACATTCGTAGGGATTCTATATAGTGACCCTTTCTTTCACCCCGCTGGAGATTTGGTGCAAGATCATTTCCTAATCTAGGTTTGCGTGCAAGATCATTTCCTAATCCATACCGTACAATGGCATGGGTCTTTTGGGTTATCAACAGGGGCGGCTGGTGACATTTAAAAGTGGTGGGCGTAAAATGATTGGCCTACTGCACCGTTGCGAGGGAGCATAGCGAGCAAGCCCAAACAACCTTGGAGTGGGTTCGGGGGAGGGGGGTTCTCCCCCTAAGATCATTTTAAAAAAGAGAGGAAAAATTGTGCATTTTCAAGCAAATTTGAGAAAGCAGGGAGGTTAATAAAGCAATTGTGAAAGTGCAGTTATTACATTAATAAAGAGATGTCATATAATATACGTAGCTGCTTATTCAGTATAACCACATAGCTTCATAACAGACTTCGAGATACAATTAGGGGTGGCCGGACATCTCCGTTCCGCCTACGGAATGTGCAGAGATTTGCCCCTTCCGCCTTTCGCAATGAAGGTGGAGAAACAAGGCAAATCTCTGCACACTCGGGGGCGTAACAGAAGTTGGCCGCCCCCCTCCCGTCCACCTCCCGTCCGTAGTATTAGATTACGTTAAAAAGCCTAAAATAACATTTAAATAAAACTTCCCTTATCGCCTGTGCGTCTGTGTCCATCGCGCCTTCTTCTGGGAATTGCACATGCGCGGGAGCCTGCGCATGCGCATTCCTGGCGAGGAACATCTGTGAATGAGGTACTCAGAAATGCATTGTATCTAGGGGTGGGCGGGCGTCACGTAACGGAACTATACGGAGAGGCACAGAGATTGGTTCAATCTCCGTGCCTCTCCGCATAAGTCCCTTATGCGACTTCCGCCCACCCCTAGATACATTGCATTTCTAAGTACCTCATTCACAGATGTTTTTTATTTGACAAACAACTAAACTGGTCGCAAAGTAGCACCATTCAACATATTGTTTACTTTTTGTAAATTAAATCAGCATGTCTCTCTTTAAGAGCAGCAAACTTGTCAGTAACTTGAATGTTAAAGTCTGGGATTTTTTTAACTAGCTTGCTCTCTACAGAGAGCATTTCCAAAGCATTCAGTCTTTACTCAAGCATGGTGTTCCTCAGGAATGTCTTAATCCTCTTTAAGGCTGAAAAACATTGTTCTGACTCAGCTGTTGTCATAGGAGTGGTAATGACAATTTTTAGGAAAGCCACGGTCTCTGTAAGTGACTTTTCCATATTAAGTTTATGTATTAAAGCCATCAAAGACATGGTACTTTTGGCCTTCTGGTACACAGGCATTGCGTACAGTACAGTCAACTTAGTTCTCAGCTCCTCTTTTTGGAGCATAGGATAAGCTTCCACAGCCTCTTTCAGAGCACGCTCAGGGAAGGATTCATCATAATTTGCAAACTGTTCACTTTGCAATAATGTGGCACTCACCAAATGTTTTGTGAAAGAAAAACGTTCTTGTGCCTGCACAATTACAATGTCACATATCTCCTTTGTAATTCAGGCCAGACTGGTGATGTTTTTTCTGCGGTTTGAAAAAGTAGAATGCTCTAGCAGTTTGCTGTCTAAATTGTCAACCCCATCTCTCACTTTGCTTATGCTTTGTTCAAACATAGTGGTATATACTTGCACTTTGACAGTATCTATCTCTCGTGCTTGTAACTGAGTGTATAACCTGTCGACAGATAACATTATCTCATGAAATAAAAAAAGTAAGAACTGAAACTGTCTGTCTTGTAGTGTTCTAGCAAAGCCATGGGCTTCAGTCTAACTTTTGTAATCAAACTTACCATTGGGTTCTATGGCGGCAAAACATTTCTCAATGTCCTCCCTATGTTCATAGATTAAGTTGACTGTACGTATGTTAAAGTTCCAACGAGTTGAGGATCCCCATGGAACGCTTTTGTCCACAATCTCATGAAGTGCTTCCGTTCTTTTGGGGGAACATGAGAAGAATGTTGCCATTCCTCCTACATCCTGAAAGAAAATTTGTGTCTAGGTGATCTTTGATACTGCCTGTTGCAAAATAAGATTAAGTTGATGGGCGTAACAGTGCACATAATGAGCATTAGGGTACACATCTTGATTTTTTTTCTGTACTCCACTAAGGCTTCCACTCATTACGGACGCACCATCTTAGCTTTGTGCGATAAGTTTTTTTCTTGAAGGCAGCTCTGGAAAAATTAAGCTCAGTTGACGCAGTATAGCTGCAGTAATGATTTCTGCACTAGAGTCTCTTAAATGTGTGAGCAGCAAAGGAGGTTGGCTTGGGGCCTCTTGTTCTTCGCCGGAAAATTGCCCAAAAATTTGGCAATGGTTGTCAGGCTTTAGCAGGTGCTGAAAATAAAAATATAACAACTTATTTTTGAAACATTAGGGTAATGAAACAAAGTCTGGGGGAAAAACATAATGCTCCAACTTTTGCAGTTCGCATGCAGCCCTTAGATGACAGTTAATAGCTCACTGTTGTATGTTAAGATGTTAACTTACAAGCTGCAAGTAACAAAAGGATCTCTCTGACAAAACAAGCAGTGACTGACTGACCTATTTCCATCATGTGCATTTTGTGATTTGCATCAGGTACACTTTCTTTGCATCAGGCACATTAACTTTCTGCACTTCCTTTCCATCAGACGTGCTATAATATGATGCTGACGAATTGCACACATTACACAGTAACACGTACACGTAGATACCAAAATAAGTAGACACTGGCAGTAACAAAAACATTCTGCTTCCTTTAAGGCTTCAGCTTTTGCTCATATGTTAGAAAACTCACTCTCGACAGACAGGTCTACAAGATCATCTAAAGAGGTTATATACTTAATTAGGGGTTCGATTTAGGAATCACAAGAGCAAAGGGGCAAAGAACAAGGTAAAAATGTTCTGCTCTTCTGTCCAGCATCAAAGGCTGGCCCTAGTAGACCAGGCCGAAGTATTCAGTTCATAGGTCTTTCTCATTCTTAAAATGTTGCTGAATCACATAATTATTATATATATTTTGCAGTTGATGAACTTCAAATAATCTAACATATCGTTCCCTTACATCTCCAAAGAAAACCTATTGTCCCTTTTATTTTGACACCTTTTGACCATGCAATGCATAATCGGCCGTATAGATGCTTCAGCATTCCAACAAAACACATATGTTTGCAACAGTTTTGGTGTGTGGCTATGCTGGCACTTTAAGAGTCACTGAAAACTTGAGTTGGCTCAGCAGGTGAAATGACTATCCCGCGTATAGGAGAGAGATTAATTCCGGCCCTGTTATATGCGGATGATGCTGCTCTACTAGCTAGAACGGCGGATGGCCTACAGCAGCTTTTAACCACTTTTGCTTCATTGATAAAGTCCTTGGACTTGGATGTAAATTTCTCTAAGTCCCACATTATGACCATGATCATGGGGGCCAAGCCATAGAAATGTAAAAGTCACTATTGTGAGGGAAACAATCTCACACGGGTAACGTCATTCTCATATTTGGGATTGTTTTTTGATGAAAGGGGCTCCTGGATCCCACAAATGCAGGCCAAAAGAAATTTAATGGCAAGATCAACTGTTGCTGTTTTAGATTTTACTCGCATATTTGGCTCTAAACCCATACCAACTATGTTAAATATCTACAGGGCTAAATGTCTGGCCATTGCAAGCTATGGTTCAGAACTTTGGGGCTACAGAAATGCCGGGAACGTGCAAATAGTGGAAAATACATTTCTAAGAAGTTTGCTAGCCGTACCGTCAACGACATCCGCCTATATTATTCACCAAGAAATGGGCATAGGTTATATAACAGACACCATTGGAATGGCTCCTCTGCTCAAATGGATAAGTATTTGGACAAATCCGGAGCTAGAGATGAACTGTGTCATCATTCGTGACTGTTTAACTCTTGACTTGGCAAGTAGCATCCCATGGTTAAAATATGTCAAAAGGTCAGCAGCTCATTTAGGCAGACCTGAGCTATTTGGTTCCCCGGAGAAATTGTTAAAAGCAGACAAATTGTGGGTTAAAAATATGTATGTTCAGGTTTCTCAAAGTGATAGAGAGCAGAATAAGTTAAGCAAACCATCTGTTCGGGCTCATCAGCTGATATGTACATCATTAACGATTGAGCCATACCTAACCATTGTGTCTAACCAGCACCATCTCTTCCCATTGGTTCCATTTAGGTTAAACCAACTACATTTGCTTCTTGCCGAGCCAAAGGGATGGAAAAAGCTGGAGGACTTAAATGTATGTACCTGTGACAATTTCTCTACTCAGGATTCTCTGCATTTTGTTGTATTTTGTGAATATTTTTTGCATATCCGTAATCGTTTTAATACCGATTTTAAAAGGCAAAGGTTTTACTCATGCAAAACCAGCTTTTATTTATTTGCAAATGTTGAATAATATATGGGAAATTTTAAATATTGCTAGTTTTTTTAACCGCGGCTGTCAGGATTAAGAAGAAAGGAAGTGCTGCTAATAATGTGCATCCGGTGTCAGGACTTGTATGACATTTTCCCCTTTTTATTCTGCATATTAATAATTTAATTATGTAATTTTTGATAAATCGGGATGATTATGTTTATTTAATATTTTTTGTAAATTTTTCTGTAATGTATTTTTGGAGTATGCTTTTATGGTTTTAATTAACCGAATAAAGTGAATTTGACTGACTGACTAGGCGCAGTGCACACTCACAAATTTTGAGACACAGATTTTGCAATGACCTGGTTATGAATGCGCAACTAGTGTTATGCAGAGCGGGGTGAAAATAGTAAAAAAAAAAAGAATATAGCAAGAGCAAAACTGTTGGATGATTGTTGGAACTGCAAATACAAGACCTCAAAAGGAACTATATTTGTGCACTTAAAGAGGGCAGTTGGTTATCAACTGTGTAGGGTATGCCAGCTTTAGCTATTAAAAATATACTTCAACTCTGTCACACCAAAATGTACATTACATCACTGACCAGTTGATCAACTGCGCTTGTAAATTCTTTTATATGACTTGATGCAGTTAAATGGATACCTCATGTTTAAGATGCATCTTCCCCACAAAAGCCTCTTTGATTCCTCTTCACAATACAAGTCTGCCGATCAAGAAAGATGGTAGTGCACTAATGGAGTACTTCCTTAGATACTTCCATCTCTCCATCTCTCACCAGCAATGCTCTATTCTCTTTAGATCCGAAGCCATCTGTGTCTGATCAAGCATATATTCTGGTTAGTTTGAGTAAATTTCGTTCATTCATATTCATCTTTGCATCCTTCAATAGTTGTTTGACTACGAGTTCCATTGGCCATTATACACCTTAACACCACGCGGTTCGTTTTCAATGCCATAACCCATAAGCCCCAAATAGTGGCATTCCTTATTAACAATTGATCAGTTACAAAATCTGCATTCCTTGGGCATGAAAAAGCTTTTTTTGTCAGACCGGCTCTAATCACAAGGCTTCAAACTGAATTTGCAGTAGGACAGCGGGGGTGTCGCTAGGAGATCTGATTGCTTCAGTGAGTTAGCAATCAATCTCACGTCCTAAAGTGGGGGCTGGCAAATCAATTATGTTAAATCATGAACCGCTCCCTCCCTCGCCCCCTCCCGTATTCCACTGTCCATAACTCACGAAAGGCCGCTGGCAAGAAACTACTGTCCCAAAGGCCACAACTTCTAAAAATAACTGCGAGCCAGACAGACAACACCCTGGGACCAAGGGTTGGGGGGTGCGGATGGCACAAGCCCCCCTACACCAGCTGCAACAGGTGTAAACTCTAACTATCAAAGCAAGATCCAAAACTGTATGAAAGTTTACCCAAGTCTGAAAATAGGTCTAGCAGCCTTTAAGACTTCATTAGGCATACCGTTCCAAAATTGTCTCAGACTAATACAAAGCCTGTAAAGCACATGACAAAACATTTTAACTGAATATATCCTGAAATTTACTTGTTTGCTAAATAGCACCAGCCTTCAAAAAGGGAAAGAGGTGCAATAGGGAAAGAAAGAAGCAGATTTCTGTAGCCTCCTCAATGCCAACTTCAATCATGCAGCAGCCACACGCCAACATCAACCTCGAAATCAGTAGAAGCATTATCAGTTCAGATCCCAGCATCAGTCTGAACACAAACATGGCAAGGCAATGATCACTAACTCATGTTTACAATTTAGCAGACCAATGGTTTAGCATTAAGGGCCAGATGTAGGTAATTTCATTTTACCGATTCTAAAATACCGACTCATACCGATTCGGTATTTCAGAATCGGAAAATGAGATGTAGGTAAAAAATCGGTAAAAATTACCGATTTGGAATCACTCGAAATCTGAAATCGGTATTTACCGAATCGGTATTTTCTGAATCGGTAAATTCCGATTCGGTGAAACCCATTCATTCCAATGGGCCTCATGGCCCATAGGAATGAATGTGTTTTAACCGATTCGGAATTTACCGATTTGGAAAAAAACGAATCGGTGAATGCCGATTCGGAAATTTGAAACTGACAAACATGTGAGCCTGTGAACCAATCAGTAACACCAACCACACCCAAAACCAAAGGTACAGTGGAATCAACCAATCAGAATCAAGCACCCCTCCCCAGTACCTGGGAGTGGCCACACCCATGCAGGTATAGAAACCAACAGTCAGGAGAGCAGGAGGACAGACTGAGGAGCAGGCTTCCCTGAGCTTACCTGAACAGCACCATGGAGAGTCAGGATGGACAGAGGGATGCAGCAGAGCGCAGAAGAAAAATGAAATTCAGCCCTGAAGAACTGCAGGTGCTTGTTGCAGAGGTTGTGAAACATTACAGCAAAATATTTGGGAAACAATCACTGCATGTTGCAGAGTCTATCAAGCGCTCTACCTGGATTGATATTCAAGCAAAGGTAAATGCCATTGGTGTCACCCACCGTGAAATTGACGATTGAAAAAAAAGGTGGCATGACCTTCGCATAGTTACCAAAAAGAAACTAGCTGCCCACCGAAAAGAAGCTGCAGCAACAGGGGGAGGCAGAAACCGATCACCACGACTCACCGACATTGAGGAGCTGGTGGAATCCACCCTTGAGCCTGAATGCATCCATGGCATTGGGGACGCTGACAGCTCCGCAAGAGCTGCAAAGAAACAAGGTAAGATGCATGTACATCATCATTAACCCATTTACCTATTCCCCTTCCCCACTCTGTGTGCCTACATCACACTCCAGAACAGGTATGACTAATGCCAAGCAATGCATTATGGGAGACGTAGTCATAGGTAGATACCTCTATGCAGTCAGCAGACCATACAGCAAGTGATGCGACACACTACTAGCATAAGCAAATGAGGGACAGGCAAATGTGTGATAGTAGTGTGATTTAATCAAGAGACACAGGTGAACTACTCCACTGACACAATGTCCATGTCTGTCCACAGGAGAGTCATCGCGCAGCACAGCAATGGATAGGGAGAAGAGGAGAGAAGAATCTGGTCCCAGCACAGTACAAGGAGGGAAGGACACAGAGCAGGAAGCCAAGACACCTGAGGATACAACCACACCACAGCCTCAGTCTCCTCTTTTGTTTGGGAGTCAGGAGTCAGGAGCAGCTGCACAGTCCCCCACACCGACAACTCCGTCACCTGTGCGGGAAAGGGCAAGGCGGCTTGATGTGCCCCCACCCCGCATTCTAGAAACATCTGAGGAGGAAGAGGATGAGGGTGACATGGCAAGCAATCCACCAGAGTCAGCCAACGCTGAGCAGCAGCCCACTCCTAGAGCTGTGCGGGCCAGTGTCCGAGGACGAAGGTCACGGGAGAGAGCTGAAGGGCATAACTGTCAAGGGGTGTTCTGCGGTCTGGAGGCCACCATGGTCAAGGTCCAGTGCCTGCAGGCAAAGGCAATGATGGGTGTTCAGAGGCAGGCACGCAGCACCAACAACAAGCTGGATAACATAGACAAGGGCATAGGAAACATTTCTGAGAGCATGCAGTTGCTGGCAAATGGCATGACAGACATGACCCAGTGCATGACTGTCCTGTGCGACAAGTTGGACAGGGACCACTTGGAGAGGCGCAAGGCTCGTGTGGATTTGCGGCAGCAGACAAAAGCCTTAAACCGATTTGCGACTGCAACCTCCCTGCTGTGCCGACGGTCAGTAGCGATGCAGGATGCTATTGTTTAGTGCTGCACCAATTTATCTGTGGGGATGTGCAGAGTGACCTCTGCCATGGAGCTCAGGCTCGCACAACAGACAGCCACTCGAGGCGACACATGTGTGGCTGAAACTGAGGAATCCACCAGCAGGAGTGGTGAAAGCATTCCTGTCCCAGAAATACGCAGGAGCGGCAGGCGTCATTCGACAGAGACAGGCCACACCGAAAGCCATGACACACAGCCACATCAGTCCCACCCTGTAATCCGTGGACGCAAACATTGACTATGCCCTCCACCCACAGGACAGGTCACGGTGGTGTTAACTGTGACCACCCAGTCATGGACATTGCTATTTCGTGTAACCATTGTGTGATATTATTGCACTTTCGTAGTGAAAAGTAAACTACGTACATCATAATCTTTGCCTGTTTGTGTCTCATTACTCACTCAGAAATATTGCTGTGTGATCTCTGCCCGTCTCAGTCTCCCATCTGTAGCTGGTGCTGCTACTGTAGCATGGGGCTCTGCCTGTTCTGTGTCATCATCAATGTCCTCATGATGTGTGATCTCCACCTCTGTGCCTTCCTTGGTGGCAAGATTGTGTAACATGGCAAAGGTCGCAATGATTTTGCAGCACAGGATTGGAGTGTACTGGCGTGGCCCTCCACTCTTGTGGAGGCAGCGAAACCTGCTCATGAGGAGTCCAAATGTGCGCTCCACAACGTTGCGTGTGGATTTGTGAGCCACATTGTACCGCCTTTCACTCCTGGTGGATGGGTTGAGGTAGGGGGTGAGCACAAAGGACCGCAAGGCATATGCACTGTCGCCTTGGGGGGAGAAAGATTGACATTAGTTGCATGTACATGATACATTAATCTACTGTGTCAGGGTGTGTCAATGTCATTTACCTAGCAGGTATCCGTTTTCAAATTCTCCAGCAACTAGGCGTGTGTATATCCCACTATTCTGGAATATGTACGAATCATGGGTACTCCCAGGGAATTTCACAATGATGTCTGTGATGATGTTGCCAGTGTTGCATATGACCTGTACATTGATGGAGTGCGTTGACTTCCGGTTCCTGTATATGTGTTCTGTGGCTGCAGGTGGACAGAGTGGTACATGGGTGCCATCTATGCAGCCTATCATGTGAGGGAAGTGTGCCAGTTGATAGAAATCAGTCTTGGTCTTTGCAAGTTCCGCAGGTGTGTCAGGGAATGAAATATAATGCTCCATCCTCTGCATCATGGCGTCAAGGAACCTCCTGAAGAAGCGGGACAGGCAGCTCTGGGACACACCACCCACTGCAGCTATCACACTCTGGTAGCTCCCAGAGGCAAGCAGGTGTAAGCTACACAGCACCTGCACATGGGGTGGGATGGCGTGGGCCCTGGGTGTTGGGTGCTCCAGGAATGGGTGTAGGTCCCTGATCAGGTCCTGGATGGTTTGGGGATGTAGCCTATACCTCTGGAGTATTTCAGGCTCTGTCAGTTGGAAAAGTGTTATCCTCTGCCTGTACACTTGTTCCTCCCTTTGCCATTCTCTCTCTTCTGCTGCCTGTAGTCTTTGCTGCCTTGCAATAACGTAGAAAGCCGCCATTCTGCTCACACTGTTGCTTTTTGGGACTCTTTTTATGGCATTCACCTGGTTACCACCTGCATTCAATCCATGGTAAATACCGACTCATAAATACCGAATGTCCGTAAATTCCGTATTGTTCGGGTTTCCTGCATCTCCATGCCCATTATTTTACCGTTTCTTATTTACCGATTCGGTAAATAAGAATTCGGTAAACATGAATTCGGAAAATTCCGCATCGATAAAAAACGGACTCATATTTACCGAGTCTGAATTATACCGACTCATATTTACCGAGTCGGAATTATACCGACTCATGTTTTCCGATTCGGTATAAAATAGGCTCCTACATATCATTTCATGGATACCGGTCGGTAACGGCCGAAATTACCGATTTTCGGCAGTTACCGACCGGTATAGGCCGACCTACATCTGGCCCTAAGTGTGATACTCCCGGCACTTTGCAGTGAAATGAGTTTGGATAAGGCAAGCACAAGAATAACCTCACGAAGAGAGCCTAATGAACCCTTGGCTGAACTGTTTACATTAGGTATACATTGTAAAATATGAAAAATCCAGTAAAAATAGCCCCCTTGATCATCTTTATACCCCTTTCACTGCTTTAGTACACATTAAAAATAAACATCGCCAGATTCTGCAACAATTGTTTACCTGCAAGAAACCACCCCCAAAATGACTTCAAAGTGTACTGAGTTATATATTTTAACAAAAAAGAAGCAGTATCACAGAGGATAGTGAAAAAGCGATTCCTTTCGATCTCAGAAAGAACTGTCTGTTACCTGGCACAAGCAGAGCAGATCCAGCAGGGTACAGAAAGGCATTCGGGCATGGGCCAATCATTATGTTCTTTGTAACAGTCAAACGCCATGTTGAGAGAAGGAATTCAAGCCTTTTCAGAGCAGAAAAACACACAGGCACGGTCCATGGTCCCCAGCTAAGCCTCCTACCCTAGAGGAAGTTCCAGCTCCCAGCATATTTACTTCCTTTGAGCAAGGAGGTACGTAAAAAGGAGTAGTTTCAGCTTTCATAGATAACTCTTACCATTCCCTGAATCCAGCTGAACCAGAGTGGGCAGAGACGGCCCTTCACCTTGTTCCAAGAAAGTTAAACCTTCCACACACACCTTGCCTGCATTTGCCTCCGTTTTATTCTCCCAAGAAGAAATCAAGAAGTGAATGTAAAATGGATTTCACTGCAGTACATAGGGTGCTGTGCAGCAACTCCACTCTGCTCGCGCACACTGCGCTGTGACTCGTTGAAGAGCCAGGGTCCACAAGTGGGCGGAGAGGTGGAGGTGGGTGGCGCTGCGTGTGCCTTCCTCATCCGACACTCACAACCCAATTAAAACACTCAATGTGTCTGCCAGTTCACACCCTGAACTCTACCAGAAAGTTACCGGTCAATCTGGTGGAGTTCAGCTTGTGAACTTGAAGGGAGCGCATGCAACCTACCGACCCAGGCCCCAGAATCAGATTCTTTCCATTTCTTCTTACTTTTAACCATATCACTGACTGATCACCGGTCAGATGGATGATGAGATCAAGGTAGGAGCAACGTCGATGATCAGGACAATTTGAAAGACAAATGTTGTGCAGATGTAGTAGATTAAGTACCACGTCCGTCGTCACACTCAGTCACACTCACACCACGACGAGCAGTAGCCAGTAGTATACACACAGTACACGGCCACAAGGTGTGTGTGGAGTGGTGACGACGGACTGCTTACAGTGCGCACCTTACTAACGACAATGGCCAATCACTGTTCGCATAAGCCACAGTGATTGACCATATCTTGCGTGGCAGCCAATGCTTTGTTTGCAGGCTGAGAGGTGTCTCATTCAATCCAGAGGTACTGTATTAGCAGTGCCTGGATTGGCAAGAGCACGGATAGGGCTCACCCATAGGAGAGACCCGGGGCTGCTGCATGAAGCAACCCTCGGCCTCTCGGGTCCCCCTCCCTCGCTCTCCTACTCAGTAGTGGCTCGCTGGCTGACAGTGCGCATGTTCAGGTTGGTGATGAAAATGACCAACGCAAACTCGAGCATGCGCATATGCGCCACTGCGCTGTCAGTGTGTTCAGTGTCACTCAAACGGAGTGCTCGCCCCCGGCCCCACCCCCTTCATTGGCTGATTGCCTCAGGCGTGTACCGCTAAGTCAATCTGATGGCGCTGCGTCAGCGTACGTGAGCAGCATGAGAGTGATTAGATTAGAAATAGAATTATTATCTGAATTGGTTCAGTGGTTGCTTGCGTCGCAAACTTAGTGGGGCAACACCCCAGCGCCGCCATATTGGGTGAGGGTTAGGGCGCACGGGCCATTCACTAGGCGCCATCTTGGTTGGCGGTCTAGAGGCTCGCTTTGGGCGACTCCCACGTCTACGGCTATAAAACACAATGGCGGACGCTACGCGCAGCGTGGGCGCGCCGGAGGTGCGCCAGAGGTAAGCCTGTTTGCGCCCGTTCGCGCTCCGGGCGCGTCAGCGACTGCAGATGCTGCCTCTGCCACCTCCTCCCCTCTAAATTATACAAAAGAACAGCTTCTCAGCTGGAAACCTCGTGACATAGACGACTCGCAGCCCCGCATTCCTACTAAGGGTAAGAAATCTTTGTCTTGTGGCTTCCTTAATGTGAGGTCACTCTGCAAGCATTTCATGGAAATAGCGCTACTCATAGAACAGCATGAGTTTGACGCTCTCTTCATGACGGAAACTTGGACAAGGACTGATAGTGTAGTGGAGCTGGGTCAAGCCTGTCCTCCAGGCTATAAGGTTATACACTCTCCTCGGGTGGGGGCTAGAGGAGGAGGTCTGGGACTAATCTACAGGGAATCGCTGGACTTTTCCCACTTAGAAATCAAAACGATCCCAGGCTGTGAGCTAATGGGCTTCTCATTGAAGGAGCTGAGTGAGGTTCTTTATACTGGCTTATTATGCTACCGTCCGCCAGCGTGCGCCCTATCTGCCATAACCGAGCTCACGGATTTAATCTATGACCTTTCCAATTCCCATGCCAGATTGGTGGTGTTAGGGGATTTTAATCTGTGGCCTGAGGGGCCAACAGATTCAGCCTATAAATATCTAACTCAGGCCTGTTGTAATATTCAACTGGAGCAGTTAGTTCTCTCCCAAACCCATCAAAAGGGGCATGTGCTGGACCTGATCTTTGCTAACATCGATCAGGTGTCTGTTGGTGATATTTTACCACAGTGCTGGACGGACCATGCTCTGGTCCTCTTCTCTGTAATTCTCCCGGAGACCTGTTCAAAGGTCAGTAGCTCTGGAGCAGTTAAGATGGGCAGACAGTGGTCGAGGCTCCTGAAACATACTAGCCTACCTAAGCTGCTTTCAGGCAGCTTCTTGCTGGGCGACAATGTGGATGAAAGCTATAACTCTCTTTGCCAGCAAATTACTGCCTCATTGGATAAACTAGCTCCACTGAGGGAATTACGAGGTAAAACCAAACCCGCCATGCCATGGTTTTCGAAGGAGCTTTTTCAGCAAAAACTCCGCTGTAAACACGCTGAGCGGGTATGGAGGAAACAATATCGTGAGGCTGATAAACTCCTTTTTAAACAGGAATTGGCGTCTTATAAGTCGCAGATTAAGTGTGCAAAGGCCATTTTCCTAGAGGAAACGCTCTGTTCAGCCCCTAACAAGGCTCAAGCCTTGTTTAAAATCGTCAAAAATCTATCCCACCCGTCTTGCGTAACAACAGTTATTCCGGCCTCTCAACTGCTATGTGACTCGTTGGCTAAAGCCTTCGAAGATAAAATCAGGACCATTTTAAGCAATTTGAGCTCGCCGACACTGGTGGGGGCTTCCCCTTCAGTCCCTGAGTTGGAATCCGGGAAAGCCCAGCTGGACAATTTCTCTGTTCCCTCCTTTGAGGAATTCTGCTCTTTCGCGGATGGGGTTTCGTCTGGCTCTCCCCTTGATGTGCTTCCTCATAAATTTTGGAAACTGTTCAGGGATGAACTTCTTCCTCCTCTTTTTGCTATTTGCGGCCAGTCCTTTGGTACTGCCCAAGTTCCAGCTAATTGGAAGCTTGCGGTTGTATCTCCATTACTAAAAAAGGAATCTTTGGACCCCTTGAGTCCCGCAAGCTATCGTCCCATATCACTCATCCCTTTTCCGATTAAAATCATGGAAAAAATGGTAACCAAACAGCTGTCCAGCTTCCTGGAGATTAATGACTGCCTGGACTCGGCGCAGTTCGGTTTTAGACCGGCTCACGGAACGAAATCAGCCTAGGTGACTGTACTGAATGACCTTCGCTCGCGTGCCGACCAAGGTCGAGCAGCATTTCTTGTGCTGCTCGACATGTCGGCAGCGTTCGATACGGTCAGCCATGCCATCTTGATCAGGAGGCTGGAGGAGGCTGGGGTGACTGGTTTGGCCCTGGAGTGGCTGGCTTCGTACCTTGCCAACAGACATCAGATAGTCGCACTGCCCCCTTTTAAGTCTTCCATCAAAAGGGTTGAGCAAGGTGTGCCACAGGGCTCGGCCGTCAGCCCCATCCTTTTTAATCTTTACCTCCGACCCCTGATCAAGCTTATTAAATCTTTTGGCATTACAGTCACCAATTATGCCGATGACACGCAACTTATCTTCTCTTTTGAGGGTAAGAATGCGGTGCCACAGGAGTCTTTCCATCATTGTAAGATCAGTACGGCAGAATGGCTGGGCAATAACTCCTTACAGTTTAATAGTTCTAAAACTGAGGTGCTCTATTGCTCAGCAGATCGTATCCCTCGCCCTCTCCCACATGACTTCTGGCCGTCAGCCTATCAGGGCACGACATCTGCGGCTGAATCCGTTCGAAATTTGGGAGTGATGATGGATTCCAACCTTCAACTTGACAGTTTTGTAAACAAAACCGTATCCACCTGCATGGCGCTATTGCGCACCTTACGGAAGATCCTCCCTCTACTCCCAACCAGCGCCAGACCAGAGGTAGTGCGGAGCATAATCTTAAGCAGACTAGACTATTGCAACGCACTGCTTCTGGGGGCCCCCGCCACTCTGCTGGGCAAACTGCAGCCGGTGCAGAATTTTGCCGCAAAATCGGCCCTCTCTCGCAGACGCTATGATTCTTCTTTAGCGGTGCTCAAGGAGCTTCACTGGCTGCCCATATCTCAACGTGTGGAATTTAAGGCTTTGTGCCTGGTCTTCCGGGCCCTTCATGATCTAGGTCCGTCTTCTTTACGAGAGATGTTTTCTTGGTACACTCCCCTCCGAACCCTTCGTTCTGCCTCAGCCTTTTTAGTGGCAGTCCCTAAAGTCCGGAGGTCACGGATGGGTGGTCGCTCTTTTGGCCACGCAGCATCCAGGTTGTGGAATACGCTTCCTCTTGCTCTTCGGAGGATGGGAGACCTCTCCATCTTCAAAAAAGGATTAAAAACTCATCTCTTTCCAAGAACAATTTAGATGGCTCAATGTAATGTCTTCTCGTGTCAGGTCATGAAAGATCATAGCGCCAGGATACCCGCCGGGTGACAGTCGCGCTCTACAAGTATGCCTTACATACATACATACATACATACATACAATGGACGCACCGCCCCTAGGCAAACCAGAGCTTCTGAACCCCTGGCTGGTGCTGAGGGCCACTTTCCTACATCTAGAAACCCTCCTGGAAGTAAGTTGTCATGATCATGTTTTCATGTGCAACAGCAGGCTTAAGTTCTTGAGCACGATAACGTGGCCTCCCTACCCAAAGATAACTGTGTGCTGCTTATCCTGAAGGACTTTGATCGTATTGGGCAAAAACCTTATGTATGAATCATGACCATATGTGTGAATCGTGATTTATTTCATGTAGTTGTTATTGAGAATACTTGTTTGCTAACCAGTTATGCTGAAAATCGCAATTGTCCTGATGGCAGTGGTAGGAACTGTGAAAACTCAACAGAAAATTCTGCTTAAGCCCCAACCGTTAGTTAGCATGTGATTTGCACATGGAAAATGGCTACACCTGGAGCAACCAATCATTGAAAAACAAATGCAACTCACATGGACAAATGAGCAGCTACAGAGGGAACTGCCATGCCTTTCCACATGCATTGACAGCTTCTGCAGAGTAATGTGGCTATTTAAACTGCATTGCGCAGTGCAATGTACTTGGCCTTGTTGTATGCTGCTCACTTGTTCTCCTGTTCCCAACTTTGTTCTATCTTCCTTCCCAACTCTGGCAACAAGTTTCCTCTCAGGGCATGTCCCCACCTGAAAAAAAAATAGGAAAATAAAGGCGATCAGTAGAGAGGTATTGTGGCGCCACATTTACGGGTGCCGCTTCAAGTTTGCCTTCAAGTCCAAAGGTATGTATTGTTTCATTGCACTCATTCTGATTTACAGCAGTGCTTTGCGCAAACAAACTGGCAACTGATTGGATATCCATAGCGTCACTTGGGTGTTACGAGTTGTACGGTTGTATGATAGAAGCATGCATGGTTAAATCATGCATGCCTCTATCACACAGCCCAAACCACGAATTTGTCGTAAACACGCATTACTGTACCATACATGCCTTTACCACAACATAGTGTTGTATAGGCATGAATAGTAAAGGGGTATGTGTGGTTAATGTCCCCACTACAGCGCCCCCCAAACCCCAGACCTAAAAACGACCCCATCTACCCATTCCCCTACCACTACTCAAAGACCTAAAACCTTGCCCCTTTGCGTACTCTACCCCACCCCCTGTGCTGTTCCTTAAACTACCACAACCCCTTCATCTGCCCTAAAACCTACCCCTACCCATCGCCCTAAAAATCACCCCATCTACCATTCCTCTCCCATTGCCCTAAGGCCTAAAACCTTGCCCCTTTATGTACACTACTCCGACCCATGCGCTGACCCTTTAACTACCCCAACCACTTCCACTGCCCTAAAACCTAACCCAACCCCCATCTGCCCTAAAAACTAACCAGTTCCTCTCCCACTGCCCTAAGAACTAAAACCCTGTTACACTTTCCCGCCCACCCTGCACTGTCCCTGAACCTACCCCAACCGCTTCCACTGCTCTAAAACCTACCCGACCCCCTCTCAGCCTTAAAAAACTACCCCCTGCTTCTGTCTTTGAGCAGATAGACCATGCACTGCCTTAACAGCGCATATGCATGGTTATGGCATATGTGTGGTTAAGGCAAGCGTGTTCAAGCTTGCGTAGTCGAAACACGTGTGGTTCAGACTGCAGTTTTCCAACTGTTGCCCGATTTAGGCAATAATGGGTGACCTTTTGATCACTGACCTATAGAAGCATTCGCTTTCATTGCGCTTAGGCAGTTTATTTCTGTAAAATTGCTTGGACTGATATACTGATGATATTTGTTGGCTTATGCACATGCCATATGAAAAAGACATTAAGAAAGACTATATTTAACAGCCTCATGTTAGAGATGATTGTACAGGGTGAATTGATCAGTGAAACTGGTGTGCAATTAACACAGTGTGCTTCTACTAATATTCACTGAACTAGTGTATGTCTAGTTCAAGTGTACAGCATATAATTATTGTTTGTGCTTGATGTAAAGCATTGCATGTTCCATCTAAAACCAAGGTATGTTGTTGTAATGTCCAAGTGCTTACACGTTGTTGAAGCTGACTATCTGTTAACATCTCCAACTATACTGTCCTCCATAGATATAACACTGCTCTGCATACCAGGGAGTTATGAACCTGAAATCCAGCACCTCCCCACGTGTACCAGATCCTGCATACTGCAAGTGAAGACATATCCAGACCAGTGTGGGTTGTCTTTTTTCTCTTTCCCAACCCCACTTTCCTTTTGAAACATCAGCCAGTGCTGCGTTCAATAGCTGCTAAAGAGCTTAGTTCGCAGAGGGTGTCAGGTCTAGTCATCACTCTATCGAACCACCTGGACTTCAGGTGAGTGGCTTGCGACATAAGTTCAAAAGTGTAACATTGTGGGTGGTCTGAATTCTTGACTTTGTCCTGGTCCAGGGTGATCTTTTTGAACACTTTGAGCGCTATTTGCTTCTAAGCGCAAGTTTTACTCTTAATCTTTTAAAAATCATATCTACGTTTTCCTACATTGGACATTTGTCATTTTGGTGTAAATCTAATCATAAAAATATTTCCAATCTATATATACATTGGTGTTGGATTTTTATTTTGTGTGATTTACTTTTTTATTACATTGGTGTTTTTAAATGATTTAAACACCTGTCTCCTAAGTTAAGCCTGTTGGCGCACAGCCAAGCTACCAAGGGTTGAACAAGGACTCATTTATTGAGTACTTGACTGGACCTTATTTGTGATTGTGGTGTTATTGCTAAGTGTACGTACCTGTCCATACTAATAAACCACCTTCCAACGCAGAGTCTAATTAGGCCCTAGGGACCCTATCCTCAGAGCCAAAATGCATTTAAATGTGGAGGGGGGATGTAAATAATGTCCCTGTAGGTCCCATTCCACAGGGGCGATAAGTTAAATCAGGGAGCGGTGCGCGGAGCCCCATCCTGGCACCAAATTACACCGAGGGGATCCCATCTCCCAGGGTCAAAAGGGGTAGGGGCATACTGCTGCCTTCCCTGTGCCGTTAAAGGCCCCGGATATCTGATCCCCCAGAGCCAGCCAAGTGACTGAGTCCCAGGGAGCCCACCCCAGAACACGGTAGTTTCCATGCCAGCACCAGTGAGTGCAGGAAAACGTATTTTTGCTCTCATTTGGCAAGAGCAATCTTAAATCTCCCACCAGACGGGGGCAAACTGCAAGTCTGCTCGCACCCACCAAGAGATTTAAACATGCTCCTGCCATCTGGGTGCAGACTTCTGTTCTGGTTCCCTGCCTGCACTCCTGTGGGCAGAGAAACAGAACACATATTGCTCCTGCTTGAAGGGAGCAAGAACACAACAGCGGCTCCCTTTATATGAGAGCAATGATAGCTCCTACAAAATGCTGAGGCCTGGCTGGAGATGTAGAGGCGCTTGAGCTCCGCCCTGTGGCCTCCGATGTGGGGATTGGTGGGTGTCCTGGGTGGGCACTGGAGCACCCACCTATAAATTTGAAATGCCTCGGGTGATGGGGTCCCCCCAGCCAAAACAGGCTTGGGGAGGGGGGCTGAGGAGCCCCCTTCCCTTTATAGTTAAATCTAGCCCAGGGGGTGGGGTCTCCAGGACCCACGGATGCTCGGGGAGAGGGGATCCATACTCCCTTCCATGTTTAATTGTATTTGGCCCAGGAGGATGGACTAAATGGAGATTTTTTTTATTTCTCCATGCTTTTACGTCTTTGCATGGGTGCTGCACTGTGCAGCACACATACAAAGTAGCAAAAGCTTTTTAACTTGTCTTAGCATTGTATTTTGTACCGCAAGGTTATCCATCCTGTACAAAACATATGCTAGTCTCATGCAGACACCCTAGCACTATGGCACTAATGTGTGCGTGTGGCACTTGGCAGCAAAAACCAGTGCCGGTGCTAGGGCGAGGGGAGGAGAGAGCCATTTCTATGTGATTATGCCGCTCTGTTGCTCCCTCCCCATCACACAATACAATACACTTTGGGTGCTGTGCTGCATTGTGAGACAACTTTTAGAATCTGGTCCCTGGTCTATACTATTTGGGATCCTTTTTTGTCGTAGTGTCATGAGCCCCCCAAGCCAGACTTCATTAATAAAATGTTAAGTTAGCTTGTCTGACTTTTGTCCACAGCTAACATGTCCTTATTTTTTGCCGAACTCAATATCTACATATCAGTGTTTAACAGTAGATATGGAAGATGAACATGTAGTCGAAGATGATGTATTTCCATCTTGCTGGTTCAGACCGGGTGCACCTTGGATTTTAGAACATCCCCACTTGATATAGCAATGCATACTATAAGTCAGTGATCAATAGCTTATATTAAACCCTGGAATTGACCACTGAGAAGGGGAGGCCTGAATTCGAGGTTATCTTGATAGGACCTGCCATTCTTATAAAAAAAAACGTGATCCAGTGATAAAAGGAATTAAGCCAAGCTCATGGTGTGTTTTCACTCCAGGGGCACACCTTTTTTCAAAATGAAGTCTGATAACACATCTGACACACTGTGAACAGGTACACAGCAAGCATGGCTCCAAGAAACTCTAAAGGAAAGTTATCTATTCCATCCTCTCAAAATGTAGTGCATAAAAGTAACATTAGGGTTGTAGGATGCTTGGAATGTTCTCAAACATGTTAAAATGGTTCATTTTGTTTTCACTGTTAGCAACGTGCACAGGTGCTGTATTAATTATGTGTGATTATTATTCATGTTCTTAGAAACAATATAAGGCTTTGGAAATAAACACTTAAAAACATTAAAGTCAAGTACACTTGAGTGGGCTATTATAAAAACGAAATTGGGTTTTAATTACCACTGTGTCCATGAACCTTTATGAGACTGTAGGTAACACAGAATACACAAACACAACACTCACAGAAATGCTCAGTGGGGGATGGATGCAGTTAATTTGGAACTCCTTTCTCAATGAAGGTGCACTGAACTAAGTCCATGCAGCCATGGGTTAGGAGCCCAAATCCTGCAGACCAGGGAATGTATTACACAGAGTGCCCTGGGGGCAAAACAGGCATGTGAACCCCAAGGCATTTTGGTATTGTAGAAGGGGCCACACACGCTTGTGCGGCCCCTCGAATAATACAGACAGTGCTGGCACACATGTAGCGCCAGCGCTGTAATTAAAGGGCATTCTCTCATTCGCATGGGGGGCATGATCTCATGTAAATGAGGGAATCACTTTGCTTCTGTGTCTGCGTCCTATTATGCAGATGGCACAGAGGCAAACATGTCTTTAGGAGGTGCACTAAAAATGTGCCATAAAAAGTCAGCAGCCCTCTTGAGGGGAGAAAGGGGGTACCATGTACCCCTCAGACATCCCCTTGCAGGTGGGTGCAGTCACTCACTGCACCCGACTGCAAGAGGATCTTTCTCCCTTCTCGAAATTGCAGGCGGGTGCCGCATGCACAGTGAAACATTGAGCATCTTTGAAGCATCTGCTTCAAATTTCACTTGAATGAGCTGCTCCGAGTGCAGCACAAGTTTGCGGCTGCACTGGGTACAGCACATTCATGGTAATATGGCGCACTTTCCCTGTTTGGGCACAATGCACCCATTTAAAGGTGCACAGTGATGCAAACAGGGTAAGTGCACAGTATATGTTATCCGGCCCCTTGGGTCTAGAACCCAGGACACATATTCCATTTAGTAGTAAGAATGAAACTGGTTGTAGGTAACCAGATTAATGTACATATCTAATAATATTTAGGTGATAATAAATTTGGGACTTGGTATTGTTATTTTGTTGATACAGAAAACTGCTCGTGGGGCATGCCTTTGAAAAACAATGCCATTTAAAGACATGGAGCAATAAGACCAGGCGCTGCATGAACTCTGCATTGGTTGAAACTGGCTCCTTTGCAAGGGATGTATATAAAGGATAAATTGTCCACAGTCAGTGGGGTTTTGATGCTACCTGTCCAGTTAGGGGAAGGTAATGAGTATTCCAATTGCTTGAATAACATTCTTCTGTTCTCCTTCTGCAGAGATTTTTTACAGCAAGCTGTTGTATTTTTTATGATCTGTTTTCAATATGAGATGTTCATTGCCATTTCCTGCTCAGCTGCTGTCTCTGATCTTCCCCAGATTGATTTACTCTGAGGAAGGTGACTCAGGTCACGTCATTAGTAATAAGAGGTGCTTTTGATTACATTCAGCTAGGTCAGACCATTAGCAACTGGGCAATTACCTACTTTTACATATTCTATCCTGTCATCCAACCTACTTTATTTATACAGGTTTTGTTGTAAGAAATAATGAATTCAACATTTTGCTGTTCCAGTAATCGGAATGTTGTGTGAATGTAGCGGAAAAGGAGCCCTGTTTATCTGCTCGCAATAGAAATTTAAAAAGAAAAAAGTAATTGACTTTTTTAACTGTTTTCCTCATGTCGTTCACTGAAGAAAGAGCACCATCTGTTTTTTACTTTCTTGTTTATGTCCCCCTCTTTAGAGGGTTGTTTTTTTATTGGGTACTTTTACTTTGTAATTTTTCTCAAGTTTTCTTGTTTAATAACAAAAAATATAAATGTACTTTTCATATAAAACCCGCATGATTTAAAGCACATCATCCTGCAGTTTTTTAAATATATTTTCACAAGCATAACAATGAGACCCATGGCACCTAAAGGTGGAAGACAGTTTTCGTAGAAACAATTTGGGCCAGATTTAAAAATGATAATCTGGCCTAACATAAGGCCAATGCAAGTCTCAAGTGAGATTTACTATGCCATGCACAGCCATCTTAAATAGCTCTGTGTGGCATAGTAAATCTGGAGTAATGCAGCGCAAGTCACAGCCTTGCACTACTGAGACCTGGGAAGGCTTTCTTTGTGTGGAACGTGGGTGTTCCTACGCATCCACCCATGGTTTTTGGCACCTTCCCAGAATTACTCACAATAGTAAACCTGAGAATGTGTCAAAATGCTACGCCTTCTCAAGGGAGGCCTAACATGGAGAAATATGTTTCTTTCTACATGTGCTCCATTCTGCACCACACATTGAGAGGAAAATGGCTCTGAGGATTTTTTGTTTTTGCATAAAGTTGTCCCTTCCTGCACAAAATAATACTGACTGTAATGAAGGCAACCTTTCACCATGGTGCAAGGTTGTCTCTGTTGGCATTTAGCAGCCACAGTGCGACAGCGTAAAGATAGAGCAGGAATGTGCCATATTTTAATAGATATGGTGCATTTCTGCCCTCTCCATTTGACGAAACGCAGCAAGTTGTCTTACTGTATTGTGCTGCGTCAAATGTTAGTAAATCTGCCCCTTAATACTAAATCCCGGGCAAAATTCGATGCAGTAATAAAGCTTTCAGCTTGACAATACCTCCAGATTTCGCGTTTCACCCAAAGAATGAGGAATGATTTGCAGCGATACAAGTAAATAGTTAAAACTGGATGTGTGCTGCATATATTTTATTTTTTGTGTTGCATTTTTTTATTGAGTATAGTAAAGGTATACAACATGGACACTTCATGATATCTAAGCGTAAAAGTACAGAAAAATGCTAGACAGTGTGATGCAATACAGTTTACTGAAAAGGGGAGGGAGAAGGGTAGGGATGTATGGAGATCAACATCCAAGAGAAGCTGATATCCAGGCATTACCCAGGAATGACAACTCCGACCCCCCCCCTAGTACTGGCCAGTCCTCCAGGAGGCACATACAGTGAGGGTCTAGTGAGGGATGCGAGGGGAGGGTTACTGGAGGGCAGTACCTGGGAAGAAGACTGGTGGGGCGGAGGGTTGCGTCTCCTGAGGCAGGGTGTTGCAGAAAGAAGGGCTGGAGGGATGCAGGGATCATGGGGAGGGGGAAAAGAGCCCTCCAGTGTTGGTGTGAGTGGTTTCCACGTCCATTGCTAGGAGAGTGGGTAGGTTCTTGATGAAAGGTGGAATGGACAGAACAGGGGGAAGTGTAGATTACCCTTGAAGAGGGAGGGTGCCCCGCCGCCCTGGGATCCTGCGTGTCCAGAAGGAGGGAGGGAAAGGGATGAGTAAGGAAGGGGGAGGAGGACAGGAGTGACGAAGAGGAGGAGGGACGGGAATTAGGAAGAAAGGGCAAAGGGGAGGCTAGGAAGGGAGACAAAAAGAAGGCAGGGGGAAGGAGAAGGGAAAGTAGAGGGAGGGAGGGCCCAAGGGAGGAAGGGAGGATAGCGAGGTGGGGCAGAGCTGGAGCAGGGGAGTCATTGTTGTGCGGGTGGTGAGAGGAAAGGGGAGAGGTGGCGGACGACTGGAAATGCAGTGAGGTTTGGTTGTGTGATTCAAGGGGATGGAGGGCCTAGTGCAGGGAACCGGTTGGCGTCTGCGTATGTTTTACATTTGTTTTCCAACAGGCTTCTTCAGTCAGAATCCTTTTTGTATTAACATGATATGATATGCAATGATAGCCTTTCTCTGAATCAGTTTGAAATCTTGAAATATACTGTAACACCAACAGTGCAGATTCTTTTCTTGCCTTACCTACAGCTGTTAAGTGACACCTGTAATAGAACAATGATAGCGGTTGCAAATGTAAAACAGGTTTCAAAACTAGGATTAACTCATTGAGTTTATCTTCTTGGTTTACAGGGCTGTTTTCAAGCACCAGGTCATGCCAATGTGTCAAAAATAATGCTTTGTCATTTTATCCCAATAAAATAAATATTTTTAACAGGATAAGTATATCTTTTATTAACCTTTGAAGTCGTTTGAGAGTTCCAATAATTTCTGTTAGTATGGTTGTTTAAATGCTTCTGTGATTCACAGCTGATTTATTGCTTGCTTCGCTTACAAGATTTGAAGGAAACCTTGCTACTGATTTGCAACATTAACAGAGTTCTTTTTGGTCATTTGGGTAGTGGTGTAAATGTGAAAAGTATTGACACATGATAATAGGGCTGCCCTTCGTGAATCCAGTAGTGGACAACCTATCACATCTTCTAAGGAAGTATCTATATCTCTGATGGATTTCTCCTGGAGGCAGTATGAAAGAGGAGTATTTGTCAAGGAATATGCCAGAACAATGCTAATCCAGATCTAAATCATTAATAGAAATTGGCGATGCTTTTTGACCCTGATCACAGATTCTAAATATTATGAAAAGCTTTTTATTAATTCCAGGAGGAACAGTCCGTTCAAGATAGGCCAGTACATATTTCGGGTCATGTAGCTGACTCCTTGACTTCTCCACATTTAACTCAGATCTGAAACAAGATACAGGAAGAATAATCTCAATCGCACAATTAGAAATAAGGGATTTTATTTGAACCTGAATGTTTGATCTGACAGCAGAAGCAGAGCATGAAGCTAAACTAACAAAAGGTAAACAAAGTTTGCAACGCATCATTTACACTGCATCATTTACAATGCATGCCATTACAAGGCAAGTCGTTACAACGACATTTTGCTACAGCGCATGCCTTTCATTACAACACAAATTGTTACAACAACTTGCCATAGGGGGCAGAAGGTTTTGGATTTGTTGGATTTTCAATCCAATGCCTTCCTTGCTGTTTATTACACTGGAGTTGGTATAGTAAATTATACTACTCCAAACTCCAGCACCCCACTACATCAAGTTGTTGTAACAACTTGCATTGTAATGGCATGCGTTGTAAACGCATGCGCTGTAACAAGTGCTATTCTAACAAAAAGGCTCCTCTGTTCAGACACCTGATTGAATTACTCAGGTGTCTGAAACCGAAAGACACGCTTCATAATTAGAAACTCGAAGTCTACAACATCCAATGGCTGAAAGGGATAAAAGTGTGCGGCCATAAGCAGTGCTGCGCAATAGAAAGGTGCCCAATTGTAAATCTGCCTGCTGTAACACTAGCCTTCATCTTCACTATTGCCTAGGCCAGAGATCTAGCAGTCAGTCCTCCCACATCACATATCTATCGTGGTGATGGATCTTGAAGCATTTGCCATTTGCAATGTTTTCAGTAGGAAATCAAGTAAAGGAAATTAACTGCTGTAGAACAAGTACAGGAATACAAGCTTCAACAGTACTGCATAATCTCAGATTCATTTAGGTGGTGCAGGAATTACTGGAAAACGTTTGGGTAGATATAGGGGCTTCTACTACTTGGCTTAAGCTGAAGTCTGAATTTCTTCCACCGAGCTATCCCTATTGTAGGAGGATTTTTTTGCTGGACTCTCCATTGCATTTAGCATTTCCATGAGTAATTTGAGGATTTTCATTTATTGACTAGCTCTAAATAGGTAACAAAGTCTTTTGAAGAGTGTTGTAAATTGCCCTTTAATGGTGATGCACCTGGGAGAATGTTAGGAGCACCACCAGAATACTGTTAGGTCACAAGGCAACAAGACAATGTAGAATTTGGTCAGCTGTTGGTGATGTCGACCAGCGGGTGTAATTAAAGACTCACATTAAAGAATACTGTGTCACGTTCCTTTTATTACTGGCGATGATGAACAAAAAAAAAAGAAAAAATGAAGGAGGCTCCCTTAATTAACTGGTCAGGGACCAGGGGAGATAGGTATAAAGACAGGAATTGTCCCTTTGTTTAAAACAAGTGGGCCCCTGGTAGGGTCAAACAGGTTGTGATGTTAGACATATAACCTTTTAGGACAAAAGCACCAGCCACACAGGACGAACTCGCTAATATGATGGGGGCTCACAACAGGTTAGGAAAATATTTTGACAATGTCAACAGCGTCAAGGGAAATTCTTATATAAGTCTTAACAGGACCATCAATACATAATTTATACCACGGTATATAAAAAAATTGTCTTCACTAGTTTATTATTTAAAAATAAAACATACATATGTTTATTGTGTTGCATACAGTTATTTCAACAATTAGCAGTAAGTCAATGCATAAATAGATTTTAAAATCACATTACTAAACAGATAATACAATTGTTAAAAAATATGTACAATACATTTTTTAATTGTTCGTGAGAACAAGTGTCAACGCGGCGTTTCGGTTTTTGACAATAAGCACCTTCTTCAGGACAGTGTCTATGTGAGAAAACAAAGTATTACCATACAGTAATGATACATGGAATACAAATTCACGAAACAACTATATACAATATCTCTCTGTCGAACTTGTTGGCCACTGTCATTTTCATTTGAGGACATTATACATTCAGAAAAGAGTATTGAGAAAAGTCATTAGAGAAACATAATGACAAGGGTGCACAGACATAATATCGACTCCACAATATCGAATGGACAAAATATCGAGTTTTAAATATCGTTTGGAGAAAATATCGACAGGACAGAATATCGACAGCCAAAATATCGTTTTTAAGGTAAGTGAAGTAATATCGCCTGTAAATAATATCGAAAGTAAAAAATATCTTTTTTTATATAATATGTAATTATTTATAGTGTTTTTATGTTATAATATGTGTGAAAAGTGTCATTTTATGTTATAATTATTTTTAATTAATGATTGTTTTTTAAATTATTGTGTAATTTTATTCTGTAGCGGGTTGTGGGTTTATAGGGGAATAGGGTGGGAAGTAATTTAATTATAATTAATTAAATATGTACATTTATTAATTGGTAGTAATAATTAATTAATTGGTAATTAAATATTATATGTTAATTATTTAAAATTTAATTGGTAATTTATTTAATTTAATTGATTAATTGCTAATTATGTAAATTAAAATAATGTATTTCCTGTAGCGGGTTGTGGGTTTATAGGGGAATAGGGTGGGAAGTAATTTAATTTTTATTTATTAAATATGTAAATGTATTAATTGGTAGTAATATTTAATTAATTGGTAATTAAATAATATTTGTTCATTAATTAAAATGTAATTGGTAATTAATTTAATTTAATTGATTAATTGCTAATTATGTTAAATTAAAGGGGTATTTTTAGGGTTCTGGGTCAGTTTTTAGTTTTTGGGTAAAGGGGTATTTTTAGGGTTCAGGGTCAGTTTTTAGTTTTTGGGTAAAGGGGTATTTTTAGGGTTCAGGGTCAGTTTTTAGTTTTGGGGTAAAGGGGTATTTTTAGGGTTCAGGGTCAGTTTTTAGGTTTTTGGGTAAAGGGGTATTTTAAGGGTTCAGGGTCAGTTTTTAGTTTTTGGGTAAAGGGGTATTTTTAGGGTTCAGGGTCAGTTTTTAGTTTTTGGGTAAAGGGGTATTTTAAGGGTTCAGGGTCAGTTTTTAGTTTTTGGGTAAAGGGGTATTTTTAGGGTTCAGGGTCAGTTTTTAGTTTTTGGGTAAAGGGGTATTTTAAGGGTTCATGGTCAGTTTTTAGTTTTTGGGTAAAGGGGTATTTTTAGGGTTCAGGGTCAGTTTTTAGTTTTTGGGTAAAGGGGTATTTTTAGGGTTCAGGGTCAGTTTTTAGTTTTTGGGTAAAGGGGTATTTTTAGGGTTCAGGGTCAGTTTTGGGTTTTTGGGTAAAGGGGTATTGTTAGGGTTCAGGGTCAGTTTTTAGTTTTTGGGTAAAGGGGTATTTTTAGGGTTCAGGGTCAGTTTTTAGTTTTTGGGTAAAGGGGTATTTTTAAGGTTCAGGGTCAGTTTTGGGTTTTTGGGTAAAGGGTTTTTTTAGGGTTCAGGGTCAGTTTTGGGGTACAGGGGTACAGGGGTACAGTGTAAAAATAAAGTAAAATTAAATTTACATTAATTTAATTTAATGAAATGAAATTAAATTAAATTATATTTAAATAATTTTAAATAAATTAAATTAAAAAAAATTATTATATACTTACCAATACTTACGTTGTAATGGTAGTGCGTTGTAAAAGTTGCGTTGTAACGTCATATATCCACTGTTGCACTCTTTGCAGTGGGAATAGTAATTTTTACTCTTTTGTATTTGTACGTTAATAATATTGGCTATTATTTAATTAAATTTTGTTACTATATATATATATATGTTTTAAGAAATATGATTAAAAAAATAATATTTTTTTACTTTCATTAATTATTTAATTATTAAAAGTTATTTTAAGTATTGTTAATTATATTTTAGTAATTAATTTTTTATATTAATGTAATTAAACATGGTTTTTATTAAAGTCGATATTTTTTACAACTATATTTTTGTTAACGATATTTTGTACTCGATATTTTTGTACTTACCTGTTTGTACATACAAACTCGATATTTTGGTTGTAGATATTTTCTCGTCGATATTTTGGGTAGTGGATATTTTGGTAGTCGATATTATTTCAGTGATCCAATGACAAGATATGAAAAGATATAGGAAGACAAAACCTATTATGGAGTACACATTACCCCTCTATTTTGAGTTCGCCTGGTGATTGTGCCAAAATTATTAACTATGTACAGTAATCTAGAGATCTCACTGATTGCCTTATTTTAAGAGACAGGACAACTGCAAGCGGCCAAGTCTCTTACCTCAGCTAAACATACTCCGGATTCCCTCTGAGTACTTAGCACTGCGACATCCTGATGTGGGCGCAGACAATTGAAAAAGTCACTCCCTTCTATAGTTTTAGGGTGCTTAGGAATAAACAGTTTCTACAAGAATGACATAAATAACATTTTGAGAGGTGATTAGTTTTGTTGAGTGCCTTAACATGATGTAAACATATTACCGGGCAGTGTTGGATAATGCTAATAATACCTTAATGCTGTAACACAGACTCGTACACTGTCCAGGAGGAGCCATCGAGTTTGCTTCTGATAATAATTTTCTGGTGAAAAAATAAAAGCAAATTGGTGTCTCGATTTCCTGTTCTTTAATGTAAATGTGCACATAAAGCACAAGACTCACCACTTTTCACTCAAAATTTGAGAACAAATCGCTGCAGTCGCGGACCTGCTTTGCTTCGTTCGTCGACGTTGCAGTTTTCGCGGGATGACCTCACGGTTAATATACGATCTGCGAAGAATAGGTTTGGCTATTTTCTATCTAAAATAACCAATAATCTTATCAGAGAATGGAATATAGATACTGATTGCACATAGTTTATTCTACGATTTTGATTAGTGAAATTCTGGGCGCATTGAATAATGAATGGCGTTTACGCAACTAATCATATTATTATTTGAAATCGAACGTATTCATATTAGAAAAATATATGTTTTAAGAATAATCTTTAAGTAACTATGCAGACCTTTTTATGCATGTTATTTATAGTTCAGAGTTACCGCAAGAAACATTACAGGGTATATTTACGTATTAATTCAATAGGTTTGCCGATTTGTCCAAATTTTCTCATCAGTAATATTAAGCACCTCCTCTCCCTCATTCGAGTGTGGACATATGTCTATCAGTGAGTATTAGGTGGCTATCTGCTACATATTGTGCTATATCTGCATTTGTCGCAAGTGTCTATTCAAACCTGTTTTTTTTTTTAAATTAAGACAAAATTTATTTACACACCCTATTTGTCATTTTAACCTACCCCAAAGTTCATGTCATGGTGTGTCTGCGCAATAAATCAATAGAATAAGCAGTATTCATTAGTGATATTAAGCACCTCCTATTCTTTAAACTAGTGTGGGCATATGCCGTTCAATGAGTGTCATGCAGCTCTATCAGCATAGTCCTGCGCCTTGTTCTATGTCTGTACTCAGGTTTATATTAGTTCAGTTGACACATATCCACAGGGCATATGCACATTCTGTTCTAAAGTAGCCGCATATGTTGCGTGGTTTTATTGATTGGCTAAAAACACACATTAATAAATGTGTGTTTTTAGCCAAGATCGCAGATCGTATATTAACCGCGAGGTCATCCCGCGAAAACTGCAACGTCGACGAACGAAGCAAAGCAGGTCCGCGACTGCAGCGATTTGTTCTCAAATTTTGATTGAAAAGTGGTGAGTCTTGTGCTTTAGGTGCACATTTACATTAAAGAACAGGAAACCGAGATACCAATTTGCTTTTATTTCTTCACCAGAAAATTATTATCAGAAGCAAACTCGGTGGCTTTTCCTGGACAGTGTACGAGTCTGTGTTACAGCATTAAGGTATTAATAGCATTATCCGACACTGCCCGGTAATATGTTTACATCAAGTTAAGGCACTCAACAAAACTAATCACCTCTCAAAATGTTATTTATGTCATTCTTGTAGAAAGTGTTTATTCCTAAGCACCCTAAAACTATAGAAGGGGGTGACTTTTTCAATTGTCTGCGCCCACATCAGGATGTCGCAGTGCTAAGTACTCAGAGGGGATCCGGAGTATGTTTAGCTGAGGTAAGAGACTTGGCCGCTTGCAGTTGTCTTGTCTCTTAAAATAAGGTAATCAGCGAGATCTCTAGATTACTGTACATAGTTAATAATTTCGGCACAATCACCAGGCGAACTCAAAATAGAGGGGTAATGTGTACTCCATAATAGGTTTTGTCTTCCTATATCTTTTCATATCTTGTCATTATGTTTCTCTAATTACTTTTCTCAATACTCTTTTCTGAATGTATAATGTCCTCAAATGAAAATGGCAGTGGTCAACAAGTCTGACAGAGAGATATTGTGTACAGTTGTTTGGTGAATTTTTATTCCATGTATCATTACTGTATGGTAATACTTTGTTTCCTCACATAGAAACTGTCCTGAAGAAGGTGCTTATTGCCAAAAACCGAAATGCCGCATCGACACTTGTTCTCACGAACAATTTTAAAATTTATTGTACATTTTTAACATTTTTTGTATTATCTGTTTAGTAATGTGATTTTTAAATCTATGTATGCATTGACTTACTGCTAATTGTTAAAATAATTGTATGCAACACAATAAACATGTATGTTTTATTTTTAAATAACAAACTATTGAAGACAATTTTTGTATATACCGTGGTATAAATTATGTATTGATGGTCCTGTTAAAACTTATATAGGAATTTCCCTTGACGCTGTTGACATTGTCAAAATATTTTCCTAACCTGTTGTGAGCCCCCATCATATCAGCGAGTTCGTCCTGTGTGGCTGGTGCTTTAGTCCTAAAAGGTTATATGTCTAACATCACAACCTGCTGGACCCTACCAGGGGCCCACTTGTTTTAAACAAAGGGACACTTCCTGATGATGAACAAAACCCACCAAAGAACTCGGCATTCAAAGCTAAGACTTATTACCGTAGTTCATCATGGAAATTTCTGTTATTCGATGAAAATTTCAGTTTTTTTATTTTACAATTGTCGATAAAGCAAAGTGTGGCAGTTGAATGATAGTCGGTACTAATACTGAGAACATCAGACCACCAAAAGAATCTTGGAGCTAGCTGAGTAAATGAGTAGCAAACTGTGCGACGGTTGAAGCAGTGAGAGCCTGGCATTATTTAAACTCACCTCTCGGCCCCGGTTACAGTGTGCATGGGTTAAATGAAGATAGGAATGCAAAGCAGAGTGTGTTTTTCAGCACGGACGACGGAGTGTGATGACGTCAGGGCACCTGTAATGCAGTAGCGGAGAACGGGCTTATGTCATAGAAAACTCGGGTAGCATCCGGATAAAGACTAGAATGCGCACTAGAGATTCCGAGTGCGTCAATTTCTAAACTCTGTGGAGGCAACAATGTGGATTGCATGACAAAGTGAACTTATCAAGAATACTTTGGAAGTATTTTGTTGGTTTGGTGTTGTTTTTACAGCGTCAAATGTACCATTTGTGTTTCCTTATATATGTTTTTCTTAACGCAAGCTGTCCCAGCAACTACATTGTGACGAGATTTACCCAAAGAACAGTTTACTGATAATAGTCGAGTTGTATTTAGCCAAGTTTTCAGCCAATAAAAGCGCACCTAAATGACAGCATATCCAACAGACATTCTTCATAGAAGAGAACTCACAGTAAGATCGTATTTATTTTAATTATTTATTTTACTCTATTGTGTTAGATTGTTTTTTTACAGTTGTTGTGTTCATTTTTATATTAGCATATTTTGTTAGCTTGTTAAGTTCGTTTACATTACATCATGGTGTCAAGTGGAATGAGTCAACCACCACCATTTTTGTGGTGAACCAACACTTTAGTGGAAGAAGTGGAAACCTCCATTTGACTCATACCTAATAGCCATTGGGGGAGAGAAATTCTCGGCTGCCAGGAAACAATCTGTATTACTCAACAACCTTGGGATTGAAGGGAGGAACATTTATGATCCAGTGCCAATCGGACAATCGGAGGTGGGGTTGGAGAACCTGGTGATGTTTATGAGATGACTGTTTTACTACTTCAACCACATTTCGGGGCACTATTAAATGTTGTGATGGAGAGACACAAGTTTTTCATGCGTTTACAAACTGAAGGAGAGAGAGCTGGAAACTGCGTGGCAGCGCTTAAGTCATTGGCTGAAACTTGTGAGTTTGGGCAACTAATTGATTCACTCATATATAATCAACTAGTCCATTGCACAAATGACACTAAAACTCAGGAGAAACAGCTTGCAAAAATCCAAATTTGAAGGAAGCTATTAGTATTGTTGAGAGTGTAAAAAATACATCAAGTTGGATGAAGGAAATGCAAAGTGCTATTAAGCCTAATGACACAATTTCAGCTGTGAATACCAGTGAATGTGAAGTTATTGATCAAAATTCACGTGCAGCAGTGATCCATAAGAGTACTGGGAAACAAGAAAAGTTGTCTGGGAAACAGGATAACCAAAAGTGTAATGTTTATGCAATCAGATATACAAAGTTGAGATGCACAAAGTGTTGTAGTCAAGGTCATGGACCCAACTATCTTAACTGTTTTGCCAGAGCTCTGAAGTGCAGAAATTGTGGGAAAAAGGGCATTATGCACAGATGTGTTAGTTTTGTGGATGTGGAGGTAGCATACCCCCAACAAATTATTCATCATATCACAAAAATGCATAGTGGCGTGATACAGGATGTGAAGGGTGTTGATTCTGATGTTGTGATTATGCCAAAATGTGACATCTACATTGGATTCAAGACTGTTTCTGTTTTTGCAGACCCAAGTTTCCAATTTACATTGATAAGTGATAAAATCTGTGATTGCACATTTGGCAATGATAATATTACTCTGTTGCCTCCTGATATCAATCCTATAGGTTATTGGGGACAGAGTATTGATTAGATTAGTTACTCCGTTCAGGCTATCATGTTCAAGGGAAGAGAAATTGTGGGGAAAATCTACGTTGCCAAAAGAGGTGATAATCTTCTAGGATGGAGCCACCAGAGAGATCTTGGGATCATTTTAAATCCCAACACACATGAACAAATAACGTTAGTCATGCTGCAGAGTTAAGACATGGACATCATTGAAAGTTATCCTGCAGTTTTCAGTGACAAGCTAGGTCTACTCAGTGGGTTCAAGCACAAGATAATTCTGAAAATGAAAGCACAACCGGTGGTACACAAAGTAAGGAAGGTACCTAATCACATGATGGGCCTGTTACAAAAGGAGCTCAATAGACTACTAGAAATGGAAATTATAGAGGGAATAGAATTCTCTTAGGGGTTGGCTCCAATTGTTTTAGTGCCCAAGGACAATGGTAACAAGATCAGGATGTGTGTGGGGTTGAAGAGTCTAAATAATTGCATTTGGGTTGACAGACAACCCCTGCCAAATATAAATGAGACTTTTGGTAACTGAGTGGTGCCTGAGTTTTCAGTATGATGCATTTGTCATCGACTTACCATCAAGTCTTATTATATGACATTTGAAGGGCTTTGCCCTCTTTCATTACCCATCTGGGAGCATTCAGGTTGATCAGGATGCCATTTGCGTTGACGTCTGCTGCTGCCTCTGCTTCTAGAGGTTGATGAAGGAGGTTTTTGCAGAATCCACTCAGACCTTTTCTTCCAGGATGACATACTAGGCTTTGGAAAAGACAGTTAGTAATGATGTAGTACTGAGTAAGGCTACGAAAGCGGGGGCTCGCCCAAAAAAGAGAAAAATCTAAATTCAGGGTTGGTTCTGTGTCTTATTTGACCATTCTATTTCTAGCAATTGTATCAGCCCAAAAATGGACTTGGCAGCAGCGATATCACAAGCGCCAACACCGGTCAACAAGGATCAAGTTAAATTGTTCCTTGGTCTATCGAAGTACTATTTAAAGTTTATTCAGAATTTTGCAAGCTTTGTGCAGTCATTGAGACTGTTATTTAAAAAAGGTGCAGATTTTGTTTGGTTTAAGGATTGTGTTGCTGCTTTTAGCAAGGTTAAGAAGGGAATTTCATGTATGCCAACCTTGTGGCACTTTGATGTGACAAAAAAACTATTTTGATACAGATGCAAGTGTGCGTGGACTGGGTTGTGTACTTCTGCAAATTATTGATGGCAATAAGAGCGTAATTGGTTTTGCATCACGCTCACTCAGGGGAACTCAGGGGAGCAGAGGAATGTAATTCTGTGATCGTGCATGAGGCGCTAGCATGCATGTTGGGTATCAGTCTGGGATTTGCCTTTCCTTGTGAGGATTGACCACAAATCTCTGGTTTATAAGTTTGCATGCAGAAATGTTGAGAACACCAAACCCAGGGTAAAGAGATGGATTGAAGGACTGTGCAAGTACAATGTTATCGTGGAGTACTTACCTGGATTGAGAAATGCTCCTGCTGACTTCTTGTCCAGAATGCCTCTAGACAAGTTGGGTCCCATGGTGCTAAACCTTCTGTGTCAAGGAATCAGCTCTCAACAAACCTGAATGGGAGACTGGTTTTGCCAATGATGACCCCAGATAGATTTTTATGGACTTTGTGGTCAGAGGTTGGCCATTATTCACAAATGTTCCCAAGTGTGCCAAAGGATTCTGGAATGTATGTGATGAATTATGCATTGTAAAGGAGGATCTCGATAGGGGTAAGAGATTAGTTCCCCTGAGAAAATTATCAATCTGGCACATGAAAGCCATCTTGGACGTAGCTTAACTAAATCTTAAAAGGTGAGAGAATCCTATTGGTGGCCTGAAGTGGCCCGACAGGTAGAGGAAGTAGTTAAGGATTGTATTCTTTGTGCAAATAATGATAAATCCAGGAAAGTTAGAGCAACGCTGCTTTCCCCTGTTGAGATACCTGAGCAATCATGGGCCAGGTTAGCCATGGATAATGTGGGGCCTTTTGATGTATTAGCGCCCAATGAGAGATTTGTTGTTGTTCTGGTATTTTACACTTCAAAGTGGGTGTCTGCTTGCTGCATGTGTTCTGTGGTCACTAAGAACATCACTGAATTTCTTAGAGATGTGTTTGTTTGTGAATTTATACCTGATGTCATGGTTACTGACAACGGTGTACAATTTACTTCTCAAGAGATGGAAGTGTTTCTAAAAGATATTTCCATTACTCACGATCTCACGGCTCTCTAAGCACCGCAAACCAATGGACTTGTCGAGAGCATGAATAGGCTTGTAAGGGCAAGTGCATGGACACCTGTTGAAACAAGCATGTCTTTGAAAAGCATTTTGCGTGATTACCTGTGGGCACACAGGAATGCGCCTCATAGTGTCACTGGTGTAACACCTTGTAAGAAACTCAGTGGTAAAGTAGCTGGTTCTGAGCTCATCCCGTTGTGGTTATGTCAAAAGAAGAGAACAAACAATAGTGAGTTCAATGTAAGAGTGAAGAGATATCAGCAAATATACAAACAACGGTATGATGACAAAGGGAGGTGAAATAATGTCATTGGAATGTAGATGATATTGTGTTTGTAAAGAAAAGACCCTCAAAAACGTTTTCCAAGGATGCTACAACATTCAAAGCTAAGCGTGAAATTCAGCCGTCCCATGATCAAATTCAGGATAAGACCTAGAAAAGGAATTTGCTACCTTTTTGTGAGTGGCAAGGAGGATTGTGACATCATATTGAGCAAAAAAAATATCCCTTTTCAGGTAGACTTTAGAAAAGGTTTATTGAGGAAGCACAATGCAAAGTCACTGCTTTTCATGGCTAGTCATGCCATGATCCACAAAGTCCCCTCATTGAATTGTGCTTTCACTGATTTCTGCGAAGGTTTTAAAGGGAAGAAGGCAAAACTGTTGTGCATTAACCTCTTGAACACTGGTAAATCACATAGGTTGGTTTATATTTTTTCTGAATTACGCATTTGAAGTTAGACAATTAATTGACCAACATAGCCAGTAAGAGAGTTTAATAGAATTGTTTGTGTCTAGGGTGAGTTTAGGCTCACCTAAAAAAACACTCCTCAAACACAGGTTTGATCTATTGAGCAGGGCGTAGGAAATTGGGGTATTATGGAGAGAGTGTTGTTAGGCTTCACAATGTAATACCTTCATGTTACCCCAAATAGGCCCTCTCGATTCACACAAATAAATCCATAGCTGAGTCCTGGTTGTGTAACATGGAGTAGTCCTGCGTTGCTAAAGAAACATGTGTTACGCATTGCAGAGTACCAACATGGACAATACATAATTTGATATGACTCGAAAGAAATACAACATCAATTCATAAAAATAGAACAGATTTCTATATAACTTTAGAAATAAAAATGAAGACAATTGGATGAGTATAATCAGTTACGGATTTTTAAAGGAAATATAAATCAGAGGCATTTAGCTATGGCAAAGCGATAACGTTGTGGTCAATGGGAAAACACAGTAGTGACACTTGGTCACTTACAGGTTGAGTCAAGTGGAAACCACTGAGGAGTAGAGTGATGCAGGTCCCAGGACCAGGCTCCTTTCATCAGTTGAATTTTACCTGGCCCATAGGGCCCGGGTGCAGAGTTGTCCTTGCTGTCCCTGGTTCTGAATGTGAGAGCAGTAGTTGCTGATTTTGGTGTTTTGAAAGTGCTGGCGAGGCAAGGGATGCAAAAGCTTGACATTGGAGCTACTGAGGCAGTGGGTTGTAAGTGCTGCAGAATTCCCTCGAGGAACAGCATCGAATGAAGGTGGTGGTAGCCCGACTGGGCACCAACAAGTATTCGTAGAACGAAACACAGCTTTTGGTTAGTTTGCTATCCCAGAGTCTGGTGGAAAACAATAGCTGTCTAAAACTTGCTGTAGGTCAGGACTACATTTCCTACAATAAACTAGATCAATGCTTCTTGCCAGTCCTGCAGCTGGCCTCGTGGCCAGTGTATAATTTAGTTCTGGGAGTGCGATTTCCCTGTTGGCTGCAGGGGACAAGTACCTCTAGTCCAAGGGAGTTCTGGAGATGCCTTTGACCTGCAGAGAGGTTCCTCTTTCCTTTAGAGCTGATCTCTGGACAGGGATGAGCCGTGGGTCATGCACTTCCAGGATAGTTGCCGAAGGTTTAGATAATCATGTCTTTGCTTTGTTCAGGTCCAGAAGTCACAGTCACAGGTCTCTTCTTTTTCATTGGACATAATTCAAACATATCTGAGGTTCTGTTGCCAGGGTTGCCCCATAAATTCTATATTTAGGGGTGTTAGAGGTGAGGGTGCAAGTAACTAATGGGCATCCAGCCCCAGCATCTAATCTGTCCCTGATGTGACTACATCCAGGGGTGTGTGCCACCTTTTCAACCCAGAACTTTCTATTTTGCCACTTTTAAAAATGGTAGAACCCTTCCTCAGCTGTACATTCCAAGTGGTCCATCCTAGGAGTGTGACTTGCTTTCTAGGGATGTACCCCTCCTAAATACCTAATTTCCCCACCTGCCCAGGTGTAAATGTGCCTGGGGGCTGTTTTATCCTTTGGGAGGGAACCTGGTTGCTTATCAGAGGTGGGGATAGCTAAGACGCTCACTGCCTTGATGTGCCACTTCACTAACCATCCTGTCAGGGAAGCAGGTGATCCTTCCTTTCGAGGCGGGCCTTTGTTTCCGACGACTGACAGTGTTGACACTTCCTGGCAGGGGATCAGATTCCAGTCTTGGCAGCAGCAGCTGCAGACTGTCAGCCAAGGCACCGGAAAGGTTGGGGCAACCAGGTGGGCAATCTCTTAGGTAGCAACCTGGGTGTATACCATATCAAATCCAACATGGGAAGCATTTCAGGTTTGACTAGACAATTTGCTTGATACCAAACATGACCTATTTTCAGTGGGACCATAATGGAGTTGTCAACCTCGGGCAACCAGGTGGGCAGCCTCTAAGATAGCCACCTGGGTGCATGTAACATTGACTCTGACATGAAAATCATGTCAGGGGTGATTAGACAAGTGGTTTGATACCAGGAATGACATATTTTGGCTGTATTGCAATGGATATGGCAACTTAGAGGTTTCCCGGTTGCCTGTCCATGTCATCCTACGGATCGCTGATCACTTACAGTAGCCCTTAATGGAAAGACTACTATAGGGACATATCAGCTTGCACTTATATGTCCATACGTTTCATATAATGCACCCTGCCTTAGGGATGACAGGCATACATTGAAAGTTGTGCTTTCATCTTGTCATGCATGGTGGGGGCACAGTAGAGATGGAGCAGTTTGCACTGCCCCTGCAGTCTGCAATAGCAGGACTGCTGTTCTCTAGTTACTTGGGTCACTCAGGGAGGCACAATCAGTACATCAGGCCCTGGTGAAAACTTTACCTTTCATGCCCTGAGTTCCACTGGTACCACTACCAGCGACGTATAAGAGGGTTAAAGTCCTTGTCAATTTGGGATACCAATTCTCATGCTTCATATTTTATGGAGAGAACACTGGCACTGTGACCTGGATAGCAGGTTCTAGTACATTTTCTGAGTTATACCATCAGATTGAATCAATCAATCTACCAGTCAGGGGTTCGTAAAGCACAGCTACTCACCTGTGATGGCCTCAAGGCACCAAATGGGGGGTGGCTCTGTAGCATGCTGGGGTTATCTGAAGAGCCAGGTCCTGAGGTCTTCCCTGAACTGGGGCAGTGTGGGGGTTTGCTGAAGCCAGAGGAAGAGGTATGTGCAGGCACCACTAGGCCTAGACTAATTAAGTGATGTTAATACAGCTTAATCCATGTCATAGAAACTTTTCACTCCTCAAGAATCTACAAATTCTTCACAACCGAGAATCTATGTGTTTTTTCTCTTTTCTTCTTTTTAAATGTTGAACACTGTGTCTCTCCCCCTGCTGTGGCCCACATTAGCTTCAGGAACCTCAGATGTAAATGAGATAGGATCCAGGCTTGACTAATTCAGAAGGTAACACTTTGCACTGAGTAACCTTCAAATTATAGACATTTTTTAACAATAGACTCATAGGCGAGTATAGGGTGTTGTGGCTTGCAAAGAATCTATTATTGTTCTTTCCCAGAATGTCCTACAGAAATTGCAACATTTGGCATAATCATAGAATTTCCTCACATGTCCGTAAGTCAAAATTCCAGAATATACAATGATTAACAAGAGACCTAGCTTTAAGTATTCTTATCTGTCATTTGAAAAAACTGCTATCCACCTTGGGTCTGTTGACCTATCTTCCAAAAAGTAAAAGCCATAAATGAGACATGGAAACAGTAAGATGCTTCATATGAATTTCAATTGTTCTAGGGATATGGATAGATATAGTATTAGTGCAATGGATTAGCTTGCACCTAGAGAATCCTAGTATTCCCAACCATTTAAGCAATTGAAAAATAGATGCCGGTGACTTGTGTGGATCCCACTAGTTTTTCTTATCCTGAATGATTTGCAAAGCTTAGTCTACATGGATTGACAAAAGTACTACCACCCAGCATTCAAACACTTTTCTAGATAAAACAAATTAGCCCACTTGTGTGAGTGGACCTGTCACATGTGACAGCAAGTGCTGCATAAGCATTGTGAAATTCTAATGTTTTTTCTTTGAATTTCAAACATTTGGAGATGTGATAGTTTTAGCAATTGTACTAGTGATTGTTTGGCTCCCAATCAATCTTACTAACCCTGGGCATTTCTGAAAACTGGGTCTGAGTTATTTGGCTTGTATGGGTCCCTCTACTTATTGATACGCAAATCAGCTTGCAAACCTCAAAATGTGGTTGAAAGCACAGCATTAACAATTTGCTATGAATTCGATTTTCAGAAGTTTTAAGGATCAGCATTAGTTGTGCCACTTAGCATTTACCCCATTTAGATTTTAAAATGGTATTCCACTTGTCTTGGTTAGCCTAATGCCAGAAACAGAATATGCCTTGAAAATAAAGTGGTAATATCACAATTGTTCTTTGGAATTTCATTCCTTTGGGGATTTACATTGTAGTGGAATGTGGGCCCGGTGATGGTATGCTTCCAGCAAAACCTACAGACCACATACAATTCTTTACCCAAACAGTTCTGAATTCTAAACAACAGAGAAGTGCAGGGAGGTGTAGCTTGCATGGATCCCAATATTTTTCCTCACCCAGAGTCTCCTACAACTAATAAAACAGTATGGGTTAAGTATATGACACAAAACAAGAAATGCCCAGAAATGTGGTGCAGACATTACTAAAATCTTGCTTTAAACATATGCCCATGATTCTGCTGACAAAACAGAGACTCAGAAGACTCCAGGTTGGCGTGTTTTGGCAAATTCCACTATGTACCCCACTTGTGTAGGTAGTGCTATGACATAAACCAGGAGATTCCCAGAAATGCCCTGTAGAAATGTTAAAAAAGTGCTTTTAAATTAATATTCATTTTTGTGATGTAGGTGGTTTCATAATTTGGGGCATGGGTTAACTGGCACCACGGACAGTCAGAGGAGTCTAGGGTGGTGTATTTTGCCTGAATTCAACTACATATCCTTATTCAGAATGCACTGCACATTTCACAACTATGCCTAAAAACACCCGCATTCCTTTCTCTGTCCATGAGAAATGGCTGCAATATTTGTCTTGGGGTCACTCAGCTCCCACAGAGACATCTACAAACTCAATACATTTCTGGGAGATAGATACTGATAGCAGCCCAGGATGATGTGCCTTTTGTGGATTGAGAATGCCCTATAAATGTGAATATATGTGTGAAACATCTACTCATATTCATGTGACCGGAGATTTTGAAACTTGCAGCCCATAACAAAAGTCCTACTTTCTTCCATACTCCTCTCTAATAAGGTACCCCAATTTGTAGTTAGGCCATTTGTATCCAACAGGAATGAGTCAAATCTTGAACTATGTGATTTTAATGTAGTGTCAATCTATTGTTCATATGCTTACAGTCTTGGTCCATGTTTTACTCATGCATAGGGCCCCTACATACATGTATGGTACAGTTTATCTCAGGAGACAATGGAAATATAGGACCATGTGGAGCGCATTGTGGATCCGCGTCTATGATGCGTCAGGAAGCAATGCTTTGGTTCTGAGATGGGGCTAAGCTGAGGTGCAAGGTCCTATTCCATTATCATCTAAGCTCCTGTTGATGGCGATGTGAAGTCTGGTGCCGGGAACACGGTGCGCAGATGTTGATGCATCGGTTTCAAGGAACTGCTAACTTGCAATTTAGAGACTTGCATGATCATCAAGGATGCCATGGGTGAGAGATGCAAGGACCTGGACTGAGGGTACACTTCACCATTTTGGCGATGCATTAGTTCTGAGGACTGCGGAGGCGTTGAGGGTCTTTACGATGGGTCCAATCCTTGCAGCAGCAGTGATGCATTAATTCTTCTCCGTTTTGCGTTTCTCTGCTACAGAGATGCATTGGTTCTGCTCAGGGATACGTTGTTCAGAATAGAAGATGTGTTGATTCCGCTGGCAAGCACATTAGGTCTACTTCCAATGGTGCAGGCCTGGGGTGGCACCATCTGGCTGGGTAGACTCACAGATATCAGAATCCAGGTGCCGGAGCAAAGCTGTAGGAAGCCTGTGATGTCCCTGATGTTTCATATCAGGATGCCAGCCAAATAGCACTTGAAATCATCACTCTGGATTCAAGAGATGTAGGTCCAGACCTTTTACACAGGCAAGAGGGAAGCAGGGAGCAAGCCATGAGAGCAAAGCAGGAATCCAGCGGAGTGCAGTTAAGAAAGTGGCAGTCTTTCAGCAGCACAATAGACCTTCTACCTTGCAGAGTATCCACAGGTCTAGAAGTTTTACTGAAGTGGTTGTGTCTGAGGTTCTTCCTTTATACACAGTCATGCCTTTGTATTGGGGAGATGCTTCTAGAGGCATGCCTTTAAAGTGCACATATGTGTACATTCCCTGTCTCCAGACTAACTACAGGAGGTAGGAAGCCCTTTATGTGGGGACAAGACACAGACTAAGTGTAAGGTTTAGGTGAGGTTGGGCCCGGCTCCTTCCTCTCATCCTACCAGTGATGGCCTACTCATTCACACCTATGCTCCCATTGTGTGTGGCTGTCTAGGAGGAATACACAAAGCTTAACTGCCAGCTCCATCCAGAGACAGACTGCAGGCATCAATTGGCTAAGCAAATAAAACACCAACTTTTTTAAAGTGACATTTTCAGAATTGTAATTTAAAATCCGACTGCACCATCAATTCAGATTTTAAATTAGGAGTTGAGAGACACCAAACCTGAAGCAGTTATAGCATCCCATTTGGAAATCACACTTATAAGGTGATCCCAATTTTATCCTACGGGAAGACGATGTAAGAGTTTTTAACTACCAGGACATGGACACCTTTAAAGTACATGTCCTGCTTTTTAATTACATTGCACCGTACCCTCCAGGCTGTCCGGGTCTATCCTAGGTGTGACTTATATGTTTCAAAAAAGGAAGGTTAGTGCCTGGCATAAGGTTTATTTTGCCCGGTCAAGTTATCTGTTTATACTGCCCACACAAGGTCTACAATGGTCGCCGTGAGATATCCCAAAAGGGCTATTCAAGTGGATGGCACAATCAATGCTGCGGACCCACTAGTAGCATTTACAGGGACATATAAGTAAATTAAATAGGCTAATCAATGGATATGACACAATATTGCCATGTTTAGAGGAAAGAGCACATGCACTTTACACTAGTTAGCAGTGGTAAAGTGCTAAGAGTCCTAAGGCCAACAAAAAGTAATGCAGCAAAATGTAGGATGAGGAATACAAAAGTCTGGGGGCAACCCTGCAAAAAGGGTAATTTCCAGCAATTTGCTGTGTTGCACAGAAGTTTTGCTGCATTCTGTTTTGATTTTTTGTGATGTTTTATGTTGCTTTCTATATATTTCTGTATTAAGTTCAGTTGTTTACTTTAGATATGTGAATACTTGCTTATATATTTTCAGTCAAAAGGAGCAAGTGCCCTTAAACTGTCAGTGAGAAGCAACCATTTGCCACTGTCTAAGGTGGTAAGAAGCGCTGTTCTAGCTCCTCAAAAATTAAGGCACCAGTCAGAACACAACTGTGGTAGAACTGTGTTTTGGCTTAGTAATTTATGTCTTTGCTTTATGTTATACAGCCCTAGGCACCAGAGCATCAGCACCTTTCATTTTTTGTATAGTTAAGAAAAAAAGCCCTGCTTCGGGGTTTGGTTCCTTAAATACAAAAAATAAGCTGAGTGGTCTACACTCATAGTTTGGTCTGCTTGGCATGCAATTTTTCTGAAAGAACACCAATCATGTTGGTTACTGAACTTTTGCCAAAAAGTCTCCAACAACACAGCACAGGACTAAAAATGTGGCAGTTGATTCGCATCGGGTTGGCACTTAAGATGCTGAGCTAGGGTAAGGGAAAACTTGAAGCTTAGGGTTAGACTTAAATTTCGATAAAAAAGTTTAGGTTAGGTTTAGTTTAAGTTTATGGTTTCCTTTAATACTTTTACTCTTGTAACTGTAAAAATGAAATGCAGTGACATTCTCAGTAGTTATAATTTCGATTCAGGGCATTCTGTGTAGTCGCAATTCAATGTGGGTGCATTCCATATCGTGACATAAAGAATGTTGAGGTGTAGCAGCGGATGCACCTCTGAATCGCCAAACTCTTTTAAAATCACTGTTCTCATTTATTAAACTTGGGGCAATTCGGCACTATGAGCTTCTTCTGTAATAGCTCTCCTACCGAACAGTTTTTTTATGGAAAGGCTTGCTTTTCTGAGAGGATCTATTGTAAGTCAAATTTCCTTACGTCTGTGTCTGCGTATGCTGCTGTCGTATAGTGTTTCATGTTTATTTTGGGACATTGCTTCCACGTCCTCTAGCAGTTATTTTTCTGATGAACTGTGCTTTCAAATGTTGTAAGCCTTTACTTGAATCTATTTTCATATTCTTTTACTTGTCGGTGCAGACTAGCCCTTTTACCCTCCAACGCTGCCTGTGTGAGAGGCATTGTACGGTGACCAGAGGATGAAAGTGGACTGCTCCAGAGCATTATTCTCTCCTCTACAAAAATAATCAGGATCGAGTCAAATCGAGCTTATCTGTTTAGTTCTATGGATTTTGGAAGCTTGTACTGCATGTTTGTTTCCCCACATTAGGTGTCCCTGAATATTACCTGAAATAGCGTACTTGCAATGAAATCTCACGTATTGATTCTTATAATGGGTGCGTGATGCTCCATTTTGAAAAGTCTTCTTATGGTGCACAAAGGAATATATTATATAGTTTCACTTGTATAATATAGAACCTATCTTCACCCCACTAAGCTGACACGTTATGCACGTCGTTCAATGAACCTGGTTACCCCCTAGAGTATTATTTGTCTTTTCTCTTCTATGCAAGAACATTGTTCTGATTGAAAAGGTGTGCATCCTTTCTGTGACAGTAAAATCTAGCTTTTTGTCTGTCCTATGAGACATTAACGAAAGTTTTACTTAATGTAAATTTGACTATTTCAAATCAAGACCAGTTAAAAACCAATCTATCAACGATATGTAATAAACATTTACGAATGGCATAATAGTTTCAATACTTCTATTCAGGCTACAGGGTTGTATTTAAGCCATGACGGCGCCTGTGCTTAGTATCGTCATTGGCATCCTTTTCCACCCTCCAACATACTATACATTTCCCATAAATAAACACACATTTTTGTTTGGGTAAAGTTGCTGCAGGTTTATTACATACACCGTTATGTAATAGGTGGGTTATCTTACGGGTGATCCAAGGTGAGGCAACCAACTGATCACCCCTGATAAACTGCTTCTAGAGGTTTCATTTGGCTACGGTGGGGTTTTACACACATTTACCAGCTTCATGGGGCGGTACAGGATCTCAGTGGATTAGTCATGTGATGTTGCTTAGTGGTAATGGTCTCATTTGCGGTTCAACTTGCTTTTGAGTAAATTGAGACATCTTATTCAATGGTCAACACATGAGATAGTGTAAATTCAGTCCATGTGTATGTGTTTATTTGCTGGCGCAGCACATAGTCATCAGTCTGTGCCCTCGTACTGGGGATCATCCAGGTAAAGGGGCACATTAGGGCTTAGTCACCCCAGAACTATATGCACAAAGAGGCACTGCGAAAGGCTGAGACTGCATTGGGCAATTGGCTACGAGGGCCTTTATGAGGAACATCTACTGGCACCATATAGAAACAGGTACCTTGTACACTGGGTGAGCATTCCTCTGCAACAAAGGGCAGGTTGCAGGTCACTTCAGTTAAGACATATTCACTCGCGCTTTAGCCAGGGCAGCAGGCGGGTGGTGGTAGTTGTCATCTAACAAGTGTGCCACGGTGAAAAACAGTTTGGTAAACACTGCGTTAGAGCCGAATGGTGACAGCGTATTATAGACCATTTAGCATTCCCAATATTCAGGAAAGGGCAGGTACTTGCACGGTGTCCCCCTCTGATTCCCACAGACTGGTCTGCCCTCTGGGTTATCCTTCTATGTGCTAGAACCTAAGATTGGAAGGGGCGTCTTCTGCTAACGGTGGCCAAATACGTTTTTAGTCAACGCTGGGGTAGATGTACCATGAAGGGCATGATTACTCCTTGGGTTGTGCCAAAAATTTGGGGGTCAAACTGGGTGGAGTATTAAGTTCACAGTCCTTAGGAATCATCCAGCATTCCTTCAACCCAAACAAGAGCAGTTAGCGCTGCACAGTATCAGGGAGTGGGTAACATACACTATTTTGTTGACCACAAATGTCGAACGGATTGATAGGTCACCGATGTCATTGTATTGGAGGACATCTGCATAGCAACAGGTGGATGGCGCATTGGGTGCTTGTGGCACATTTGAGAATGGTGCTGGATAATTGTCTTATGTTTGGAAACATTAGGATGAGCCAGGCAGCACAGGGGCTTTACCGAAAAAGAACACCACCATCAGTCCGTCAGACCACGAGTCCCTCTTTCATCCAACCGAGAGCGTGGACGCGCAGAGGGTGGCTACATTTTGTAGTGGGGTGTGCAGTGTCTGATTTTACCAGCTTTGAGTGTTTCCTGGGCGGTCCCTCCAAACCTCAGACGGTGCAGTGACTGTGCCCCACTTCTAATGTTGTCCAGTCAGTAGTCCTCGAGCCTGCCTCAGAATTCCTGCACGACAGGAGGGGCAAACACCTTACTTAGTTTGCATATATTACACTCTCAAGCAAATTAGAGAAGGAGGCCTCCTTTGAAACGCATTAGTGCTAAGTGTGCGTCTACACATGGTGTACGGCAGATGGAGTTGCACAAGAACATTTGGCCCCCATATATATGGAAGTGCCTCATGGGCGCTTCCGTATTCTGGCACGTGTTTGGATTCCATTGTTAAAATACTTAAAATAGGGAATGACAAAGCAGCGCTCATGTTTAAAAAAAAAACGCGATTTCCCAAAGTAAATTAATGTGACTGACGCTGCTTCCCAATAACCCACACAGAGAAACATGACAACGCTTCTCTGCTGCTGGCCAAGCCCCCTCTGCCCTGCAAGTAACAGGTCAGTGGCCTGCCATGATCAAAGCCCGTGGCTATGGGGTCAGACACGGGTTTCTCCACACAATCCAGTAGCTTGCTGAGCCACAAGACCTGCATTCATACAGTCTTAAATGCGGATTGCTAATCTTTTAAAAGGACCACCCATGAGCATTGTTAGGTCATCTAATATGATCTAGCACGGTCCAGAATGAAGCAGTTTCCAAACATCACTATCGCGATTCCATTAGACCCCTTATCTATGACGAGCTGGAAATCGAGATGTTCAAAATAATCCGTCCAGAGAAACATGTCAACGTGCATATTAACCACGCAGAACCTCTTCCAGACTGCCCACTTATCGAAACACGGGTAGTAATGCCCCGGTTACTTACCGGTAATCTTCATTACTCCGAGTCCATGTCTTTCTCGCCACAGTAATATACATATGAGCCTCCGGCTCCACACAGAACTCCAAGTAAATTAAAAGAGCAGCGCTCTAGTCTCCCCTCCCTCCTCCAATAGGGCCCCAGAGGCTTCATCCAATTCCATAAAAGGATACAGAACAACCAGCCCAGCCTGAAAAACCAAGCCGCAAACATGAAGCCACCACCAGGGCCGGGAGGGAAGGGAAACTATACTGTGGCGAGGAAGACATGGACTCGGAGTAATGAAGATTACCGGTAAGTAACCGGGGCATTACCTCCTCGTCCTGTCTTCCTCGCCACAGTAATATACATATGAGCCGATACCAAAGCAATCAGCTGCATGCCAGGAAACAGACCACACCATCAGTGCAGCGAAACATATTTAATATACAGAGGCACAACAACCCAAAAAATGGACAACCTCTTAAGGCATCCCAGCAGATAAAACAGAAGATGCAAATGAAACAGAACCCCCACCCCCAATCTGGAGGCGGTAATGGGACATGAAGGTATGCGGAGAAGACCACGTAGCAGCCCTGCAAACATCCTCCAAAGACACCCCTTTGAAAGAAGCCCAGGATACAGCAACAGACCTGGTGGAACGACCCTGAACAGGAAGAGATGGAACCACAGAGACCGAAGCATAAGCCAAAATAATGGCTTCCTTAATCCACCGACTGATCGTGGACAGGGAGGGCTTCAGACCCTGACGTGACAAACCATAATTCACAAACAAGTAGTCAACCTTACAAAAGGAAGAAGTGCGAGATAAGTAAATCAGCAAGGCACGACGAACATCTAAGAGGTGCAAAAGGGACTCCTCAGCCGAGGAGGGATCAGGACAAAGAACCGGAAGAACCACCTCGGCAGACTGGTGAAAAAAAGAATCCACCTTAGGAACAAAAGTGGGATGAGGGCGCAAGACCACACGGTCCGCCAAAACCAACAAAAATGGGGCAGAACGAAGGAAAGCACCCAACTCACCCATACGCCTGGCAGAGGCAATCGCTACCAGAAACACCACCTTGAGAGTCAAAAACTTCAAGTCCACAGACTCCAAAGGCTCGAAAGGAGCCAACTGCAAGGAACGTAAAACTAAAGGAAGGTCCCAAGGAGGAGGACACATGATAGGACGTGGGCGCTGGAAAGAAAGAGACTTAAAAAGTCGAGCAACCAATGGAGAAATGGAAACCAAAGGCAGGACATGAAACGCCCGAATGGCGGCCCACTGAGCCCGAAGGGTCGAAATGGCCAATCCCAACACAAACCCATCGTTCAGAAAGTCCAGAATGCGAGCCGGATCTAAAGACTCCAACGACAGCCCATGACCAACACACCAAGAAGCAAAATGATCCCAATGCTTGGCGTAAGATTTTAGCGTAGAAGGTCTCCGGGACTACTGAATGACACCAGCCACAGCCACCGAACAACCCCCACGCATCAGAGACTCCCACTCAAGAGCCAGGCCTGCAGACCCAGGGAACGGAACACAGGTAGAGGAAGATGAGGACCCATCAGAGGATACGGCACGAACGGCAAGGGCCAACCCGGAGACACAGCCAATTCCCTCAGAAGGGGAAACCAAGGGCGACGCTTCCAACAAGGAGCAATCATAAGCACCAACGACCCCTCCCTCTTGATCTTCTGCAACACAGCAGGAAGCAGGGGAACAGGGGGAAATGCATACAGCAGACCCTCCGGCCAAGGGAACGAAAGGGCGTCCACCCTCCAGGCGTCCCGGCAAGGCATAATCGTGCAAAAACAACGGGTCTGGGCATTGTCCCGGGAGGCAAACAGGTCCACAATCGGACAACCAAACAACACCCGCAACCTCCTGAACATCCACCTCGTGAGAGACAAGGACCCCATGGAAGGAAACACCCGGCTCAGACAATCCGCCACAGTGTTCTCCGCACCAGGCAGGTAGATGGCAGACAGGGATTCCAGATGCACCTCCGCCCAAGAACCAATCCGACGAGCCAGGCAACTGAGGGAGCGAACCCTGCACCCCCCTTGATGGTTCACATAAGACATCACAACCTGATTGTCCGTCCGGATCTGCACGTGGTGACCCTGAACAAGATCCGAGAAGTCCAACAGACCCAGAAGGACGGCCTTCAGCTCCTTGTAGTTGGAGGAACATGACAACACCGACTGAGGCCAAATCCCCTGAGTCGCCGAAACCCCCAGAGAAGCACCCCATCCCAGCAGGCTGGCATCGGTAGTGACCACGCGGGTGGGAACAATCATAAAAGGGCGGCCTTTGGACAGATGATCCACGTCCAACCACCAACTCAGGACCACCCGAACCTCCTCCGACATAGGAACCAGAACATCCATATCGAGGGAACAGGGGTCCCAATGCGACAAAATGTGGGACACCACCGGGTACATATGGAGGCGAGCCCACGGCACCGTCAACAATGAAGCCGACATCAGACCCTGAACTCGTAACCATAGGCTCACAGGATGAGAAAACCCCACCAACAGGGAACGAACAGCAGACATCAGGGACAAAACACGGGGAGGGGGCAGGAAAACCATCCCCAATTGAGTCCTGAACAGAGCCCCAATGAAAGTCAATTCTTGTGCAGAAACCAGGGAGGACTTCGGCACATTCACGAGGAACCCATGATGCGCCAGGACATGGCACACCTTCTGGACATGCAACTCCGCCTTAGGAAGAGAAGAAGCAGAAATTAAAATGTCGTCCAGATAAGGAAAAACACGAACTCCCTCCTCATGCAAATGTCCAATAAGAGGAGCCAGAATCTTAGTAAAGATCCGGGGAGCAGAGCAGAGCCCAAAAGGCAATACCTGGAATTGGTAATGACGACCCTGCACACAAAACCGGAAAAACTTCTGAAAGTCTGGATGAAGAGGAATATGTAGGTAAGCATCCTTCAGGTCTATCGATGCAAGGAAATCCCCCTGAGATATCAGAGGAAGGATCAAAGGAAGGGAAACCATCTTGAACCGTTGGTGAGGGATGAAAGTATTCACCCACTTCAGGTCCATCACCGGCCGAAGATCCCCGGTGCGCTTGGACACCAGGAAAAGTATCGAATACACTCCTCTTCCCAACTGATCGCTGGGCACAGGAACGATCGCCTGCTTGACCACCAGGGAAGCAACGCCGTCCAAAAGCGCCAATCGTTTCACAGGATCTCTGGGACAAGGAGTGGCCCGGAAACAGTCTGGGGGTGTCCGGGCAAATCCAACCCTCCGAGATCACCTGAAGCACCCATCGGTCCGACACAGTCTCCCGCCAAGAGTCCAGGAAGCAAGTGAGTCGACCCCCAACCGGACCTACACCAGGAGCGACCCAGTCAGGATTTGGAAGCAGGAGCGGAGGAGGCAGAAGCGCCGGAGAACCGGGACTTATCAAAGGATGGAGCACCCCGGCCACGCCCCCGTCCACGAAAGGGCTGACCAGCCCGACCCCTCTTCGAGGCACCAAAAGACCGCTGTGAACCAAAGGCACGGAATCTGCCAGGACGGTCAGGAGCAAGCAGTTTACGGTCCTCCGCCGTCTTCTTCACCATGTCGTCAAGAGACGAACCAATAAGCTTAACCCCCGAAAAGGGGATTTTCATAAGCAAGTTTTTCTGTGCAGCATCAGCCTTCCAGGAACGGAGCCACAATTGATGCCTCGCAGCCACAGATGATCCGGCCGCAGAAGCAGCAGCCCCCAGAGAATCAAAGGAGACATCCGACAGCAGACGAACCTGCTGCTCCATCATCGCCAGGGTAGAATAAACATCCTCCCCCTGGTCCAACAACTCAGACAGAGACTGAAAATCCTTGAGCAAGGACTGGATAGTGTAAGACGAATATGCCGCAGCCCTGATAGAAAAATTGGCAGCCGCAAAAGTGCGTTTCACAGCACCATCCACCTTACGGTCAACCGGGTCAGCAGGAGAAGAGTCCTCCGAGACAACGGACCCATGTGAAGACATGCTCGCCAATAAAGAGTCAACCTTCACGGAGGCAGGGTATTTCACCGCAAAATCCTGAAGAGGGTACCTCTTACTCAAGAAACGAGGAAAGGAACCTTTGTCCACATCCTTCCATTCTCCAGGACCTTCAAGACAGAGGAATGTAGAGGCAAAGAATCAGGCTCGGGACGACGATATTGCGAAAACAGATCGTCCTCCAGAGGCACCACAGAAGCAAGGAACACCAAGTTTTCGCGAATGTGTCCCAGAACCTCCTTCAGGTCGGCACCTTGCACAAAGCGACCCCTGACATCAACCTCCTCCTCATTCTCAGAATCAGCATCAGCAGCAGCGCCATCAACCCTCGCCTTTTTAGGAGGAGGGACAGGAACATGACCCTGCAAAGCAGCAGAAACAGCAGTATTGATCATCTGCTGCAAAATTGCCATAGAGGGAACATGCACCCCCGAACCGGAAGCCACGTCCAAAGGATCAGGATCACCAGAGGAAAGATCCATGACAGCCAGCCGTGAAAGAAACACAAACACAGGCAAAACGCAGAACAGCCCGGTAAAATAGGACCCAAGGTTGCTAAGCAACCAACAAATCCCACCTCAAACTCAGCCGAAGGCTTGAAATGCATCAGGAAGAGCCGCGCGCACCCATAAGGAAACCAACGAGGCAAGGACCGCAGCGCGTCAACCCCCGAAGGCGGCGCCGAGACCCGAAGATGCAGGAAAACCACGCCGGTGAGGCAGAAGGTAAGGGGAACTGAAAAGAAGCCTCCGGCTCCCAGAGAACCCGCACCCGGCCGCGCAACGTCCGCTCAGCAGGACGCGCGGTCGGGAAATCATAATTCAGCCTGAGCGAGACGCCGGGGTGCCGGAGCCCGGCGGCGGCGGCACAAACGGCAAACAGGACACAAGTCGGCCCTGTAAAACAGCCGACAACCGCAAGGCACGCAAGTCCGCTAAAGCAGGACACGAGGCACAAAGGCAATAGAAGGGGGAGACAAACCATTAAATATATATATATAAAAAAAATGTTACGACCACAATAAACAAACGAAAATAGAAGTCAGCACATATAACAAAAACTAACTTCCCCCAACTAAATACCACAGGACACAGGGAACCGCTAAAGCAGGAACCCAGCCCCACTCACCTGACCAGCAGGGAAGTCAAAGCACTCGGAGAAGTGCAGAAAAAAAGAACAGGCTGGGCTGGTTGTTCTGTATCCTTTTATGGGATTGGATGAAGCCTCTGGGGCCCTATTGGAGGAGGGAGGGGAGACTAGCGCTGCTCTTTTAATTTACTTGGAGTTCTGTGTGGAGCCGGAGGCTCATATGTATATTACTGTGGCGAGGAAGACAGGACGAGGAGGTAATGAAATTGCAGGACAAAATCCATTAAATGAAAAAACTTTGGCGTGTACGGAGAAACCGTAAAACCGAGGGACAGTGCCACCCAGTTGCCTAAACACCTCACTGCGCCCAGAGTATGTACACGGACGAGCAATAGGTGTTAGTGCTCTTTGGAAACTTTCTTTAGCTCGATTTTGACCATCCTCCTCACCCTGTGAGGGGCCGGTCCCAGAAATGCTGTTATGCAACCCCGCACAAAACCAAGATTGTACAAATCACCTTCAACGGCAAACAGGTAAAGAAAACCCTTTTTACTCACATGCTACACACCAACAGACCCAATTAATGCAGGAGAATCACGATTTTAAAGCCAAAAGTTGCTTTTATCTTCCTCTTTCATGTTTGCAAATGCAAGAGTAGTGAGGCACCCACTGCACAAACCCCAAGTGCCAGAAGGTCCCTGCAGAGATGCACTCTGGAGGGGAGGTGTTGGGGAAAGCTTCATAGTCCCCAACATACACGCTTTCCCCAGCCTCGTTCCTACCATCTGTCGGGCCATCGTGAAATGGGATGCCACCTCCCTGTTAAGTTCAAACTGTGCACAACCGCAGGAAATGCAGCAGCTGTGATTTGCAGGACGCCCTCCGCACAGACACCGCGCTCAAGGAGGTGGGGGATTTGATACTAGGACACTGGTTGGTCTCAGGGGTTGTGAGTTAACATTGACTGTCATGGGGCTGGCCAATGGGGCCCTGGGAAGTTAATCTCCCTGGGACGCCAACTCAGCCCGGCCACCGCAAACCCAACACCTAAGAGTCGGAAAGGGTGGGGGGGTTATCGATGATCAACCCCCGGACCAGAGCCTTCTAATTGGCTAGTGTAACAACAACTAACCTCCGTCCCGATGGCAGCATTGTTCTCAAATGACCTCTCAAGACGGCGTGCGCGGCGATCAAAAGAGGTCGCCAAAATGGTGGCAGAGGGATATATACCCAGGAAATGACACCCCTTATGCGCCGTAACCAGACTGGAGAGGGGAGGACTCAAACCAGAGTCCCTGCAGCTGAAGAGGGCAGGGGGTGTGAGGTGCCCAGGCGACACTAGAGTTCTGACCTCTCTAGTGACCCCCTGTCGGTGCCTCGGCCAGCAGCATTTCAACATGTGTTGACGTTGATTGGTTGGTGATTTAGGACAGCGCCACACTTGGTGTGACAGAAATAAATGATCCACCAAACAGCAGCATAGATGTCCACCTCTTTCCATTTACCTCTGCAAGATGGCAGAGACAGTGTCAGCTGGAATTCTTCTACGATTGATTGGTTATATAGACCACAGTTTTTAAAGTTTTTTCAACTCTGGGCTTTCAGCTATAACGTATATTGGCTTGTTTTCATTTATGCCGTTTTATCCTCTTGTGTGTTAGCAGTCAATCCGCATAATCATTAAAAGGTTCCCTGTCCCTATATTTTGGGCACCTAATCGGTAGGATTGAGACTTGGGCATACCGGTCCCTAAACATTGCGCTAAAATGAGCTGATGGATGTTTTTTCTTGTTTGCTCCTGATTACTAAGGTGACTATCACGTGGATCGTTCATGCTTCTTACAACTGCAAGGTTTCACAAAATCTGTTCTCTTATGCTGATTTCACAGTTGCAGCCAGGTCATAAGTTACTACTTGCTCTCTTTTGACTGGAAACAACAGTAACTTAGACTTTACTCCGCTTCCGATATCTAGTTTTGGGACATACTTCGAACTGAATAGGGCACTGTTCTCTTCCCGCATATGTTCATTTAATCCATACTGTGTCATACTTTGGTGAATCACACTTATCACGAGTACCTGTATCGTGTTTGGGGTATTGAAATTTAATGAATTTCTGAGGATTTCTTTACTGGAAAGCAGGATATTATTACCATACCTTGCTATAAAGTCACTTTAACCAATGTTTATTGCAGTGAATTTTTACAGTTTTTGTATCACAGACAAGATTTAATTTCCATATGTAGGGCCAAAGTTGCTTCGCTTCCCTCACCAAAGACCCTCACACCGCCAAAACCAACCTACATGAACGAATGAAGGCCGTCGCCGAATGGATGAAGAACAGTCGACTGAAGCTGTACTCAGACAAGACGGAGGTCCTCCTCCTCGGCTCCAACCCCTCAGCATGGGATGACTCCTGGTGGCCGACATCACTGGGAACAGCCCCGACTCCCACTGACCATGCACGCAACCTGGGGTCATCCTTGACTCCACCCTCTCCATGACTAAATAGGTCAACATCGTATCCTCATCCTGCTTCAACATCCTACGAATGCTCCGCAGGATCTTTAAGTGGATCCCCACCGAAACAAGAAGAACTATAACCCAGGCCCTCGTCACCAGCAGGCTGGACTACGGAAATGCCCTCTACGCAGGAACATCAAACAAGCTCCTGAGACGGCTGCAACGCATCCAGAGCGCCTCGGCACGACTGATCCTCGACTTCCCCTGCCGCAGCCACATCACACCGCACCTCAGAGACCTACGCTGGCTTCCCGTCAACAAGAGGATAACCTTCAAACTCCTCATCCACGCACACAAGGCCCTCCACAACGCCGGCCCAGCGTACCTCAACAATTGACTCAGCTTCTACGCCCCTACCCGCAAGCTCCGCTCCGCCGGCCTCGCCCTCTCCAGAGTGCCGCGCATCTAAAGAACAACTGCTGGCGCCAGATCCTTCTCCCACCTCGCTGACAAGACCTGGAGCACCCTGCCCACCAACCTACGGCAGACCCAAGATCTCCTGGCCTTCTCAAAACTTGGCTCTTTGATCAGTAGCAGGACCATCCCCGCCAAGCACCTTGAGACCCTCAGGGGTATGTAGCGCGCTTAACAAATGTCTTGATTGATTGATTGATTCGCTCCTGGCCTTTGGTGGTGCGCAGCAAGGGGTTGGCTGCAGGTCCAGGCCTGTGGCCATTCTCTACCTCTATCAGCCCCACAGCCAGCCAACACCTTGCCATGTAGGCCTTTGGCTGTGCAATGCATGGGGTTGGCTGCAGGGCCTGCAGCCAGGCCCTGCACCCCAACCCCTAGCGCAGCCAACCCCTGCGTGCCTGGACTTTGACTGTATGCTGTAGTGGGTTGGCCATGTGCACAGTTCACAGCAACCCACTGTAGACATTCAGGCCTCATCCCTTCTTTTAAATAAACATTGCAGATACCACAAGACTGTTGTGGGAGGCAGTGCCATCCCTGAGCTCTTGTGGGACTACAGCAGTAGTCCAGCGGACAGTGTTGGCTCCCGTGGGACAATTGTGGGATTATTGAAACCCAAAAAATGTTCTTTAAAATCTAGACCCTACAAAGTCCAAAAATGTAGGGTATCCCTACTCTGCCACCTTACTGTATTTGAAAAAAAACTTCAAATAAGGGGACCATGTCCACATGTCCTGATTTGGTGGGTGCAACATTTCTCATGCTCCTCTGGGAGATCTGGGGAGCCATCTACTCCAGCAGGAGTGAGAAAGCCAATTGGAAAAAAGCCCTCTCATTGAATCAGATCACGTTAATATTTGAATTTACTTGACTGCTGGACTCTCATGAGCCTTCCTCCAACCTAACAATCCACATATGCAAAGATTTTGAATCTTAACTTCTGAAAAACTCCTGAATGTATTTACACCAATTCACAAAAGCACCCTTTCTGGAATATGATCTAGCTTTCTGTCAAATTTGGGGTAATTACATTCAGCCAGTTTGGTGATTTTGCTATTCAATTTGCATTTGAAAATTGAGCTTTGTGATCCACTTTTTTTGTTGACCACCACTTGATGGATCACTTAGAAACATTCCAGGGAGACAGCTGGAATTCTTCTACGATTGATTGGTTATATAGACCACAGTTTTTAAAGTTTTTTCAACTCTGGGCTTTCAGCTATAACGCATATTGGCTTGTTTTCATTTATGCCGTTTTATCCTCTTGTGTGTTAGCAGTCAATCCGCATAATCATCAAACCGTACCACTCCAAGCACATAGATGGATCCCATCCCACAATTAGCACTGATGGATTATGGTAATTGCTGTGCATGATAACATTCACTTCAGTTAAAAGTCTTTAGCATTCACCATTGTTGGTGCAGCCAGTGCTTTGTACTGCTAGACTCGTTTCAGGATTGTGGTCCTTCTTCAGAAGTTATTAAGTAAAATTTGGGGCTGCTGGCAAAGTTGTTCACTGTCTTGTCGGGTTTCTGGACTGCTCCCAGAGTGCCGGTGCATCCCAGAGTTCAACTGCCCAACAAATCAACAAGGAGCCATTCACAAGAGGAGGGATCACTCTCCTTGGAATACAGCCACACAATTAGCCGAGATACATTGTGGTAAATGCAGTGCATGCTAGCACTCAATTTAGTTGAAAGTCTTTAGTATTCACCATTTTTGGTGAAGCCAGTTCTGTCTATCTCTAGCCATGTGTTTCAGGATTGTTGCCATTCTTCAGTAGACAGAAATAAGTGAAATTTGCGGGTCCTGGTAATGCTGTTCACAGTTTTTTCATGTTTCTGTACAACTCTCAGAGTGCAGGTGCATCCCAGAGCTTGTCAGTCCAATAACCCAACAAGGAGCCAATCACAAAAGGAAGAGGGAGCACTCTGCCTTGCAAGCCAGAAAACAATTAGCCTGGATGCAATATGGTAAACACAGTGAATGATAAAACTCAGTTCAGTTGAAAGTCTTTAGTGTTCAGCATTGTTGGTGCAGCCAGTGCTGTGTATCTCTAGACATGTGTTTCAGGATTTTTTTTGCTTTTTCAATAGACAGTAACAAGTGAAATTGGGGGGTGGTGGCAATGCTGAATTTTCTCTGGATTCTGTACCACTCTCAGACTTGTAAATACATAAATAAATCTGTAAATAAATTGAAGCATTTTCTATAAGTGCCCCGTGAGTGCAGTTTCCTGTTTTTGTTGGCATTCATTCCAGTTTTAAACATCACTCGATAACTTGAGAAGTGAATTCCGGGAGTCAGGAGTATAAGTGTATCAAGTAACTTGCAAGAGAGTGGAGGTTGTTTTATTATTGGAGTACCCCTTTCACAATTTGTCCTTCTTAGTGCTTTTAGGTCATCAGTATGTACAAGAAGGATTCAGTTGGATAACCAGTGTCTTAGCGAACAACCAACACAACAGCGGAATGTTCATTGATTGCTCAATATTCATCAGAACATATTAGCTTATTTGAGAAAGTGGTTTCAATGTCTTGAATATAGCCACACATTATGGAAAATAATTGATGATGACTGCTCAATGACATTTATTTTGGCCCTGGGTTAGGCTAGTGATTGGCAAAGATGTGTTGTAATAGTATTGTATTTTGTATATTGCACTTCAACCTGCATTTCTGCGATTTCTAAGTGGTGTATTATTCCCAAATGGAGAGGTGCTCGGTTTACTGATCCTGGAAGAATAGAAGTCTGGGATAGCTTTGCTTTAAATTGAAATTCTGGGCTGTGTATTAATGCACATTTCAGTGGCAACAATTTAACTTATGTCACCTTCCTTATGTATGTGGTGTATATTATATCAGGTGAGTCCGGTTAAAGATATTCACAGTATCTGAGGTATACCTGGTGAAAAGCAAATTTCATAACAGGCAACACAATTATTTCTTACGTTTCTTTCCCAAAATTCTGCAACAAAAAGCTCACTTACTTGGACAACGTGGGCCAAATGGCTTTGTGAACAGCACATGAGTTGCTTTTGTGTATACCCTTTTACAAGCTCTAATAACCTCCTTTCCTCTGGTGGTAAAAAAGTCCTTCAAGAAAGTACTATTGTACACTAAAATGAACGTTTGTTGTGCTTCCTTTCTGCTGCATAGCGTCATTGCTGTTCTTTTTCCTTCCAGTGGCTCACCACGACATGGACAACACTTTCAACTGCAGCTTCATTGAACCGCCATCTGTTGTGGAACAGCCGTCCCCTTCCTGGTCTTCCCGTGGCTCATTTTCATCATTTGATACCACGGATGACGGCCCAGTGTACTGTGTACCACATGAGGGTGAGTATAAACCAAATATATTTTCAGTGGGACATGTGGCAGCTGTTTCCCCCGCGTGTCCAACCAAGCCATTTCCCAGCATGTCCAAGCAAGTAATTTCCTCTCACTTGAATTCTGCCCTTTATGATTCACAACTGGTGTTCCTGTGCCAGTGCCATATTTATTAGCACATTGCTTAAAACTGACTTTCTGAACACTGTTAAAGGGACATTCTTCCCTGATGGAAATTTTCTCCAATTATAGACTGCCTCGTAGCATGGATCCTTTAAAATCGCAGCCACCTCAACATCAAATCCTGGTGACCAATCAACATGCATTGAATTAGGAGAGGCAGGACATTTGTGGTCCTGTAGATGGCATGAGAGATTAATAAATTGTCTTGAAAGAATTATTGACCGTCAGAGCTGGTGTGTCATCCTTCTAGACGGAGTATGCCACATTAGAATTCAGAGTGCGGATTGGACATGTCTTGGCAGTTTAAGCTAGACTATACGTATTGGGGCAGGCCCAAGACTGATTTGCATATAGCTGCTGATAATCTGAGGTGAAATGGTGAGCAAAAAAACAATGGACTGGGATGTGACTCAAGATATTGCCCATGACTTTTATGTTCATAAGAATTCAGGCTCGGTTCAAACGGTACTGGTCTACAATTTCACATCCTGCAACACTGAATCACATCATTACAGGTCTTTAGGACTGAATGTAAATCATTTTCATTCACCTCTGCATACCTACACATAATTAGAAATGCACTCATGCTTTGCTGCTCACTTAATTTTGAACAGATATTATCAATGCCAGCATCAGGTCACCCTCATTCTCACTCATCTTTTTCATGTGCATCATATACTAATTTGAGGTGTTAATACTCTATAACACCTACATAATGTTGACACTTAAGAACAGTCACTGCCCTCCTACACCCATGATATCTGACTCATGCCCATGACAGCATATTAACCGATTAACCGTGGCGCAAATTCTCCCACAGTGCGGGAGAATTAATGAGTCGGTGGGGCTGCATCGGCCAACAGACGTGCGCAGCACCAGCGAGGTAGTGCTTGTGAGGGCCGCTGGCCGACGCGAGCATGGAACGGGCTAACAGACCCTGGAAGATCCATCTCCTCCATTTCTGTAGTCAGAGATGTTTTAAGGCATAGGCAGACTGGGCAATTGCTGGGGAACCCACCTTGAAAGGGGACACTAGGAAGTGCACTTTCTCTCTATTTCACCACTGCCTATTCTATTTATCTATCTAAACTTCCCTCCATCTCTGTCCACTTCTACCTCGGACTGTCTCTTGATCTCGTGTCATCTTAAGGATTTTTGGGGTCCAGGCAAACATTTTTCAACTGTATTTCTGTGAGACTGTTTATGTTAACATAGAATTTAATACTGTTTGACATCATGCAGGCTTGAATTCTCAGGAAATGGGTAAGAGAATTCACATTTGTTACGCACAGGGGCCCCCAAATTGTGTCTTTCCCAAAATCCTTAAGATGATACTGTCTGGAATCTTACACGGTTGAAGTCCCATGTTCACCATTCATCTGTGTCCTCTTCCTACACATGTTGCCCTATTTTCACAATACATCTTGGTTCTCGCACTTAAATGGAGTGCTACTCACAATCAACATCTCTGCCCTCTTACACTTTAAAGGAATCTTCTTAATATATGATGATAGTAGTCTAGTGAACATGTTTGTTTTTCACCTGCTCAGACTATGGCCTTAAATACGAACACTCTAGAGGGATTATAGATAATGCAGACACCTAATTAATCAGATGCCCTAGGTTTAGGAATTCATGGGCGCAATAATAATCATCAATTACAAGTTTAGCAGTTTAAAATGGGGCATAATATGAATATTTTGGGGATTTGTGCACTAAACCCAGCATGTCCTAGTTGTTAGCAGCCATTTTCCCCAGTATTTTTTACAAGCGTGTCCCTCTGATATGCACATGGTGAAAAATGTGGGTGTATGCATTTTATCACACGAGGTAATTACTAGTATTAATATTTTTAAAACAGTGCAATAACTGGGGTTTACGCAGGGATCGGAATGATACGGCCCTCATGCAGTGAGAGCCCTAGATTGTATGAACTGTAGCAATAAAATGATCATCTAGGACTGCGTGTGATTAATTACAAGCGGCAATGCAGAATTGTACAACTCATACAACAGAGTATTACTGAGCTATGATTTATTACCTAGTGTATGTTTTAACATAAGTGAAACAAAAATTGTGCAGCTATCACCTTTATTTTACAAGCCGCTCCAAGCAGATGTCCCGGGATGGCATTACGCTTCCATTCTGTCAATGTCATGGTTTTTAACCTGACCCACCCTTCCTGTACTTGGCGCAAGGTCGTTAGAATCAGCGGTTTGTGACATTGTTTCATGTGGAGGCAGTGTTGTTTTACAGTGTCTTGAAATGCTGCCTCTATGGTTTTTGTCCTTCGCATTGCTTCTGCTTTTGCTTTTTATAGAAGTATAATTGTAAGTGATGTTGTACTCCTCCCGCTGTGTGGATACTTACTGAGTGTGGTCATGGCGATGGTGAACAAGTGTTTGTTAAAATATCCTGTGGCTCCCCTGTTCGGTTAGTCATAGAAGCAAGATCAACGGCGTCACATAACATAAAAAGGTATTCAACATATTCTCACAAACTTAGAAATAAAAATGCAGCGCCCAGGAAAAGACTTCCTCTAAAGTGTGACACCCTATCCAGTGGCCCCCAGCTTCTCCATCTCCTTCAGATCAGCATTTGGTTATTTTCCTCTGTGCCCTTCTCTTGACGCCCTACTCTCCATTCTCTCTTTCGCATCCATTTTTTTCATGTATGTTTTCTCCTTCTTCCCCATCGCATTGTTTTTCCTCTGCCCCCTCTTCAATCTTTCCACCTATTGCACACTTATCTTTCACTCTCATCATTGCTTGTCATAAGTATTTCTATTGATCTCCCTCTCCTCTTTTTTCCCTTGACCTTCCATCTCATTTTCCGGAACACTCCTGCACTTTTCTCTCTTTACATCTTCCTCCCATTGAATGCCCCCTTCCTCTTATTCTTTTCCTTTTAACACTTTTCCCTTTTCCCTTTCCCTACGCCACTGTTTTGGCTTTTCATAATTTTTATGAATTCCTACAAATTTTGTCTCTTTTCCTTTATGTCGCACCTTGCCATTTCATTTCTTTCTCTGTGCTTCTCTTCATTTCCCTCTCTTCTTTCCCTCGTGTCATATGTCTGTTTGTTCTATGTCTGTAACTAAACTCTTGCTTTCCTTCCATTTTCACACTCCTTTCTTTTTTATTACCTATTTTTCAGCCTAACCTCTTTCCCATCCTCACTACTCTCATCCCACCACTATTTGTCATCAACAAATCCCTAACTTTTCTTCATAGTCCCATAACTCTGATATTTTAATATTTCTTTGTTCTCAATCCACATTCGCCTACTTCGAGAAGATTATGAGCTACCTTCAATGAGTTTAAAAATGGTCAGCTGACATTTGGCTGCAGCTTAATAGCAAATAAGAGTAGGCTATTCTTCATCCTTCGAGCCTATTCAGAAATGTATCCTTCACACTGTTCCCAGATGATTCGAAACTATACTAACTGTTTGCATGGATGACAACGCTTCTCTAACACCACAGAGTAATGCCATAGCCAAAAATATATTCTCTCCCAAAAATTATTATTGTCATATTTTGCATTATATCCCAGCCAATCTCATGGACATTGTCTCAAAACTTGAAGTCGATTTAAGACCCCATAATTTATTTATTTTATTTATTCAAAGTTTTATATAGCGCGAACAAGATCCTTACAGATATCAGAGCGCTTCACAAAGACAGGGTAGGGGCAGTAGGAATGAAACAGAGATAATGGGAGAAGTATAATAGCCACTAACATGGTAGGATAATAATAACATACATAAAACATATCAATATACAATCAGGTAAACAAGTAATATAAGACGGCACAAGTCATTGAACCCGCTACAGAGGTGTTCAGGTACACCTTGGGTGTGTGGATGGCTTATACCAGTGTTTTAGTATAGAGAGAACACTGAGTGGGGGCATCGGGAGAGTGAATCAGTAGACCAACGTGTATCATATATTGGTCGGTAGTAAGAGAGTAGCGTAGTAGTGTCCCCATCAAGTAGAAGTATAGTGCCAAAGGACAAGGTGAACAGTGATACAAAGCAGTGCAGAGTCTCTGATTCAGTACCTATAAGGTTCAGGAGATCTTGGCGATTCAGGAGATAATATTAATACTATAATTCGTGTCTGCCAAAAAATTACCTTGGTGTTTTTTAATGTGGTGTAGGATATAGGAGTAACCCTGGGTGGAAACTTATGCTACGCTTGCGGAGTGTGCGTAGTTTGCACAGCTATGCGAATCGCACATAGCACAGTGCAAAAATGCGTGTCGAGCATTTTTTGCTCGCTCGCGGTCCTCAACGTCAAGTTGGCGACCGCGAGCGAGCAAAATCAACATCCTGGCGACAACATCAAGTTGCCCATCGCGAGAGTGGAAAATAAACCTGCCGGCGAGATTCTCAATGTGGGGAGGTCAGTATGCTTGTGATGAGAAACTACCAGTCCACGTTGAAAAAGCTACCGCCCGAGTACAAATCTACTCGAGCGGCAGAAAACGACTGCTTGCACTGTGCATGATGCAGTTCGCAATGATTGCACTGTGCGGACAAGCATACGGCACTGTCCAATCATTGCGTACAGCCTTTTACCTACCGCACTACGCCGTTCACGTAGCTACGCGTAGCGTGCATAGTGCGAAGTGCTCTTCGCGTAGCTACGCGTAGCGCTAGTACACAAACTACGCCCAGGGTTACATAGGAGCCAGGATACCCAAGACTAAGCTTAGGCATGTCAAATTAGAATGTCCAGCATTTTGGCCTTAATTTGAAGGATCTGAGGAGATGTTGGCATGAGGCGGATTGACAGGAGAGATGGTGCACTTAACTGGTATTTCCGAAAAATATTTAGAGGAGAAAAGGAGGAAGGAAACGGGTAGGAGTGGACGTGTAACTTTGGACAAATTGCTGTGCAAACAAGGAACATCAGAGAGAAATCTTAAATGAAGCATATGATGCACAAGGATGAAGGGAGCAATGGCATGTTAAGATGGCTGCCACAGACATTTTTGAATTTTTTAACCCTAGAAACCCTCTTTTATGTTTACACATGATGTGCTTTAAAACTGAAGAAAAAAACAGTATGTCACCTGTGATCAAGGCATCGGACACGCCGAAACGCATAGGGTATTTTTCAGTTCCTCATGTCAATGGCGATGGGAGTAGGTGAATACATTATTTTGTAAACCACATTGCCAGAGTGTGTGTTTCTCTCTTTGGCCTGGGAGAGGAGGAACAGGCTGATACGTATGGGTTGCCTTACCCAAACGTGCACCACTGCCAGCCAACAGGGCTTCGGGATAGGATGCTCTTTGGAGAATGTGTGTATATATACTTCATTGAGTCTCACATGTTTCCAAGGTCTGTGATAATGTTTGGAGAGTGACGTCCCAATATGTCCACAAACAATATGTATCCAAGGCCAGAGAAGGCGTTCAATTAGTGTTCATCTCATATCAAATGTCATTGGCAAACCCAACACAATTTGTCCTATAGCATCTTATTCACAGGTGAAGTGCAAGCATTATTACTGGACTTGAAAACACGATTAGTGTCCTAGACATATACAAAGGAAACAACAAAATATATGCGGTGAAAATACGGCAGCCGTTTTGAAATATATTAGTAATACCTTGTTACACAATGTATAACTTCCAGAACCATTTATGTGGGTAAAACACATTACAATATTTCAATGGTTTGTCTTTACATGATTTAAAGAAAGGATGGTATACATTTCAATCGAACTTAGTGATAAAAATAAAGAGATCAAAAGGAAAAACAAATAATAATAACTAGAACCAGAAGATTTATCAATCAGTGACATACTAGTCGACAAAATCCATACCAATATACTCTGACATAAGGTCCATCACATCTCCCTATTGCAATGTCATGTGTTAAGGTGACATTTTGCAGGAGAAGATAATGAGGCAATACCACATAAAACAAGCATTGGAAATGCAATAGGTCTCGCATTAGAAAAGTTGGAGCTATTGGTCTTGTAAATGACAAATATTTTATTTATTTGCTGGTTTTTAAAATAGCTAAATTGATAGCTTTCTCATTTACAATGTCTATGACACCATTTATGACATCAGTCATGACATCTCAAATGACACCATTGTTGTCAATAAAAGTTTAAACTAACTATAACGTCACTTTAACCTTTGTATTTTTCAGTTAATCTCTCACATGTTTTTTAACATAAAGTAATATTTTATTACCATACATGGGACAGAGGTAGCCCAATGAAAAAACAACCGGCCAATCAGAACACTTCATTTTTTTAAGTTCGGCATGCCAGACTCTTGCTAGAGTACCTCGAACCCAACTGTCCAGATAAACAAATATTTTTCTACAATAATTTTTCCTAAACTACTGAACAAACTTAAACAAAATCACAGAAAGGTACATTTTCTAGACGAAGATCTGTCTTCCTGCAAAATTTGGTGCAATTTGTTCAGCCATTTGGGCTATAGACCTTTTAATAAAAGGCTAGTAAAAAAGGCCGTCCGGTCGAAACGCGTCGCCAATAAACACATACTGAGAAACACGTACCCTGGAGTGCGAGTCATTTGTTGTCCTGGAGAAAGGTTAACTGGGAAACCTTCGTGAATATATATATATAAATATATATATATATATATATATATATATATATATATATATATATATATATATATATATATATATATATATATATATATATATTACCTACTGGCGGTCGCCAGTAGGTATATATAGTTAGGATTTTTTCTCTATGGGATTTTTGAAAATTCTATGTCTAATAACTTTGGCGTTTGTGGACGGAATTGGCTGAAATTTTCAGGAAAATGGAACATTCTGTTTCTGAGCAGCCCCTCGGAATTTGGGGGGAGTTCGTCAAGGGGGGGCAGAGAAAAAAGGGGGGTCCCAAAACGTGTTTTTCCCATGTTAATTTCCATAGGGCGGTTGGCCTCACTTTTAGCCCGAACGGCTGAATGGATTTGCACGAAACTTGGCAAAATTGTAGGGACTGTTAGCCCGATGTGCCTTTGCTAGGTCTCAAGATATGTGCTCCAGTGGATTTTGAGAAATTAACGTTCAAAAAAAGATATATATCTGTAAGCGCGCTCCGGGCAGCGCTCCGGTTCGCGTACTTGACGCGTAACGGAACTTCGCGTAGCGAAGCTGATTGGCTCTCCGGTGTCTGTCAACATTCTAAACAGTCCGGAGCGGCCGCCATCTTGTCTCTCGGTAGGATCGAGAGACAAGAGGAGGCCAAAACAAAGGGGGAAATGACCATAAGGGGGCATAGTAGATCCTCCCTGACCCCCTAGGTTTGATGTGGAGGCTTTAAAAGGGCCCCGCAGGGCAAAAAAAAAAAAAAAAAAAATTTTTTGTTGCGTGGGGAGCGCCCGGTCCGCGAACCGGGAAGCGTTCTGGGGAGCGTACTATAAGGAAAAAAGAATGATAGACTTTTCAAATACTGTATGTTAATTGATTGTTGATTTTGTTGATTATTTTTTAATTTCTTTATTTTTTAAGCAATTATTTATTATTGTGATTGTGTTTCAAAATTTAATAACATTTCTAACATTTCACTGTCTGAAATGTCGTTATTTTCATTGAACATAGCTTGTAATCTCTGAGTGTGTAAAATGTCCTCATTTTGAAGGAGGTCATCTACTGCTTGCACACATTGCAGTAGTTCTTGGTCCCAAGTTTCATCCATAAATTCTATATAATTTGGATCAATTAATTCTTGGCTGCTCTCTTGCAGGACAATTTGAAATGAAACTTTCTGTTCGCCTTCCATGTTGCCTGAAATTTGGATAAAAAAAATATATATTAGTAGAGATAGGGCACTGTTGGGATTAATTTTAGATAGGCAGTTTTTATCAGTGAATTTATCTTTGGGCAGTGTATAGTATCAGAGTGGAAGTAGGAATATAAAAAAGTGTATGTGATTTAACGTAAGTAAATTCATAATTATACAAGAGAAACCTAACTCCATCCATAACTATAACAGAGAAGTCTATCTAAATCTATAACTACTACAGAGGGATAGTATATAACTATCAGAAAAAGTTTACCATATTAACTGATAGTGCACAATATACTTCAGTTTTTAAAATAACAACTTACCTTTACAAAGAAGTTGAAGTGATTAGTGAAAATCCAATTGAAATGTACACCAGGAAGTAGTAGTCAAAATGGCTGTGTTCCCTTCTCTTCATTTAAATATATCTTGACCCCCTTGTTTTTCTGAGGGTGGCTGAGGAGGCCCATATGTGCGAAAAAAAACCATTTTTTTAAAAAATTTCGCGAGGTTAGCTTCCGGTTCGCGTACCGGGTAGCGCCCCGGGGAGCGTACTTTGTTGAAAATTAGTGAAAAAAGTTAGAGTAAAATAATAATTGTGAGTGGTCAGATGTAGGGTAGCTCTGAGAAGAGCTTTTGGGTTTATGGTACATTTAGGTACTTATAAGTAGGTACCAATGCACAGTCTTAAATTCAAAATGAAAACTCTGTTGCCCTCATCTGAGAAGTGAACTCCATCTCCTCTGTAGATATCTTGCATGTAGTAACGCAAGTTATTGTTGTACATGGAGCCCATGCCGTGGTCTCTCATGTAAGCTGAAACAGATTTGTTTACATGCTTCCTCGACTTCTCAATTTGTGGACAAAATTGGTTCGACCACCTCCATTTCTGTCTTTGGCATATATTTGAATATACCAAGGCAGTTTGAGGAAAAAGTGCCATTAATTGCTCAAAGGTGTCCTTTAAAAGCATTTCCAGACCTACCCCAGTCAAAGTGCCCAAATCATTACCTCCACAGTGCACAATTAACAGGTCAGGTTTTGGAAAATGCATAAAGGTTTTCACCAATGGTATCAATTGGTGACATTTTAATCCTCTGTGGCCAAACCACTTAATTTCCACATCTTGTAAATTGAGGTTAGGTAAATTTCTGTTCTCAGCATACCTCTGAGCCCAATAGATGTAACTATGTCCAACAATCCAGACAGAAAACATGGTGAGAGAAGGTTCTGCTGCAGTCAGATGAAGTGTGGCAATGAAATGGCAGTTGAAAAAAAAGAGTTTAAAATGAAAAAAACTGTGGAGTTTCTGTGTTAAGGAAGCAGTAACAGTGATTGGTGGATTTTGATTGCTGAAAACAGAAAGTTAGGGTGCATGGATGAGTTCTTTGAAAGATGTATTTTGAATGGTCAATAAAAAATCATTAAATGAAAGATTGCACTGGATATGCAGGTGCACTGAGAGTGCAGAGTTCAATTGAAACATTGTTGTGTGAACTTGCAAACACCAGAGGTCTTCCAGGAGGTAGTTGCTATGCAACAAAAGGCAGAGAGGGCAGAGGGGGGAAGGGTTTTGATTTGAAAAAAGTGAGGGAAGAGTTTTGATTGGGTGACATGAGAGATATGTGTGAAGAATCACAGCATTTCTGTGCTTTCTATAGCTGCAGCCTCTGGAGTGCATACCCTTTGTTCTGCTGAAGACAAATTGGTGTATTTCTGAGACTGTTTTGAAACTCATAAAGTATTTGCTAAGGTGAGAAAAGATTTATTTAATTTAGATAGAGAATAGTGTGCTTTAAGGAGAAAATTATGAAGAAAGTTGTGTTTTTAAAATGTTGCTTTGTCTCAAGTGTTTTACAAATAGATTATGTTTCTTTGAGAAATTGTAATTGGAGAAAATGTGAAGTATTAGTACTGACAGGGTGTTTTTGTGCATAGGAGCTGTGCAGTGTTTTCAAATTATGACTTGAAAATCGTTTTTGAGGAAAAGGAGTGCTTTTAAAATTTATGACAAGGACATAATGGTGTCTGCTTCTTTATAAGGCATTTGAGTGTCTCTGATGTTATTTTTCCCATTTTAATGTAAGACCTTTCCCCGTGGTGCAAATTCCTTGTAAATATGCTCGCACCTGTGCTTGGAAAATTTAGATTTTGATTGTTTGAGTTACATAGCCATGTTAAAAGTGACCCAAAAATGCTGCAAAGACAATCAAAAAACGCTTTCATGTGTCTTAAGGACATTTTCAGTCATTTCCCCATGTGCAGTGTTTTCAAATTAAGACTTGAAAATCGTTTTTGAGGAAAAGGAATGCTTTTAAAATTTATGACAAGGACATAATGGTGTATGCTTCTTTATAAGGCATTTGAGTGTCTCTGGTGTTATTTTTCCCATTTTAATGTAAGACCTTTCCCCGTGGTGCAAATTCCTTGTAAATATGCTCGCACCTGTGCTTGGAAAATTTAGATTTTGATTGTTTGAGTTACATAGCCATGTTAAAAGTGACCCAAAAATGCTGCAAAGGCAATCAAAAAACGCTTTCATGTGTCTTAAGGACATTTTAAGTCATTTCCCCATGTGCAGTGTTTTCAAATTAAGACTTGAAAATCGTTTTTGAGGAAAAGGGATGCTTTTAAAATTTATGACAAGGACATAATGGTGTATGCTTCTTTATAAGGCATTTGAGTGTCTCTGATGTTATTTTTCCCATTTTAATGTAAGACCTTTCCTCGTGGTGCAAATTCCTTGTAAATATGCTCGCACCTGTGCTTGGAAAATTTAGATTTTGATTGTTTGAGTTACATAGCCATGTTAAAAGTGACCCAAAAATGCTGCAAAGGCAATCAAAAAACGCTTTCATGTGTCTTAAGGACATTTTCAGTCATTTCCCCATGTGCAGTGTTTTCAAATTAAGACTTGAAAATCGTTTTTGAGGAAAAGGAATGCTTTTAAAATTTATGACAAGGACATAATGGTGTATGCTTCTTTATAAGGCATTTGAGTGTCTCTGGTGTTATTTTTCCCATTTTAATGTAAGACCTTTCCCCGTGGTGCAAATTCCTTGTAAATATGCTCGCACCTGTGCTTGGAAAATTTAGATTTTGATTGTTTGAGTTACATAGCCATGTTAAAAGTGACCCAAAAATGCTGCAAAGGCAATCAAAAAACGCTTTCATGTGTCTTAAGGACATTTTCAGTCATTTCCCCATGTGCAGTGTTTTCAAATTATGACTTGAAAATCGTTTTTGAGGTAAAGGAATGCTTTTAAAAATATATGACAAGGACATAATGGTGTCTGCTTCTTTATAAGGCATTTGAGTGTCTCTGATTTTATTTTTCCCATTTTAAATTAAAAGACCTTTCCCCGTGGTGCAAATTCCTTGTAAATATGCTCCCACCTGTGCTTGGCAAATTTATATTTTGATTGTTTGAGTTACATAGCCATGTTAAAAGTGACCCAAAAATGCTGCAAAGGCTTTAAAAAAACGCTTTCATGTGTCTTAAGGACATTTTAAGTCATTTCCCCATGAATGTAGGTAGGCCTCACCTTAAACAAACCTTTGGATAGGCCACACCTTATCATCATCCTGAATTAATCATTTAAAATGCTAGGGACAGATTTATGATAGGTGTATGCCTCTTTTGCGCCACTGTGCGTCACTTTTGTGACGCAGTGGCGGTGCAAAAGATTTGCTATGTGGCGACAAAATTACAAATTGATGCATCTAGGAAGATGTGTCATGCTGTAAAAAAACCGTGCCACATGAAACCGATGCAGCAGTGATGCAAAAGATGCACCATGTTGCAAGACAGGCCTCACTTCATCTCCAACAAGATAAGAATCTTAGGGATAGATTTATGATGACTGGTGCATCCCCAGGGATGTGCCAGTCATCCTGCGCCGCTGTTCCGCCACCCATGGTGCGCTGCATTTACAATGCGGCGCACCATGGGGCAAGAACGGCACAGATGCGTGACGCATCTGTGCCGTAAAGGTGGCGCATTGCTGGAGCTGCATCGCAAGTGCGATGCAGCTCCAGCAAGGGTCAGGGGTGCCCCATCTCCATTTAATCTGCAACCCTGAGTAGGCCTCACCTTAAACAAACCTCTGGATAGGCCACACCTTATCGTCATCCTGAATCAATCATTTAACATGTTAGGGACAGATTTATGATAGCCGTGTGCCTCTTTTGTGCCGCTGTGCGTCACTTTTGTGACGCAGCGGCGGTGCAAAAGATTGGCTATGTGGCGACATATTTAAAAATTGATGCATCTAGGCAGATGTGTCATGCTGTAAAGTCCTGTGCCACATGAAACCTGCGTCAGTTTTCATATAGGTGTTTTGTTGCAAGGTATGCATTAATTTGCAAGAAAGCCCTGTAAAACTAACACAGTGAAATTTAGAAGATTTCACTGACTCAGTTTTATGGCATTGCTGATTCAAATCATTACGCCTGTTTGAAACAGGCATAAGGAGTGATGCACCATGCAATGTGTGGCTTGCTCCTGTGCATTGCAGTAGACATGTTGCGCTTACGACGTGATTCCTGCAATGTGCTGCTTTTGCGGCACAGATGCGTGACACATCTGTGCTGTTTTCACTCAATGGTGCTCCACATTGTAAATGCGGCACACCATGGGTGGCAGAGCAGCGGTGCACATTAACTGGTGCATCCCTGGGAATGCGTCAGTTAACATAAATCTGCCCCTTTACATTTAAGTATGAGCAGGGGACACAGAGCTGGTGAGGCTTATCCAAGGTTAAGAAGAGATGAGTCCTGTTCACTGAAAACTTGGACATAGGCCTTACCTCCTCAGCATCGCTGGTCATGGCTAAATAATAGCTGCAAAATGTTACTCTTGTTAAACAATTTTACTATTATAATCTCTGAGATTTGTCTCTTACTCTGCAACATCTCATTGTTGTTCTCTTTCTTTAAAGATAACGACAACATAAACCATGAGTGACAATCAGCAATGAGTTGATTATGACATTATCATTGAACTTGTAATTGAAACGTCAGTGGAAGTAGATCCATTGGATGATTTAAATTCTCAGGATGATGAAGAACATGATGAGGATGCCGATTTGTCAGAATTGTATGACATAGGTTGGGAAGCTGACGTGCTTGAGCCTATGGAACTATAAACATTTATTTTTAAAATTTATAATAAATGAAAAGTAAAAATGTAAACCGTTTGATTTATAATTAAAAACACCTTTAAAAACAGGTTATGTCTAGTGTCTTCAATAAAATATTAAAATATGCTCATAAAATTAGATCAGAATCACATATAAAATAGTAGAGGTAAAATGAAGAAGAATTTTATTTCTTTTCTGCTATTTGTGTATTATATATTTGCCAAAGCACTAAAAAATGTTCTATGTAAAAATGTCAAGTAGTGTGTTAAGTCTTTGATGACTGTTATTGATTTACTGTTTGGTAATAGTGGTTAATAACATTTTTTATTATATTTTACCACAGATTCAACTGCATATCATTTCAAGATTTCAGCATGCCAACCAAGGATAGACTTAAAAAGGCTGCAAAACGTCAAAGACAGCAGGTACATGAAATAATGCAGCAGTCCTCTACCAAAAAAACTTGTCAAGTCACCAAGAAAGCACCGGGTAAGAGCACAAAAACATTCATAAGAAATATTTGTAGTAAAAAAAATATTACTACAGAAAATGTTTCAGTCCAGAAAAAGAGAAGCATTTTAAACGGAAAGGAAAGGCCAATCAAAAATGTTACTGCTAGAGCAAGAGATAACTCAGTTTAGGGACATTCGTAAACGAGTGTTCCGCAACAGGATAATTGGCAATTTGTTAAAAAATATTAAGAAAGGTCAACAGAAAGTGGTTTTTTATAAGAGAAAAAAAAAAGTTGAGAAAGTTATTGATCAGGCATTTGAAATTAAACATAAGTTATTTATTTTGATAATCAATAGAATTAGGAAGCTAAACAAGGCAATTTATGATTTCAAAAGAAATAGTAGATGGAAGAGAATAGTTAATCGTAGTAATTTTTGTGAAGTTTTTTCCGGAGAATGGATGCATAGTTCAAGTTGTGAGGCATTTTTTAATGAGGAGAGTTATTTCCAGGATAATGATTTGGTGCATGCAGTTGACACCAGTGGTCGAGCTTATGAAGTGAAAGATGGTTGTCCAGTTGAAAAAGAAAAACTTGTGACAACAGAGACAGAAGAGGTGTTAGGTAATGAGGTTTTAGGAAGACGTCCTAAGGGTCCTGTGTACACCTGGAAGTGTAGTAGTATTTGCAGTGTGCGACAGGATTCCATCAATTTGCTTTGTGATTTTGTACGGACATTTAATAAGAAAAGTTTGAAGCAGAAAATGAAGTTGTTGCAAGAATTAGATCCTTGCAGAGTGAGAGAAGTGACAGGTTTGCATGGTCATTCACTGGCTTGTCTTTCCAGGAGAGTATGCCAGAGTGTTTTTCATCATTTCAGGATGCTAGCAATGCATCATAATAAAGTGAGGAAATTAGTTAGAATGTTGTATTATGCTAAGAGTCCAGCAATTATGCTTAAACAATTGTGCGCTGCTCTTTTGCATGGTTCTGAAATAGATGTGAAGAATATTTGTGAAGAAATTGAGTTTTGTTACTTTGGAAGTAAAGAGGAGAATGTTGAAATTGACCAAGAAGAAGAAGGTAATGTGGAAGATAGTGTACAGATAATTTTCAGAGGGAAATTGCGATGTTTCAGGTGAAATCAAGTGAGAGGCCTAATTTCACTTGTGTGTGTTGTCGACGCACTTATTATAAGAATCAGACTAAGTTAGTGGATTTATATGCAAAAAGTGAAAGGGAAAATAATAGTGAATGGAATGATTTCACAACATACTTGATGGTAGAAAATTGTTTTGATTTGGGATCGGATCAACATGTGTGTACTTATTGTTATAACAAATTAAATCAAAACCAGATGCCTGCTAGAGCAGTTCATAATAATCTGGAATTGGTTGAGATTCCTTCTGAATTGAAGGATTTAAATACTTATGAATCTATTTTGATTCAAAGTATCCATCCCTTTCAGGCTATTGTAAGAATGGAGCCAAAGACAGGGAAATTGCCTCCATCAGATTTACAGAGAGGATTAAAGGGAAGAGTTGTTTATTTGCCTCTAGATTTGAAGAAAAACATTAACACAATTGGAGTAGAAAAAGTGGAAGAGGACCCTCTGGTTATCTTAGTTAATGGGGTTCCGACAAAGAAGAAGAAAATATGGCAAGATTTAGTGGATGTTAGGAAAGTCAAAAAGGCAACATTGTATTTGAAAAAAAATAATAAGTACTATAAGAATATATATGTTGCAGAAGAGGAAGTAAGTGAGGAAGAGGATAGCGATTTGTGTGCTGGTCAAATTGAGAAATTAGAACCCTCTACTAGTGAAGAAATATATGAACATTATAGTGTTCATCCTTTGCATTCCAAGGAAGTCATGGGGAATGCTATTGAGTTGTTTCAAATGAAACAAGCCAAAGGGAGTCCCATTAGTGTTTGGGAGGAAAGTTTGGAAGCTCGGTGTTTCCCACAGCTTTTTTCAACAGGTCAGGGAGGAAGATATGATGAGCGACCTCATCAAATTCCTGCTTCTGAATACCGGACTTTGCGATTGTATGCAGGAGATGCTAGGTTTCGACAATGTATTCCCTATTTGTTTCATCTCCTGTTTGAAAGCGATCTGTCTGGACTGTCATATGCAGTGAACCACATCTTGAAAAGTGGTATACACATGCAAAACATCTCGGCAAGTGACTTTATGGATAAAGTCAATGTCCAAGACAGTATTTTGGATTCTCACCTGATTAATCTCATGGCGTGTCAGCGTGGTACTAATGAGTACTGGTACCGTCGTCATGGTGATTTAAAATGTATGCTGAGGAACTTAGGAACTCCCACATGGTTCCTCACTCTGAGCTGTGCCGAGTATGGCTGGGAAGACTTACTTGAATTTCTACGAGAGGCAAATGGAAACATCGAAAAACATCGAATTCAAGACACCCGGAGAACTGTGTTCTTTGGATCCAGTCAATGTATGCCGGTACTTCAATCATAGATTTGAAGCTATGATGTCTTTCATCATGAATAAGAAGAATCCACCTCTTGGAGAGGTGTTGGATTTCTTCTGGAGAAAGGAGTACCAAGCAAGAGGTGCTCCTCACATACATATGCTGTTGTGGATCAAGGATGCACCTAAATTTGGAACGGATCCAGAAGACTCAGTGATGAGTTTCATACAACAGTATTCTACGTGTGCTGTTCCAAACGCAAAGGAGAAGAAAAGCCTAAGAGAAAAAGTTCTACGTTTCCAAAGCCATCGTTGTGGAAAGTACTGTCGTCGTAAATTCCGAAACAAGGACAAGTTCTACACCAAATGTCGTTTCGGGTTTCCACGACCGGTGATTTCTAAAGGAAGAGTAAACAGTTTGATGTCTTCGCTGCGACATAATGTGATGAAGAAATCACCGAAAAACACATACAATTTGAAGAGGAACGAAGAGTCCAAGTACATCAACGACTACAACCCAGTGATTTTGTCAATGTGGAATGCTAACATGGATATACAGTTTGTGGCTGATAACTGTATGGCTGTGGCTCGGTATGTGACATCTTACATCACCAAAAAAGAGAAGACAGAATTGAAGGATATGTGGGAGGACATTTCCCATGAAAAGAGCCTCAGTAAGAAGTTGTACAGTTTCAGTCTGAAGATGTTGTCGCATCGAGAAATCGGAGCTTACGAATGTTCTGACCGGTTGTCTTCAGCAAGTCTCTATGCCGAATCTAGGAGTATCGTTTGGGCGAGTCTTGGTCTTGCTGCAACGTGTAATCGAGTTCTGAAACCTGTGCGGGAAATTGAGTATTTGGCGGAAAAGGAGCCAAACAGTACCGACATTTTGAAGACCAACATGTTGGATACATATTATCCAAATCGAAGCAGTCACCTCGAGAATTTTTGTCTGTATGAGGTTCTTCAAAATTACATATTCAAGAGGAACATCAAAGAAGATACTGAGAAATGAGTGTATGCTGTAATTGGAAGTGAGGGATGTCTGGTCAAGCAAAGAAAATGCCACTTGGTAAACCATCGAAAATTGAGTGGCGAATCTCCTGAAAAAAAGGAGTTTTTCTATTTAGCACTTTTGCAACTTTTCAAGCCTTGGCGTGCAGAAGAGGGACTGCTTGGAGATTTCCTCTGTTACGAAGACTCTTTCACTGCCGCCAAGCAGACCATAGAATGTCCTGTTTTTCCCAAATATGTAGAAATGTTGAATGCGGAAATCGAGCAGGAAGCAACGATTGCAGCCGAGATTGCCAGAGACAGTTCTCAGGACAGTCAGAGTTCTGCTTCATTGAGTCAGGATCCACTAGGAGGACCTGTTATTGTCGTGTATTTCTATAGGTTCTGATTCGATCCCCCTATTCCTGACCCTATTCTGGTTAAACTTACTAGCTAGTTAACTAACAGTCAGCCCCTGAGGCAAGAAATCCCCCATGATGCAGATACCGTTATCTGACGCAGTCACACTACGGCACAGGAACGTGTTATCTGATTAGGTCATAACGCTTGAGATCTAATTAGACAAGCGACATTCCTCCAGCCCCTGATAAGGCATACGACGTTCTCATAACAAATCAAACCTATGACAACCTGGATAATCCGTGCGGCCATTGTTTTGATTTCACAGAGAACTTTAGTAAAGAATGTGCTAACGAGCAAGTCGTATGACATCTTTATTGACGTACCTATGTCCATCCTTACGTCAATCTCGGCACCTTTAAGGTATAAATATTGCCGACCTTGCCCTATGCAAAACACACGCGTGGTGACAAGACGGAGCAGCCATACTTGCCGAAGCTGAGAGCAGAAGCAGACCCCGCAGGCAGCAGCCCCGCCTTCCTGACGCGCTGAGAGACGCGCTGCTATCTCAAGCCGAGAGACCCAGCACCGGCGCTTCTGGGCAGCCCTCGCAGGCAGCCTGGAATATCGAGAGCAGAGAAAGAGATACCATTCCTCATTCATCCTAAATTCCAGGTACAGAACTGAATAACCCCTCCTAGAGAATTCTTTAGTTATTCACTTGGCAAAAACAAACTTAAACTAAACTGTAACTTTCTATTCCCGCCCACGCATTAGACTTAGGTCAGGTACACGGGGTAGGCGTATTTAGAAACACCAGTTGAGTACGTTTAGTCAAATGTATATGTGTATGTAAATATATTTTAATCATTTTAAACATCATATGGCTCAGAAACCATATCAATGTTTTTACAGTATTATTTTATACTATTGCTTCTAATGTATGCACTTTACTTAACTATAAGTATTGCAATAATATCGATCCATTTCTCTTGTACGAGAAAAGAGACTGATCAATAAATAACATCTTTTATTGAACACGCCCGTCTCTTCCTTTTCTCTACATTCTGATGAGACTAAGAATGCACGTACTGACTGAGTAAAATAATTGCCTTGTGCTCACACGACTCTCGAGATTGACTCTTGATTAGGGGAGAGCAAAGTTGTCATGTTCTATGGTTGTCAGAAACTAAATCCCTTCTTGTCTAATCAGGGGAGTTAATCCTTCCTTGAACATTCGAGAAAGTTTCTAGCGAACTCTGAGCTTAGCTGGCAAACCCAAAAATTAAGTCTAGTATCGACAGTAGTAGACCTAGTTAACGTCTGGCCTAGGCCTTTACTGCTGTAGGCACTATTCCAATGCGCAGAGCCTATTGGGAAAATAGGAGCTACACTACATGGCGCCCAACGCGTTTGGAAAGGGCGATAAAACTAACGTAAGACATTTAGAGTAACTCAGTCGTGCTTTCTCACTCAGACCCCTTTTCCCAAATACTCCAAAGACGTCTGGAGTGGGTGAAAGGTTATAATATCCTCCAAAACCTCGCAGGAGGGAACTCCTATGTATGGTTCTTGGTCTAGTCAACGTTGAAGGATAAAACAGTTCCAGAATATTGTGCATCTAATCTCTGTTTCCATAAAGAAACCTGATCTGCAAACAAAAATAATACCATCCTGTCAGTAAAATGGGAGACAGTGATGGAGAAAGAGAGGCAATTAGATTAGCTACTGAAATAGCAGATGCTGATGCTACCATGCAAGCAGCAGACGCGGATATAATACTTATTCCGGTCATTAAAAGGAGATCTATAACCTTAAAACTTATAGAAAATGGACTGACACCTAGAGGTGGCACAGTCATATTCGTAATTGAGGCACACGAATATCGGCAGACAGAGGTATACTATACATGGATACATTTTCCAGCAGCAAATGCTGTAACAAAGTACTTCCACTATTACAAAGTAGAGGAACCTCCTGAAACGTACACTCCTTTCGAGGAGGTGGAAGTACCACTCAAATTCCAAGAGCATTTGCTCTTATTTGATGGCGCCCTAATACATAACAATCACATTACAAGGCTCGGTCCTTTAGGAAGACCAGGAGCAACGTGGCCGGTCCTAGCCGGATACACACCACATCCAGACATCGACGAGATGACTGCACCAGAGCTATTAATACAGCTAAAACAACTACTAAAAATTCACAGACAATTAGTTCAGTATGTAATGCGGACTTCAACAATTCAGCCAGCGATTAAACTTCCACAGCTGACCCCTCACCAGGGGAACACAAATAAAATTACACCACAGAACATCCAATCCTGCCTAGGTAAGGTTCCAGCTAAACGGGAACAAATACCATTCTGGTTGGCACAGAAAATCACCCAAATAGAGGCGGTGTTTCCTGACACCACCCCATTAGAAAAACACAGGATTCTGACTATATGTCTCCCAATGGGAATCGCACCACATATTGAGGACTGTGACACTTGGGGTACAGTCTTTGCTTCCATCTATACAAAAACGCACGGTGTCCCATCCATTTCGGTGATACCAGATGTGCTAAAACAAATTCAAGATGAATACGGTCCAGAACCTGCTTTAACTCTTGGTATGAAAATACTGAAAGACTTCAAGCAGGTCTCGGCTATATTACTAGCCAACATAAAAGGTGAAGCAGCAAACGTGGCGATCCGCCAGAGGTTAAAAGAGACAGATATAGCAGACCAACCAGCTGAAATTGCCAGAATCATAGAAAAATCCTATGAGGAACTAGGCAGAGATAGTCTAGGTGGAATACCAGTAAAACCGCAACTGACTACAAGTCCAGAAAAAATATTTTTTAATAATAATAATTCACCAAAAAAGAACTGGGATGGAAATAAACAATCCAATCCTAAAGAAAAGAAATTCCAGTCCAGAGGAAGGTCTCCTAGGCGAAGAGAGAAATCTCCAAACCCGAGACAAAGGTCACCTCAGAGTGAACCCTCTGGGAATAGATATAACCTTAGAAATAGGGATAATATTAAAAAACCTGATAGATATCAAGACATTGATACACGTCCCTCTCAATCTTTTCAGAATTCCTCGCAGAAATCGGAAAGAAGAGGACGATCAGAAGAGCACGCCAAGTCCAAAGACAAGGAACCTGCTCAACTGAAAAAGAAATCACAATTTCCAAAAAAGAAGGTAGCCAGTATCAAGGTAGTTAACAATGCCGAGAATACTGAGGACACAACTGAAAAACGGAGAATGGGCTCAGACAATGCTAGACAGCGCAGCAGAGGTGAGCATAGCTCGCAAAGTCCTTATGAATCATCTGGAGACAGTGGACACGAATGAATACCTTCAAGTGGAAACTGCAGATACCAGAGTTAGCAAGCCCCACAAAATATACGAGATAACATTACGTATAGAGGGAGATAAGACTAGGAAAATTAGGGGACTATTTTGGGATAACCTCTCCAAGGGCTATGACATCCTTCTAGCTGAAAAAGACTGGCCACCAGAGTTTGTCAGGGAGTGCCCTCATGGCGAAGAAGTAATTATGCCTGCCTTCTCGAATCAAATACCGATTCATAAAAAATACACACTTGCTAGAAAGTGGGCAGTGGCCTTAGCACCTGCTTTATATAAAAATCATGTAGGATGGGATGAGGATTCTCCTCCTCACAAAGTCCAGTTAAAATCACAACCAACTGCACAAAGGCAGTACCCAATTAAGCAAGAAGCTAAAAAACAGGTAAATGAAATACTAGATCAGCTAGAATACCAAGGGGTGATTGAAACTTGCACCTCACAAATGAACAATCCTTTATTTCCGGTCTCCAAACCAGACAATTCGTACCGTCTAGTTTTGGATTACCGACACCTTAACACATGTTGCAAAACTTTTGCAGTGCAAAACTCACACAGTGCTGCACTAATGAATAACATAGTGCGCAAAAAATACAAAACAACCTTGGACATCTCCAACGGATTCTTTTGTCAAAACATAGCACCAGAGAGCAGATATTTAACTGCATTCTCAGTAAATGGCACTCAAAAACAATTCTGTCGGTTAGCCCAGGGGTACAAGAACAGCCCGGGGGTATTCTCAGCGAGAGTAACAGAATTACTACAACTATATGATGATGAAGCATTATCTTATGTCGATGACATTTACTTAACAGATGATGACTTGGAAACTCACTTGAAAAGAGTGAACACCATAATACTTGGTTTCGCTGCAGAGGGTTACAAATTCAACTTCAAAAAGTCCAGAATTGCCCATCTGACGGTCCTATTCTTAGGATATGAGTTATCAAGTGAAGGCAAAAGCCTGGCAGACAATTTCCTAGAGAAATGTGCCGTAATCCAAGCTCCTAAAACACTAAAAAACCTACAGTCAATTCTAGGCTTCCTAAATTTCGGAAGAACATATATTGCAAATTACGCAGAAAGGGTCAAACCCCTTTATGATCTAATTAAACCAGACTTTAAAAGATCCAGTTGGACTCAAGCACACACAGAAATTTTGAGATCCTTACAAACAGACATGCTAATTAAAACAAAATTAGAAACCCGTGATAATACACGCAACCTTGTGATCCGAGTCATCCCAGGGAGATACGGATTCACATACCTAACCTCTAATGAGGGAGATAAGGTACCAATTGCATTCAAATCACATTTGTACACAAAAGCTGAACAGAGATTCAACAACAAAGGAAAAATTGTTCAAGCAGTTCAAACCGCAATAGCTAGAGAAAAAGACATAGCTGACGGTAGACATATCACAGTCAGAACAGCAGAATCAGCTTTTGAGGCATTAACAACACCGTGTAATTTACCAACAACAACATTGGATCCAGAATGGTTACAATGGGTAAATTCAATCACAACGGACAAAGTATATTACTTCTTTGATCCAGAACTAGAAGAATTAAAAAATCTAAAATATGAAAAAACGTATCCTCTGCCAATCGACATTCTGCCTCTACGACATTACGCCTGTGTAATCTATACAGACGGACATGCTCAACCCTCCGTTTGGGGAGAACATGCATACAATCCCACATGTGAGATTACAAAAGAAGTGTGGCACGGAGGTAAACTAAGACCTCTATTAACAAAATCACACTCAGTAGAAACTAATTCAGAACTACAAACTGAAATATTAGCTTTGAAAATGGCGCTAGATAATGCGGATCGCGAATTCCCGACGCTTATAGTGTCAGATTCATATTTCTGCGTCAAAGCATATAACAAGGATTTGCAGACCTGGATTCAGAACGATTACAAAGATGACACGGATGCACCAATAAAGCAGAGACTGCTCTGGGAACAGGTAGCTCTTTTGAAAAAAGAACTACCAAAGACTCACGTGACACACTCACTGAGTCACCAGCGTGATGGCGTTCACGTTGTAGGGAATTCATTGGCTGAAACAGCCGCAGCGGCAGCCAGTAAACCGGCTCCCGTAGATCGAAAAAAGCGTACATTAAAATACATTGACGGCGAAACATTGCTGGCAGTAAAAACGTCATCAAAAGGCGACTGCTCAGCGTTACCGATCAACTATCCACTCAATTATACATACATAATCGATGCAAACTCCGTCCCTTTTGCTCGAATCCCTGGAGTGGGGGATAGAGTGATTCCAAACATGGACAGGAGAAACTTGTTAATCGCAGACGCACACATGGGCGAGGGTCTCAGACACCTTAAATTAAAAGATTCTCTGGAAGAATTACAATCACGGTACTGGTGGCCAGGCATGAGCCTGCACTACACCATGTTTGTAAAAAACTGCCCAAACTGCAACAGAGATCGCAGTGGGGAGAGAAGCAGTTTAATACCTCGTCGTATCAAGGCAGATAACATCTCCACTAAAAAGAATGGCTTGCGATTAACATATACAGGCTAGTTCCCACTTATAATGTAGATCCACAGCACTCGGCTGACGTCCGGACTGTTATACAAGATTTGCGAGTCTAAATGGCATATACGTTAAGAGCATGCTACGTTCGACCATTTTTTTTTTCTTTTTCTCAGGCAATCCAGCCTGGGGGGGGAAAGAATGGCCAAATGAGCACAGCCCAGCGGGAATCTTCTCACTTCCTTCCTGAGGGTATGGGATGGTGTAAAGAAAAAACCAAGACAGAAAGCAATCTATAATAGAAAGGATATTAGGTTCGGGAGCTGGGTGGGTCAAACATCTAATAAGTGTCCAACGTAGTCTAAATAACCTGCCAAGAAATTCTCTGAAGGGATTCAGTCCGTACGAATTATTATTCGGAACTAGGATGTTGATCTCTGACCTTGATAGTCAGACTTCAGTGGTAACAGAAAAAAGCTTTGATGTCAAAGACCGTTTGGCTATTTTGCAGGACTTAAACAAAACAAGAAAAGACCTGAGCAACACACAGTTGAAAGAACAGCCAACGACCACTGAAGAATCACCACCTGTCCCAGCAAGACCTGTCTGGATTCCAAAAGTCGGGGATCTAGTCAGGGAGAAGATCGCGGTAAAGAAGGAATTTGGGCCTTCTTACAGAAAAGCAGTTCCTGTATTGTCTGTCAACGGGACAAGATCAGTTGTACTACCGCCACTTGCTGGAAAAAAGGAGAACCGAGTTGTATCCATCGACCTGGTAAAACCACAACATGTGGCCGATAACAAACAGTAGGCCAAGTGGACTCCCAATAAGTAGCAGAACACCAAGGTTTGCTACCAGTACAGAGGTCCTATCAAAGAGGCTCATCACATTCGAAACGCCTACAGAAGAACAACAAGGACTATGCAACAATGCAATAGAACTTAGACCTCTGAAAACCCAAATAAAGACATTTAGCAGAGACACACCAATCTATACAGAAGTACCAAGTGAAAATGCAAGAAACAGAAATCCTGAACCAATTGGAACAATTGACAGAACTGCATCCGGTTACTTCATCAACTTCGATGATTCCTCTGAAGGCTTCAGCGAACAAAAGACACAGCCATCATCAAAATCCTTTAAAGACAAAGCTAAGGAAATTTTGAAACAACTGAAAGAAACATATCTGGTTTCTCCATGGATTGAATTTTGGGTGGGTTTTGGTGCATTTATCCTCATACTTTGGCTCATCATGGTATTTACCTTGGGACGCTTCATTGAGGGAAAATATGCTAAAATGGACACAGCAAGTCAGAACATCAACTTGGTCCTCAAACCACACACATCTTCACACGTCGAGAAACGAGAACTTTCTTCAGAACTTACTTCAGCAAATTTCACAGCAATTCCAATACCTGGTGGGGTAGCCTGGGACAACACTGACTATGAAATTCACGGTCCGGTCGAGATCCTGAAATATCCACACCAAATTAAGATCTCTTTGAGTGACTTTGCGAAACCGAACTCATTTGCTGATGATTGGGACTTTGAAAGTATAAACAATATGATGTCTGACTTAGTAATGTCTGCTAAATTTACAAAACATGATTATTTGCAAGGTTCTACAAATTATGATAGTATGTACTGCTATAACCATTATGGTAACCATTTCTTGCATAAATCTGCACAACCTAGAAATGTTTTAAATTTTAATCAATGGGATCATTGTGCTACACCTCCAAAAGGGAGCTCTAGAACCGTGTATGGCAAATATTCATATTTTTCAGGTTTTAACATAACTAATGCTGAAACATTTTATTACAAATTGTCAAACAAGACAGGGATGAAAACCATGATAACCAACACAAAATTGATATATTCAGATTCTTTCTTTGAAAAAATGAATACTTTTGGATTTGATTATTGGGACAAACATGTTGATTTGAAAAGTGTTTGGGGCACAAAAGAATGGCAAGTACAGGGTTTAGAAGCTTTGTTTAGAGCCTGCATGATCCCAGAACAAATGATATTTTTAAATGACACTGTTCAACAAACCACCTGTCTTGGCTTAGCCAAAATCAAAGATTTAAATAACCTGTCTATTCCAAAGCCAACAATGTTTAGCAATAACTCTGAAACAGATGAAGAAATAGACATAAACCATATACTTAACCAAAACAGAACACATCCTGATTGGAAACAATGGTTGATCTGGCCCACAGATACAAATAACTGTCAAGATAGATTCCTGAATAAAACACAGGGTTTCAAAATGAACAGGCCAGACCCTAGATATCCCCAAAGACATCACCCAGGGATAATAACAACCTACAGTGTGGGCAAATTATGCCTTCAATGGCTACAAACTTCCACACTGCCTGAAATTAAGCAACACCTAACTTTACTTACTGATGGTGCTGACTTGCGTGATTTCATAATGGGACCACGCAAACAGCGTCAAAAGCGTTTCATAGCAGCCTCTGTATATGCAGCATACAATGAGGCCTGGAAGGTTACTCAAATTGAAACAGCAGAAAGAATACGGGAAATAGACCGTATTAATTTGGAAAAATCACTTTCTGTAGTGGACAATGGGTTAATGACTCTGTCCTCCAGAATTTTTTCATTGGACAGCATTGTGTCTTCAGCAATCGATATATTATCGCAAGACTTACTGTTATTACAACATGGTCAGTCACAATTGCGTTCTATTGTACAGCTTGGCTGGACGTTACAAAATCTGCGTTCAGGCTACGTGCCTTGGCGTTTAATCAACACAACGTCACTATTCCAAATCTTTAACCTTACTGATAGACAAATAGGTATGGCGCAGAGGGGTGCTGATTATACAATCTTGAGCATTGAAAAACTAGAAAGATTACCATTGACAATGTCAGAACGACCTGTCAGTGAATGGATAATCCACGGAATCATAAATATTCCAATCTCAACCTTCAGGTTTCAATACTGCCAAAAATATATACAGGCTGGCATGTACGAGAAATTGGGAAAGGGGTACCTTAAAACAACATGGAACCTGCCCTATTCACATGCATGTGTCAGTAACAAAGGACAGAAAGTGTTTCTTAGTGGCAACAATTGTGCTATGTCACTAAGCGGCACGCTTCTGTGTAACGGTATTAGTTTGCACGGAGCCTGTGAAGGGAATTCATACAACCTTTCATGTCACCAGCAAGGCGCACCTGCAACTGAAATAGAACCATTCTTTCAAAGACTCTATAATGGGAGTTACATTCTTATTGTAGACCGCAGATGCTGTAGTCTTATGCCCGGGACTCCTTATCTCGTCACTACGACGGCGAAGGTCAAGTGCTGTGGACGTTCTTTGTTTCCCAGCTCCTTTCCAGACAGGGAGGCAAGGGCATGGCCCAGTTTGAAAATTACTTCTATTCGAATAGACACTTTAAGCAGAATGAAAACAGTGCTTCTTCAGACGCCTACAAGGCTCACGTCATCTAAAGAAACGTATGATCTACAAGTCGCAAGGACGACTGCAGAGATACATACATTATTATCAACTAATTCCCCCGTACATTTCGCGGAAATCCTGAGCGAAATCTTAAATATTTCTGATACCACAGGGGTCTCAAAGGTATTTAAGACAGTATTTTCGATGGCATTAACACCATTCAAAGCCATACTGGGTATTTTTCCAGACTTCGTCCATTCGATTTTCGGCGGACTTCCCCTGATCCTAGGACTAATTGCAGGAATCCTATTCCTAGTCCTTATTTTTCGTTATGGCAACCCATCTCACAGATCAAACTCTCGCGACAATGGAAGATACGATCCTAGCCATTGGATACCGGGACCGGATATCAAAAATCCTGGGACTATCCCGGCTTAGAGACCTAAACATGACTTGGTTTCCATCATTTCGACCAATGTGGCAAAGGTGTGTTTTACCTGTACTAAGGTGTCTGCTATGCGGAGAAGAATGCGTGTTAGACACCTGTCTGACGCTACAATCGGATGCGCCGGTGGATGCAGATACACTGTTGGTTCCTACCAAGGTTCACGCACTGTGCTGCCCTCAAAGGCTGCCAATTCTGATGACGGCATTCCTGGAATCTTCACCACTGCGATTGAAGAGTAGTGAAGTTCAAGATGAAAGCAGCATCGAACAGGTACGACCTTCTGTCAGCAATGCAAATCAGAATGTCAATGGAGACAATCATGCGCATGAATGCATGGTTACCCCTATTTCCGACTTAGAGGAACTTTCTCATGAAGCTGTTGACAGTTTTTTCGAAAGCCTGAATGATATGATGTTCTCTCCGGAACAGAAATAGAGACTTTTGAGTAAACTCGCACACGGCGTTCCCTGAATTCGGCCTTCAACTTTAAAAATAAAGTCACATGAACAATTACAATCCAGTTCACGGACAGCAACTTTTTTCAGCAAGCCCTTAAAATATTTTTCTATATATTTTTTCCCGGGACACTGATTTTCTGCTTAAAGTAAGAGACTATTCCTAGAGAACTAAGATTTCTATTTTAGATACTTAATAGACTTTATAGACTTTAGCTGCCCGCTGGTATGTTCGCAATAGATTTTATGTGATGAAATGGTTTCGACTTTTTTTCTGTATAGCCATATTAAGAGCCATTTCATGTGTATTTCTCATATACCAACAAGCAATAATGCATAACAATGCGTGTTTATTTTTGCATTTAATTCATAGCTTAAGTGCATACAATATATATGACTGCAATTTTTCAGTATATTTGAAAATTTCGAAATGCATTTATGTATTTTGGGGTGGTAAGGTATACACTATACTCTATAGTATGTTGTACTATGTTATACTATGCATAGATTAGTAGATATGACCATAGTTAGCGTGGAGTGGGTGTCGTGTATTTCTATAGGTTCTGATTCGATCCCCCTATTCCTGACCCTATTCTGGTTAAACTTACTAGCTAGTTAACTAACAGTCAGCCCCTGAGGCAAGAAATCCCCCATGATGCAGATACCGTTATCTGACGCAGTCACACTACGGCACAGGAACGTGTTATCTGATTAGGTCATAACGCTTGAGATCTAATTAGACAAGCGACATTCCTCCAGCCCCTGATAAGGCATACGACGTTCTCATAACAAATCAAACCTATGACAACCTGGATAATCCGTGCGGCCATTGTTTTGATTTCACAGAGAACTTTAGTAAAGAATGTGCTAACGAGCAAGTCGTATGACATCTTTATTGACGTACCTATGTCCATCCTTACGTCAATCTCGGCACCTTTAAGGTATAAATATTGCCGACCTTGCCCTATGCAAAACACACGCGTGGTGACAAGACGGAGCAGCCATACTTGCCGAAGCCGAGAGCAGAAGCAGACCCCGCAGGCAGCAGCCCCGCCTTCCTGACGCGCTGAGAGACGCGCTGCTATCTCAAGCCGAGAGACCCAGCACCGGCGCTTCTGGGCAGCCCTCGCAGGCAGCCTGGAATATCGAGAGCAGAGAAAGAGATACCATTCCTCATTCATCCTAAATTCCAGGTACAGAACTGAATAACCCCTCCTAGAGAATTCTTTAGTTATTCACTTGGCAAAAACAAACTTAAACTAAACTGTAACTTTCTATTCCCGCCCACGCATTAGACTTAGGTCAGGTACACGGGGTAGGCGTATTTAGAAACACCAGTTGAGTACGTTTAGTCAAATGTATATGTGTATGTAAATATATTTTAATCATTTTAAACATCATATGGCTCAGAAACCATATCAATGTTTTTACAGTATTATTTTATACTATTGCTTCTAATGTATGCACTTTACTTAACTATAAGTATTGCAATAATATCGATCCATTTCTCTTGTACGAGAAAAGAGACTGATCAATAAATAACATCTTTTATTGAACACGCCCGTCTCTTCCTTTTCTCTACATTCTGATGAGACTAAGAATGCACGTACTGACTGAGTAAAATAATTGCCTTGTGCTCACACGACTCTCGAGATTGACTCTTGATTAGGGGAGAGCAAAGTTGTCATGTTCTATGGTTGTCAGAAACTAAATCCCTTCTTGTCTAATCAGGGGAGTTAATCCTTCCTTGAACATTCGAGAAAGTTTCTAGCGAACTCTGAGCTTAGCTGGCAAACCCAAAAATTAAGTCTAGTATCGACAGTAGTAGACCTAGTTAACGTCTGGCCTAGGCCTTTACTGCTGTAGGCACTATTCCAATGCGCAGAGCCTATTGGGAAAATAGGAGCTACACTACATTATCGAAAATGAAGCTGCCACTGCCATGAATGAAGTAGAAAGAGCCATGGCACATGCTCAGGAGGATGCGGTTAACTTAGAAGACTTGGAAAGACAACTCAACGTTGAGCAGAGGAAAATATATGACGAAGTTACCATGCAAATTGATCATGGATTAAGTCATGAGAAGAAAGAGTGCTCATGTACGTCGTTGAAGCCTGTCCGACTGTACGTGAGTGGAGAAGCGGGAACTGGAAAAAGTTTCCTCATTAAAGCAATTTCATGTTATTTGCAGGAAAGGACTGAGTCATCGCTGTCTTGTGTTGTCACCGCTCCAACTGGACTGGCAGCACATAACATTAAAGGGATTACTTTACATCGTTTACTGATGCTGCCAGTGGAGCATGACAACAAATTACAATATCACAAGCTATCTGGAGATGCTTGTTGTGAAGTTTCAAGAATCTTGAGGAAAATGAAACTTCTTATCATTGACGAAGTAAGCATGGTTTCCAATGTCATGCTTGCCTTCGTGCATTTGAGAATGCAAGAAGTTCTCAAAACAGAGTATGATGTGTTATTTGGTGGCAAACACATCATTGTTTTCGGAGATCTTCTGCAGCTGACACCAGTGAAAGGGCAACCTGTGTTCAAAATGCTCACGCATGAAGATACCAGGAAGTGCCTAGGGAGCATTGGCAACGTCAATATATGGTTAAACTTCAATTATGCTGAACTGCATGAAAATATGCGTCAGGCGAAGGATGAAGTTTACAAGAATATTCTACAAGATGTTAGAATTGGAAAAGTGACCGAGCATGGGAAAGAAGCTTTATATGCACGATTACTGTCAAATTTATATCCAGAACAAGATGTTGTGCCTGAGAATATTTTTCAGAAAATTACTGAGAAGAAATCTGAAATATGTTTGATGCCAACTCTTGCAGAATGTGCCATCTTCAACAACAAAATGTTGCATTTAGAAAAGCAAGAGATTGTGAAACTGGAAGCTATTGACAGAGTAGAGCATATGGGATCAACAATTATTTTGTCTGAGAATTTGAAATCCAAATTGGATTCATTAGAGAAGACTATATCTAAAACTGCAGGTTTTGAAAAGACTCTGAATGTGTGCTTAAACTGCCGTATAATTTTAAGAAGGAATTTACATGTTGAAAGAGGTCTGGTAAATGGATCAATGGGTAATGTTGTTGATTTTGTGAAATACAGAAATAGAGATGGAATTGAATTTTTAAAAATTAAATTTGATGGCATTGAGGAAGTACAGCTAATTGGTCGTTGTTCTGCTAGATTTTTGCTTGTAAAAGACTTATATGTTCGCCGTAAGCAGTTTCCTGTTTGCTTGGCATATGCGGTGACAATCCATAAATCGCAAGGTTTAAGTGTAGACAGTGCATTGGTGAATATTGGCAGTTCTGTGTTCAAGGAGGGTATGGCATATGTGGCATTGTCAAGAGTTAGAACTTTATCGGGATTGTACTTGATTGAGTGTGATGTCACAAACATTTGTGCGGATCTAGATTGTGTTAAGGAATACAATAGGTTGAGAAGAGAGTATGCGCCACATTTGCCTCAATATCCTTTGTTTGAGAAACGTGTGGTAGGCCGGAAACGAAGAAATGTGACCAATACTAGGGAGGTTGTAGCAAAAAGACGAAAAGTCGATGAACCTGAAATTATAAGCAGAAACAAAAAGGATTCTGTTGAAGATGTTGTTGGTTTTCAATTTGAAAACAGTTCTGGTGTCAACTGCTATGCTAATGTAGTGGTTAATGTTTTGTTTTCTCTAGAAAATGTAAAAGAAGAGATTGTGGTCAATTCTGATCAAAGATTTTGCAGTTTGTTAAATTCTGTGTTAGAGAAATGTAGCACTGATAGAACAAAAATAGAAAGTGTGAAATTTGAAATCTGTTAGACAGATGTTCAGGCCAAACACAATTCTCTCAAAATATTCAGCAAGATTGTCAGGAGTTTTTAATGTATATGCTTGATGTATTGCATGCTGAAGGTGTAGATGTAGATCACCTGTTTGGGCTTTCTTATCAATGGCAGCATGACTGTGAGAACTGTAGGGTATCAAGTGCTACTAGTGTAGACTCAGAACGATTTATATATTTAACTTTGCCAGACAGTAAATCAGTCTCCTTTAATAAGCTAGTAAAAGCAGATGATCACAACATGGAGTGTAGCCAATGTAAATCTGAATTGATGTCAACATTATTTATACGAACATATGGCCAGTATGTCATTTTAATGTTCCAACGATGTAGGCCTGATGGAACAAAATTGACAACTTTAATTAAAAATTTTGTGGCTTCACAGTTGTCAATATCAGGAAGGACTTTTGTAACTGCAGCAATTATATATCATGACGGTCCTTCAATAACATCAGGACATTACACAGCTTATTTAAAGTCTAGAAATGGCTGGTCATTCTGCAACGATTCTGTTTTAATTTTCAAAAAAAAATTGCCGTATGACCTTAAAAATTGTTACCTGGTGTTTTTAAAACCAAAATTTTAGGGAAAGAATCTCGGGATGTGCTCTGAGGAATTTCAAGAAGTTCTAATGGCTCCTACACGATTTGGCCTTGAGGATAAGTGTAGTACAGAGACATAAATTCTTACCATAACACTGGACGTCATGGAAAAATAACTGCACTTTGAATGAGTTCAGAAAAACTATTTCTTTTTATAAGCTAATTCAAGCAGCCAATCAAAACATGGAGTAGAGGGAATGTAAGTCTGCAATGCTGTCTACTGTTTTATATTGCTTTGTGATTAAAAGTGATGTAGAGAATTAAATAATTGTAGTAGTCATAGAGGTAGTGTAAGTCTGCTTCATAGTAAGCAGTATCAGTGTCATAGGAAATGTAGAACATGAGTGAGCAAGAAGGGTAAGATATTAGTAGTCCAGGATTGTGAAAATGATCTTCAACATTTTAATTCTGAAAGTTGCGGAAATATAAAATGACGGGATTGGCTTACAAGAATTCCAAGAGTTATAAATGGCTCTTACACGATTTGGCCTTGTGGAAACGTGTGGTAGAGAGCGAGAAGTCATTTATTGTATGTTACATATTTTTCAAAACGATGGAGGTTTTCTTTCAGAAAGTGGCGGGCTGAAAGTAATAACAGCACAACAGAGTGTAAGCTGTTCATAGGACATCCTTCGATGTCATGGAAAGTAAGTTAACTTTAAGGAGTTCTGAATTCTGATTTGTTATGTTGTATGGGTTTTTTAAACACAATCATTTTGATTGTGTTTTTTTTTCCCCGCTGTTATATGATGAATACCTTCAAGTCACTGTTTTTAGTGAAATTTGATACATTCTGAGAACAGCAAAAATAAACCATTTAACATGTATAATTAATTCTGTACTGTTTGCATTTATGATGTACATTTAGAACTGTATAGGAGGCATGGAGAAGGTGAGGCTTCTGTAAGTGTCAAAGTTGTTGCATACAGTGCTCACATTCTACGTAGTCTTTCATATGATAGACTACATTCCCACAATGAGATACTTAAGCAAAGGAAACACAGGTGATATGATTGTGGAATGAGCAAAAAAAATGGCACGTTTTTCAATTATATTACCTGTGTTTCCTAACATTACACATCACATTGTGTACATGAGGTTTAGGCCTGTTCCAGGAGACAGAGGAGGTCTGACATTTGTTCAACAGTGCAGTGGACATGACTCACTTCGTTGGTAGGTCTGCACATGTATTATCTCCTCTGTATTCTTCAACAAACCTAAATTTCATCTGCAACCCTGAGTAGGACTTACCTGAAACAAATCTGTGGATAGGTTACACCTTATCGGCATCTTGAAACAATCATTTAAAATGTTAGGATCAGATTTATGATGGCCGTGCGCCTCTTTTGCGCCGCTGTGGGTCAGTTTTGTGTAAAAGATGCACCATGTTGCAAGATAGGTTTCAGTTCATCTCCAGCAAGATACCATCAGTTTGAAATGTATATAATTAGCACTGTGTAGGGGGCATGCAGAAGCTGAAGCTTTTGTAAGTGTCAAAGTTCTTGCATGCAGTGTGCATTTCTGGGTACTGTTTCATATGCTGGACTACATCTGCACTATGAGATACCTAAGCAAAGGCAACACAGGTGATGTGATTGTGAAATGAGGAAAAGAAACTCCACATTTTTCAATTACATCACCTGTGTTTCCTAAGTTTATGAATGACATTGTGCAGATGAAGTTTAGGTCTGTCCACGGACACAGAAGAGGTCTGGCCTTTGTTCAAGAGTGAAGTGGACATGACTTACTTCATTGGTAGGCTTTCACATGTATTATGTCCTTTGTATTCTTCAACAAGCGTAAATTTGATCTGCAACCCTGAGTAGGCCTCACCTTAAACAAACTTCTGGAGAGGCCACACCTTATCGTCATCCTGAAGTAATCATTTAAAATGTTAGGGACAGATTTATGATAGGTGTATGCCTCTTTTGCGACACTGTGCGTCACTTTTGTGACGCATTGGCGGTGGAAAAGATTTGCTGTGAGGCGACAAAATTACAAATTGATGCATCTAGGCAGATGTGTCATGCTGTAAAAAACCTGTGCCACATGAAACGATGCAGCAGTGATGCAAAAGATGCACCATGTTGCAAGACAGGCCTCACTTCATCTCCAACAAGATAAGAAGCTGAGTCTTCTGTAAATGTCAAAATTGTTGTATACACTGCTCAACTTCTGTGTACTCTTTGATATGCTAGACTCCATCTGCACTATGAGATACCTAAGCAAAGGAAACACAGGTGATGTGATTGTGAAATGAGGAAAAGAAACTCCACATTTTTCAATTACATCACCTGTGTTTCCTAAGTTTATGAATGACATTGTGCAGATTAAGTTTAGGTCTGTCCACAGACACAAAAGAGGTCTGGCCTTTGTTCAAGAGTGAAGTGTACATGACTTACTTCATTGGTAGGCCTTCACATGTATTATCTCCTCTGTACTCTTCAACAACTCGAAATTTCATTTGGAACCCTGAGTAGGCCTCACCTGAAACAAACCTCTGGATAGGACACATCTTATTGGCATCCTGAAACAATTATTTAAAATGTTAAGGGCAATTTTATGATGGCTTTGCACCTCTTTTGCGCTGCCATTGCATCACTGTTGTGAGACAGCAGCAGTGCAAAAGATGCACCATATTGCAAGATAGGCCTCACTTCATCTGCATCAAGATACTGTTAGTTTAAAATGTATATTTTTAGGACTGTGTAGGGGCATGGAGAAGCAGAGGCTTCTGTAAGTGTCAAAGTTATTGAAAAACTGTTTGTCCTTCAATCTTTTCCCTTGTCTTTTCTAATTTTTAAATACATGTTTTAATATTTTTCAAATGTTTGTTCTCTCTCTCACAGATTGAAAGTATAAAAATTACAAGTGACTAAGTTAACGACAATTATGAGGTAAATGTTTTGTACTCTTTTCGTTACATTTCTATCACATTTAACTTCTATTAGTTTCACTACTTCATTTCTTTAACCCTCACTTTCCTGCCTTTGCTACTTCCCTCAATCCTTTCTCTATTACTTACTTACTCTACTCCTACCACTATTTTTGTCAGTCCCTCTCTTCTCATACTTCGTCACTCTTGTTCACTCACTCTGTCTCTATTACTCTCACTGTTTCTGACTGATCACTCTTTCACTACTTGTTCATTATGCTTTCTCTCTGTAGTTCAAGCACAGTAAGGGGCATATTATCAACACAGGCAATACATTTATCAGTGTTTTTATCGGCAGAAAACTGCTGCAAAAGTGGCTTTAGCAGCAGTTTTCTTCCAGAAAAGCGGCTTTAGCGGCAGTTTTCTGCCGATAAAAGCAGTAATTATTGGCAGAAAACTGCTGCAAAAGCGTCTTTAGTGTCAGATTTCTGCTGATAAAAGCAGCAACATTTTTATCGCCTATGTTGATAATATGCCCCTATGTTATTTACATTTCTTTGCTGTTTCAATCATTCCTTTTCTGTTACTTCTTCTTTTCTGCATTGTGTTTTTTCTCTGTTATTCCGATGTTTTAATCTTAATTTGATTATTCATTCACATTCTCTAAGAAACTCTTGTTTGTTATTCTTCTACTCTCTTTTTTTTTCTCACTTCCTTATCTATTTTGTTTTTCACAATTATACTCTCTTAAATCTATTCTTCAGTAAATAGATCTATTAAACAGTATCTCTACTTTACTCCCTATAGCTGTCTTTCTTTTAACATAACTGTCTGTTTCCTTCCCTTATAATTACTCTTCTTTTTTTGAAAACAATTTTTTCGGTTCGCTCCCGGTTCGCGTACCGGAGAGCGAACGGGGAAGCGAACCAAAAGAAATAGGGGTTGGCAGAGTTCCAAATATTCTACCAATTTTTTTATAACAGGGAGGTAGTTCTGAAAAGAACTTTTTTTTAAATTGTTTTTGTTGTTTTATATTTTTTTTATTATTTTTCTGAACATTTTTGTACTTTTTTTGTATTTTCTGAACAGTTTTATATTTTTTTTTGTTTTTTTGGGGGGGGGGAATGAAAACGATTCATTGTAAAGGGCTCAACAGGAGCAACAAAAAAAAAAGAATTTATTGTCTGGGGCGTTTCGGACAATCATTCTTGTCGATAGCTCTGTTGATCAGAGTGATGCTACTTTCTCTGTAGCAAATGAACCCATTGCAATGCACGCACACTTGTTTCACTTCCCCGAATTTCATCTGAATATTTGGGACCAACTCCCTCGCCTCTGGTCCCGTCACTTCCGGCACAACTGATCTTCTGGCCATAGAAGGAGGATTATCTTGCTGGTCACGTAACTGCGCAGCACTGTAGTTGTTAGGATGCCACCTACTCATATGGCGATGCATCGTGTAATTGTCGTAACTGTACTTCTTCTCGGTGCCTCTGGACAGGCTTTCTTTACATATAAGGCAAGTTACGTACCGTGCATTGACTTTTTTTTGGCCCTGGGGATAACTAAAAAATTGCAAAATATAATTTACTTTCACATGAGACCTCCTGGGCTCCTCACGCAAAAATTGCCTCTCTTACTGCTCTTCCTCTTCTTCCTCTTCTTCCTCCTCTTGCTGAATAATAACTTCAGCAGGTGGTCCTCTCTTCTTTGGATGTGGTGGAGGTGGTGGGGAAGCACCAGCTGAAGCTACTAATGAAGCCATTGCTCACTAATAACAAAGGGTCTTTCTCTCACAAAGATGAAAGTCAGAGTGAGGAAAGAAGGAGGGGTTTTCATCATTTGGGAAAAACAATAGTTCTAAACCAATGAAAAGTGTTACTTTTAGGTCACATGACGTAGTCTTACATCATTATGAAATTAAAAGTGAAATGAACCAATGAAAAGTGTTATTACCGAGTCACATGACTTGTTGTGTTTACGTTACGCGCTTTGGGCCGCGTCCCGGATCGCTTCCGGGAAGCAGCGCTTCGCGCCTCGGTTCGCGTACCAGTTCGCTTCCGGGTACGCTACCTTGGCGCGTCATATGACGTATTACGCGACAACACGATACGTCACGCTGACGCGACGCATCACGATGTTGTTTTCTAACGCAGCAGTTGCGCAAACGGAACGTTTACCGGTTCGCGGACCGGGTCGCGGCACCAAATTGTGCTAACGGGAAGCTAACCGGTTCGCGTACCGGGAGCGAAACAAAAAATATAATTAAAAAAAAAAAGTATTAAAAACATGTAAATTATATTTTTTGATTTAAAGAAAAATACATTTTAAAGCTTTTGTTATTTGCTATTAAAAAACCATTGAAATTCACTGAAAAAACCATAGGTTATAGACCATATATAGTTAGGAATTAGCATTTAAAAAAACTTTTTTTACTCACACAAAACCATTGAAATTCCATATATAGTTAGTTGTACTAACTATATATCGCGCACCCGCAATCCACTGCTGATCATGTCACATATTACATCATTCATGACATGGTCAGTGACATCACTGATGACATCACTGATGACATCTCAAATGACATCACTGATGACATCACTGATGACATCTCAAATGACATCTCAAATGACATAATTAATGACATCACTGATGACATCTCAAATGACAGCACTGATGACATCACTGATGACATCATTCATATGATAATACGATGAACCTCTTCAGACTCTAATATAACCTTAGATACACTCAGTGTAAACAGACACTCACAGACTGTCACTCATCCATGGAGTTACTCACACACCTAGTCAGTCATGCAAAGAAACAATCACACCTCCATTTCCTCAACTATACAGTTATACACACCTTACTTATTCAAACATATACTAACACATATTTACTCTCTTTTACAATGCCTGATACAAGTTCACAATGATCAATACAGCCACTCACACATTCACTGGCTCTTATGCACAGTTATTTATATATGTCAACTGTCACATGTACTGTGTTTTACATATGTACTTACTTTGACATGTAGCACTGAGATATCCATTCACTCACCAATGCACTCAGTCAACCGCCCATACAGGTGTTTCTACATGCACTTTTGAACCCATACATCTAGTGAATCAACTGCTCACACATCTATGCACAGAGTCATACACCTCCCAGCCACCCACACACACACACTCAGTCTCCCATACAAATACTTGGGCAACCAATCAATAACCCATATACTTACTCATATAGCTACTGATCAACACATGCAGCAGTTTACAGAACAACAGACATAATGATGCACAAATTAAGACAGTTTAGTCACTAACCCATGCACTCAGTGACACACATTTATTCACTCACTCATACAGTCAGTCATGCACCTACTAAATCCTTCATCCAGACACTTATACATCCACTCATTCTTCAATATGTAACACATATTTTAACTTTACAGAAACATATAGTCACTGGATGTTGTCATCAGTGATGTCATCAGTGATGTCATTTGAGATGTCATCAGTGATGTCATCAGTGATGTCATTTGAGATGTCATCAGTGATGTCATCAGTGATGTCACTGACCATGTCATGAATGATGTAATATGTGACATGATCAGCAGTGGATTGCGGGTGCGCGATATATAGTTAGTACAACTAACTATATATGGAATTTCAATGGTTTTGTGTGAGTAAAAAAAGGTTTTTTAAATGCTAATTCCTAACTATATATGGTCTATAACCTATGGTTTTTTCAGTGAATATATATATATATATATATATATACATATATGTATCATTCTCAAGATGCCTGAAGCATTAGGAAAGCACACAACAGTGCTCTGCCATCCGGCTTTTTGCGCTTGTATGTCTGCCTCCAGACTTCACTTTCATTAAATATGCCCAACGCGTTTCAAGGTACAAGACCTCTTCTTCCAGGGCTGCAACAAATCACTCGAGAAAAGGACATTTGGTGTGAACATTAATGGCACGGCAGTCCTTGCCGTGGGAGAGGAGCACCATTTCCGAAGGTCGAGTTGCAGACCAAATGGTATGTGGCTTGGAAAGGCTTGGAATGTAAACTGTCTTCGTTCCTGAAGCATGCAGTCCCATGGCTCAAACAGCGTGCAGTTTTTTGACCCTACCTACTATAGGATGAACAATGCTCTTAAAGGACACAGATACAATGAGCCTACTATAGGTATTTTAAGAAATGTTCACCATCGGAACCACAAGTACCAGCATGCCATCAGGCATTTTCTGGTGTGCCACGCCCACTGTGGGCGGAGTTGTCAACTAAATAAAGATTAAAATCAAGACAACACTGGTGAGCCGTCATTGTTCCTGTGCAGTAGCCCATGAAGAAGAGGCGTTGGCCTCGAAAGATGTCGGCAAGAAGGATTTTAAGGATTGTGAAATGGATCCAAAAAACTGCAAGCAGGATTTTAAGGATTGTGAAATGGATCCAAAATACTGCAAGCAGCCTCGAGGTGCAGACCGGATGGTAGGGATTGCTCTGTGTGCCCTCTCCGAGTTGAAGGACATTTGGTGTGAACATTAATGGCACGGCAGTCCTTGCCATGGGAGAGGAGCACCATTTCCGAAGGTCGAGTTGCAGACCAAATGGTATGTGGCTTGGAAAGGCTTGGAATGTAAACTGTCTTCGTTCCTGAAGCATGCAGTCCCATGGCTCAAACAGCGTGCAGTTTTTTGACCCTACCTACTATAGGATGAACAATGCTCTTAAAGGACACAGATACAATGAGCCTACTATAGGTATTTTAAGAAATGTTCACCATCGGAACCACATGTACCAGCATGCCATCAGGCATTTTCTGGTGTGCCACGCCCACTGTGGGCGGAGTTGTCAACTAAATAAAGATTAAAATCAAGACAACACTGGTGAGCCGTCATTGTTCCTGTGCAGTAGCCCATGAAGAAGAGGCGCTGGCCTCGAAACGCGTCGGCAAGAAGGATTTTAAGGATTGTGAAATGGATCCCAAAAACTGCAAGCAGCCTCGAGGTGCAGACCGGATGGTAGGGATTGCTCTGTGTGCCCTCTCCGAGTTGAAGGACATTTGGTGTGAACATTAATGGCACGGCAGTCCTTGCCGTGTGAGAGGAGCACCATTTCCGAAGGTCGAGTTGCAGACCGAATGGTATGTGGCTTGGAAAGGCTTGGAATCACGAAGTGGATCAGCAACTGCGCAGACGACCTCGCCCCACTGAGGACCCCGCCTAGCAGACCCGGCAGCAAGAAGGCCCCATGGTTCACCGACGAACAACATGACCACCCTCAAGCTCGCCACCCGGAAGCACCATCAACTGATCCACGCCACCAAGGAATCAGCATTCAAGGACCGGCTGGACAACAACTCACACAACTGCAAGGAACTCTTCAACATCGTGAAAGAGCTCTCCAACCCCAACGCCGGAATCAACGACATCACCCCGTCGCAAGACCTCTGCAACTCCCTCGCCTCCTACTTCCACAACAAGATCGCTGACATACACAACAGCTTCAGCCCACAAACAACGCTCCCCACGACCGCACCAACGCCCCCCACCACCACCCTCAGCGCGTGGACCCAGATCAACACAGAAGACACCATCTGCACGATGAACTCTATCCACTCTGGATCTCCGACAGACCCCTGCCCTCACCACGTCTTCAACAAGGCCGACGCTGTCATTGCACCCCACCTGCGGGCCATCATCAACACCTCCTTTGACACCGCCACCTTCCCTGAGAGCTGGAAGCACGCCGAAATCAGCGCTCTACTAAAGAAACCAACAGCGGACCCCACCGAACTCAAGAATTACCGCCCCATCTCGCTCCTCCCGTTTCCAGCCAAAGTCATCGAGAAGACCGTCAACAAGCAGCTGGCCGCCTTCCTCGAGACGAATGGATCCCTCGATCCCTCACTGTCTGGCTTCCGAGCCAACCACAGCACCGAGACCGCCCTCATCGCTGCCACTGATGACATCCGAGCCCTGCTGGACAACGGCGAAACAGCAGCCCTCATCCTCCTAGACCTCTCCGCGGCGTTCGACACTGTTTGCCACCGCACCCTAGTGCAGCGCCTCAGCAACATCGGAATCCAGGAAAAGGCTCTGGAGTGGATCATCTCCTTCCTCGCTGGAAGGACACAGAGAGTACGCCTGCCACCGTTCAGATCTGCAGCCACGAACTCATCTGCGGCGTTCCTCAGGGCTCCTCGCTCAGCCCCACCCTCTTCAACGTCTACATGAGCCCCCTTGCGGCCATCGCACGCCAACACAACCTCAACATCATCTCCTACGCCGACGACACCCAGCTGATCCTCTCCCTGACCAACGACCCCGCCGCCGCCAGAACCAACCTCCACGAAGGGATGAAAGACGTAGCCGAGTGGATGACGACCAGCCGCCTGAAACTGAACTCAGACAAGACGGAAGTCCTCATCCTAGGCTCCTCGCCCTCCGCCTGGGACGACTCCTGGTGGCCCCCCGCCCTGGGCACCGCACCCAAACCGACAGACCACGCACGCAACCTGGGCTTCATCCTCGACTCCTCCCTCTCCATGACCAGACAAGTCAACGCCGTCTCCGCGTCCTGTTTCAACATCCTGCGCATGCTACGGAAGATCTTCCGGTGGATCCCCACCGAGAGCAGGAAGACGGTCACCCAGGCCCTCGTCACCAGCCGACTGGAGTACGGCAACGCCCTCTACGCCGGAACCACCGCCAAGCTCCAGAAGAGACTCAGCGGTTCCAGAACGCCTCAGCCAGACTCATCCTCGACATCCCCTGACGCAGCCACATCTCCGGACATCTGAGAGACCTGCACTGGCTCCCCGTCAACAAGAGAATCACCTTCCGTCTCCTCACCCACGCACACAAAGCCCTACACGACCATGGCCCGAGCTACCTCAACAACCACCTCAACTTCTACGCTCCCAAACGCCACCTCCGACTGATCAACCACGCCCTCACCGCCGTCCCCCGCATCCGAAGAGAGACAACAGGAGGAAGGTCCTTCTCCTACCTGGCCGCCAAGACCTGGAACACCCTCCCGACCGACCTTCGCCAGACCCAAGACCACCTCTCCTTCAGGAAGAAGCTCAAGACCTGGCTGTTCAAGCAGTAGCGGCACCCCCCCCCCCCCAAGCGCCTTGAGACCCTCCGGGTGAGTAGTGCGCTCTATAAATGCCTTGATTGATTGAATGTAAACTGTCTTCGTTCCTGAAGCGTGCAGTCCCATGGCTCAAACAGCGTGCAGTTTTTTGACCCTACCTACTATAGGATGAACAATGCTGTTAAAGGACACAGATACAATGAGCCTACTATAGGTATTTTAAGAAATGTTCACCTTCGGAACCACAAGTACCAGCATGCCATCAGGCATTTTCTGGTGTGCCACGCCCACTGTGGGCGGAGTTGTCAACTAAATAAAGATTAAAATCAAGACAACATTGGTGAGCGGTCATTGTTCCTGTGCAGTAGCCCATGAAGAAGAGGCGCTGGCCTCGAAAAGCGTCGGCAAGAAGGATTTTAAGGATTGTGAAATGGATCCAAAAAACTGCAAGCAGCCTCGAGATGCAGACCGGATGGTAGGGATTGCTCTGTGTGCCCTCTCCGAGTTGAAGGACATTTGGTGTGAACATTAATGGCACGGCAGTCCTTGCCGTGGGAGAGGAGCACCATTTCCGAAGGTGAGTTGCAGACCGAATGGTATGAGGCTTGCGTGGGAGAGGAGCACCATTTCCGAAGGTCGAGTTGCAGACCGAATGGTATGTGGCTTGGAAAGGCTTGGAATGTAAACTGTCTTCGTTCCTGAAGAGTGCAGTCCCATGGCTCAAACAGCGTGCAGTCTTTTGACCCTACCTACTATAGGATGAACAATGCTCTTAAAGGACACAGATACAATGAGCCTACTATAGGTATTTTAAGAAATGTTCACCATCGGAACCACAAGTACCAGCATGCCATCAGGCATTTTCTGGTGTGCCACGCCCACTGTGGGCAGAGTTGTCAACTAAATAAAGATTAAAATCAAGACAACACTGGTGAGCCGTCATTGTTCCTGTGCAGTAGCCCATGAAGAAGAGGCGTTGGCCTCGAAACGCGTCGGCAAGAAGGATTTTAAGGATTGTGAAATGGATCCAAAAAACTGCAAGCAGCCTCGAGGTGCAGACCTGATGGTAGGGATTGCTCTGTGTGCCCTCTCCGAGTTGAAGGACATTTGGTGTGAACATTAATGGCACGGCAGTCCTTGCCGTGGGAGAGGAGCACCATTTCCGATGGTCGAGTTGCAGACCGAATGGTATGTGGCTTGGAAAGGCTTGGAATGTAAACTGTCTTCGTTCCTGAAGCGTGCAGTCCCATGGCTTAAACAGCGTGCAGTTTTTTGACCCTACCTACTATAGGATGAACAATGCTGTTAAAGGACACAGATACAATGAGCCTACTATAGGTATTTTAAGAAATGTTCACCATCGGAACCACAAGTACCAGCATGCCATCAGGCATTTTCTGGTGTGCCACACCCACTGTGGGCGGAGTTGTCAACTAAATAAAGATTAAAATCAAGACAACACTGGTGAGCCGTCATTGTTCCTGTGCAGTAGTCCAAGAAGAAGAGGCGTTGGCCTCGAAACGCGTCGGCAAGAAGGATTTTAAGGATTGTGAAATGGATCCAAAAAACTGCAAGCAGCCTCGAGGTGCAGACCGGATGGTAGGTGTTAGATATGGGGGTCTCTAGTTGGCAGAGGTAGGTACCACTGTCCAAATAGGGACCCTTGCTTCTAGTCAGGGCAAGGAGATAACCCTCTGAGATAACCCCTGCTCACCCTCTAGGTAGCTTGGCACGAGCAGTCTAGGCTAACCAGAGGCAATACGTAAAGTATTTGTACCAACACTCACAGTAACACAGTGAAAACACCACAAACTGACTCCACAACAGATTAGAAAAATAAAGGTATTTTTAATCTAAACTACACAAGACCAAAACGACAAAAATCCAACATACACAGTTCAAGAATATGGTTTCAAAAGAGTTCTTAAGGTTGCGTTAAAATTCTTTAGGTTGCGATAGAATTCTCTACGTTGCAATAGAATTCTCTACGTTGCGATAGAATTCTCTACTGATGCGTGAAAAGTTCACAGTTGCATCACGTTTACTCACAGTACCTTTTAGTTGCAACAAAGTTCCAAAAGCAGAAGCTGGTGCGGTGGAAAACAAGCGATGCGTTGCTCCTGAGACCCTGGGGAGGCGATGCGACAGCCCCGCTGCAGCAGCGGGCGTGTTGCGACGAATCCGGTCTGTATGGGGAGGAAGGCCACTTGTATGGATTCCGATGCGTACGTTCCGTAGGAAGTCTGTTCTCGCAAAGGCACGATGCGACGTTCTCGTAGGGGCTGCGACGATCTCCGGGGCGACGATGCGCGGTCCAGCAGGGATCCTCTCTCTCGCAGCTCCTCGATGCGTTGATTCTGCGACGATGCTCGCAGCGACGTGATGCGGTCCGCAAGCAAGCGGTGCGGCGATCTCACCCAGCGACGACAGGCTCTGCGACGATACTCGCAGCGATGTTCGATTCTCCCGCACCGGTCTGGCACGTCCCGCAAACGAAGGATGCGACGTCTCTGGCAGCGGTGTCAGGCGCTGCGACGATCTCGACCCCCGTAGCGGCGGGAAACTTCTCGCACTGTCGGGGATGCGCTCCGCAAGCGAGCGATGCGACACTTTTCAGTTACAAAAAGTTACTCAAGCTTAGTCTCAAGCTTCCCAGCACAGGTACAACTTCCAGAGGCCCCACAACTGGATCAAACACTCTATGAAGGACAGAACTCTCTCTGCAGAGTTCAGGGAAGCTGGGGGTGAAGTCCTTTTGTTCCTGGGACTTCAAAACAGGGAGCCAGCTCTACTCAGGCCCTTGGAGATTTCTTCAAGACAGGGGACACAGCTCAGCAGCAAAGTCCTTCCCCTCTCCTTGGCAGCAAAGCAACAGGTCAGTCCAGCAGAGCAACAGCAGGACAATCTTCCTTCTTCAGTTTCAGCTTTCTCCTTGGCAGAGGTTCCTTCTTGATTTCCAGGATGATCTAATTTTCTGTTGTCAGGGGTCCTGTACTTATACCCCTAAAGTCTTTGTTCTCTTGGTGCATGTGGGCCCTGAGCCCGGTCTGAACCAGTTCTGGGTGGATCCTGAGCACTTTGTTTTGCTGGCTGCATCTTTCCTTTCAGAGTGAGGGGCAGGGTCCTCAGCCGCCCAGCAGGGGGATGGAGCCAGCATTGTGGAAGGCAGGCACAGCCCTATTCAGCCCAGGTGCTAACTCCTCCCACCACTCCAGTTGCAACTGTAGTCATTCAGCCTAGTGCTGACTCATCCATCCTGCTGGGGAATTCCCCAGCCCCTGTCACTCACAAACCAGACAGTCAATACACAAACAGGCCCAGGCACACAGAAGGGTTAGACAAGAGAACAGCAACTTTCTAAAAGTGCTGTTCTTAAACCCAGGATTTAAAAACAACCTTTCCTAAAAGGTGTGTTATTAAATTCTGAGTTCAGGGATACTAGATACTTATGTCCTATCTTGTTCCTATGGGAAGAAATGCTGTTAACCACTGTAGCCAGCATCCCCCATGTTAATCTATGGAGCAAGATAGCCTTACAATAGTGAAAAACGAAAATGGCTGTAATTCACTACCAGAACATGTTACCTGCACCAGTACATGCTCTACCTTTCACATACACTGCACCCTGCCCAGGGGGGTACCTTGGGCCTTCCATAGGGGTGGCTGATGTGCACAAAAAGGGAAGGGTTAGGCCTGGTCAGTGGGGACACTGGCCAGGAGGACATGGCAGTTCTAAACTGCCCATAGGCGCTGCAGTGGCAGGCCTGAGACACCATTTTAGAGCTACTCCTGTGGGTGGCACAATCAGTGCTGCAGGCCCACTAGTAGCATTTGTCATCACCAGCCCTGGCACACCCAGTGCACTTTACTAGGGACTTCATGGTGATACAAATATGCCAAATATGTATATTCAATCAGAATAACAATTTACACAGAGAGCATATGCACTTTAGCACTGATCAGCAGTGGTAAAGTGCGCAGAGTCCTATTGCCAACAGCCACGGGTCAGGAAAAATAAGGGACGAAGAAGCAAAAAGTTTGAGGATGACCCTGCAAGAAGGGCCAGTTCCAACACAACTCCCTTCCAGCCTAAAGCCAGGGTTGACCAAAGGATACCTCGATGGGATTCCCTGCTTAAGGCGATAGAACACGGAAACTGGCCCACACAGCAGGGCAGTCCTGTTCTACGCCGTCCTAAACCCAGTTCAATCACTCTATCCATACTCTCAGGGTCCACCATGCCAATCCATGTGGAACCCTTCTCCTCACCTGTGGACACCACCTGTGTGGCACCTAGCCTTAATTTCCTCACAGGTGTGTCCCAACAGACCGACAGCAAGCCACAGTGACCACCAAAGTGATCAGGGATGAGACCCAGGCCTCGTGCCTCTCATGGCTCTCAAACCCCCGTGGCATCAGACGGTGGGGGGCCGTAGCCCCAGGTGCTTGGCACCCTTTGTCCACTCCCTCTCTTGTCAAGTCAGGTCTAACATCCTGGCACTGACCCACCAGTCCCGGACCTGTATCCGTCGGCTGGACAGGAGGCTGAGGTGGGCTTCTCCACACCCGGTCCTCCTCTTCCTTGGGGCTCTGTACCCTCCCACCTGGAGCGGTACCCCCTTCTAGAATAGCCAGGGCACCTGTGGCAGGTGTCCCGCACCATTCATCCACCAGTTCAGGGGTGCTATCCTGCAACTGGTATTCCAGGTCAGGGGGATACCCCGGGCCTGGCCCTCAAACCTAGGCTCCAAATCCTCCAGGTCAGACAACACCTGAACCTGGCATCCCCACCCAGGGACCAACCCCTGCGATGGAACACTTGCCTCGTGCACCAGGACTTCCCTCACAGATATGCCCACACTAGTAGACAGTACCCACCTGGCCAACACAAGGGTGTGGCCTAGTCCACCCCCAGGATGAGACTCCTGCCCTGCTCCCAGGGGTAACCCTGTCCACCAGGATAATCCAGAACACAACTTTCCTACCAGTTCAGGACCTCCCTCCAGCAACTGGTCTCCCAACCTAGGGTTTAACCCCTCAGGTGGTACCGGGGACAGAGGCGAGGACTCCCTCCCTCTGCACCCCCTTCCAGAGCGCTGCACCCTCCCTACTGGAGAGGTACCCCTGGAAGCCAAACTGGTCAGGACACTGGTTACAGATGTCCTTCCTTCCAGGTCAGGCAAATCCTGAACCCGGTCTCCCAACCCAGGGACCAAAACCTGCGGTTGTGCATTTGCCTGGCACGCCAGGACTTCTGGGGACTCACATAGTACCCCCTTGAGGGTGACACACAACTCATGTGTCCTGTGACAGTCTGCCTGGCGCAGATCTCCCGACCCCTGTCTACCTGACAGCGCGGGAAGATCCCCCAGGACAGAAGTGAGGTCACCATGGTCACTCACTGGAGACTCAGCCCTTCTGACTGGTCCCTGACCCACTGGTTCTCCCACTGGGGACACCTTCCCCCTCTCACCCCTCAGTCTGGACTTCTGTACCCTCCCAAATGGAGCGGCACTGCCAGACACCAGAACTGATGGAGGCCTGGTTACAGGCACTCCCCGTTCTACAGACACTAGGAGATCCTCCTCAAATGGCCTACAAGTACAGTGTAGGTCCCCAACCTGGTGTTCTCTTAATGGACCCTCCAGGACCTGAGACTGGGTTTGGGGCACCGTGAGACACACCGTCCCACACTCATTCCTTCTCCACTGAGACCGGACATGAGCCCCTACACCCCTCCCACTACACTGGGACCTAACTGGGCTACACTGAACCTCTTCCACCTCACAGGTCTGGAAGATATCGAAGCCACTCCTTTTGGGATCACTCCCCAATGCCTCCTCAGACTCTCTGGAATCCACCAAGAGGTCTGCCTCCAACGCAAGTTCTCTGGGATCAGAGGACTCACACTCCACCGGGTGTTGGCATAGCTCTGGAAAACAGGGACTTAAAATATGCTCTCCAACAAATGAATCACACAGCCCCCCACAGTTGTTAACCAAGCTACCCTTTGCCTCACCCTCCAGTGCCTCACACAAGTACCCCACACCACTCTCCTGAGACTGGCAAGACAGTATCTGACTGCCTCTGTCACACAACCCACACTCTTCTGGCTGGTCTTCACACACACACACCAAGATTTCTACCATGGGGGAACCCCTCTCCCTGTATCTCTCATCTAGAGTCAGTAGAGTGTCCCTCCCACCACTAGGAATATGGTCCCCTGTGCCAGTCCCCCAATCTACTTCAGGGACACTGCACTCCACTGGAACCACATCATAAACCCGAACCCCCTGGTGTATGTCGACCCCCTCCCTCAAGTCAGGCGCCACATCTCTGGGTGTTTGTACCTTTCTTTCCACACTAGATATCATAATCATGCTGCCACCATCTGAGCTGGACTCCACCTCCAACTCAGCAAAGCTCACCTCTTGAGCTACCCATGTTACTTCTTCAGCTGAGACCCTCATGGCCTCACGCTTCTTGAGCTCCAACTCAAGCTTCCTCATTCTTAATTCATGGGCCAAGGTCAATTTCAATTCTTCCAGGGCACGGGCATTTTTGCTCTCCTCCACCGCCCTTTCTCTCTCTTTATACATTTCCAATTGCTTCAGCTCCATTTCAAGCCTCAACATTTCTAACTTATGATCTCTAGCCCTTTGGTTTTCCTCCAACTCTTCTGGGGAAAAACTTTCAGCTGAATGGTTGCTGCCAGCCCTTGAGGCTGCTCTGGACACAGGCAGATCCTGTGGCCTGAAACCATCCCTTTGTGCATCCTCATCCACTTCTGCATCATCTGTCTCCCCAGCCTCTTTGGTCTCCCACCAGGCCCTTAAGGCCTCCTGTAGCTCCTCCTTCTTGGAGCGGCGCTTCATGGGGCATCCAAAGTTCCTGCAGAACTGCCTGAGTTGACCTACTTTGTAATCACTTAACATTTCAATATCAAACTCCAGTTCTGCAACATCACTTGCTGGTTTACCATTCAGAGACATGATGCTTGGATTCCTTCAGGGTTATGATCAAAAATAGAACCAAAAATAAACAACGTAACTGTGGTATGCGGTGGCGTAGTGGTCTGCACTCACTAGTGATGTACACCAATTACTGTGGGTCAAGTACAAATACAAGTTCAAATCCCACCGCCTGACCACCAATGTTAGATCTGGGGGTCTCTAGTTGGCAGAGGTAGGTACCACTGTCCAAATATGGACCCTTGCTTCTAGTCAGGGCAAGGAGATAACCCTCTGAGATAACCCCTGCTCACCCTCTAGGTAGCTTGGCACGAGCAGTCTAGGCTAACCAGAGGCAATGCGTAAAGTATTTGTACCAACACTCACAGTAACACAGTGAAAACACCACAAACTGACTCCACAACAGTTTAGAAAAATAAAGGTATTTTTAATCTAAACTACACAAGACCAAAACGACAAAAATCCAACATACACAGTTCAAGAATATGGTTTCAAAAGAGTTCTTAAGGTTGCGTTAAAATTCTTTAGGTTGCGATAGAATTCTCTACGTTGCAATAGAATTCTCTACGCTGCGATAGAATTCTCTACTGATGCGTGAAAAGTTCACAGTTGCGTCACGTTTACTCACAGTACCTTTTAGTTGCAACAAAGTTCCAAAAGCAGAAGCTGGTGCGGTGGAAAACAAGCAATGCGTTGCTCCTGAGACCCTGGGGAGGCGATGCGACAGCCCCGCTGCAGCAGCGGGCGTGTTGCGACGAATCCGGTCTGTATGGGGAGGAAGGCCACTTGTATGGATTCCGATGCGTAGGTTCCGTAGGAAGTCTGTTCTCGCAAAGGCACGATGCGACGATCTCGTAGGGGCTGCGACGATCTCCGGGGCGACGATGCGCGGTCCAGCGGGGATCCTCTCTCTCGCAGCTCCTCGATGCGTTGATTCTGCGATGATGCTCGCAGCGACGTGATGCGGTCCGCAAGCAAGCGGTGCGGCGATCTCATCCAGCGACGACAGGCTCTGCGACGATACTCGCAGCGATGTTCGATTCTCCCGCACCGGTCAGGCACGTCCCGCAAACGAAGGATGCGACGTCTCTGGCAGCGGCGTCAGGCGCTGCGACGATCTCGACCTCCGTAGTGGCGGGAAAGTTCTCGCACTGTCGGGGATGCGCTCCGCAAGCGAGCAATGCAACACTTTTCAGTTACAAAAAGTTACTCAAGCTTAGTCTCAAGCTTCCCAGCACAGGTACAACTTCCAGAGGCCCCACAACTGGATCAAACACTCTAGGAAGGACAGAACTCTCTCTGCAGAGTTCAGGGAAGCTGGGGGTGAAGTCCTTTTGTTCCTGGGACTTCAAAACAGGGAGCCAGCTCTACTCAGGCCCTTGGAGATTCCTTCAAGACAGGGGACACAGCTCAGCAGCAAAGTCCTTCCCCTCTCCTTGGCAGCAAAGCAACAGGTCAGTCCAGCAGAGCAACAGCAGGACAATCTTCCTTCTTCAGTTTCAGCTTTCTCCTTGGCAGAGGTTCCTTCTTGATTTCCAGGATGATCTAATTTTCTGTTGTCAGGGGTCCTGTACTTATACCCCTAAAGTCTTTGTTCTCTTGGTGCATGTGGGCCCTGAGCCCGGTCTGAACCAGTTCTGGGTGGATCCTGAGCACTTTGTTTTGCTGGCTGCATCTTTCCTTTCAGAGTGAGGGGCAGGGTCCTCAGCCGCCCAGCAGGGGGTGGAGCCAGCATTGTGGAAGGCAGGCACAGCCCTATTCACAGCCCTATTCAGCCCAGGTGCTAACTCCTCCCACCACTCCAGTTGCAACTGCAGTCATTCAGCCTAGTGCTGACTCATCCATCCTGCTGGGGAATTCCCCAGCCCCTGTCACTCACAAACCAGACAGTCAATACACAAACAGGCCCAGGCACACAGAAGGGTTAGACAAGAGAACAGCAACTTTCTAAAAGTGCTGTTCTTAAACCCAGGATTTAAAAACAACCTTTCCTAAAAGGTGTGTTATTCGGGGATACTAGATACTTATGTCCTATCTTGTTCCTATGGGAAGAAATGCTGTTAACCACTGTAGCCAGCATCCCCCACGTTAATCTATGGAGCAAGATAGCCTTACAATAGTGAAAAACGAAAATGGCTGTAATTCACTACCAGAACATGTTACCTGCACTAGTACATGCTCTACCTTTCACATACACTGCACCCTGCCCAGGGGGGTACCTTGGGCCTTCCATAGGGGTGGCTGATGTGCACAAAAAGGGAAGGGTTAGGCCTGGTCAGTGGGGACACTGGCCAGTCGGACATGGCAGTTCTAAACTGCCCATAGGCACTGCAGTGGCAGGCCTGAGACACCATTTTAAAGCTACTCCTGTGGGTGGCACAATCAGTGCTGCAGGCCCACTAGTAGCATTTGTCATCACCAGCCCTGGCACACCCAGTGCACTTTACTAGGGACTTCATGGTGATACAAATATGCCAAATATGTATATTCAATCAGAATAACAATTTACACAGAGAGCATATACACTTTAGCACTGATCAGCAGTGGTAAAGTGCGCAGAGTCCTATTGCCAACAGCCACGGGTCAGGAAAAATAAGGGAGGAAGAAGCAAAAAGTTTGAGGATGACCCTGCAAGAAGGGCCAGTTCCAACAGTAGGGATTGCTCTGTGTGCCCTCTCCGAGTTGAAGGACATTTGGTGTGAACATTAATGGCACGGCAGTCCTTGCCGTGGGAGAGGAGCACCATTTCCGAAGGTCGAGTTGCAGACCGAATGGTATGTGGCTTGGAAAGGCTTGGAATGTAAACTGTCTTCGTTCCTGAAGCGTGCAGTCCCATGGCTCAAACAGCGTGCAGTTTTTTGACCCTACCTACTATAGGATGAACAATGCTGTTAAAGGACACAGATACAATGAGCCTACTATAGGTATTTTAAGAAATGTTCACCTTCGGAACCACAAGTACCAGCATGCCATCAGGCATTTTCTGGTGTGCCACGCCCACTGTGGGCGGAGTTGTCAACTAAATAAAGATTAAAATCAAGACAACACTGGTGAGCCGTCATTTTTCCTGTGCAGAAGAGGCGCTGGCCTCGAAAAGCGTCGGCAAGAAGGATTTTAAGGATTGTGAAATGGATCCAAAAAACTGCAAGCAGCCTCGAGATGCAGACCGGATGGTAGGGATTGCTCTGTGTGCCCTCTCCGAGTTGAAGGACATTTGGTGTGAACATTAATGGCACGGCAGTCCTTGCCGTGGGAGAGGAGCACCATTTCCGAAGGTCGAGTTGCAGACCGAAGGGTATGTGGCTTGCGTGGGAGAGGAGCACGATTTCCGAAGGTCGAGTTGCAGACCGAATGGTATGTGGCTTGGAAAGGCTTGGAATGTAAACTGTCTTCGTTCCTGAAGCGTGCAGTCCCATGGCTCAAACAGCGTGCAGTTTTTTGACCCTACCTACTATAGGATGAACAATGCTCTTAAAGGACACAGATACAATGAGCCTACTATAGGTATTTTAAGAAATGTTCACCATCGGAACCACAAGTACCAGCATGCCATCAGGCATTTTCTGGTGTGCCACGCCCACTGTGGGCGGAGTTGTCAACTAAATAAAGATTAAAATCAAGACAACACTGGTGAGCCGTCATTGTTCCTGTGCAGTAGCCCATGAAGAAGAGGCGTTGGCCTCGAAACGCGTCGGCAAGAAGGATTTTAAGGATTGTGAAATAGATCCAAAAAACTGCAAGCAGCCTCGAGGTGCAGACCGGATGGTAGGGATTGCTCTGTGTGCCCTCTCCGAGTTGAAGGACATTTGGTGTGAACATTAATGGCACGGCAGTCCTTGTCGTGGGAGAGGAGCACCATTTCCTAAGGTCGAGTTGCAGACCGAATGGTATGTGACTTGGAAAGGCTTGGAATGTAAACTGTCTTCGTTCCTGAAGCGTGCAGTCCCATGGCTCAAACAGCGTGCAGTTTTTTGACCCTACCTACTATAGGATAAACAATGCTCTTAAAGGACACAGATACAATGAGCCTACAATAGGTATTTTAAGAAATGTTCACCATCGGAACCACAAGTACCAGCATGCCATCAGGCATTTTCTGGTGTGCCACGCCCACTGTGGGCGGAGTTGTCAACTAAATAAAGATTAAAATCAAGACAACACTGGTGAGCCGTCATTGTTCCTGTGCAGTGGCCCATGAAGAAGAGGCGTTGGCCTCGAAACGCGTCGGCAAGAAGGATTTTAAGGATTGTGAAATGGATCCAAAATACTGCAAGCAGCCTCGAGGTGCAGACCGGATGGTAGGGATTGCTCTGTGTGCCCTCTCCGAGTTGAAGGACATTTGGTGTGAACATTAATGGCACGGCAGTCCTTGCCGTGGGAGAGGAGCACCATTTCCGAAGGTCGAGTTGCAGACCGAATGGTATGTGGCTTGGAAAGGCTTGGAATGTAAACTGTCTTCGTTCCTGAAGCGTGCAGTCCCATGGCTCAAACAGCGTGCAGTTTTTTGACCCTACCTACTATAGGATGAACAATGCTGTTAAAGGACACAGATACAATGAGCCTACTATAGGTATTTTAAGAAATGTTCACCTTCGGAACCACAAGTACCAGCATGCCATCAGGCATTTTCTGGTGTGCCACGCCCACTGTGGGCGGAGTTGTCAACTAAATAAAGATTAAAATCAAGACAACACTGGTGAGCCGTCATTGTTCCTGTGCAGAAGAGGCGTTGGCCTCGAAACGCGTCGGCAAGAAGGATTTTAAGGATTGTGAAATGGATCCAAAATACTGCAAGCAGCCTCGAGGTGCAGACCGGATGGTAGGGATTGCTCTGTGTGCCCTCTCCGAGTTGAAGGACATTTGGTGTGAACATTAATGGCACGGCAGTCCTTGCCGTGGGAGAGGAGCACCATGTCCGAAGGTCGAGTTGCAGACCGAATGGTATGTGGCTTGGAAAGGCTTGGAATGTAAACTGTCTTCGTTCCTGAAGCGTGCAGTCCCATGGCTCAAACAGCGTGCAGTTTTTTTACCCTACCTACTATAGGATGAACAATGCTCTTAAAGGACACAGATACAATGAGCCTACTATAGGTATTTTAAGAAATGGTCACCATCGGAACCACAAGTACCAGCATGCCATCAGGCATTTTCTGGTGTGCCATGCCCACTGTGGGCGGAGTTGTCAACTAAATAAAGATTAAAATCAAGACAACACTGGTGAGCCGTCATTGTTCCTGTCCAGTAGCCCATGAAGAAGAGGCGTTGGCCTCGAAACGCGTCGGCAAGAAGGATTTTAAGGATTGTGAAATAGATCCAAAAAACTGCAAGCAGCCTCGAGGTGCAGACCGGATGGTAGGGATTGCTCTGTGTGCCCTCTCTGAGTTGAAGGACATTTGGTGTGAACATTAATGGCACGGCAGTCCTTGCCGTGGGAGAGGAGCACCATTTCCGAAGGTCGAGTTGCAGACCGAATGGTATGTGACTTGGAAAGGCTTGCAATGTAAACTGTCTTCGTTCCTGAAGCGTGCAGTCCCATGGCTCAAACAGCGTGCAGTTTTTTGACCCTACCTACTATAGGATGAACAATGCTCTTAAAGGACACAGATACAATGAGCCTACTATAGGTATTTTAAGAAATTTTCACCATCGGAACCACAAGTACCAGCATGCCATCAGGCATTTTCTGGTGTGCCACGCCTACTGTGGGCGGAGTTGTCAACTAAATAAAGATTGAAATCAAGACAACACTGGTGAGCCGTCATTGTTCCTGTGCAGTAGCCCATGAAGAAGAGGTGTTGGCCTCTAAACGCGCCGGCAAGGAGGATTTTAAGGATTGTGAAATGGATCCAAAAAACTGCAAGCAGCCTCGAGGTGCAGACTGGATGGTAGGGATTGCTCTGTGTGCCCTCTCCGAGTTGAAGGACATTTGGTGTGAACATTAATGGCACGGCAGTCCTTGCCGTGGGAGAGGAGCTCCATTTCCGAAGGTCGAGTTGCAGACCAAATGGTATGCGGCTTGGAAAGGCTTGGAATGTAAACTGTCTTCGTTCCTGAAGCGTGCAGTCCCATGGCTCAAACAGCGTGCAGTTTTTTTACCCTACCTACTATAGGATAAACAATGCTCTTAAAGGACACAGATACAATGAGCCTACAATAGGTATTTTAAGAAATGTTCACCATCGGAACCACAAGTACCAGCATGCCATCAGGCATTTTCTGGTGTGCCACGCCCACTGTGGGCGGAGTTGTCAACTAAATAAAGATTAAAATCAAGACAACACTGGTGAGCCGTCATTGTTCCTGTGCAGTGGCCCATGAAGAAGAGGCGTTGGCCTCGAAACGCGTCGGCAAGAAGGATTTTAAGGATTGTGAAATGGATCCAAAATACTGCAAGCAGCCTCGAGGTGCAGACCGGATGGTAGGGATTGCTCTGTGTGCCCTCTCCGAGTTGAAGGACATTTGGTGTGAACATTAATGGCACGGCAGTCCTTGCCGTGGGAGAGGAGCACCATGTCCGAAGGTCGAGTTGCAGACCGAATGGTATGTGGCTTGGAAAGGCTTGGAATGTAAACTGTCTTCGTTCCTGAAGCGTGCAGTCCCATGGCTCAAACAGCGTGCAGTTTTTTTACCCTACCTACTATAGGATGAACAATGCTCTTAAAGGACACAGATACAATGAGCCTACTATAGGTATTTTAAGAAATGGTCACCATCGGAACCACAAGTACCAGCATGCCATCAGGCATTTTCTGGTGTGCCACGCCTACTGTGGGCGGAGTTGTCAACTAAATAAAGATTGAAATCAAGACAACACTGGTGAGCCGTCATTGTTCCTGTGCAGTAGCCCATGAAGAAGAGGTGTTGGCCTCTAAACGCGCCGGCAAGGAGGATTTTAAGGATTGTGAAATGGATCCAAAAAACTGCAAGCAGCCTCGAGGTGCAGACTGGATGGTAGGGATTGCTCTGTGTGCCCTCTCCGAGTTGAAGGACATTTGGTGTGAACATTAATGGCACGGCAGTCCTTGCCGTGGGAGAGGAGCTCCATTTCCGAAGGTCGAGTTGCAGACCAAATGGTATGCGGCTTGGAAAGGCTTGGAATGTAAACTGTCTTCGTTCCTGAAGCGTGCAGTCCCATGGCTCAAACAGCGTGCAGTTTTTTTACCCTACCTACTATAGGATAAACAATGCTCTTAAAGGACACAGATACAATGAGCATACTATAGGTATTTTAAGAAATGTTCACCATCGGAACCACACGTACCAGCATGCCATCAGGCATTTTCTGGTGTGCCACGCCCACTGTGGGCGGAGTTGTCAACTAAATAAAGATTAAAATCAAGACAACACTGGTGAGCCGTCATTGTTCCTGTGCAGTAGCCCATGAAGAAGAGGCGTTGGCCTCGAAATGCGTCGGCAAGAAGGATTTTAAGGATTGTGAAATGGATCCAAAAAACTGCAAGCAGCCTCGAGGTGCAGACCGGATGGTAGGGATTGCTCTGTGTGCCCTCTCCGAGTTGAAGGACATTTGGTGTGAACATATATATATATATATATATTACCTACTGGCGGTCGCCAGTAGGTATATATAGTTAGGATTTTTTCTCTATGGGATTTTTGAAAATTCTATGTCTAATAACTTTGGCGTTTGTGGACGGAATTGGCTGAAATTTTCAGGAAAATTGCACATTTTGTTTCTGAGCAGCCCTTGAAAAGTTGGGGGGGGTTCGTCAAGGGGGGGCCGAGAAAAAAGGGGGGTCCCAAAACGTGTTTTTAACATTGAGTTTTCCATAGGGCGGTTGGCCTCACTTTTAGCCCGAACGGCTGAATGGATTTGCACGAAACTTGGCAAAATTGTAGGGACTGGTAGCCCGATGTGCCTTTTGTAGGTCTCAATATATGTGCTCCAGTGGATTTTGAGAAATTAACGTTTAAAAAAAGATATATATCTGTAACAGCGGACCGGGCAGCGCTCCAGTACGCGTACTTTTCGCGCAACGGAGTTTTGTGAAGCGAAGCTGATTGGTTCTCCGGCGTCTGTAAACATTCCAAACAGTCCGTAGCGGCCGCCATCTTGTCTCTTGGTAGGATCGAGAGACAAGAGGAGGCCAAAGCGAAGGGGCAAATGACCATAAGGGGGCATAGTAGATCCTCGCTGACCCCCTACGTTTGATGTGGAGGTTTTAAAAGGGCCCCGCGGGGCAAAAAAAAATAATAATAATAATAATCGAACGGCTGAATGGATTTGCACGAAACTTGGCAAAATATTAGGGACTGGTAGCCCGATGTGCCTTTGCTAGGTCTCAATATATGTGCTCCAGTGGATTTTGAGAAATTAACGTTCAAAAAAAGATATATATCTGTAACAGCGCTCCGCTTCGCGTAACGGAGGTTTGGGAAGCTGATTGGTCATTCTGTCACTGGGCTATAGTTGGGCTACATCTGGCTGATATTTGGGCTACATTTGTTTTTTTTGTCTCTGGCGGCCATCTTTGGGCTACATTGGGCTACATTGGGCTTCATTGGGCTTCATTGGGCTACATTGGGCTACATTTGGGCTCCAACATATATATAGGCCAATGTAGCCCAATATATATTTTTCAAAGTTAATTTTCGTAAAAACCACTGGAGCATATATCTTGAGACATAGCAAAGGCACATCGGGCTACCAGTCCCTACAATTTTGCCAAGTTTCGTGGAAATCCATTCAGCCGTTCGAGCTAAAAGTGAGTCCAACCGCCCTATGGAAATGAAGGAAATGAATGGGTAATTTGTAATTAGCAAATAGCTCATCGCAAACTAGGAATGGTAAAGAATCGCTATTTATTCCTTAAAGTTCGCTATTTAGGAAATGCAAAAAAAGTTGATGATACATATGGCGGTTCATCTCTAACAAGATAAGAAGCATAGGGATAGATTTATGATGACTGGCGCATCACCAGGGATGTGTTAGTCATTCTGTGCCGCTGTTCCGTCACCTATGGTGTGCTGCATTTACAATGCGGCGCATCATGGGGCAAAAACAGCACAGATACGTGATGTATCTGTGCCGTAAAGGTGGCGCATTGCTGGAGTTGTATCGCAAGTGTGATGAAGCTCCAGCAAGGGTCGGGGGTGCCCCTGTCGCAGGGTTTCTGTTCTCACACAGAACTGTGGACAGAGGATTGGAACCTCGGCTAATTAGGGTGTCCCAAAACTCACCTTAGTAATCAAAAACCCCTTAGCAAGCTAGGTACAGTGTCACATTGGATATAACAAACTCTCAATGTTTAGACAATCCAGAATATGAACTTATAGTACCTCAGGATACGTGGAATTCATGAACAGTCGGTCGTTATATATTTCTTAGAAACCAGAACATGGAGTTAAGAAGAACACATGTGTATTTGAAATGTTTATTTACTAATGCCGTCTTCTCAGGCGTAGTATCTTAGATAATACAAGTACACATATTATCAGTAGCAAAATTACCAGCATAGTTACTAGTACATAAAAAGCGAATGGTGACAGTATGTTAACATGCTGTAAATGAATAAGAGTTAGCAACACTTATAAGCAGCCACGGGCCGTGGAGGGAGTTACGGTGGGGCAGGGAGGCGGGGAGGGGGAGGGGCAGGGTGGAGAGCGCTCCACCCTGCCCCTTCCCCTCCCCGCCTCCCTGCCCCACCGTAACTCCCTCCACGGCCCGCGGCTGCTTATATCTCACCCTCCCTAATACACATATTATATTATTTGCTAAGAAGGTCTGTTTGTGTTGGTTTAGGGCGTGCCCATACTTTAGTGTCTTAGATTTGAAGGAATCACATCAGCATACACCAGCTCTCTCTTCATGTGAACCGCATCAACTGTTGTGTATGTGTGTTCGGCAAAGCAATATAAAACCCGCCTCATGCCCAGAATTGGCAGAAGTTGCACTTATGTTATGAGTATGAAGTCGTGGAGATCAGACCTCATAACAATTCTGTATCGTGTTGTTCTTGAAACTTCAGCACTCGCTGTACAGATATAGTTTAACAAGCAAAGCAGATAGTAGAGCAATAACATATTATTCTCATGTAAACCACGATGAACTACTAGGTTGAAAGCTAAAGCAACAACTAAGTGTCGTGTGCAGAAGTTGCAAAAAAGGAAAAATGGCGTTTAAACCGGTAATAAGCCCATGCTAACTTAACACGGTGTAAAGATATCCAGGACCTAGATGACACCTCCCCATGTTCCGGAAACGAACTGAATAAGATAATAGAAGTGCCATCTCATGAGAGCAGATTGCAAGGTTATATGTGGACGGTCCGCAAGGTAAAGCATTAAAAACTAGGAAAATTTAATGCTAAAGAAAAATAAAACAGCCAAGTACTTTATCGAGTCTTAAGCCAATAGGCAAGCTAAATAATAAAAACTTGACAAATAAGTCAATGAATTGTCAATGAAATGCTAGTACTCAGCATATCAAACATGAAAAAGGTCTATGACATAACTGTGTATGCAAAATAAGCTGCAACAGCCTCCAATAGGAAGTCACCGTCTTCATCCGAAAAGAGTTCAGCCATCCAATTTAAAAGCGGAAAAGAACATACGTGCTCTCCCAGCACCGGATCCTCTATCACCATCAGAGGACAGCTCGGTGGGTTTTCAAGAAAGCTCTGTTCCAAGAAAGACTGTGTTGCCGCCAGTAAATTCCAGGGACCAATTAGTCCATGCATCAATGCCACAGCCATAATCCTTTCGCCAGGACAAACCAACTCGTGAGTAATGATAGGAGTCATCAGCTGATTAAAGTCGACGTCAGGAGAAACCGGTCCGCAGAGACACAAATCAATGGCCCAATCGAAATCACAGGTCAGGCAGTGAAATACAGGCTGGACACAGGTGAAGTAGGAGAATCGAAAAGATAATCCATATGCCGTGCTTAATATCGCCAACGGCATTGTGCCATAATATTCTAGCATGCGATTGCGGAACAGTGTCAGCAGCTGCAGGGCGGGAGCTTGCACAGGAGGGACATCCATATTTAAAAATGTAAAAAAGCACAAGAGCGTCCGCTGGTAATGCAAGTAAAAATGGGAATCCACGAAGCAGAGTGGAAAAAATAGAATGAAAGAAAGCAGGGATGACTCCAAAGATTTTCTCAAATGAAGTCACGAGACCACTGGTAACAACTTTAAAAAAGTGCGCCAGGGCCTTTGTGGAGGACGCGTTAAAGATAGTCCGAACCATCTTGCTGAAATGGAAAGGCAAATCTGTATTGAAAAGGGTCTGCACCTCTGTACGGGTGTTCGCTATGTGAAGCACGAAAGTTTCACGGGCCGAACTCAAGGCCACCTCTCTCTGAGACAAAAGAGCTCTTATTCTTGCCATGCCGTTGAAATCTGCTCCCAAGGTTGGTATTTGTGGCGAGATTGAAAACTCCCTATGTTCATGTGTGGGAGGAAATAGAACATTTCTGCAGCAAATAACCCGTTCACTTACTGTTACGATAAAAGGAAAACTTTTAATTAACCCAGAACAATCTTCATTATTGAGCATCAAATAACTACCATTTTCCAACAACTTGAACGTGGGGATGATAGCAGGAACTGGCGTGCCTTGCAACACGCAAGCCATATTTGGTCGGTGTTTGTTGCATGAACTGTGTAACTGTATGTGCCTACACATTAGTGAATGATGTGGCGTCTCAGTGCATTCCTCTCCATTCAGATAAACTTCTTGATCATCTTTGAAACATCTGTATGTGTATGGAAGCGACCAGACCTCATGAAGAAAAGCACTACCTAAAGGTTCATAACGACCTATTGGTATATATTTCATACAATTTGAAAACTTATATAAAGCAAAAGGCAGCGTTATTAAACCGTGGATAAGGCATGTTGTCAAAAAACCCGCAATCCTCTGCTGATGATGTCACTGAGCATGTCATGAATGATGTAATATGTGACATCATCAGCAGTGGATTACGGGTAATAGTATCTCTAGTTTACTCCCTTATAGCTGTCTTTCTTTTAACATAAGTGTCTGTTTCCTTCCCTTATACTTACTGTTCTTTTTTTTAAAAAAAATTTTTGGTTCTCTTCCGGTTCGCGTACCGGCGAGCGAACTGGGAAGCGAACTACGAGAAATAGAGGTTGGCACAGTTCCAAATATTGTACCAATTTTTTAATAACGGGGAGGTAGTTCTGAAAAGAACTTTTTTTTTATTGTTTTTGTTGTTTTATATTTTTTTTATTATTTTTCTGAACATTTTTTTACTTTTTTTGAATTTTTCTGAACAGTTTTATATTTTTTTGGGTTTTTCTTGGAGGGGGCAATGAAAACGATTCATTGTAAAGGGCTCAACAGGAGCAACAAAACAAAAAAAAAGTATTTATTATTTTGGGCGTTTCGTACAAACTTGCATATGATAGTCAATAGCTCTGTTGATCAGAGTGATGCTTCTTTCTCCGTAGCAAATGAATCCATCGCAATGTACGCAGACGTGTTTTACTTCACCAAATCTCATTTGTATATTTGGCACTATCTCCCTGCCCTCTGGTCCCGTTACTTCCGGTACAACAGATCTTCTGGCCATAATAGGGAGATTATCTAGGTCGTTCCGAAACTGTGCAGCACTGTAGTTGTTAGGATGCCACCTAGTCATATGGCGATGCATTGTGTAGTTTCCGAAACTGTATTTTTTCTCGGTCCCTCTGGACAGTCTATCTTGACATATAAGGCAAGTTACGTATCTTGCATTTACTTTTTTCTGACCTTTGGGAATTTTAAAAAATTGCCAAATGAAGTTTTCTTTCCGGTGAGACGTCCTGGGCTCCTCAGGCAAAAACTGCCTCTCTTCGTGCTCGTCGTCCTGTTCCTCTTCTTCCTCTTCTTGTTGAATTATAACTTGAGCAGGTGGTCCACTCTTCCTTGGATGTGGTGGAGGTGGTGGGGAAGCACCAGCTGAAGCTACTAAAGAAGCCATTGCTCACTGGTAACAAAGGGTCTTTCTCTCACAATGATGAAAGTCAGAGTGAGGAAAGAAGGAGGGATTTTCATCATTTGGGAAAAACAAGAGTTCTCAACCAATGAAAAGTGTTCATTTTAGATTATATGACTTAGTCTTACATCATTAGGAAACCAAAAGTGAAATGAACCAATGAAAAGTGTTATTACCAAGTCACATGACCTGCTGTGTTTACGTTAAGCGCTTTGCAGGGCCTCCCGGTTTGCTTCCAGAAACCTGCGCTTTGCGACTCGCTTCGCGTACCAGTTCGCTAACGTAGCACGTTATATGACGTATCACGCGACAACGTGAAACGTCATGCGGACGGGAGGCGTCACGATGTTGTTTTCTAACGCGGCAGTTGCGGTAAAGAAACGTTTACCGGCTCGCGGTCTATTTCGCGGCATCAAGGTCAGCTAACGGGAAGCTTCCCGATTCGCGAAGCGGGAACGAAGAAAAAAAAATATTTTTAAAAAAAATTATTCATAAACATATAAAATATATTTTTGGATTTAAAGAAGAATACATTTTACAGCTACAGATATTAGCTGTTAAAAAACCAATTAAATTCACTGAAAAAACCATAGGTTATAGACCATATATAGTTAGGAATTAGCATTTACAAAACCTTGAAAATTCACTGAAAAAACCATAGGTTATAGACCATATATAGTTAGGAATTAGCATTTACAAAACCTTATTTTACTCACACAAAACCATTGAAATTCCATATATAGTTAGTTGCACTAACTATATATCGCGCACCCGCAATCCACTGCTGATGATGTCACATATTACATCATTCATGACATGGTCAGTGACATCACTGATGACATCACTGATGACATCTCAAATGACATCACTGATGACATCACTGATGACATCTCATTTGACATCAATGACCACATTACTGATGATATCATTCATGTGACAATACAATGCATCTCCTCACATTTTAATATAACCTCTGTTTCACCCAGTGTTAAATACAGAGTATAATTTTTGAAACCATTGACACACCAATACTAGTTACTACATACGCACTCACTGATTCCTATGTCTACACACACATTCACTCATTCACCCATACAATCATTCATACATACAATCACTCATCTTTACAACACTATCATATGCACTCATACACCTATACAGACACTCACAGTCTGCCACTCATCCATGGAGTTACTCACACACCTAGTCAGTCCTGTAAAGAATCAATGACACTTCCATTTTCTTGTCTATACAGTTAAACATAGAGCACCTTACATTTTCAAACATATACTAACACATACTTACCTTCTTATACAATCATTGATACAAGTACACATTGATCTGCACAGAGTCACACACCTCCCAGCCAGCCACACACACACTCAGTCTCCCATACAAATACTTGGACAATCAATCAGTAACCCATATAGTTAATCATATAGCTACTGATCAACACATGCAGCAGTTTACAGAACAACAGACATAATGATGCACAAATTAACACAGTTTAGTCACTAACCCATGCACTCAGTGAGACACATTTAATCACTCACTCATACATTCAGTCATGCACCTACTAAATCCTTTGTCCAGACACTTATACTTCCACTCATTCTTCAATATGTAAGACACATTTTAACTTTACAGAAACATACAGTCACTGGATGTTGTCATCAGTGATGTCATCAGTGATGTCATCAGTGATGTCATTTGAGATGTCATCAGTGATGTCATCAGTGATGTCACTGACCATGTCATGAATGATGTAATATGTGACATCATCAGCAGTGGATTGCGGGTGCGCGATATATAGTTAGTGCAACTAACTATATATGGAATTTCAATGGTTTTGTGTGAGTAAAATAAGGTTTTGTAAATGCTAATTCCTAACTATATATGGTCTATAACCTATGGTTTTTTCAGTGAATTTTCAAGGTTTTGTAAATGCTAATTCCTAACTATATATGGTCTATAACCTATGGTTTTTTCAGTGAATATATATATATATATATATATATATATCCAACACTTGCAGAGACCCATTGAAGGAGCTGCCACTAGAAGTAAGTATATCGCATTTTTGATGGCAGCCTGCTGGCAGTTTCTCGAGGGCTGAATGACTCAAAAGTTCTTTTTGCCAAAAGTTCTTTATGCCAGACATGTTTCAAGAGCAACATGCTCTCTTCTTCAGTGGCTTGAGGTTTAGGCTGAAGTGAAGCACAGTAAATAAGTATCACCTGCCTGGAGGGCGTGGCAGATAGCACGGCCTCATGGATAATGTAGTCCCCAGTGGGTTGCGCTTCATCTCACAGCATTTGAATCAAGAAGTAAAATCCCAAGTGGGTCGAGGTCACTCAGACTACAGTCCACTGCCCTGCTTTGTGGCTGACATTGCTATCAGAGCACACGCCATCCTGCATTGGCGCAGGCTCACCTTCCGTCCTACCAACCTGGCGCCATGAGGAACCTGCAAGGACCCGCAGAAAGCGATGGGCAGTTCCGGTTACAACCGGGACAGCCGCCATAAATCCAACACTTGCAGAGAACCATTGAAGGAGCTGCCACTGGAAGTAAGTACATCGCATTTTTGATGGCAGCCTGCTGGCAGTTTCTCCAGGGCTGAATGACTCAAAAGTTCTTTTTGCCAAAAGTTCTTTATGCCAGATAAGTTTCAAGAGCAACGTGCTCTCTTCTTCAGTGGCTTGAGGTTTAGGCTGAAGTGAAGCACAGTAAATAAGTATCACCTGCCTGGTGGGCGTGGCCGACAGCACGGCCTCGTGGATAATGTAGTACACAGTGGGTTGGGCTTCGTCTCAAAGAGGGAGTAAGAGAAGCAGTTAGTGAAGTGGAGTATGAGAGAGTAAGGGAAGGGAAAAGAGTGAAGAAGTGAAAGAAGGAAGAGACAGGGAGGAAAGTAAAGGATAAGATTTGAAAGAAGGTGAGTGTGGGAGTATGGTTGAGTTATAGGGAGTGAGCGTGATAGAAGAGGAGTGAGAGACTAAGGGGATGCAGAGAATGAGGCTAACAGAGAGAGAATGAGGGAAGAGGAGAGTAGAAGTAAGAGGACAGAGGGAGTATGAGAAGGAGTTAGTGAAGTAGAGTAAGGAGAGTAAGGGAAGGGAAAAGAGTGAAGGAGCGAAAGAAGGGAAGATACAGGAAGGAAAGTAAAGGAGAAGGTTTGAAAGAAGCTGAGTGTGGGAGTATGGCTGAGTTATAGGGAGTGAGCGTGACAGAAGAGGTGTGAGAGACTAAGGAGACGGAGAGAATGAGGCTAACAGAGAGAGAATGAGGGAAGAGGAGTGTAGAAGTAAGAGGACAGAGGGAGTAAGAGAAGGAGTTAGTGAAGTGGAGTAAGGAGAGTAGGGGAAGGGAAAAGAGTGCAGGAGCGAAAGAAGGGAAGAGACAGGAAGGAAAGTAAAGAAGAACGTTTGCAAAAAGGTGAGTGTGGGAGTATGGCTGAGTTATACGGAGTGAGCGTGACAGAAGAGGTGTGAGAGACTAAGGGGACGGAGAGAATGAGGCTATCAGAGAGAGAATAGGGGAAGGGGAGTGTAGAAGTAAGAGGATAGAGGGAGTAAGAGAAGGAGTTAGTGAAGTGGAGTAAGGAGAGTAAGGGAAGGGAAAAGAGTGAAGGAGCGAAAGAAGGGAAGAGACAGGAAGGAAAGTAAAGGAGAAGGTTTGAAAGAAGGTGAGTGTGGGAGTATGGCTGAGTTATAGGGAGAGAGCGTGATAGAAGAGGAGTGAGAGACTAAAGGGACAGAGAGAATGAGGCTAACAGAGAGAGAATGAGGGAAGGAAAGTGTAGAACTAACAGGACCGAGGGAGTAAGAGGAGTTAGTGAAGTGGAGTAAGGAGAGTAAGGGAAGGGAAAAGTGTGAAGGAGCGAAAGAAGGGAAGAGAAGGGAAGGAAAGTAAAGGAAAAGGTTTGAAAGAAGGTGAGTGTGGGAGTATAGCTGAGTTATAGGGAGTGAGCGTGACAGAAGAGGTGTGAGAGACTAAGGGGACGGAGAGAATGAGGCTAACAGAGAGAGAATGAGGGAAGGGGAGTGTAGAACTAAGAGGACACAGGGAGTAAGAGAAGGAGTTAGTGAAGTGGAGTAAGGAGAGTAATGGAAGTGAAAAGAGTAAAGGATTGAAGTAAGGGAAGAGAGAGGAAGGAAAGTAAAGGAGAAGGTTTGAAAGAAGGTGAGTGTGGGAGTATGGCTGAGTTATAGGGAGTGAGAGTGAAAGAAGAGGAGTGAGAGACTAAAGGGACGGAGAGAATGAGGCTAACAGAGAGAGAATGAGGGAAGGAAAGTGTAGAACTAACAGGACAGAGGGAGTAAGAGAAGGACTTAGTGAAGTGGAGTAAGGAGAGTAAGGGAAGGGAAAAGTGTGAAGGAGCGAAAGAAGGGAAGAGACAGGAAGGAAAGTAAAGGAGAAGGTCTGAAAGAAGGTGAGTGTGGGAGTATGGCTGAGTTATAGGGAGTGAGTGTGACAGAAGAGGAGTGAGCGACTAAGAGGACGGAGAGAATGAGGCTAACAGAGAGAGAACGGGGGAAGGGGAGAGTAGAAGTAAGAGGACAGAGGGAGTAAGAGAAGGAGTTAGTGAAGTGGAGTAAGGAGAGTAAGGGAAGGGAAAAGAGTAAAGGAGTGAAGAAAGGGAAGAGAGAGGAAGGAAAGTAAAGGAGAAGGTCTGAAAGAAGGTGAGTGTGAGAGAGGAGTGAGGAAAAAGGGAGTAAACGTGGGGATTCAGAATAAGTGAGGCAAGCGCAATAAGGGAACAGAGGTGTGGGAGCATCAGAGAAGAGTAGTGAGGTTAAAGAAAAGAGTATAAGGAAAGTACATTTTGAACATCAAACTTACCTTATAAGTAATGTAAACTTAATTACATATTTTCATTAAAATTAATATCTGAGAAAGAGAAAAAAAATACGTTAGAATATTTATAATATATATTTTACAATACAAGAGACAAAGTAGGAGATTAAAAGTCATAAAAGGTTAGTAAGAGATAAAGTAGAAGTGAAGGACTCAGAAAGAAAAACAAAGGAATGGTGAAGGTCAGAGAGAGTTAAAAAGAAATAGAGAGAGAGCAAATTACTAAAAGGATAATGACATGGATACATTCAGTGACAGTGAACAAGAGCAGGAGAGAGAAATGAACTGAAGGTGAGTAAGATACTAAAGGAAGAAAGGGGAGTAAAGAAAGGGAAGTGAGTGACAGAGAAGCAGGAGTGAATAACGGTGGATTAATGACAATGAGGCATGGAAGGTGAGTGAGGGTGAATGTAGGTTTGTAAGACAGTGTGGGAGTGAAGGTAACAGAGAGGGGGTGAATGAAGACAAGTGAGAATATGAAAGAACAGAGGGAGTGAGAGAAAGAGTGAGTAAAGGGCAGTAAGGTGAGTAAAGGAAGGAGTATGACTGAGGGAGCAAAGGAAGGGAAGAAAGTGAAGAAAAGTGAAAAAAAAGGGACTAGGAAAAGGTCAGTGTGTGAGGAGAGAAAGAGTAAGGATAGGTAAAGATGATGAATGAGGATAACTGAAGGAACTGGAGTAAGGGAACAAGGGTGAGGGAGGGTGAGTGAGATTGATGAAAAAGGGAAAATAAAGAGAGGATAAAAGCAAGTAAGCTTGAGACAAGGGAAGTGAAGGAGTGAGAACATAGAGGTAGTGAAGGAAAGAGTGGCAGAAAGGGACTGAGTGAGAGAGCAAAGAAAGGTAAGTAAGGGAGTGTGGGTGAGTTTTAGGGAGTAAGCGTGACGGAAGAGGAGTGAGAGAGTGAGAGGATCGAGAGAGTGAGGCTAAGAGAGAGGGAGTGAGGGAAGGGGAGTGAGAATGTGAGAGGACAGAGGAAGTGAGAGAAGGAGTGAGTGAAGTGTAATAAGGTGAGTGGGAGAAGGGGAATTATTGAGGGAACAAAGAAAGGAAACAAGGGGAATGGGAGTGAAGTAGAGTGACTGACAGCTGGAAAGTGGTGGATGGGAGAGATGGAAAGGGTCGTGAAGGAGTGGAGAATGAGGATAAGTGAGGAAAGTAGAATAAGGGAAAGGAGGTGAGGGAGAGTGAAAAAAGGCCAGTGAGGGTGAGTTAAGAGGAGTGATAGAGGGTGGAAATAGGTGAGTGAAATTATTATTTATCTTTTCACTTTTTACATATAAGTCAACTAATCTAGTCTGATGCTTATAATGAATTTATCGACAACACACACAAGTAAAATTAGGCCTTTCACTTGAATTGACCTTAAACTTTGTAATTTCATGTTCAGATTTTTCTGTACTTGAAATCTCTACATTCTCTTCTACATTACCTTCTATTACTGTATCAATTTCTGCACTGTCCTCTTTTTCACCAAAGTAACAAAACTCAATTTCTTCACAAATGTTTTTCACATCTAATTCAGTTCTCTGCTCATAATATTTCACTGTCTCTACAGGCCAAAAACAGGCCACCTACATATAAGCAAGACATAACATTAATTTCTCATTACATGTAACATCCTAGTCATGTGCCTAAGATCACACTGTGAGTGAAGCTTGATTCACCCATCAGTGTGATCTTAGGCACATGACCAGGATGGTACATGTAATCTACCATGTCTTTAAAAAACATGTACTTTAATATTTTTAAAGACATCAACTAACCATGTAAAAGGTTGGAACGCCTTTGGAGAAGAGAATATAATACAGGGAGTAAACAACTCTACAAAACTGAACTAAGTAAATACTCCAAAATGATCAGATCAGCAAAGAGTAAATGTTTCAACGATAGAATTTCGAATGCAAGCAATCCCGCCAAAGAACTCTTCGCCATATACAAAGAAATAACAGTCCCCAACAGATTATTGGCCCACGATACGCTGTCCAATGAACTATGCAACTCCATTGCAGACCACTTCATAAACAAAGTGGACTCAATACACGCTTCATTCACTAAAATACCTGCGAGTCCCATACAGGGGAATATGACAGACAACTGCCCGGACAGAACTATGCGCTTAAACAGTTTTGTGATGCCAGACTGTCAGTCAATGCTCCGCATTGTTAAAAGTGTGAAATCAGGTTCACCCAATGATGCTGTTCCACCTAAATGTTTCACTGACATCACAGATGTGTTACTAAGTCACATAAGTCATCTCATCTCCCTCTCCTTCCTTGAAAAGCAGGTACCTGAACCTTGGAAAAGAGCTCAGGTTATTCCTTTAAAAAAGAAAGCTAACTTGCACGTGTCTCAACTTCAGAACCTTCGCCCGATCTCTCTGCTGCCCTTCTGTATGAAAGTGGCAGAAAAAATTGTGAACATACAGCTCATGGAATATCTGGAGCAAGGGCAATTCCTCCACCCTACTCAATCAGGCTTCAGAGCTCAATACTCTACTGAATCGGCAGTCCTTTATTCAACAGAACTGCTGAGGCAAACAGCTGACAAAGGCCAGACAGCAGCGCTTGTGTTACTCGACTTAAGCGCAGCTTTTGATACTGTGTCACACTCCACGCTGCTGTCACGTCTATCTGAGATCGGAGTTGAAGGAGATGCATATGAGTGGCTAGAGTCATTTTTGGAAAATAGAAATTTCCAAATTCACTGTCCGCCATTCAAGTCTACTCCCAGACAGCTGAAGCACGGGGTTCCACAGGGCTCAAGCTTGAGCCCTACCTTATTCAATCTGTACATGGAACCCCTTGCACGTATAGTTGAGTCCTTCGGTGTTAATATTATAACTTACGCCGATGATACGCAACTGATGATCACACTCAGTCAAGATGGTGAAGAGACAGCAATTAACTTTTCAGCCTGTCTTTCAGCAGTAGCGAGTTGGATGAACGATAACTGTCTGCGTCTGAATGGAGACAAGACTGAGGTGTTACTCATTGGGAAGGCCTCCTTCAGCGTGGTCATCAGACTGGTGGCCTGCAGATCTTGGCCAGACCCCTGTTCCTACGAAATCAGCCAAAAATGTAGGAATGATACTAGATACCAAACTTTCGTATGTGAAGCACATCGAAAAGGTTACTGGTAAATGCTACGCCGTCCTCAAAATCTTGCGCAAGGTCCTGGACCTAGTACCGATGAGTTCAAGGAAATCTCTTGTCCATGCCTTAGTCACTCCCCATCTTGACTATGGCAATGCCCTACTTATAGGGCTGAGCCAAAAAGGTTTGAGACAATTACAAAGAGTCCAGAATATGGCTGCCCGCCTAGTTCTCAACCTCCCAAACAGAGCTTCAGGGAAAGATGCATTATCTAAATTGCACGGGCTTCCTATAAAGGAACGTATACTTTTTAAGGCCATGTGCATTTCCCATCGACTTGCACAAGGGAAAGGACCTCCTTATCTGAACAAGCTCCTCAACATCTACCGCCCAAAACGTCATTTACGATCACTGGGCAGCATGCTGTTTTCAGTTCCTCGCATTTTTAAAGCCAAAATGGGCGGCCGTTCATTTTGTTACCTAGCGGCCTCCTATTGGAATAGATTGCCTCTTGACTTGCGGATGGAACCTTCCGAGAGGAGATTCCGTATGAAACTTAAGAATAAGCATGGGCGTAAAATCCGCTCCGCTCGCGGATTTTTCGGATTTTCGGCAAATTCGCAATCCGCGAACGCTCGCGAATTTGTCGAAAATCCGTGAATCCGCTTGCGGCGGATTTTTTGCTTGGTTGCGGCGCGCGGCGTGGTGCACGGCGTTCACTTTCCGTCATTTAGCGTTTGCCGAGTTGTTTTTCTCGATCATATTTTGAGAGTGCTGCGCCATTTTGGATCTTGCTGCGTGTTCCCGCGGGAGTTTGGCTCCCGCGAATACGTAATCGCGGCTTGCCACCTTGCACAGCACATCTCGCGAGAGTTCGCAATTGCAAACACGTAGTTGCGGCGGAAAGGAACAATCTCGCACTTGCGAAGTAGAGATTTTGCAATTTCGCACAAGAAAATCACCAGCAAACAGGATAAACCTTCAGAAAATGATGATTTTTATCAGAATCACTCCTCAGGTTGACATTTGCATGGCCTTTCTTTTTGCAAGGAGTCCATTTTGGGGGGGGGGAGGAAGGAAGTGCCCCACAGTCTCCAACTTCCTGTTCCTGTCCAGCAGGCTCCTCCCAGTGCTTTGTCCATCTCCTGGTCACTTTCATTTGGATCTGGAGCTGGAAGGATTACTTTTTGTGGGTGCTGCTGGATATTTGGATTTGAGGCCTTTTTGACTGTCTTTGGATCACTTTTGGATTAGAAATCAACTTTCACAAGTAAGTTTGTTTGGGGCATTACAGTTGCTGCAAGTACAATTTTGGAACTTTTTCAGAAAATTAAATAAATTATATTGTGGGTAGCCACAGTATCCAGTAGGACCAGGGTTGGTTATGGGTGCATGATACAACTGTTTTGTTGAATTTAAACACCATTGAGGCCATGGATGGGCTGGGATTGTGCTGATTTTTGTCGTCTTTTTGGGCCTGCTGGTGGGGCCCTTTGCCCAGGGGTGGTGAGTGTTGCATGGGCCTAGTCTTTCTGTGGGGTGTCTTCTTGAATTTAAACATAATTGAGGCCATGGATGGGCTGGGATTGTGCTTATTTTATTGTTTTTTGTCGTTTTTGGGGGGCTGCTGGTGTGGCCTTTTGCTTGCCCAGGGGTGGTGGTAGTGCATGGACTGAGTGTGCCTGTGGTGTGGTCTCACTCTCTTTGATGTAAACATCATGGATGGCATTGGATTGTGGTGATTTCTGGCTGTTTTTCTGTTTTTTGGGGGTGTACTGTTGATGTGGACTGGCCATGTGGGTGGTGGTGGTGGCCATCTTGAGTGCTGGCTGGTACAGGCAACATGTGCTTGGGGTGTAAGGGGGCCATTTTGAGGAGAGGCAGTGTCTGAGGCCTGCACTTATTTTGCCTACTTTTCATCCCTTATGCCCAGGGGTAGTGAGTGTTGCATGGGCCTAGTGTTTCTGAGGGGTGTCTTCTTGAATTTAAACTCTATTGAGGCCATGGATGGGCTGGGATTGTGCAGATTTTATTGTTTTTTGTCGTTTTTTTGGGCCTGCTGGTGTGGCCCTTTGCCCAGGGGTGGTGAGTGTTACATGGGCCTAGTCTTTCTGTGGGGTGTCTTCTTGAATTTAAACATAATTGAGGCCATGGATGGGCTGGGATTGTGCTTATTTTATTGTTTTTTGTCGTTTTTGGGGGGCTGCTGGTGTGGCCTTTTGCTTGCCCAGGGGTGGTGGTGGTGCATGGACTGAGTGTGCCTGTGGTGTGGTCTCACTCTCTTTGATGTAAACATCATGGATGGCATTGGATTGTGGTGATTTCTGGCTGTTTTTCTGTTTTTTGGGGGTGTACTGTTGATGTGGACTGGCCATGTGGGTGGTGGTGGTGGCCATCTTGAGTGCTGGCTGGTACAGGCAACATGTGCTTGGGGTGTAAGGGGGCCATTTTGAGGAGAGGCAGTGTCTGAGGCCTGCACTTATTTTGCCTACTTTTCATCCCTTATGCCCAGGGGTAGTGAGTGTTGCATGGGCCTAGTGTTTCTGAGGGGTGTCTTCTTGAATTTAAACACCATTGAGGCCATGGATGGGCTGGGATTGTGCAGATTTTATTATTTTTTGTCGTTTTTTTGGGCCTGCTGGTGTGGCCCTTTGCCCAGGGGTGGTGAGTGTTTCATGGGCCTAGTCTTTCTGTGGGGTGTCTTCTTGAATTTAAACATAATTGAGGCCATGGATGGGCTGGGATTGTGCTTATTTTATTGTTTTTTGTCGTTTTTGGGGGGCTGCTGGTGTGGCCTTTTGCTTGCCCAGGGGTGGTGGTGGTGCATGGACTGAGTGTGCCTGTGGTGTGGTCTCACTCTCTTTGATGTAAACATCATGGATGGCATTGGATTGTGGTGATTTCTGGCTGTTTTTCTGTTTTTTGGGGGTGTACTGTTGATGTGGACTGGCCATGTGGGTGGTGGTGGTGGCCATCTTGAGTGCTGGCTGGTACAGGCAACATGTGCTTGGGGTGTAAGGGGGCCATTTTGAGGAGAGGCAGTGTCTGAGGCCTGCACTTATTTTGCCTACTTTTCATCCATTATGCCCAGGGGTAGTGAGTGTTGCATACTTGCATGTCCCTAGTCTTTCTGTGGGGTGTCTTCAATGTAAACATCATGGATGGCATGGGATTGTGCTCATTTTTCTGTGTTTTGTCGATTTTTTGGGGTGTATAACTGAACTGATGTTCCTCTGTCTTCCATTGCTTTTAGGTGCACAAGAAGACTCAAGAGAACCACCAGTGCCAGGAAGAAGTCCTGCAGCGGTGTGTGCAGCATAACATCACGCGACGTCACGTCTGGACACAGAACCCTCTGCAACTCGTGCAACTGCTGCCTGCTGACCTGCTCTGAAGAAGATGGCCCCAAAAAAAGTAACCCGTAGCTCCTCTAGCAAGAAAGGTGCCAGTAAGGAGCAGAAGAAGCAAGTTACCAAGGACACTGGTGTGCCGCCCGCCCCTTTTTTTGGGAGTAAAAAAAAAAGTATGCCTGCAGCAGCAGCAGCGGGATCTGCTGGGGACCAAGCTGGCAGCAGCACCCCCGCTCCATTGGGCTCAGTGCCACCACCACCACCACGCCAACTTAAGTCCAAGCCCTTGAGTGCTGCAGAGGCAGCCAGTATAGTTCTTCAATCACCATCGACCAGTGATGTTGGCTCATCGCAAGAAAGCAGCAGCAATGTCCCTCAATCAACACAGGTTGTTGTAGCTCATCTGACGAGTGTTGAACAACCACAGCCGCAACAACAATCACATGTGCAAGTACAAGCCCAAGTACATGTGGAAGGAGAGGCAGCGCAAGGAGATGCACAAGCAGAGGTGCATGGAGGGTCACAACAAGTGCCCACAATAGTTGTTCCTCCCGAAGTAGGGGCACATCAGGAAATCGACAATCAAGGCGAGGTATCATTTGAGGAAGCCACTCCTCCTGATGATCCTTCATTGTCTTCCACACCCCTAGCAAGGAAGAGATCAAGGGTGGTGTCTACATCCTCTTCAAGCACACCTCCTTCTGATGATACGGATCAAACTTGGGAACCAGCACCACAGCCGTCTGAGAGTGAGGCACACCATGATCCAACAAAGGTAGTTAAGCGTAAAAGGAAGCTCGTCCAAAGTCTCAGAGTTATGGAGTGTGATGAGTATCAACAAGAAGTGGCGGATACTGCTGCTGATGAAGACTCTGCCAACGACGACCCAGTCATCATAAAGGTCACTGCAGCCCCAGCGGGCATGCAGCAAACAGACATTTTGACCCTAGCCCGAAGAGCTGCTGAGCGTGATGATGATGATGATGTTGTCGATGAGGAGGCAGTGGAAACACCACAATCATTGGAGTTAAGTAGTACACCAACTCGTCCCGCTTCCATATTTCTTTCTGGCAAGAAGAGACCTCCGTCAACCTCGACCTTAATTAGTGGCGGTGAAAGTGCAAAACGTACAAAAGTTGGGCAATCCACATCCTCCACTTCATCTGGCATTAGCTTCATGACCACCACCACCAGTATCGCCGCCTCCTCCATGTCCCACAGACACTTCAAGTCCCCAGTTTGGGACTTCTTTACTGTTTGTCCAAAAAATCCAAAGTTTGCCATTTGTACCATTTGTAAGCAAGCAGTTAGTCGTGGTAAGCCAGGTACCAACTATGGTACCGGAGGCCAGAGAGGTCATCTTAGGAGACAGCACACTGTCAAATGGTTTGCGCACCTAGATGCGATCAAGAAAGGCCAAATTCAAGGAAACGTTGATGTTTCATCTGATGATGACGAGCAGGAAGAAGACGTGTCAAACACTTCCCTTACACCCAGTACCCCTGTCAGCACCACACCCAATGTGAGGCACACTAAGAGTGTTGGAGCGAGTGAGACACCAACGCACAAAAGTTCACCAGCGAGCAAAATTGGGTCAACGAAGTCATTAGCAGCCCGTAAATGCTTGGTCCAGGGCAACATTAGAACAATGCTTACTTCAGACGTGCCATATGAACGCAACCACCCACTGACGCGTCTGTATAACACTAAGCTGGCTAAAATGCTAGCTGTGGACCTTCTACCTTTTTCTTTTGTAGAAGCGGTAGGTTTTCTTGAATTAGTGGCAACGCTCTGCCCTAAATGGAAGGTTCCGAGCCGGTTCTATTTTGCCAGAGTTGCGGTTCCAGCACTACATGAAGATGTGCTGGAGGCGATTGGGGCAGCTTTGCAGAAGAGTGCTGTTCACACAATACATCTGACAACAGACATGTGGACCAGTGGCGCAGGCGCTGATTACATGTGCATCACTGCACACTGGGTCTCTTTTTCAGGTGTTATAGCAAAGCTAAACGCAGGTGTTGACCCAGACAAAGTTTTCAAAGCTGCTCGGAAACATGCAACACTAGCCATGTTTGGCTTGGAGAAAAGTCACACAGCAGAAAACCTTTTGGAAGAGTTTAACAAAAAGGTGTTGAAAATGCTATCCCCCCTAAAACTCAAGATTGGTTATGTTTCCACGGATAATGGCGCCAATGTAGTTAAGGCCATGTTGAAGGGTGACCATGTTAGAGTGCCGTGTTTGGCGCACTGTATCAACCTGGTAGTTCAAAAATTCTTGATGGATAAACAGAGTACAGCGTTCGAGGTAATGGCCACCTGCCGCAAAATGTGCAACCATTTCAGCCATTCTTTTAAGGCCCGGAAGCATCTGCGGAGACTGCTATTTATACGTGGAATGCCAGTGAAAGCACTCATCCAGGAGGTGGCAACACGTTGGAACTCAACCTTCTACATGCTTGAGCGTCTGTATGAGCAGTATACGGTACTCGATCACTATTTCTTCACAGAGGGTACATCTCAGAAGGAGGACCTGCGGATGAGTGCGGCGCAATGGGACATAGTTAAAAGCCTGACAGACATGCTTCGTCCTTTTGAGTTCTTCATGCGTGCAGTCAGCCAGAGGACTGTAATTTGGGAAAAGCTATCCCATTGTTGTGCATGCTGGAGCACCAACTGATGGCGGTGTCTTCTGACTTTGAAAAAGATGAAAAAAAAAAAGACCATTTTATTTTGTCTGAGAAATTATTAGAGCGCCTACGTGGTGATGAACGTCTTGAAAAGATCAAGTCAGATCAGCATTACATTTGTGCTACTATTCTGGATCCACGCTACAAAAAGGCGCTGGCAGGCGAAGCATTCTTTCCTTTTGCTGATGCAGATGTTCAAAAGTACAAACATTGGTTAGCCTGGTCAGCCAAGAGGTATGAAAAAGAACGGCAGGTTATTGAAGGAGAAGCCAGTACATCAGCATCAGCATCAGCAGGCCAGCCCCAGTCACAAGAATCCACTTCTGCACCTGTGGCTGGGGCACAAGTGACCTCTCAGCCGTTAAAGACACCGGCAACTGGATCATCTGCACCACACACAACAAAAACAGTGGCTGTTGTAGAGGATTGGCTAAGTTTGCTTGAGTATGGTTCTCGAAAAAATGTCACAGCCACAGCAAAAAGTAAGCAAAGTGGAGGAACCGTTGATGACCTTGAGTCGATGGTGCAGGACTATCTGAATGACTCAACAGAGGTCTTTCTTAATGATGAGCCATTGCAGTATTGGCATGGCAAAAAACAATTGTGGCCACAGCTCTTCAACCTGGCTATAAACTATTTGTCTTGCCCACTCGCAAGTGTGTCTTCTGAACGTGTTTTCAGTGCTGCTGGTGGCATTGTAACTCCCAAACGGAGCCGCCTCTCGCCCAAAAATGTGGAGCGGCTGACAATGATCAAGATGAATCAGCACCTCATACCACCAGATTACAAAGTACGAGAAAGCACGCCGCATGAAGACGAGGAGGACGGCAACGTAGATGAGGGGATTTGTTCTCTGTTCGGTGGCACTGACCTCATCCAGCCTGAATTCGCAGAGTATGATGACGAAATCTTGTTCTTATTCCCTGACACCGAGCCCTGAAAATGAGACAATCAATCAAGAACTTTCTTTTTCGTCCTATTCACTTTTATTCCTGTGTGCTTTGTGTCTCTCTTTCTTTGTTTTGCACAGTTAATTTAATTCAAACTTTAATCACCTAATCCCAAAAACAAGACCATCATCAGAACTGTCTTCACTTGTTTGCTTATTGATTTGAAGGTGCCGCAGTCTACATTCCTCAGGTTCACAAGTTCTGAAGAACATGCTCCTCTATCCTCCTCCTCCAGACTGCGATTTCCCTCCAAGCAGAGTGCTGGATTACGCCCAATGAAGAAAGACTCAGCACTTGTGGGGGTGTTGTACTTCTTTGCGGGTGAGTTGACGGATTTGGGCCCATTGCTGTGAAGCTCTAATAATGGACAAAAGTGTTTTGGACCAAATATGAGGTGGAAATTTCTTGCCGTTTTTGCTGACTTGCTTGCCTTTGAGGTGCTCTTTGGCGGGGTTCCGGGTGTTTGTGGGTAATTTTTGGTGTCTGTCGAAGCACTGCTGCGAGCCTGCGACAGTCTAATCTTGATTGCATTTGCTTTTCAGGAAATCCGTGGTGGAAAACAGGAGTTATGATGATTGATGATGATGATGACCTAGCTGCACAGCGCCGCGTTTGGACCGAAGGCCGAGAGACATTGTAAGTATGAGATTTAGCTTTTTCGCTGTTTGGGGGTGTTGTCGGGTGTTTTTTTGCGGGTGGGTTGGCGGGTCTTGCCTGGGGCATTCCTGGGAAGGTCTAATACCGGCTAGAAGTTTGTTGGACAAAATCCATAAGGAAACACCAGTTTTGGCACTTTTTGTAAGTTAGGGTTCGTTAGGGTTAGCCCTAGCAGCAGGATTGCATGTGTTTCGGGGGGTTCTATTGCAACGCAGTTCTGTTGTTGTAGAGCACTGTTGGAGCGATGCTGGCTATGGATACTTTTGCTTGCTTGCAAGTGGTTTGAATACAATCCACGGTCTGTATTTGGGCCTACTGTTACTTTCAAAGTACGTTTTGTAACCATTTTTCTGCTAGGCATCGTTTTTGGAGATCTGATTGGGGTTCTTCTACATTTTTGCGACTGGCTTTAGTAAGGGTCTTGGTGGGAGCATTGCTGGGAAGGTCAAATTTTGTTCTAAAACACAGTTCACAGTACACCTACCTTGAGGGGAAAGATCCGCTATAATATTTTGGCCATACTTATTGATCCTTAAAAAGGTGACTCAGACAGAGCACGCAATTCCAAAAATATTGTACTGTCTATTAGGGAAATCAAAGTGTCACTTTTTGAACCACACAGCGTACATACCTTTTATTTATTCATCAGTGGTATTGTAATAGCACTTCCTGTTTTCCGTTCAATAATTACAGGCCGGGTTTCAGTCAACATCCGCCAGGCAGGCAGTGGACAGGGTGTCTTCTGTCAGTGGTCACCAGCCACATTGATGGCGAAGCGTCAGCTGGAATGGAGGAGTGCCGCCAATAAGAGGAATTGTTTGCTGCATGCAACTTACTTACCAAATTCAACAGGACAACTCCAACAACATACGCAATACAGATACAGTATCCATTGTTGTCTTTTATTCTATGAGTGTGACTGCATGTGCTTACCTTTAGTTTGTAACCAAAGATTGTCTGTATCTTCAATTATTGTTGGTCCATGCTCTGCTTTTTTTTTCTTCTCTCAACAAAACCTACCCAAAAAGAAACCCCCATTCCCATCCATTTTACAAACCCTAACCCTCTTCCCCCGGGCTGTGTTGTTTTGCTTGATGTCTGACTAAAATGACATCAATAATTCCACACACTTGCTGGGGAGGATAAGGTCATAGCAACAGGCTGGTGAAGGAATACGAGGATATCTTCTAGACTTACTCAGCTTCAGTACTATATCTTCTAGTAGTAGTAGCCAATGTCAAATAAATTCAACGCAAGTACTAGTTATACTTGCAAGCATATACTTTACCATTTGTTAGGCTACATTATGGCACTGTTCTAGTGTACTGTCACCTGCTATTTTCTCGATCGTACCGTAACCGTTGTAATGCTACAGTAAGGAGGACAAACAAGGTTTCGTTTTCTTTTTTTCCATAGGCATGCAACTGCCACTGTGTCACACCACTAGTACCACCGCAATGAGGAAATGTCACCCGCCCAGGATTGACAACGTTAATCCCCATTTCACCTGGAGCCAGCCCTGGGCCTAGCACTAATTTCTAACACAAATTACAGGTAAGATAAGCGTTTGGTGGGAGGTAGTATAATGGAGTATTATTTCGGAGTAGACAAGAGATTGACGGTTGTACTACTAAAGTCCTACGACTGTTCAGGAAAACAAAGTTACTGTTACACCCCCGCCCCCCACCCACCAGACTGAAAAGCAGTAAAAAACAGGTATGGTCAGATAAAGTTTAAAAATATATTTATTTAGCCCTAACAAAATAATCTCCCTCACCCACCCTTACCCCAACGATTGTCTTTGAAACGTCCCAAAATGATCCCAACTCCCAAATCCCACCCCCCAAAAGTCTATAAAAAAAGGGCAAGGGACACTCCACTACTGGAGGGTGCTGGTGCTGGTGCATGATGCGGCATGGGCATCATACTCCTTGCGGAGGGTGGCAAGCTTGGAGCGGAGGCCCTTAACCAAGTTCTTATACTTCAGGACCTCCTGCTCCAGGTTGGACATGCGGACTCGTAGGCGGCGTTGGCGTTCCTTGCAGCTCCTGTGGGGGCAGCTGGTATTTCGGTTGCTTGGCGGTGGCGGTCGTCTTTCTTAGCCCGGCTCGGTCCCGCTGGCTTAGTCACGGAGGAGGATGCAGTGGTCACAGTCGAGGATGTCGTTGTTGCCCCGCTCGACTGCGTGTCCTCCTCCTCCTCCAGGGCCACCAGCCGCCGATATTCGGCGACAGTGGCCTCCAGCCTCCGTTGCCGGGCTAATCTAGCCTGCTCCCTCCGTGTTGTTGATTTGGAAGGAGCAACTATATGAAGAAAGAAAGACATAGTCTGTAACCAAAGCTCCTTATTAATAACACAAAGTGATTGAGCCGAAAGTTGGGTCACAGAGTACAAGTAGCAAATTGAAAGCACAGTACATAACTATTGAGGACAGTATCTATGTAACCTCCCACTTCTGCATCCTTGCACTAACATTAGTGGTAGTTTAATGAACAAATTCTACGACCACTATGGACTTCCATTACAGTCGACTATGACAGTACACCAGTCTTATTCTTCTTCTTCTCTCTTGTTTAGGGAAATTGGTACGTTATCTTATGCAAGCCGGCAGAATGACATGGACAGCACAGTGAACTTGCACCCGAGAAAAAAAGTTGCACACCATGATGAGTGAGACAGACTTGCGTTACTGTACCGGTACAGTACATGCAGGTGGTGAAGCTATTACTTTTCTATTACGGGTGGCACTGAGAATACTCTGTTACAAGGGCTACTGCTTAATTAATTTACCTTTCACCCTACAGTGCAAATGAGTACTAGAAAAGGAAAATGAAGAAGCTAACTAATTTGATTATCTATCACTTCACATGGGACGTATTTGATGACATATGAGATGACTTTAGGTGCTTTGCTTAATATTGAGTGAACAGTGATACACCCACACATGAATGACGTACTACAAGTAAACTAAAGTTATTAAGAGAGGTACGGAGTGTCCACCGTAATAACCAGATATATGCTGTGATTGCAAACGCAATACAAAGTACTGCTACTATTCATGGTAGTATTGGACACATTTACAATTTCTTTTCCTTGCCTTCCCTGCACTGGAACGGACGTGCGGGTGCGGTGGTACATGCTCTTCAAGGTAACACTTACTTCACCTGGCGACCATCTACTCTCTCTAGATACACATGTGCTATCTAAGAGTCAGAGAATACCATGCTCCAGGCATCCATTCAGTCAAAGTATACGCACACATACAGTTTCTGTTTCACCCACCCAGGCTGCTGTCCTTCCACCCATCCTTGCTTCATCATTGACCCAGCCATGCACCATACCATATTCTTTCCTTCCCAGCCACCTCGGGGGCCAAGCAAACACATATCGTTCTTCTTTGCCAGCCATCATACAAGTTCGCGTCCCACTTACTTACACCCTTCTTTCGCTTTTCGTTCATCCCATCCATCACGTTCGTCTAAGAACTTATTGGGATTCTTCTCACCAAAAACTTCACAGCTAAGTCGAAGTACATTTCGAGGAGGCTACTACCTGGTTGATTTGTAATACACCCGTGCAGAAAGCACACTATGCAGTCTTCAATCTCAATAAGTAAGGAATATATAGCTTACCTGTTTCCGCCACCACCGTTTGAACCCCCACAGGACCGTCCGCCGGCTCTTGCACCGCCTCCTCCCCAGAGTCCGCCGAGTCCTCGCCCAACACAGCCACCTCCGCGCTGGCCCCGTCACCAGATGTTACACCTACAAAGTACATTTAAGAATGTTAGAATACACCACTCACTACTATATAATATTTGGTCTAGGAGAAATGTTAAAAAAACTGAATACAATGTAATAATTTGTGACTGTCTACTCCAAAGTAAAAATGTCCCATTTTCCAGGGAAGGCTGTTGTCTTGCTGCACTTTTATGCACAACTGATGAATGCTTGCTTTTGATTTTTAACACGCACCACTTTTTATCCTAACAGACAGAAGCTTGACTCCTAAGAACACGACCAGGATCAAGTTCAAACCAGGTGAGAGCTCGGCTCGACCACAAGAAATGTGTCCAATTAATCGTCAGCACTAACCACTTTTCCGTTTTCAGTTAAATAGTTTTATGACAAAGTAGATTTTAATAAATATGTTTACTTTTAATAAAGCTTTTAAACTTAAATAGACTCTGTGGTTTTTGTTCCTCCAGACTAGAGGGGATGAGCTAAAGGTTTTGGAATTTTTGCAAGCATGAGTGCCTCTGACACTTCTTGACTGTGCTGTGACTCCGTACTACTCTCTTGTCCTGCGTACGATAATCTAGACATCATTGGGGATCTATAATCGGTGACTTCGGGAGCTGAATGACTCTGCCACACTATCTAGTCAGTAAGGAGACAGTGCATAGAGGTATTGCTGAATAGAATGGGAGTCCAATGGAATTGCCAAATGTCCAATCTTAGTTAGCTACACAGACAGACTAATAAGAATAGTCTAGTAATACCACAGGGAGTCATATTCGAGGCAGGATAAGAATTTATATCCAGTCTACAAGAAGATCAAAGACGATTTAGAAAAAATCGAATGAGGAACGCTAGGAAAAAATAGGTACTGTTTATTAAAATGTAAACTTACTGGGGCCAGCAAAGGAGCCCTCGCCTGCCCGATCCTGGCCTGCATCCTCAGCACCCTCCTCCTGTGTCCTCTTGCCCTTGGGGGGAGCTGATGTACAACATGAAAGAAAGAAAAACCAGAAAACATGGATGAGATTTTTCAACCAAATCAAACATTTCAAAAGAACAATAACAAAATATTTTGGAAAAATAGCAAATAGATAGACAACTATTCCACGGGATCTATCTCATGTGGTATACTACGTTATTCGTATTGCCTGATTTGCGGAACGTTGACTTAGAAAGTTCCTATGTAACTCAATAAACAGACTACTAAAGAGGTTTGCCTAGGCCTGGCACTGCAGGCAGCAGTGCGCAGCACGCGAAGTGACAGACAAAGTCCATCCTGCTTGCAGATCAGTGAATACTCAAACTATCAATCCACCCGCCACCACCGCCACTATTTCTTCTTATAGCCATGTGTCTAAAGGAAGGACTGGACTTCAGTCTGTTGGGGCTGATTTAGAAGTCCCTTGCGGAAGTTGCGGCTCATTTTCCTCCATTGTTGCGTGCCTTTTGTGACGCAGCGGCAGAACAAAAGACTCGCCATGGTGTTGGTGCGGCGTATATATTAAAAAAAAACACATATGGGCATATGGGCGATGCATCACGTTGTAAAGCCCTGCGCCATCAGGGGGCGTTCCGGCGCAAGGGAGGACGTACCTGCGCAGGAACGAATCCTAAAAGTGGCTGAGGGAAATCTACAAGATGTCAATCAGTCACTTTTAGGACAATGATGCATGACTCAAACCCTGCGCGCTTGAAGCCGACGTACGGCTTGATGCAGCATTGGGGAGATAGGGTACCCCAGAGCATTGCTGGAGCTGCGCCATCGTTGGCACGCAACTCCAGCAATGCGCTGCCTTTACGGCACAGATGCGTAAGGCTTCTGTGACGTTTTGGGCCAATGGGTGGTGGTGGCATGGCACACAATTACTGCCGCATCCCTGCTACTTTGCAGGGATGCGCCGGTAATTGAAAATATGACCCTTACTGTCTAGCATTACGCAGTTCTTATCTTTACACTACACTCATACATAATTTCTCAGGCCAATGAAATGCTTCTGAACACAACATACAAAACAAAGAAGCATAGTAGCAAGCAAGGCTACTGAGAAGGAGAGCAGTGCACCTGAAATGCATAGAAGATTTTGAAATATAATTTACCTCAATGTAATCGGCAGCATTATTGCTCTTGGTAAAGAACAAAGATTTGCAAATAACAGAGCAGGATAAAACAGAGTAGTAAATGTACTACTACTACTACTCACCAAGCCCGGGGACCTCTACGCCGAGCGCGTCCAGCAAGTCCCGCTCCCGGTCCATGACATCGGTCCAGCGGTGGGTGGCCTGGTTATATGTGCGCCGGACCCCAGAGATCTTGTACATGGCCCGGCACACCTTCTCCCACCGCTTGCGACGCTCCCGGATGCCATAGCCAGTCGCGAACTTGCCGCCTCCCAGGATCGTCTTGGGGAGGCGGCGCTGGACGTGGAAGATCAGTGCCGCCACTTCCTCCGCGCTGAAGATCTCCCGCGGGACCACTTGCTCCCCCCTTAAACGCCCGCACGGGAGCCGGGCACGGGGTGCGGGACCCTTCCCCTTCTCAGGGTGCTTTCCGGCTCCCTTTACCATGGTCTGGGCAGAAATAGAGTTAAATGATAAACAAGAAATAGAATAGTGAAGAAGAAAAGAAAAGAGTTTAAAAAAGTAGTTTAAAAGTAACTAAAAGCTGCAGAAAACACAAAAATATAGAGCTAGAAAAATAGAGGGATAGATAATAAGTAAAATTAGATCAAAAAAACTTCAAACAAGCAAAGGATGGCAGAGATTGAGAGAGGATAGAGAAAGCATGCCCAGAACCATAGCAATGAATGAGAAACAAGATGGCCGCGCCCGTTCACGACCGCGTGGGTAAGTTCGCGCGAGATTTTCCTTGCGAGTACGCGCGAAATTGTACTAGCGAGCAGCACACTTTGCGAGATTACACATAGCGGCCGGAAACGGAATACGTCACGCAAACAAGATGGCCGCGCCCGTGTACGACCGATAGGGTAACTTGGCAAATGTATAGCTAGAAGCGCCTCGCGAACACGCGCAAGATCACGCGAACATACACGTGGCAAAAAAAACAATTTTGTATTCGCACGTATTCGCGGCTTCCGAAATCGATCTCGCACGGATTCGCGCCCCAAAAAACGCACGAAATTGCAGAAAAAAATGATTTTAGCTAAACTGAAAGCAATGAGCAGGTGCAAAAGTTCAAACTTAACATTAGTAACATTCAAGGTAGTGCTTCCTGATGGGCCCCTCCAGAGTTTGCAACTATTCTATGACCCTGCTATGACCCAAACAGCAGGCTCATAGAATAGCTACAAGTAGACCATAAAGGTCCTGTGAAAAAAAAAATTCACTGCAACAAAAAGCAAATTACAGATAAGGAAGGAAGCAGGTGCCAGCCAGACTGGAACTTTCAAAATTACTGACACATTAATGAAACACAAATTAATTGATGGCAGTTGAAGAAGGGCAGGTGTGCTTGCTTTTTTCAACCACCATAATCTACAGTGATAAATAAACCTAATGGGTGGCAGTGAGGATGTACCAGAGAGTGGCATGGGTGTCCCAGAGGGTGGCAGTGGTGAAACAGAGGGTGCTGTGAACCTGTGATGATAAACCAGACGTAGAAACAACATAGTCGCGGCCGTTGCGAGCCGAAAAGTAAGTTCGCAATTGCGAACTTGTCCCAAAATCGGCGCGAACGCGCGCAAACACAAAAAACGGGAAAATCCGCAAATCCGCTAGAGTTCGCGGATCTTCGCGGATTGCGAATCCGTAAATCCGCAAGTTCGCGTACGCGAGTTCCGCTAGATCCGCCCATGCTTACTTAAGACGCATCTTTTCCCTAAAGATTAGTGGTCTGTGTCGTGTTGGAGATCTTACTGCTTTGGCTGGTCTGAGGGTTTAATGATGTGGTTCCATAGCGCGGGGACACACTGCTTAGTGTAACCAGGCGCTCAATAAATGGTTTTATTATTATTATTATTAAGCATATTATTCACCCAGATCCATTAAAAATCAAGCTTGACTCACAGTGTGTTCTTAGGCACATGACCAGCATGTTACATATAATCTACCATGTCTGTCTCTACAAGCAGTATGTGTGTTTCTGCTCAGATAATTTCACTGTCTCTACAGGCCAAAAGCAAGCCACCTATATATAAGCAAGACATAACATTAATTTCTCATTACATGTAACATCCTGGTCATGTGCCTAAGATCACACTGTGAGTGAATGCCAAAGGTTCTTTATGCCAGATAAGTTTCAAGAGCAACGTGCTCTCTTCTTCAGTGGCTTGAGGTTTAGGCTGAAGTGAAGCACAGTAAATAAGTATCACCTGCCTGGTGGGCGTGGCCGACAGCACGGCCTCGTGGATAATGTAGTACACAGTGGGTTGCGCTTCGTCTCACAGAGGGAGTAAGAGAAGCAGTTAGTGAAGTGGAGTATGAGAGAATAAGGGAAGGGAAAAGAGTGAAGAAGCGAAAGAAGGAAGAGACAGGGAGGAAAGTAAAGGATAAGATTTGAAAGAAGGTGAGTGTGGGAGTATGGTTGAGTTATAGGGAGTGAGCATGACAGAAGAGGAGTGAGAGACTAAGGGGATGCAGAGAATGAGGCTAACTGAGAGAGAATGAGGGAAGAGGAGAGTAGAAGTAAGAGGACAGAGGGAGTATGAGAAGGAGTTAGTGAAGTAGAGTAAGGAGAGTAAGGGAAGGGAAAAGAGTGAAGGAGCGAAAGAAGGGAAGATACAGGAAGGAAAGTAAAGGAGAAGGTTTGAAAGAAGCTGAGTGTGGGAGTATGGCTGAGTTATAGGGAGTGAGCGTGACAGAAGAGGTGTGAGAGACTAAGGAGACGGAGAGAATGAGGCTAACAGAGAGAGAATGAGGGAAGAGGAGTGTAGAAGTAAGAGGACAGAGGGAGTAAGAGAAGGAGTTAGTGAAGTGGAGTAAGGAGAGTAGGGGAAGGGAAAAGAGTGCAGGAGCGAAAGAAGGGAAGAGACAGGAAGGAAAGTAAATAGGAACGTTTGCAAAAAGGTGAGTGTGGGAGTATGGCTGAGTTATACGGAGTGAGCGTGACAGAAGAGGTGTGAGAGACTAAGGGGACGGAGAGAATGAGGCTATCAGAGAGAGAATAAGGGAAGGGGAGTGTAGAAGTAAGAGGACAGAGGGAGTAAGAGAAGGAGTTAGTGAAGTGGAGTAAGGAGAGTAAGGGAAGGGAAAAGAGTGAAGGAGCGAAAGAAGGGAAGAGACAGGAAGGAAAGTAAAGGAGAAGGTTTGAAAGAAGGTGAGTGTGGGAGTATGGCTGAGTTATAGGGAGTGAGCGTGATAGAAGAGGAGTGAGAGACTAAAGGGACAGAGAGAATGAGGCTAACAGAGAGAGAATGAGGGAAGGAAAGTGTAGAACTAACAGGACCGAGGGAGTAAGAGGAGTTAGTGAAGTGGAGTAAGGAGAGTAAGGGAAGGGAAAAGTGTGAAGGAGCGAAAGAAGGGAAGAGAAGGGAAGGAAAGTAAAGGAAAAGGTTTAAAAGAAGGTGAGTGTGGAGTATAGCTGAGTTATAGGGAGTGAGCGTGACAGAAGAGGTGTGAGAGACTAAGGGGACGGAGAGAATGAGGCTAACAGAGAGAGAATGAGGGAAGGGGAGTGTAGAACTAAGAGGACACAGGGAGTAAGAGAAGGAGTTAGTGAAGTGGAGTAAGGAGAGTAATTGAAGGGAAAAGAGTAAAGGAATGAAGTAAGGGAAGAGAGAGGAAGGAAAGTAAAGGAGAAGGTTTGAAAGAAGGTGAGTGTGGGAGCATGGCTGAGTTATAGGGAGTGAGAGTGAAAGAAGAGGAGTGAGAGACTAAAGGGACGGAGAGAATGAGGCTAACAGAGAGAGAATGAGGGAAGGAAAGTGTAGAACTAACAGGACAGAGGGAGTAAGAGAAGGACTTAGTGAAGTGGAGTAAGGAGAGTAAGGGAAGGGAAAAGTGTGAAGGAGCGAAAGAAGGGACGAGACAGGAAGGAAAGTAAAGGAGAAGGTCTGAAAGAAGGTGAGTGTGGGAGTATGGCTGAGTTATAGGGAGTGAGTGTGACAGAAGAGGAGTGAGCGACTAAGAGGACGGAGAGAATGAGGCTAACAGAGAGAGAATGGGGGAAGGGGAGAGTAGAAGTAAGAGGACAGAGGGAGTAAGAGAAGGAGTTAGTGAAGTGGAGTAAGGAGAGTAAGGGAAGGGAAAAGAGTAAAGGAGTGAAGAAAGGGAAGAGAGAGGAAGGAAAGTAAAGGAGAAGGTCTGAAAGAAGGTGAGTGTGAGAGAGGAGTGAGGAAAAAGGGAGTAAACGTGGGGATTCAGAATAAGTGAGGCAAGCGCAATAAGGGAACAGAGGTGTGGGAGCATCAGAGAAGAGTAGTGAGGTTAAAGAAAAGAGTATAAGGAAAGTACATTTTGAACATCAAACTTACCTTATAAGTAATGTAAACTTAATTACATATTTTCATTAAAATTAATATCTGAGAAAGAGAAAAAAAATAAGTTAGAATATTTATAATATATATTTTACAATACAAGAGACAAAGTAGGAGATTAAAAGTCATAAAAGGTTAGTAAGAGATAAAGTAGAAGTGAAGGACTCAGAAAGAAAAACAAAGGAATGGTGAAGGTCAGAGAGAGTTAAAAAGAAATAGAGAGAGAGCAAATTATTAAAAGGATAATGACATGGATACATTCAGTGACAGTGAACAAGAGCAGGAGAGAGAAATGAACTGAAGGTGAGTAAGATACTAAAGGAAGAAAGGGGAGTAAAGAAAGGGAAGTGAGTGACAGAGAAGCAGGAGTGAATAACGGTGGATTAATGACAATGAGGCATGGAAGGTGAGTGAGGGTGAATGTAGGTTTGTAAGACAGTGTGGGAGTGAAGGTAACAGAGAGGGGGTGAATGAAGACAAGTGAGAATATGAAAGAACAGAGGGAGTGAGAGAAAGAGTGAGTAAAGGGCAGTAGGGTGAGTAAAGGAAGGAGAATGACTGAGGGAGCAAAGGAAGGGAAGAAAGTGAAGAAAAGTGAAAAAAAGGGACTAGGAAAAGGTCAGTGTGTGAGGAGAGAAAGAGTAAGGATAGGTAAAGATGATGAATGAGGATAACTGAAGGAACTGGAGTAAGGGAACAAGGGTGAGGGAGGGTGAGTGAGATTGATGAAAAAGGGAAAATAAAGAGAGGATAAAAGCAAGTAAGCTTGAGACAAGGGAAGTGAAGGAGTGAGAACATAGAGGTAGTGAAGGAAAGAGTGGCAGAAAGGGACTGAGTGAGAGAGCAAAGAAAGGTAAGTAAGGGAGTGTGGGTGAGTTTTAGGGAGTAAGCGTGACGGAAGAGGAGTGAGAGAGTGAGAGGATCGAGAGAGTGAGGCTAAGAGAGAGGGAGTGAGGGAAGGGGAGTGAGAATGTGAGAGGACAGAGGAAGTGAGAGAAGGAGTGAGTGAAGTGTAATAAGGTGAGTGGGAGAAGGGGAATTATTGAGGGAACAAAGAAAGGAAACAAGGGGAATGGGAGTGAAGTAGAGTGACTGACAGCTGGAAAGTGGTGGATGGGAGAGATGGAAAGGGCCGTGAAGGAGTGGAGAATGAGGATAAGTGAGGAAAGTAGAATAAGGGAAAGGAGGTGAGGGAGAGTGAAAAAAGGCCAGTGAGGGTGAGTTAAGAGGAGTGATAGAGGGTGGAAATAGGTGAGTGAAATTATTATTTATCTTTTCACTTTTTACATATAAGTCAACTAATCTAGTCTGATGCTTATAATGAATTCGTCGACAACACACACAAGTAAAATTAGGCCTTTCACTTGAATTGACCTTAAACTTTGTAATTTCATGTTCAGATTTTTCTGTACTTGAAATCTCTACATTACCTTCTATTACTGTATCAATTTCTGCACTGTCCTCTTTTTCACCAAAGTAACAAAACTCAATTTCTTCACAAATGTTTTTCACATCTAATTCAGTTCTCTGCTCATAATATTTCACTGTCTCTACAGGCCAAAAACAGGCCACCTACATATAAGCAAGACATAACATTAATTTCTCATTACATGTAACATCCTAGTCATGTGCCTAAGATCACACTGTGAGTGAAGCTTGATTCACCCATCAGTGTGATCTTAGGCACATGACCAGGATGGTACTTGTAATCTACCATGTCTTTAAAAAACATGTACTTTCATATTTTTAAAGACATCAACTAACCATGTAAAAGGTTGGAACGCCTTTGGAGAAGAGAATATAATACAGGGAGTAAACAACTCTACAAAACTGAACTAAGTAAATACTCCAAAATGATCAGATCAGCAAAGAGTAAATGTTTCAACGATAGAATTTCGAATGCAAGCAATCCCGCCAAAGAACTCTTCGCCATATACAAAGAAATAACGGTCCCCAACAGATTATTGGCCCACGATACGCTGTCCAATGAACTATGCAACTCCATTGCAGACCACTTCATAAACAAAGTGGACTCAATACACGCTTCATTCACTAAAATACCTGCGAGACCCATACAGGGGAATATGACAACTGCCCAGACAGAACTATGCGCTTAAACAGTTTTGTGATGCCAGACTGTCAGTCAATGCTCCGCATTGTTAAAAGTGTGAAATCAGGTTCACCCAATGATGCTGTTCCACCTAAATGTTTCACTGACATCACAGATGTGTTACTAAGTCACATAAGTCATCTCATCTCCCTCTCCTTCCTTGAAAAGCAGGTACCTGAACCTTGGAAAAGAGCTCAGGTTATTCCTTTAAAAAAGAAAGCTAACTTGCACGTGTCTCAACTTCAGAACCTTCGCCCGATCTCTCTGCTGCCCTTCTGTATGAAAGTGGCAGAAAAAATTGTGAACATACAGCTCATGGAATATCTGGAGCAAGGGCATTTCCTCCACCCTACTCAATCAGGCTTCAGAGCTCAATACTCTACTGAATTGGCAGTCCTTTATTCAACAGAACTGCTGAGGCAAACAGCTGACAAAGGCCAGACAGCAGCGCTTGTGTTACTCGACTTAAGCGCAGCTTTTGATACTGTGTCACACTCCACGCTGCTGTCACGTCTATCTGAGATCGGAGTTGAAGGAGATGCATATGAGTGGCTAAAGTCATTTTTGGAAAATAGAAATTTCCAAATTCACTGTCCGCCATTCAAGTCTACTCCCAGACAGCTGAAGCACGGGGTTCCACAGGGCTCAAGCTTGAGCCCTACCTTATTCAATCTGTACATGGAACCCCTTGCACGTATAGTTGAGTCCTTCGGTGTTAATATTATAACTTACGCCGATGATACGCAACTGATGATCACACTCAGTCAAGATGGTGAAGAGACAGCAATTCACTTTTCAGCCTGTCTTTCAGCAGTAGCGAGTTGGATGAACGATAACTGTCTGCGTCTGAATGGAGACAAGACTGAGGTGTTACTCATTGGGAAGGCTCCTTCAGCGTGGTCATCAGACTGGTGGCCTGCAGAACTTGGCCAGACCCCTGTTCCTACGAAATCAGCCAAAAATCTAGGAATGATACTAGATACCAAACTTTCGTATGTGAAGCACATCGAAAAGGTTACTGGTAAATGCCACGCCGTCCTCAAAATCTTGCGCAAGGTCCTGGAACTAGTACCGATGAGTTCAAGGAAATCTCTTGTCCACGCCTTAGTCACTCCCCATCTTGACTATGGCAATGCCCTACTTATAGGGCTGAGCCAAAAAGGTTTGAGACAATTACAAAGAGTCCAGAATATGGCTTCCCGCCTACTTCTCAACCTCCCAAACAGAGCTTCAGGGAAAGATGCATTATCTAAATTGCACTGGCTTCCTATAAAGGAACGTATACTTTTTAAGGCCATGTGCATTTCCCATCGAATTGCACAAGGGAAAGGACCTCCTTATCTGAACAAGCTCCTCAACATCTACCGCCCAAAACGTCATTTACAATCACTGGGCAGCATGCTGTTTTCAGTTCCTCGCATTTTTAAAGCCAAAATGGGTTGGCCGTTCATTTTGTTACCTAGCGGCCTCCTATTGGAATAGATTGCCTCTTGAATTGCGGATGGAACCTTCCGAGAGGAGATTCCGTATGAAACTTAAGACGCATCTTTTCCCTAAAGATTAGTGGTCTGTGTCGTGTTGGAGATCTTACTGCTTTGGCTGGTCTGAGGGTTTAATGATGTGGTTCCATAGCGCGGGGACACACTGCTTAGTGTAACCAGGCGCTCAATAAATTGTTTTATTATTATTATTATTAAGCATATTATTCACCCAGATCCATTAAAAATCAAGCTTGACTCACAGTGTGTTCTTAGGCACATGACCAGCATGTTACATATAATCTACCATGTCTGTCTCTACAAGCAGTATTTGTGTTTCTGCTCAGATAATTTCACTGTCTCTACAGGCCAAAAGCAAGCCACCTATATATAAGCAAGACATAACATTAATTTCTCATTACATGTAACATCCTGGTCATGTGCCTAAGATCACACTGTGAGTGAAGCTTGATTCACCCATCAGTGTGATCTTAGGCACAACAACCAGAATGTTACATGTAATCTACCATGTCTTTAAAAAACATGTACCTCCATATTTTTAAAGACATCAACTAAGCATATTATTCACCCAGATCCATTAAAAATCAAGCTTGACTCACAGTGTGTTCTTAGGCACATGACCAGCATGTTACATATAATCTACCATGTCTGTCTCTACAAGCAGTATGTGTGTTTCAGCTCATATAATTTCACTGTCTCTACAGGCCAAAAGAAAGCCACCTATATATAAGCAAGACATAACATTAATTTCTCATTACATGTAACATCCTGGTCATGTGCCTAAGATCACACTGTGAGTGAAGCTTGATTCACCCATCAGTGTGATCTTAGGCACAACGACCAGAATGTTACATGTAATCTACCATGTCTTTAAAAAACATGTACTTCCATATTTTTAAAGACATCAACTAAGCATATTATTCACCCAGATCCATTTAAAATCAAGCTTGACTCACGGTGTGATCTTAGGCACATGACCAGGATGTTACATATAATCTACCATGTCTGTCTCTGCAAGCAGTATGTGTGTTTCTGCTCATATAATTTCACTGTCTCTACAGACCAAAAGCAGGCCACCTATATATAAGCAAGACATAACATTAATTTCTCATTACATGTAACATCCTGGTCATGTGCCTAAGATCACACTGTGACTGAAGCTTGATTCATCCATCAGTGTGATCTTAGGCACATGACCAGAATGTTACATGTAATCTACCATGTCTTTAAAAAACATGTACTTCCATATTTTTAAAGGCATCAGCTAAGCATATTATTCCAATGTAATCATTCCATTTTAGGTAGATTATCAATATGCTTCTTAATCTTCCCTATACTGCATACAGCTGTGTATCTTCATTAAATGAATCATATATCAGATTACACACAGGCACAGAGTAAAGTAAAACACAAGCAAAGAATACTCTTTAAGCTAATTGAGGCAAACTGTTACAAGGCACAGGTGACATTATTGAAAAATGTGAAAATGTTTTCTCTTATTTCAAACAGAAAGTCAGTGAAATGCTTCTCCAAAATTTAAAAAGCAGACTTTTTTCCAGAAATACTTTGCATACTAAATCGTGTTTGACACTAAGCACAGCTCATTTAAATGACCACTACAAAAACAAAGCAGAAACCTAACTCGTTTTCAAAATACATTTCCAATATGCACCATTCTATTTTTAAAGAACATTACAAAAAAACCCTGACACAAAATGCAAGAATAAAGAAGCACAATATGCTTCTTAATCTTCCCCATAGTGCATACAGCACTCTATCTTTATTAAAAGAATCATTACTCACCTTTAAAAATGCTTTGTAAGATGTAGAACAGTGTCAGTCACACACAACAGATTTTCTTAAGCAGAATCTCTGAATAATGCTTCTTTCACTGGAGCCTCAGAATAATGGCACAGATTGTTTCTCATTTCAGACCCATATTCTTGTACATAACCAATCAAAATTCTTCCCACACAAATTCAAAACCAAACTGTACATTTTAATTGGTTGTACATTTGAACACTTTGAAACTCACATAACATTCACCCATCGCCCCAGTGCTCATTCACCCTGTTACCATGGTAACACCCTCCTAACCCAGCACACAGTTCAGAAGTTCATCATACTATGTTGCAAAAGAATCCAGCAAGGGTGTTTGACCTCTCAATGTACTAGCTAATTAAGTGCAATGTTTCTTTAAATGACTTTTTCTCAACCATTGATATGACTTCTTTAAAAAAAAAGCATGCACCCTAATTTTCAGTGGAGATTTTTAAGAAAGCACCAATCATTCTGGTTTTTCAAGTGCACTGAATCTCAACCACTTTTTATCATAATGAAACTGCCATTTTATTTCCACAACTCATCTGAATACAAGCACATCTAGCTTCAAGATGCCAAACGTCTGGTTTGTGGGTCATAGCTATGTCTTCTGGAGTGAAAAATTTGCAAGCAACAGAGGTATTTACAACCTTGACTTACCAAATGTGGACATTGTGTGGATTGGACAGAGAGAATTAAGAAGTCACCAATTGGTACCATTGATAAAATCCTTTATGCATCTTCCACACCCTGACCTTATAATTGTGCACTGTGGTGGAAATGACCTAGGCACTTTGACTGGGGTAGGTCTGGAAATGCTTTTAAAGGACATCTTTGGGGGGTGCGTGGCTTGGCGCTGGCTGAAATGGCCGCCTGATCCCGAAGCTCCGCCTGCCCGAGCCCTCAGCTTCATTCCAGCTGCAAATAATCCGTTGCTTCTGACCAGTGTCCCCGAGTTCCCCTAACCCCGCCGCACACAGCGGTCTGCCTCCGGCTCCTCTTTGTCTCACCGGCACTGAGATACGCCTATTGACGGAGCGGCCCGGGAGAGGCCCCAGTGCATGCCCGCATCGCAGCCGGCGTGCCGCGCAACGTGAGGCCCCGGCTTGCGGCCTGGTCCTGGTGGGGACGGACTTGGCCCTGCGGCGCGTGCCCGGCTTCCGCTGAGCGGCGCCCACTGGGGGGGCCACATAGGCCGAGGACCTTCGGACAGGAGCTGGTGAGACCCCGTGCTGGATGCTCCTGCCTTGTGAGGGGGCGGCGTGTGGTGAGTTGCGGCTCTAGCTTGCGGCCTAGTCTGCTCGTGGACGACCTTCGCCCTCCGGGACGCGCCCGGCCTCCTCTGCGTGGCGCCCTGTGGAGGTGGGACATTCTGGGTCGGGGGCCCTCGGTGAAGTGCTGGCAGACCTGTGATTGCGGCACATGGTCCTGAGGAGGTGGCGGAGGCCTGGTGCAGCGCCAGAGACATAGTGAAAGTGGCGCGCTGGCCTGGGGGAGTGACTAGGGCCCTGTTGTGTCCCGGCCCGACAATCGTGTGGACTCTGCTGCCACAGAGGTGGTTCCACCTCTGCCTGTGATCCACAGAGGTGCCGTGCGGCCGGGTAGTGTAGCCCCTGGTGCCCGAGCCGATCGCCTCGCACTGCCTGAACTTTGACGCACTCCCTCGAACCACGGACCTATCCTGTCCGCCCTGGTGGTCCTCTCCTGACCGTATTGAGATCCGCCGCCTGCCCGGTTGGCGTGCTGGGGATCTGGACGGGCGATCACGGAGTGCTTCCATTCTACCAGCCACTACATTGCTTGCCGGCAGCCCTCTGTTCCGACGGATCATCGCCCCTGCCCACGGGTCTGCTCTTCGACGTCAGCTTCAACATGAGGCCTAAGCAGGGTACGTCCACCTAGTCGAACAATCTCGATAAATATACAGTACAGAGGGGGACGCCGCGGACGGAGGTGCCGGCGAGCAGCCATCAGAGTCCAAAAGAACCATCGCTGGCCCGTATTATGACAGCTATTCAGGCACTGGGCACTACCCTTGAAACTAAAATCGACAAGATGGCCATAGAAGTGAACCTCCTCCGGACTGACCTTAATAAAAGGTCGGAAAAGACAAAGGGTAATGAGACCGATATTGCGGACCTGCAGGCGTCTACGAAGCAACTGGAGAAGCATGTCAATGATCTTGTCCATCAACACCGTCAGATCACGATACGGCTGGACGACCAGGAAGGGAGGGCCAGAAGAAGTAACGTACGCCTGGTTGGAGTTCCGGAGGACCTCGAGGGGCCCAGTATGGAGTTGTTCATTGAGGATTTAATCCTTAATCACCTCAAGCCAAAACGCCTGTCTAAAATTTTTACCGTCGAGCGTGCACACCGGGCGCCCATCCCCAAACCTAAACCGGGAGCGCCACCAAGGACAATAATTGCTAAAATCCTCAACTACAGGGACAGAGACGCTGTCCTGCAGGCGGCCAGACAATCTGGAGATCTACTCTACGAGAACGCCGCAATTCGATTCTTTCCCGACTTCACCCTCCAGGTCCAGCGTGAGAGGAGGTCTTTTGCGGGTGTGAAAAGGGCACTCCGAGAGAAAGGTATTAAATACATGATGTTCTTCCCCGCCAATCTCAAGGTTCTCATGGGAGGAAAATCCTTCTTCTTCACATCGCCGTCGGAGGTGCAGGATTGGATCGACAAGGTAGTGCCCGTGACAGGCGAGGGTGCGGAGACTCAGAACTGGAGAGACACTCTGCCTGCATCTCCGGGCTCAGCGGCTGTGAGATTTGAACAAGATGGCCAAAGTCAATGCTCCTGGAGATCCCGCTCCGCGAGTCCGAGCTGAAAGACACAGCAGAGAGACGCCCGAAGGCGAACTTCGAGAGACTTACAGAGCCGATAAGTGTCACTTTATGTATTGATCTGTTGCCTTTGACTTTTAGATTCTGAACCAAAGGGGGTTAGTTACCCATCTGACATCATAACCAAATGTAGACATTGGGAATTCCGAGTTGCAGGACTTATGAACTACCTCACATAGAGGTTCGGGGGTGGGTCACGGGCAGCGGGTGGGGCCGGGCCAATACACGCTCCAAGTGAAAGGTCCATCTGAGGGGAGGGTGGGTTGTTCATTGTTGTAGGTTCCTCTTCGGGGTGTGTCTCTGGGGCGAAAGGCACTCTGCTAATTGGGGATGTGGGTAGTTCTAAACCCGTGGAGCAGGGCGGCAGGGAGGGGGTATGGTGCACAGGGTGTTGGGGATGTGGGTGGGAAGGGCTGGGAGGGGGTTGGGAACAGTTTGGTAACTTTGGAAATGTCACATTCATCCTTTTACTGTTATTGTACAAGAAGCGCAACTCGGGGCATGATATCCGGCCAGGAATATTCCTCTTTGCATTGGCGGGAGATTCGGTGGGATAGTCCAATAGCTCACACACATCTCGATGAAGTGGGATAAGAGTCTAAAGGTGTTGAGTTGGAACGTCAACGCACGGGGGGATAAACACAAACGCACTATAGTCCTACAGGCCATTAAAACGACACCTCCCTGACGTAGTCCTCCTTCAGGAAACGCACCTTTTGGGGAACTCATGCCAAGCACTGAACCGGTGGGGCTACTATATGGCGACTCCCTCAGGCTTCACCTCAGGATCTCGAGGGGTAGGCATACTACTTCGCCGCAACTTCCCCTTAATCATTGAACACTCCGACTCAGACCCCTTGGGGTGCTTCGCTGCTATATCAGGTTCATGGGAGGGCTACAAGATAAACCTAGTTACAGTCTATATGCCACCTGTGCTTCAAACACAATCATACCAAGAGCTAGGTAAATTACTCCTCTCACTCCCCGAGGGACGCCTACTGATAGGGGGCGATTTCAACGCAGTAGTGTCAGGTACACTAGACAGATTTCCACCTAGAGACATCCCACAGGGCCACAGATTGCTCACTGACTTTTTAGACGCTTTTGGCCTTTTAGATCTGTGGCGTACCCGTCACCCACGAGACTCACAATACACTTTCTTCTCGGGTCCGCACCGATCGTTCTCACGCCTTGACTACTTGCTACCACCACAATACCACGACACAACACTCCGAGAGGTCACTCATAAAAAAAAAGGACATCTTTGGGCAATTGATGTCACTTTTTCCAAAAACTGCCTTGGTATTTTCTAATATATGCCAAAGGCAAAAATGGAACTGGTCCAACCAATTTTGTGCACAGATTGAGAAAGCAAGGAAACATGTAAATAAATCTGTTTCTGCTTTCCTCAGAGACTATGGTATGGGTTCCATTTACCACAACAACTTGCGTTACAACATCCAAGGCATCTATAGGAGAGATGGTGTACATTTTACAGATGAGGGAAATAGAGTCTTCCTCTTGAATTTGAGACTGTGCATTGGTACCTACTTGTAGGTACAAAAAACACCCACATAACACAGCAGCTCTTTTCAGAGCTACCCTACCTCTAAGCACTCGAAATAATTTTTTTACTCTATTTTCTTACACTGTTTTTCCCCGTGGTGCGCTCAGTGTGCGCGTACCGGAGAGCGCACCTGGTAACGCACCCAGTGCTTACCCCGCGAAAATAAAAAAAAATAAAAAATATTGTATTGCCCTTCTGAGTCCTTCTAGACCCCCCTCAAAAAACCTAGGGGGTCAGGGGGTGTCTACCCTGCCCCCTTTTAATCATTTCCCCCTTTTTTTTAACCTCTTGTGTCTCGATTCTACCAAGACACATGATGGCGGACTCTTCGGACTGTTTAGAATGTTGACAGACATCCGACAGCCAATCAGCTTTCCGCTCGCGCACTCCCGTAGCGCGCCGGGTGTGCTCCCCGGTACGCGTACCGGTGAACGCCCGGAGGCCGCCTGTAGATATATATGTGTTTTTGAAGTTAATTTTCAAAAAAACCACTGGAGAAATTTTCACCAACTATAGCAAAGGCACATCTGCGTACCAGTCCCTCCAATGTTGCAAAGTTTCGCGTAATTCCGTTCAGCGGTTCGGGCTGTAGACGTGTCAGAACGTCCTATGGAAATTAACATGGGGAAAACACGTTTTGGGACCCCCTTTTTTTCTCAGCCACCACTTCACGAATCCCCCCGAATCTTTCAGGGAAGGAGCGGAGCGGAGCTGGCCAAACTTTTGGAAAATTACACGCAAATTCCTCAACCGGCGCCAGAGTTATTCCCAATAGAATGTTGCGGATTTCGAATGGTAGCTAGGTCCTAACTATAACTACCGACCGCCAGTAGGTAATATATGGTTATAGTTAGGACCTAGTTTCCATAGGAAAAGCATTTTAGACTTGGCGATTACTTTGACGTTCGTTGTTTGACCAATCTGCATAAAATTCTGCCTAAAAAGTGTCACAGCCACTGATTGGGAATGTTTGGGCATGGTCCATGCAGTGGGGACTGAGATTATGGGCAGCGAAATAAGGTTGTTTTTGTAATCTTAATTCCCATAGAAACATTTAGCCAACTCTACTGCTCGAGCCGCTGAATGGACTTACACACATTTGGCAGGGAAGTAGATGTTGGTTCAAGGAAGTGTCTTTTGCTTATTTGGTGTAAATCAGTTTAGTAGTTTTTGAGAAATGTAAGTTTAAATTTATAGTGATATCTCTTGCCGCAGATATTTTTTGAAGATTTCATAATGAATTGTAAATGCATGCCCCAACGGGAATGCTCTGATTGGCTGGACGCAACCTGAATAGAAAGTTTGGGCCACCATTATATCTATTGGAAATGGTAACCAGGGCTGAAAATCTCTGTGAAAGCCCACATAATGGTTCATGTTTGAGATACTCTGACCCCATGGTTGAGAGATGGAGGTGTAAGTGACACAAGCTATGTATCCAAAATAGATATTTTTAATCATGCGATATTCGCGACAACGTCATGACCACCAGTTCATCCACCCCGTGTACCATTGCAGGGACGTCGGGACAATCAACGTCATTGCGGATATTGGTAAAAATATAAAAAAATATATCAGTGAATCATTAATTCACATTATATTATTTTGAGTCTAATAAATGTTTTATAGAGTTATTTATATAGTGTGTTATTTACTTTGATGGGTAGAATTAATTATATAGTTATAATTCTTTTATGTGGTGGTGGCTATTAAAATTCTGCTTTTGCTTTCCGCTATTGCGAAGTATCTGCGGGATCACGATTACCGATGTCATTGTGATGTCTGGAGTCACCGCGAAAATGGAAAAGAGGTTTTAGTGATGGTTGTTCTAGAAATACACTAGAAATATATGAGTTTGAAGTATACAGTAATAAACCTCTAGTGTGTAGAATACTTTCATGCATGTGCATATACGTGTTTTTACTTTATGGGAAAGGCGCAATTGTCATGTTTAACAACCTCATTACGACGTCCCGAATAACTGCAAAAATGGAAAATCTGCCTGAAAGATGGTTTCTAAAGAAACTTATTACCAAAATATGAGTTTAAACATGTCTTGAAAGAAGTATGCATATAGTAATGTGAGTAGGGCAATGTTCAGAATGGATTTTTTTTATATCATTTTTGGGTGTGTTGGTTCCCATTGAATGTCTGCTCTTGTTTTCTGTTTTTGCGGCGTGTCCCCGCGGATCGTGACCTCAGCGCTAAGATCCCCAAAAAGTAAAGAAAAAAAAAACTTTTAGAAAAACACTTCACAATATTTTGGGTACTGGGGTGGCTCTGACAAGAGCCTTTGTGTTGGTTGTATGTACATGGCTGCTGTACATAAGACCGGATGCAGAGTTTCAGGTTACTTGGAAACACCCTATTGTCTTCATCAATAAAGTTCACTCCATCATTTCTATAAATGCCATGCATGTCAAACGACAGGTTGTTGTTATAGATAAAGCTCATGCAATGTTCTCTGAGGAATGCAGACACAGTTTTATTAACATGTTTCCTGGCTTTGTCAATCTGTGGACAGAATTGAGTTGACCACTTCCATTTCTGGCTTTGGCATATATTAGAGTACACCATGACAGTGTGAGGGAAAAGCGACATCAGTTCTGCAAAGGTTTCTGTCATTAGGATTTCCAGCCCTACGCCAGTGAATGTGCCTAGGTCATTGCCACCACAGTGCAAAATTATGAGGTGAGGAGCTTGGGAATCCACAATGGATTTAACCAAAACCAGCAACTTCTGAATCTTCAACCCTCACTGGCCAAACCAAGCAATCTGCACATTTGACAAACCCAAGTCTCTGTATATACCTCTCTCTTTATTGCAGCCTCATTAATCCAGTCGATGTAGCTCTGGCCAACAATCCATATTGTTAGCATTTAAAAGTGAAGGAGCAATAGTAGCCAGGATAAGGCTGGAGCAGAATGAGGTAGTATTCCAAAGAAAAAGCAGTTAAAGCAGTTAAAATAGAGGTGATCTTTTACAAAAAATATATATACATATTTCATTGGATGCTGTCAGCGTGAAAGTAAATAATGTTAGGTAGTATGTTGGATGGTTGAGCAATAAGTCTTATTATTGGCTGTTGTTTAAAAAACGATGAAACACTCAGGCTCTACTCATGCACTCGTTATTACATAGAGATTATCATTGTACGAAAAATGTTATAATGATTGCATAGTTACAGCTTTGTAAATTTAGTGTTCAATTAAAAAAAGTGTAGAAGAAGAAGAGATGCAGTGAAACAGAGAGAAGACGTTGAGAGAGTAGTTGATAAGGCCTTTGCTTTGAAGAGGAAGCTTTTTATTTTGATTCTAAGTAGAATGAAGACTCTTGACAAAATAGTGTAGTCCATGAAGAGACAAAAACAGAAACAAGATTAGTGAATAGAAGTAACTGTTGTACAGTTTTCAGTGGAGGATGGATACATACTTCTTGTATAGAGCCTTTCTTTAATGAAGTAAGATATCTGCAGGATAACAAATGAGTTCATACTTTTGATTAAAGAGGAGGATGTTTTGAAATGAAGAATGGTAGTCCTATAGAAAAAGAGGTGATAGTACTTAGAAATGTAAAAGAAGGTATTGCAAAAGAGCTACAAGGAAGGAATAGTTAGAGTACTGTATACAAATGGAATTGTAGTATTAGAGAGCAATCCATTGATATATTAAGAAAATCCCTACGTTTGCTTTCCAGGACGAAGTTAAAAACACTAGTCAGTAATGCAAACTTTAGGGAGGAGGCTGTATTATATGACAACTCATGCTTTATGTTTAGGAGAAATGAATAAAGCACTTTTTCATGGTCGCATAGCTGACGTAGGAAAGGTTTGTGGTGATTTGCATTCTCGTTTCTTTGGTAATGAGCAGGATGCTAGGGAAAATGAGGAGTCATAAGAGGAGGCATTGCAGAAGAAGACAGATATATTACAGTTTGATCGTTTTAAAGAAAAGATTCCAAAATTTAAGACAGTGTTGTGTAAAAAAACTGAGTTTGCTTATATATGTTGCTGATGCACTTACTATAAGATTTAAACACAGACTGTTCACTTTTATTTAAAAAGTGAAAACATAAATCATGATAACTGACAAAAGTTACCTGTATATTTTTTTGTAGAGGGATGGTTTCACTATCTATATGGCAAGTTATATGTAAGTAGTGTTACAATAAATCAGAAGATAATAAAATGAACCCTACATAGATACTAGATAGCCATTTTGTGGGATAATAAAATGCCTGCTAATGTACAAAAACTATGAAGGGGCACAACTAAAATCAACATTTAGTATTTATATATTATATTTTATAATATTGAATTTGTAAAGCATTGGAATCACCCCGAAGGGGTGTCTCAGCGCTAAAGAAGTTATAATGCCGAGCCAGGATGGTCAGTTACTGAACAATTCTCTCTTTAGGAGTTTCCTGAAGTAGAGGAGATTAGTGTACCTTTGTTGTTGAATGGGCAAAGAGTTCCGTTACACAGGGGCCAGATATGCAAAAGCTTTGCCCCCCTGCCCGAAGTTTTCTGTAATGAGGGAGAGCTAGCAGAGTTGTATCGCCGAGCGAAGAGCTCTGCCAGGCAGATAGTACTTAAGTGTTTCGTTGAGGTAACTAGGGCCTCTGCCATGTAATGTCATGTAGACTAGAATGCAAATTTAAAACTTGATTCTCTGATGGAAGTGAAGCCAGTGAAGCTGCCTTAACAGTGGCCGGGAAGGGTTCTAGCGGGCATGTTGAGAGCCAAGCGAGCTGCTGTTCAGCAGGGATTCGTTAGCCGACATAAGAAGGGCGTTGCAGTAATCAAGACGGCTGATGACTTAGACTTGGAATAGGGTCCTGCAGACAGTTAAGGGAAGGAGATGGAACACTCTACGAAGAAGACTCAATGTGTGAAAACAGGTACCTGAAGTGGCCATGACTTGGCTCTCATAGTTAGAGAGTGGTCCAGTCGGACACCCAGGTTTTTAGCCACAAGTTTGGGGGTAGGGGCTGAGCCCAGCTCTGCGGGCCACCAGTCGGGAGACCACAGGGTTTGAGCTTTACTGAACAGCAAGATTTCAGTTTTTGCTACATTAAGCTGCAGGAAGTGTTGTGTCATCCATCCAGAGATTGTTCACATACCTTCCACAAAGAGAGATTTGGTCAAGACCTTGTAGTTATCAAAAGATAAGAGGAGTTGGGTATCACCCGCATAGGAATAAGGGGTGAACCCACGGTCTCTGATGATCTTGGCGAGAGGGGCAACGTACACATTGAACAGGGTAGGGCTAAGACAGGAGCCCTGTGGTACCCCCTTAGTGAGCTCCACGGTGCATGACCGAAAAGGGCCTGAGTTGACAGTTATGGTACGCTGGTCCAGGAAACTAGTGAGCCATTTGTTTGCCAGTTCCTGGACACCTATCCGAGTCAGTCTATAGAGTAGCATCTGGTAAGCCACGGTATCAAAAGCCGCGGACAAGTCAGCTAGTTTCTAACCTTTATTTTACCTCTTTCTGCTGGTTGCTGACCTTTATTCTAACACTTGCTGCTTATTGCTGTCCTTTATTCTGTCTCTTTCTCTAGCTTCAAACCTTTATTTTGCCTCCTCCTGCTCATTTCTGACCTTTATTTTGCCTCTTTCTGCTTATTGCTGATCTCTATTTGCCTCTTTCTGCTCATTGCTGGCCTCTAGTTTGACTCTTTGTGCTGGTTGCTGGCCTCCATCTTGCTGCTTTTTGCTTGTCCCTACCCTTAGTTTTCACAGTTTCTGCTAATTTCTGACCTTTATTCTGCCTCTTTTTATTTATTTCTGACCTCTATTTTGCCTCTTTTTGCTCTTCTCTGACCTATATTGTGTTGTGCTGCTGCTTTGTAACCTTTTTTTTCTCTTTCTGCTCATTTCTGACCTTTATTCTGCCTCTTTATGCAAATTTCTTAGGTTTATTTTGCCTCTTTCTGCTCATTTCTGACCATTATTGTGCCTGTTTCCACTAGTTTTTTACCCTTATTTTGTTTCTTTCAGCGTGTTGCTGACCTTTATTTTCTCACTTTCTGCTAGTTTCTGACCTTTAAGCTGCCTCTTTCTGTTTTTTCTGACCTTTATCTTTTCTCTTTCTGTTCATTGATAACCTTTATTCTGCCTATTTCTGACTCTTTCTGCTTGTTTCTGACCTTTATTTGACCTCTTTCTGATTATTGCGGATTTCTATGTTGCCTCTTTCTGCTCGTTGCTGGCCTCTATTTTGCCTCTTTCTGCTGATTGCTGGCCTCCATTTAGCCTCTTTCTGCTTGTTCCTGGCCTCAATTTTCACTTTCTGCAAACTTTTTACCTTTATTCTGCCTCTATCTTCAAGTTTCTGACCTTAATCTTGCCTCTTTCTGCCAATTTCTGACCTTTATTGTGCATCATTCTGCTCATTCTGACCATTATTGTGCCTTTTTCAGCTAGTTTCTTATCTTTATTTTTTCTGCTTGTTGTTGACCTTTATTTTCCCCCTTTCTGCTTGTTTCTTACCTTTAAGCTGCATCTTTCTGTTTGTTTCTGATCTTTATCTTGACTCTATCTGCTATTTGCTGGCCTTGACTATGTCTCTTTCTGCTCATTTATGACCTTTATTTTGCCTCTCTGCTTATTGCAGATCTCTAGTTTGCTTCTCTCTGATTGTTGCTGGCCTCTATTCTGCCTCTTTGTGCTCATTTGTGACTTTTATTCTGCCTCTTTATGCTCATTTCTGACCTTTATTTTGCCTCTTCTGCTCGTTTCTGACAATTAGTGTGACTCCGCTAGTTTCTTACTTTTATTTTGCCTCTTTCTGCTCGTTGTGGACCTTTATTCTGCCTGTTTCTGCACTCGTTTCTGATCTATTTTTGGCTCTTTCTGCTTGTTGCTGGCCTCTATTTTGCCTCTTTCTGAATGTTGCTGACCTTTATATTCCCCCTTTCTGCTTGTTTCTGACCTTTATTCTGCCTCTTTCTGCTTGCTTCTCACCTTTATCTTTCACTATAATTCATGCCCAAAAGTAACTATAACTTGAACCCCCGCAATGCACATTATCAATTATTTCATGGATCATTTGATCATTTCATGAGTGATGTAATATGTGTAGTAATTAGCACTGCATTGGGAACGTGTGAATTATAGTTACTTCATGACATGATTTACTTGTGCTTGAGAAAACTATAACCGGTAAAGTTCTGTGTTTTTAGTTTCAAATGTCATATTTTCGCTAAATCTTTCACCTATCATTACCTTAATCTTTGTTTTGTTTAGTCAATTTTAAAGGCTTCTTTTATTTTAAAGAAAGGTATTACTACAATTCCTATCTATAATGTCATTTTAACCTTTGATTTTTTCAGTGAGTTGCTAAGGGTACTTTTTAAGAATAGTAATATTCTATAACCCTATGTGAAACAAATCTCATGGCCTCTAGTTGTGCTCTGTGTGAGGTTGGCTGCCTGGTGTCCAACCCCCATGGGTAGTGCTCCATAATCAAATGTATATTTTAGTAATTCACACAATGCAATGTTCAATAACAGTGATCATTATAAAATGGCTAAAAAAATTAATTTAGAAATGGTTTTTATATGTCTGTGAGTCTTTCTTTAACATATTTCTATGATTGCATTTTGGAGGGCTCAAAAACTTTTGAATGAAAGATTCAAAAGACGTTTTTAAAAGAAAAGAACACCATGTTGCAGAATCTTTCTATTAGTATTTTTCATCCCACAAAAAAACAGTAAAAAAAAACAACCACCAGATGGCTTTGCGTTCCAGCTGAAGAGCATATAACTCCAGCTAGAAGTGAACTCAAAAATATATGATAAGTTCTCAGGCGTGAATAATGTAATGATTTAGGAGACATCTGTTTTTCATATGTTGCTGGGGTTCTGCTGCCCTCCCTGCAGACACCCACAACATTAGAAAAACATGTCCACAACATTAAAAAAACATGTTTGTTGGTGCCCCTTCCCCTTTTGAGTACATATCCAAGATAAAAAAAAACATTGTAAATAGCCTTCTCTGGACATTAAGGGGTGCTAGTTTAAGAAGCAGTGAATAATAAATGAGTGGCATCTGACAGTTATGTATCATGTGTGCCGCTAGGAGCTGGTATTTTCTTAACTTAATGGGAGTCCCGAAACCCACCCAGGGCTGCCAAGATGTAGGGGATGTTAGGGGCTGCAGGGTGAGCCCGGAGGCCCAAGCTGGCTCCCTAGCCTCCACCATTCTGGGTGCAATTAGGAGCAGGCACGTTTTCTATGCTCCCACACAGGCTGGAGCAGCATTTTGTAAGTTCTCCCACCAAGTGGTAGCAACATTGAGTTCCCTGCCTGGGAGAGTGTAGACAGGGAATATAAATATTCATGTTATAGTTAGGTTAAAATATCATTTAAACATTCAACTTTACCCAAACAAAACCACTGATATTTACTGGTTATAGTTATCTCACGTAACTACAATTTGTGCTCTAAAGTAATTATAACTTGCTTCCCTGCTATTCCATGATGTCTTTTCAGATTTTGTAGTGATTTTATCAAGGATGTTGTAGAACATGTCATGAGTGATGCAACGTTTGAAGTAATTGTCAGTGCTCAGTAAGGGCAATTTGTGACATGGAAAAAACATATATTTTAATTGGCCGCTGGATTTTCTCTCTGGGACCACCTTCAAGTTCTTGTGGGCAGGGTAACCCTACACTACCCCATGTGTATTTTTTGTAACTTTTTTGAGAATAGAGTCCTAATATTGCTGTTGCCACATGTGTGTTCTTGTGTTCTTGTGGTGGCAGCCAATCAGATCTTACCTTGAGATTTGTTAGATGCGCTGCTCCCCTGTGATATGAAGTATACATACATACAAATGATCATACAGATAACAAAACTAGATGATAAATTCAACTCTCATAGAGTTGGACCTAACAATGGTAGAAGGAGAAGCAGATGAGATCTAGAGAGCTCGAGAAGTGCGATGAGAGGGAGAGGAAGGGGGCAAAGTAGTAGAAGTTGGAGAGAGAAAGAGGAAAAGGAGTGAGGTTCCGTGAATCCTGAAACCCGTTTCATAAAGGTCATGGTTTTGTTGCGAATTTGGTATTAGCGGACCGTAACCAGTTAGTACGGCAAGCATGAGTGTTTTCGTCACGTTACACCGTTGGATTTACTACGTATTTAGGGATTCGTTCTGAACCCTCGGGTTCCATTTTGTATACGGCAGCCATTTTGTGGTTGCCCTCACATAGGCCGATGACTTTGGCCACACGAGTCTTTAGCACACATACACTTTAGCTGACTTCTGAATGACCCGAGCGAACGACCCTCTTGCCTGAAGCAGTACTTGTTAGGCCAGTTCCTTTCCAAATAGCTGATCGAGATTGGGATTCAAGGCACAGGAGATCATAAACCCTTTATTGCACACAACTATGTCTTATCTTACTCACACCTGTCTCTGCTCCTTACTCCTCTGGCTGTTTACGATGGGGAGGTGCCCGGTTTTATGATGGTTTTCGATCTAACTGCCTGATGAAGAATGTTGTGTTCGACCAATGATTAAACGTGGGCTGGGCAACTGAAAAGTGGGTTTTACCGTCATGCGATACCTCTGATTTGGACACATGTGATTGGACAGTTTGTAAATGTAAGGTATTTGTCTGGAATGTGATTTTTGGCATAAAAGGGATGGCTTCCTTTGTAAAAATTGGGCAGTCTCCTACGAATATACAGCCATTGTACTTCGTGGACCTCTGTTTCTGATTGCAGCCAATAAATTCAATCTTTGACGTCCCCAAGAAGAATCCGTGTCTCTGTGTTTACAAGAGAGGTGAACTCGGAGACTTTGGGCGTGTCCCCTGACACCGCTGGGTCTTAAATAACCCGGTTCTTCATTTGGCGCCCAACATGGGGCGACTTCAGCGGTACCGGTCCAAGCCTGAAGATCGTGAGGAGCTTCGTGTGGAAATTCTGGAGGAAGGCCTGCCACTTCATCAACCCCTGTATGTCGTCGTGGTCCGAAAGTCTTTGCTGCGAGGTTCCCCGCTTTCCGACGGCTACGAAGGACTGCTGCCCTGACTGTCGCCCTGTATTGGAGCCTTTGATGATTTGTAGAGCGAGACGATAGACGGATCTTCTGGTGACGCCATCGATACTTCAGTTAAGTATGAGTGGAGCGTCTCCCAGTCCTTAGTTTTGTTTTTGGGTATCCCTTAGGATCTTTGATTTGGAACTCGTTGATCTTTGATTTGGGACTTGCAAGCTCCAAAGCCGAGGGACTTGTGTATTCACGAGACTATCGTATTCGATACTCCCTTGAAGTTTGGAGCTAGACTAGAGAGCGAAGATGCTTGGTCTTAGCAGACTTGGAAGAATATTTTGTTGTGGTCGTAATAGGGATTCCCGATTGGAGGATTCGTGTCCGGTTCCTCCAATTGGAACTCCAACCTATGAACTCTATGTGAAACATGGCGTGAGCCCCATCACGTATAATGAAGTATGGATTCGGTACACAAGAAAGGACGGTGTCCTTAAATGGCCCCAATATGGAAGTTTTGACACAGAAGTTTTAGATAATCTAGAAGTTAGACTTTTTAAGAAGAAAGCCCGGCCGGTGATGTTTGACTCTTTCCGCCTATGGCGAAAGGAAGCCAATCAGAAAGAAATTAAATTAACGAAGAAAAAGAAAAGAGAAAAGGGTATCTCGATAATGCAAGCTGCTATACAGTTTAAAGATAATGAAGAAGAACAAGCGAGTGAGCAGTTGCACAGGCAACGTAAAATGGCTATTGATAAATGCTATCCAGTTTTGCCGCCTCTTCAGCAAGATGCGATGAAGGACCTTGTGAAGGATCCTTTAATGTCACATTTGTTGACTTCGCCACCCCCTTATGCGCAGAATGCTACAGCACCTCCGCAATCTTTAGTTGCACAATCTCTGGGTGCTTTGCCTTTTGCTGTTGCACAACCGCCAGCTCCTCTTCAGTTGGCTCATACTCCCCTGGTGCAGCCTTCTCAAGGGCTGCTGACTTTGCTACCTGCTCCGCCTTTACTTCCTGCGACTTTTCCGCCTGTTCTTGCTGCCTCCTCTGCTACTGCTCCTACGTTGACATTTTCTCAGTCCGCTTTATCTCCTGTCCTGTCAACTTCTCCTTCTGTTCGACAGAGGATGACTGATACTGTCACTACTCTTTTGTCTCCTTTCTTTGGGTCATTTAGTACAACCCCCGTTTCGGAGCATAAACAGTTGCGTAGTCAACTGTCTGATTCCCGAGAGAGGGAAGTATTGGATCATTTAGCGCATAAATGGGTCACTCGTCCTTTAAGATACGATGTAGAGTCTGTTATGGATGTTTTCCGCCAATGGGAAGCGCCGAAGCAGAGATATGTCTTTGATAAAATGTGCATGTTCCTTCATGAGGAGTGGGAAGATGGTGATCTGGAACTGACTCCGCCTGAGTTGTTCCGTGTACAGTCCGAGTTTGCGAAGGGAACTATAGCGGGTCTCGACGTTGAGAGAGCATTTGTGACATTGTTGTCGTTTAGGAGTAAGTCTCTTTCTCAGTCATTGTTTGAGCCTGATCCTTCTGTTAGGAGAAAGGCGAAACAGTATCCAATGAGAGAGGTTCCTCCGGTATGGAAGGAAGAAGTACCTGCTGGTGCAAATAATAACCCCCCCCAGCTGTACCGGCTCATTTTCAACGTGTTTGGGTGCATGTTCCGTGGAAACGAGCTGAAGTCTTGGCCCTTAAACAGACCTTGCCTGACCCCCGTAAAAATCCTGCAGGATATTATAAGGAATTATCACAAACGGCAGACTCATGTGTTATGAATTTAGCTGATATAGACATGTTGTTTGGAAATGTGGTCCCACAACCTTTGTGGGGATAGATTCGTCACACCGATCATGCGCCGGAGTTAGGTGATACATGGGTTAATATTAGTGCTGCAGATGCGCGACAAGTTGGTAGGTGCTAAACCTGAGCCTTTAGTTGCAGATCTTCCTGGTAAGATCATTACTTACATACTGCTATGAGAGTAAATTGGGACAAAATGTCTGCGTGTAAGCAGAAGAAGGATGAAACCGTATCTGATTTCTTCACTAGGTTTGAAGAAACGTTTATTGACCATAGTGGTCAAGACATGAGTACCGAGGGTGGTCAATGGTTGTTTGTTGATAAGTTTGTGCAAAATTTACTTCCCGAGTTATGTACCAAGTTAAAGGATTCAGAGAGTTCTTGGGCAGTTTCCTCGTCAGCACAGATATTGGCTACTGCACAATATTACGAAAATAGGGATAAGGATGAGAAGGATAGAGCAGATAAAAAGACTAAAGATTTGAAGACAAAGGTTCTTCTAAAGCAAGCGTACCCGCCTCGTAATAAACAACGTGATTATCAGCAACCTCAGCAGTTTCAGCGAAACTCGCAAAGGTTCGAGCCTTCTCAACCGCGTTTTCCTGTAGGCCCTAATCAATGTGCATATTGCAAAGAAGAGGGTCATTTTAAACATAGTGGCCCTGTTTTGTTACAGCATATGAATGGTGTTTCTGGCAGAAGAGGTCGGGGTGTTCCGCAAGCTTCTAGAGGTAGGGGACGTGGAGGTTTCCCTCAAAACGCGCGTTCCTTCCCTCAGCAGAATTCAATTAATTGCTTTGATCAACAGAATAATGCGTCTGGTAGTACGACTCAGTACTATGCTGACGACTACTATGTCGAAGGTGAGAATATGGATGGTAATGATTGCTAGGACAGCCATGGACAAAGAGAGGGAGTTGTTTTAGTTGCAGTAGATCAGAGTGGACCTTATGTTGAAGTGATTACATCAGGTGTGTCAGAGCCTTTTCTGTTGGATACTGGTGCTACGAAGAGTTCTATTATGCACTCTAGACTCCCTGGCGCACCTTTGTCTGGCTTAACGAATGTTTCAGTAGGTTTTTCTGGCGCCCCGGTTAGAAACCCAATTTCGAATCCTTTGTCCCTTTCCGTTGGACCTCGTGAATTCGAAGCACCCCTTATTCTGACGACAGGGTGTGGTGAGAACTTGCTGGGATTGGATCTGTTGAAAAGACTGCATGCGACATTGTATTGTTCTCCTTCGGGAGTACAACTTACATTGGGTAAGAAAGTGGTCTCTCCAATGTATTTGTCGAGGGATAAACTTCCGACAGAATTGTCTTCTCTTCCTGATACTATTTTGGCTACTGGTCCTAATGATGTGGGTCTTTTGGAGATACCACCATATGTTGTGACACTGAAAGCGAACGTTAAAATGCCACGTATTCCTCAATATAGGATCTCTAGTTATGGTGAAAGAGCACTGCTAGCGATTATCCATGATCTAATTGAGAAGGATGTAATTGAAGAAACAAGAGGTAATGTTTGCAATAGCCCTGTTTTGCCTGTCTTGAAACGCACCGACTCTTCTCAGCCACCTGTTTACAGGTTTGTGATCGATCTTAGAGAGGTGAATAAGATAGTTGTGCCGCAATTTCCTGTTGTTCCAGACATCACTGCATTATTGACAATGATTCCAGCTTCAGCCACGTGGTTTTCGGTGATTGATTTAAAGAATGCTTTCTTCAGCATCCCGATTGCCGAGGAGATTAGGGATATCTTTGGCTTCTCTTTAGGAGGCCGAAGCTTCCGGTTTAAGAGAGCTCCTCAAGGCTATTGCGAGAGCCCTTCTATCTATAGTCAGGCTTTAAAAACACAGCTTGACACGATTGCTTTACCGGATGGTGCTGCTTTTCTTCAGTACGTTGACGATTTGTTAGTCGCCGCCGATACTGAAGAGATTTGTAAGGAAGCTACCTTGTCGTTGTTGCGTCATTTGTCTGACTTCCATCACAAGGTGTCTCTTTCGAAGTTACAGTATTGTCGACAAGAAGTGACCTACTTAGGTCATCTCTTATCGAAGGAGGGAAGAAGATTAACCCCAGAACGAATTCAAGCAATTGCGAAAATGAGTGTGTCAATTACACAGAGAGAAGTGCGTGCTTTCTTGGGTATCACGTCATATTGCAGACAATGGATACCGAATTTTTCTTTGCTGGCCAAACCTCTGGTGGCATTGACTTGTAACGATACACAGAATCCCCTCCCATGGTCTGTCGACTGTCAGAAAAGTTTTTCTGAATTGCGCGATGCATTGTGTTCGTCTCCTGTGTTGGGTACTCCCGACTACAGTAAGCCTTTTACGCTTTATGTCCACGAGAGAGAGGGATGCGCGTTGTCAGTGTTGACGCAATCTTTTGGGGACAAGCAACGTCCATGCGCGTATTTCTCGTCGACCTTGGATCCGGTAGCTAGAGCGTTACCGAGTTGTTTGAGAGCCACAGCGGCAGCAGCTGTTTCCATTCGACAGTCTGCTGGTTTGGTGATGAATAACACATTGATTGTGATGGTGCCACATGCAGTGGACACTTTGTTAAACAGGACTAAGACACAGCACTTAACTAGTGCTCGATTGTCAGGTTATGAGTTGACACTTTTAGCGAGTCATGTGCACATAAAGAGATGCAATACGTTGAATCCAGCCACGTTGTTACCGATCTCAGTAGAGACAGATGATTCTGAACAGCATGATTGTTTTCTCAGGACAGAAGAGGAAACCAAAGGGAGAGTAGATCTTAGGGACACTCCTCTTGTAAAGTATGATGGTACCTTATAGGTGGATGGTTCATGCTTCAAGCTTCCGAAAGGTGACACGACTGCGGCATATGCTGTTACGACTTTGCATACGATTGTTGAAGCTGCACGTATCCCACATAATTCAGCTCAAGCAGCCGAGTTGATTGCACTTACGAGAGCGTGCGTGTTATCGAAAGGAAAGAGAGTGACCATATACACCAACAGCCAGTATGCGTTTGGTGTGGCTCATAGTTTAGGATGTTTGTGGAAGGAACGTGGGTTCCTCACGTCTCATGGAACGAAGATTCAGAATGGTCAGTTGGTGAATGAGCTTCTTGAGTCACTTACCTTGCCGTTGCAAGTTGCGATTGTGAAATGCAGTGCACACAAGAAGGTTACCGATGACATTGGTCGCAGTAATGCGTTTGCCGATGAAGTTGCAAAAGAAGTGGCGAGGGATGTGATGAGTCGAATGTATGTTGCAGGCCCTGCAAAATGGATTGGTGATGTTGGAATGTGTGAGGATACGATAGAAAGTGTGAAGTCTATCCAAGCTGAAGCTACAGAGAAAGAGTTGAGCGTATGGAGAGAGAGTACGGGTAAATTGGATGCGAATGGTTGTTGGGTCGAGTTGTCAGAGCATCAGCGATGGTTGTTACCCGATGCATACGTGCTTGCAGTGGTTACGATGGCGCATGGAATGGCTCATATCAGTGTGAAAGGGATTTGTAAGTTGTTAGCTCCAGTATGGCAGAATGCTGCAATTCCTAAGTGTGCAGAGAATGTGGTTAAGAATTGTATGGTTTGCCTGATGTACAATCCTGGTAAGGGAACCCCAACTCCAGCTTGTCGTTTTGCGCCTCCGACGTATCTGTTTGAGGTTTTGCAATTAGATTTCATTCACATGGAAAGATGCAACAACCTTAAATACTTACTCGTGGTTGTTTTTGCCTTTTCGAGATGGGTAGAAGCATATCCCCTAAAAGATAACACTGCCTTCTCCACAGCTAAAGCCCTTATTAAGGAGTTTTTCCCTAGGTTTGGTTTGCCGAGAATGGTCTGGAGTGACAATGGGAGTGAATTTGTGGGTCAAGTGATGAAGAGAGTGTGCGAAGGGTTAGGTATCCGACAGAAGTTCCACGCTGCAAATCACCCACAATCAGCTGGACTAGTAGAGTGCTATAATGGCACTCTTAAATTAAAACTTGCCAAGATACAGGCAAGCTCTGGTCTTAAATGGCCTGACGCGTTGCCATTAGCACTTTTGTCAACTAGGATGACTGTACATTCTCGAGTGGGACTTAGTCCCTATGAAATAATTTTTGTTCGCCCGGCAAACATATGGGGAGTGCCGAGGCCGACGAAATTCAGCGAGATTGAACACCCTGTATTGCTTGACTATCTGTATGATTTGACGGCTAAATTGCGTGTCTTACACCAACAGGTTCATGATACACTGCCTCAGGCTTCTGACGATCCAGTACATGTCATAGATCCTGGCTCTTGGGTGCTAATCAAGAACTTTCAGCGGACAAAGAACGATCCGCCTCGCTGGATTGGCCCCTACTTGGTACTCTTATCAACGCGATCTGCAGTGCGAGTGCAAGGGAAAAAGAACTGGATCCACGGCGTACATTGTAAGAGGGTTCTTTTACCTCTGCCGTACGACCGGTGGGTCCAGGAGGGCATTCCTGATTCGGAAACTGACACTGTGCCACGTTTTCTGCCTTTTAGCGATGCACGTTTAATTGGGACAAGTTCTGAGCGAGAAAGAGACGATCTTCTGCAAGAAGCTGTGCCACCGACAGTTCGACTGGACACTACTGAGCCTAAACTCTTATTTCACGACCAGACATTGCCTGATAAAGGCCGTTATAATTTGCGACCTAGAGTCATGGGACAAATAAAATGAAAATTTTCCTTAGCTATTTTTGACATTCAGCTCTCCAATCTGAGAAACTGTTTTGATCGAATTTTTGTTTTTCGAACCGCCTTCCGGGTTCAGCTGTAGGGTCGCGGTGTAAAGTCTTGGGAGTGCAAGCCGAAGACACAAGGTCGACGGTTCTGGTTGGTCCTAGGGCGTTCCCCTGGATCGACAGGCGCATTCCTTAGCACGGAACACCCTACCGCCGCGAGCAGCACGATTAGAGGATGGAGTTTTTCAAGATGGAGAGACCTGTTAAGGAAACGGATTTTAAGAGCAAAATGTGTCAAATTATGAGCAGCAAATGTTTTTTAACATTATGTCTTTTTATGTTACTTAGCTTAATGATGTTTTTATTGGGATATATTGTATTCTCTGTGATGTTTAGACCCACTACACAACCTATACCTTCTCCTACTGTTTCTTCGCATTCTTTTCATCTTCTGCCTGAACATGAATCCATTAGAAGATTGGAATTCATTAATAACTCCTTTGTTCAGCTTCTACACCAACACCAACTAGTAGTAAACACAACTAACTGTTGGGTGTGTGGCCTTATGCCGCATACTACTGATAAAGGTATTCCTTACCTGGTCCTGCCATTCAGCTACAATGGTTCTGTGTGGGCATACAGAACGATGAAAATTTAACAAGAGGGGGGAGAGAGAGAGTCAGTGGATTCGGCCTCCCTAGTTATATGCATAAACAAAGTAGAATCCACTCAGAGTGGTGGTGATCCCAAACAAGATGGGGAACACACAGTGTTGTATAAATGCCCCTCACACACCAACAGGCCCCTTGGTGTCATGCTTCATCATCGGGGCCTTCGCACCCCTCTACGGGATGCGGCGTGCTACGACTCGCGAATACGCAGGAGCACTTGTAAGTGAACTATGTGAGGGGGTGTGTGTCTACAAAAGTGTGAGTGAGGTGAGGTGAAAAAATGGTTAAAAAATACCTGGCGCGTGGGTGAAACAAAAATTTATTAAATCCCCGGCTGGTATTATTAAAAAAGTGCAAGGCGTGGTTGATACAATACTAATTAAGGTATTACAACCACTGTGAAAAGTGTCAACATGTTTCGGAACTCAGAGGTTCCTTCTTCAGGACAAGGATAGCACTTACCCTCCCCTTACTCACATGTAAATGTAAAAGTGTAAAATTTAATTACAGCAATGTGTAATGTACCTAACCATGTTATATATATAGGTAGGTGTCGTTGCGCCCAATTGGCGATGAAAAACCTGTAAAGAGAAAGCATACATAAACACACTGGTTTTAAGATGCACAGGTACTAGGAGAAGAACTTCCCAAAATATAACTTCTCAAAATACAGCAGGGTAAATCCAAAAATGGTGGAGCCCTGAGGAAAATGCAAAAAATTTTTTTAAAAGGAAAAATAAACTCACAAGGACATAGCACAGTATATACATGTATAAACACAGAACATGAACTTAGTCTCTACTCTGATGGAAATAGAGCACAAAAACAGATAATTTCACAGCTTACTTTAGGTACTCAAAAATTAGACCTCATGAGCCTGTGCGTGTTATTGGGGGATCCTTCTTTTCTGTTCAGAAACTGACCTATAGAAACATTAGTATATGGGATTTAATTTGTAGTAGGTATCAATACATCAATGCGCCATACTCAAGCTCCTATTTCTAACCCAAAACTCACGGTTACTGCAATGGCTAGTTGCCTGCCTTCCCTCAACGCGGCTCCGATGAAGTGAGCGTTTATCGCGTCAGTACCCTTCTTTATATTCTGCCAATGGCTCATTATCGTCGGTTAATTGAATAATGAGACCCGGTAGATGCCCAAGTATGGACTTTGTGATCCAAGGGAGTCCGGTGTTGCGCGATCTGTCACCGCTATACATTGCGCATGCGCCTACCAAGCAGGAAGGGTGTTACCTGCGCATGTGCGGACAAATATAGTCACCGCGCATGCGCAAAGGAGAGACACATTGCCGCTTATGTCAGAACGCTTGGAATAGAGACTTGGAGGTGTTTAAAGCATGCGCGCTCTCTTTCAAATGTGACAGGAAGAGAAAGGGCAACATACAAAAGAGACTTGGAGGTGTAGCGTGCATGCGTGCTTACTTTCCAATGTAACAGGAAAAGAAAACACTGCGTGGGGATTAACAAAGCGGTAATTCGCCATACATTCTAGAAGGGGTAATGGTTTTCTATGTCGGAACAGGAGATCTACAGGAAAGGGGTGTGTTTCCAAAACCTGGTTGAGTTATAAATGGCCCCATTGGCTATCTAATGTTCATAATTCAAAGGGGTGAAGAGAAGTTAGGGATTATCCCATTGGTGATGATATAACTTGATATACCCACACACACGGGTTCGCAGAGGCCACTTTGACAATGTTTGAATAGAAGGTCTAAATGCAGTTCATCTCAAAAGATTCCAAGGAATGGAATCATTAAGCCCAGTGACATCAGTGCCAAGACGGAACACCCATCTCTGTTCTTTTTCCAGAAGGCCCACATCAGAGGGCAGTTGTTCTATTATCGTCCACTGTAATTCGTTGACACAGTGTTGGTGTTCAATAAAGTGGGCAGACATTTTCGTTGTAAGTTTTTTGCACCTGATATTACTTTTGTGCTCATTGAGTCTTGTTTTGACTTGTCTCGTAGTCATACCAACATACTCTTTCCTACAGGGACACGTGATCAAGTACACAACATTTTTACTGTTACAATTCGTAAAAACACGTTGGTCCCACTTTGTCCCGTTCGAAAAGGTCAAGGAAAGGCTTTTTTTGGTGAGGTGACAATTGTTACAGTTTCCACATGGGTGGTGGCCGTGAATGCCCTGCAGTCTTGGCTGGTCACTTTTTTTGGGCAATGGTCTCGTGTGGACAAGCATGTCTCTTAAGTTCTTACCCCTTCTGTGTGCAAACAGAGGTTTTTCCAAAGACAGACTTCCGCTTGTCAGTGTGCGCCAATGTCTATTGACCAGTTTTGTCACCTGGTTTGTAACTGGGCTATATGTTGTGACACATACTGTTCTTTCCCCTTTATTGTCACTCCTTGGATTATCCTCCAGGAGGGACTCACGGTTGTTATTTCTAGCCCTTTTCATTGCTTTTTGGATCACAGTTTCAGGATACTGTCTCTGTCTCAGTTTCGTACTGAGGTCTTTCGCCTGAGTTTTGTACTTGTTGATGTCACTGCAATTCCGACGTAGACGTAGGAACTGTCCGTACGGTAAATTCTCCCTCAGATGACGCGGATGAAAGCTGTCAAATCTGAGGAGACAGTTCCTAGCCGTCGGTTTGAAGTGGGTCTCTGTTTTTAGGATGCCCGCTTGATGATAGATGTTTAAGTCCAGGAACACCATGCTCTCATTTGACACCTGATGTGTGAATCTAAGGAATGCATTCTGGGTGTTCAACCAGTGGATGAATTCAGATACTGTGGTCTCATCCCCTTCCCAGATGACCAAGATGTCATCTATATATCTCCGCCAGGTATGAATCCTTGCCCTGTGCGGATTGTCTGGATGCAGAATCTTAGTGGATTCAAGATGATGGACATATAAACCCGCCAGACTTGGGGCAAAGGTGCTACCCATACTCGTACCATGTTTCTGCCAGTAGAGGGTGCCCTCATACTCGAAGAAATTTTTTGTAAGTGCTAGTGAAATACATTCCAACACTACATTCCTGGGAGTGTGGTATTCCCAATTAGTAGAGTGCAGTACTTCCTCCATAATTTGCAAGGTCTCATCGTGTGGGAGGCTGGTATAAAGGCTCTCCACGTCCAGACTGAGGAGCATTTGAGAGGCGGTATCAAAAGTTTGGTTTTGTAATAGTTGGAGTACCGCTTTGGTGTCTCTCAGATACGTGTCAGTGGCCTGTACAATAGGTCTCAGAAAGGCATCGGCAAACTTGGACAGAGGTTCCAAGATTGACGATATGCCAGATACAATGGGCCGTCCAGGAGGATTGTCTAAGTTTTTATGCACCTTAGGAATGGTGTAAAAATAAGGAATACGTGGATTGTTCTGAATCAAAAACTCAGACTCTTTTTTGGTTATCCAGTCATGTGCAAGAGCCTCTTCGACCATACCCCCTATCTGCACTCGTAGTGATTCAGTGGGGTCTTCAGTTAAGACCTGGTAGTTCCTCTTGTCAGAGAGCAGTCTCCTGCACTCTGTGTCATAGGCCTGGGTGGTTTGGACAACCACTGCCCCACCCTTGTCAGCGGGTTTTATAGTAAGATTTTTATTTAGCCTCAATTCCTTGATTGCCTCATTTTCCAATCGGGTCATATTCTGAAAGATCTTTTGCTTAGTTTCCAAACATTTCAGTTCTTGCATTATGGCTTTTTCGAAGGCCAATACCTCCACCGGGAGTTGGTGATCCATCGGTGTAAAGGTTGACCTAGGTTTCAAACCTGTATCCGAAGTGTCTGTAGATGGTTCCTTGTCTTTGAAAAAGGCCCTCAACTTAACTGTTCTGATGAAGTCCTGCATTTCCTTGTGCAGTAGAAAGAGGTCTGGCTTATTGGTGGGGACATACCCCAGACCTTTGTTGAGCACCTTGTTTTGCAATTCAGTAAGGGGCCATGGGGTTATGTTAATCACTAGGTCCCCCTGCTGCTCGTAGAAGCTTGATTCGCCGTCATGCTCCTCGTCGACATCCGTTGGTCTGCCTCCTCTGGGGGATGCCAGTTGACATTGTTGCCCTTCTTGTTCCTCCCCCTGCGGGATCCCTGGCCCCAGGATAAAAAAGGCTGTGCATTCTGGGGTGCATTGGTTTGGTCTGGGACCCATTGAGGATACATTTGTCCCATTTGTGGGGGAACGAACTGGTATTGTGGGAATTGGAAAGGCGGCTGGTAAGGATTAAATTGAGGACCTTGGTAACCACGCCAGCCTCTCTGGCGTGGGAATTGGGCTCTCCTCTGTCGAAACCCACCCCTTTGCTTGTTCTGTTGAAAACCTCCTGACTTTGTACTTGAGTTGCTACCATCCGAGTTCACACTGTCCGTGTCACTTGTGTTATCTTTCATAACATAGTCAGCCCGTGTGTATGGGTAGGCTCTTTCAGGGGTGAAGCGATCTTTATCCTTTTTTAATTTGTTAAATTTACTTTGTTTCAACGTTGCCTCAAAGTCTCTCATTTGTTGGTTCAATTCCTCTAAACCTTTCTTTAGATCTGCTGGTGAGATACAGGCTTTCAATTGGACCTCCAGTCTTTGGATCTCTACTTTCAGTTCCAGAGATTTTCTCGCGGCAGTTTGGACTATAAGCACCAACCAATCCCTGGTGCAGTGCCATGAGATAAGCGACCATGCTTTCTTAAAAACCAGGTCATCTTGAAAGATGAATGGTTCTGTCTTAACCAGGAGACCCTGCGGGGCCATTTTGTTTCGTAAATATTCCCTCATCAGGAGGCCATGGAGAGCTGTTCTGATCTGGTTTTTACGTACGTTCATTAATTCATCCCAGTCCGCCACAGCAGGGCCAGGGTCACTGTTACTAAGGCCTTCAAAGGGATTGACATCAGCCAGAAGCCGATCGATGTCATCCTCGCTGAAGGTCAATCCATGTTCATCCTCCATGTTGTTAGGCAAGGAGGGAGGTAAAAAAATGATGTTCTGTGTTGTATTTAGTGTGTGTCTGTGTATGTCCAAGGTGGGTAAGTTTTAACGGGAAAGGGGCTCCCACAGCTGCGCGCTGTCTATAGACAAAAATTTAACAAGAGGGGGGAGAGAGAGAGTCAGTGGATTCGGCCTCCCTAGTTATATGCATAAACAAAGTAGAATCCACTCAGAGTGGTGGTGATCCCAAACAAGATGGGGAACACACAGTGTTGTATAAATGCCCCTCACACACCAACAGGCCCCTTGGTGTCATGCTTCATCATCGGGGCCTTCGCACCCCTCTACGGGATGCGGCGTGCTACGACTCGCGAATACGCAGGAGCACTTGTAAGTGAACTATGTGAGGGGGTGTGTGTCTACAAAAGTGTGAGTGAGGTGAGGTGAAAAAATGGTTAAAAAATACCTGGCGCGTGGGTGAAACAAAAATTTATTAAATCCCCGGCTGGTATTATTAAAAAAGTGCAAGGCGTGGTTGATACAATACTAATTAAGGTATTACAACCACTGTGAAAAGTGTCAACATGTTTCGGAACTCAGAGGTTCCTTCTTCAGGACAAGGATAGCACTTACCCTCCCCTTACTCACATGTAAATGTAAAAGTGTAAAATTTAATTACAGCAATGTGTAATGTACCTAACCATGTTATATATATAGGTAGGTGTCGTTGCGCCCAATTGGCGATGAAAAACCTGTAAAGAGAAAGCATACATAAACACACTGGTTTTAAGATGCACAGGTACTAGGAGAAGAACTTCCCAAAATATAACTTCTCAAAATACAGCAGGGTAAATCCAAAAATGGTGGAGCCCTGAGGAAAATGCAAAAAATTTTTTTAAAAGGAAAAATAAACTCACAAGGACATAGCACAGTATATACATGTATAAACACAGAACATGAACTTAGTCTCTACTCTGATGGAAATAGAGCACAAAAACAGATAATTTCACAGCTTACTTTAGGTACTCAAAAATTAGACCTCATGAGCCTGTGCGTGTTATTGGGGGATCCTTCTTTTCTGTTCAGAAACTGACCTATAGAAACATTAGTATATGGGATTTAATTTGTAGTAGGTATCAATACATCAATGCGCCATACTCAAGCTCCTATTTCTAACCCAAAACTCACGGTTACTGCAATGGCTAGTTGCCTGCCTTCCCTCAACGCGGCTCCGATGAAGTGAGCGTTTATCGCGTCAGTACCCTTCTTTATATTCTGCCAATGGCTCATTATCGTCGGTTAATTGAATAATGAGACCCGGTAGATGCCCAAGTATGGACTTTGTGATCCAAGGGAGTCCGGTGTTGCGCGATCTGTCACCGCTATACATTGCGCATGCGCCTACCAAGCAGGAAGGGTGTTACCTGCGCATGTGCGGACAAATATAGTCACCGCGCATGCGCAAAGGAGAGACACATTGCCGCTTATGTCAGAACGCTTGGAATAGAGACTTGGAGGTGTTTAAAGCATGCGCGCTCTCTTTCAAATGTGACAGGAAGAGAAAGGGCAACATACAAAAGAGACTTGGAGGTGTAGCTTTGTTAATCCCCACGCAGTGTTTTCTTTTCCTGTTACATTGGAAAGTAAGCACGCATGCACGCTACACCTCCAAGTCTCTTTTGTATGTTGCCCTTTCTCTTCCTGTCACATTTGAAAGAGAGCGCGCATGCTTTAAACACCTCCAAGTCTCTATTCCAAGCGTTCTGACATAAGCGGCAATGTGTCTCTCCTTTGCGCATGCGCGGTGACTATATTTGTCCGCACATGCGCAGGTAACACCCTTCCTGCTTGGTAGGCGCATGCGCAATGTATAGCGGTGACAGATCGCGCAACACCGGACTCCCTTGGATCACAAAGTCCATACTTGGGCATCTACCGGGTCTCATTATTCAATTAACCGACGATAATGAGCCATTGGCAGAATATAAAGAAGGGTACTGACGCGATAAACGCTCACTTCATCGGAGCCGCGTTGAGGGAAGGCAGGCAACTAGCCATTGCAGTAACCGTGAGTTTTGGGTTAGAAATAGGAGCTTGAGTATGGCGCATTGATGTATTGATACCTACTACAAATTAAATCCCATATACTAATGTTTCTATAGGTCAGTTTCTGAACAGAAAAGAAGGATCCCCCAATAACACGCACAGGCTCATGAGGTCTAATTTTTGAGTACCTAAAGTAAGCTGTGAAATTATCTGTTTTTGTGCTCTATTTCCATCAGAGTAGAGACTAAGTTCATGTTCTGTGTTTATACATGTATATACTGTGCTATGTCCTTGTGAGTTTATTTTTCCTTTTAAAAAAATTTTTTGCATTTTCCTCAGGGCTCCACCATTTTTGGATTTACCCTGCTGTATTTTGAGAAGTTATATTTTGGGAAGTTCTTCTCCTAGTACCTGTGCATCTTAAAACCAGTGTGTTTATGTATGCTTTCTCTTTACAGGTTTTTCATCGCCAATTGGGCGCAACGACACCTACCTATATATATAACATGGTTAGGTACATTACACATTGCTGTAATTAAATTTTACACTTTTACATTTACATGTGAGTAAGGGGAGGGTAAGTGCTATCCTTGTCCTGAAGAAGGAACCTCTGAGTTCCGAAACATGTTGACACTTTTCACAGTGGTTGTAATACCTTAATTAGTATTGTATCAACCACGCCTTGCACTTTTTTAATAATACCAGCCGGGGATTTAATAAATTTTTGTTTCACCCACGCGCCAGGTATTTTTTAACCATTTTTTCACCTCACCTCACTCACACTTTTGTAGACACACACCCCCTCACATAGTTCACTTACAAGTGCTCCTGCGTATTCGCGAGTCGTAGCACGCCGCATCCCGTAGAGGGGTGCGAAGGCCCCGATGATGAAGCATGACACCAAGGGGCCTGTTGGTGTGTGAGGGGCATTTATACAACACTGTGTGTTCCCCATCTTGTTTGGGATCACCACCACTCTGAGTGGATTCTACTTTGTTTATGCATATAACTAGGGAGGCCGAATCCACTGACTCTCTCTCTCCCCCCTCTTGTTAAATTTTTGTCTATAGACAGCGCGCAGCTGTGGGAGCCCCTTTCCCGTTAAAACTTACCCACCTTGGACATACACAGACACACACTAAATACAACACAGAACATCATTTTTTTACCTCCCTCCTTGCCTAACAACATGGAGGATGAACATGGATTGACCTTCAGCGAGGATGACATCGATCGGCTTCTGGCTGATGTCAATCCCTTTGAAGGCCTTAGTAACAGTGACCCTGGCCCTGCTGTGGCGGACTGGGATGAATTAATGAACGTACGTAAAAACCAGATCAGAACAGCTCTCCATGGCCTCCTGATGAGGGAATATTTACGAAACAAAATGGCCCCGCAGGGTCTCCTGGTTAAGACAGAACCATTCATCTTTCAAGATGACCTGGTTTTTAAGAAAGCATGGTCGCTTATCTCATGGCACTGCACCAGGGATTGGTTGGTGCTTATAGTCCAAACTGCCGCGAGAAAATCTCTGGAACTGAAAGTAGAGATCCAAAGACTGGAGGTCCAATTGAAAGCCTGTATCTCACCAGCAGATCTAAAGAAAGGTTTAGAGGAATTGAACCAACAAATGAGAGACTTTGAGGCAACGTTGAAACAAAGTAAATTTAACAAATTAAAAAAGGATAAAGATCGCTTCACCCCTGAAAGAGCCTACCCATACACACGGGCTGACTATGTTATGAAAGATAACACAAGTGACACGGACAGTGTGAACTCGGATGGTAGCAACTCAAGTACAAAGTCAGGAGGTTTTCAACAGAACAAGCAAAGGGGTGGGTTTCGACAGAGGAGAGCCCAATTCCCACGCCAGAGAGGCTGGCGTGGTTACCAAGGTCCTCAATTTAATCCTTACCAGCCGCCTTTCCAATTCCCACAATACCAGTTCGTTCCCCCACAAATGGGACAAATGTATCCTCAATGGGTCCCAGACCAAACCAATGCACCCCAGAATGCACAGCCTTTTTTATCCTGGGGCCAGGGATCCCGCAGGGGGAGGAACAAGAAGGGCAACAATGTCAACTGGCATCCCCCAGAGGAGGCAGACCAACGGATGTCGACGAGGAGCATGACGGCGAATCAAGCTTCTACGAGCAGCAGGGGGACCTAGTGATTAACATAACCCCATGGCCCCTTACTGAATTGCAAAACAAGGTGCTCAACAAAGGTCTGGGGTATGTCCCCACCAATAAGCCAGACCTCTTTCTACTGCACAAGGAAATGCAGGACTTCATCAGAACAGTTAAGTTGAGGGCCTTTTTCAAAGACAAGGAACCATCTACAGACACTTCGGATACAGGTTTGAAACCTAGGTCAACCTTTACACCGATGGATCACCAACTCCCGGTGGAGGTATTGGCCTTCGAAAAAGCCATAATGCAAGAACTGAAATGTTTGGAAACTAAGCAAAAGATCTTTCAGAATATGACCCGATTGGAAAATGAGGCAATCAAGGAATTGAGGCTAAATAAAAATCTTACTATAAAACCCGCTGACAAGGGTGGGGCAGTGGTTGTCCAAACCACCCAGGCCTATGACACAGAGTGCAGGAGACTGCTCTCTGACAAGAGGAACTACCAGGTCTTAACTGAAGACCCCACTGAATCACTACGAGTGCAGATAGGGGGTATGGTCGAAGAGGCTCTTGCACATGACTGGATAACCAAAAAAGAGTCTGAGTTTTTGATTCAGAACAATCCACGTATTCCTTATTTTTACACCATTCCTAAGGTGCATAAAAACTTAGACAATCCTCCTGGACGGCCCATTGTATCTGGCATATCGTCAATCTTGGAACCTCTGTCCAAGTTTGCCGATGCCTTTCTGAGACCTATTGTACAGGCCACTGACACGTATCTGAGAGACACCAAAGCGGTACTCCAACTATTACAAAACCAAACTTTTGATACCGCCTCTCAAATGCTCCTCAGTCTGGACGTGGAGAGCCTTTATACCAGCCTCCCACACGATGAGACCTTGCAAATTATGGAGGAAGTACTGCACTCTACTAATTGGGAATACCACACTCCCAGGAATGTAGTGTTGGAATGTATTTCACTAGCACTTACAAAAAATTTCTTCGAGTATGAGGGCACCCTCTACTGGCAGAAACATGGTACGAGTATGGGTAGCACCTTTGCCCCAAGTCTGGCGGGTTTATATGTCCATCATCTTGAATCCACTAAGATTCTGCATCCAGACAATCCGCACAGGGCAAGGATTCATACCTGGCGGAGATATATAGATGACATCTTGGTCATCTGGGAAGGGGATGAGACCACAGTATCTGAATTCATCCACTGGTTGAACACCCAGAATGCATTCCTTAGATTCACACATCAGGTGTCAAATGAGAGCATGGTGTTCCTGGACTTAAACATCTATCATCAAGCGGGCATCCTAAAAACAGAGACCCACTTCAAACCGACGGCTAGGAACTGTCTCCTCAGATTTGACAGCTTTCATCCGCGTCATCTGAGGGAGAATTTACCGTACGGACAGTTCCTACGTCTACGTCGGAATTGCAGTGACATCAACAAGTACAAAACTCAGGCGAAAGACCTCAGTACGAAACTGAGACAGAGACAGTATCCTGAAACTGTGATCCAAAAAGCAATGAAAAGGGCTAGAAATAACAACCGTGAGTCCCTCCTGGAGGATAATCCAAGGAGTGACAATAAAGGGGAAAGAACAGTATGTGTCACAACATATAGCCCAGTTACAAACCAGGTGACAAAACTGGTCAATAGACATTGGCGCACACTGACAAGCGGAAGTCTGTCTTTGGAAAAACCTCTGTTTGCACACAGAAGGGGTAAGAACTTAAGAGACATGCTTGTCCACACGAGACCATTGCCCAAAAAAAGTGACCAGCCAAGACTGCAGGGCATTCACGGCCACCACCCATGTGGAAACTGTAACAATTGTCACCTCACCAAAAAAAGCCTTTCCTTGACCTTTTCGAACGGGACAAAGTGGGACCAACGTGTTTTTACGAATTGTAACAGTAAAAATGTTGTGTACTTGATCACGTGTCCCTGTAGGAAAGAGTATGTTGGTATGACTACGAGACAAGTCAAAACAAGACTCAATGAGCACAAAAGTAATATCAGGTGCAAAAAACTTACAACGAAAATGTCTGCCCACTTTATTGAACACCAACACTGTGTCAACGAATTACAGTGGACGATAATAGAACAACTGCCCTCTGATGTGGGCCTTCTGGAAAAAGAACAGAGATGGGTGTTCCGTCTTGGCACTGATGTCACTGGGCTTAATGATTCCATTCCTTGGAATCTTTTGAGATGAACTGCATTTAGACCTTCTATTCAAACATTGTCAAAGTGGCCTCTGCGAACCCGTGTGTGTGGGTATATCAAGTTATATCATCACCAATGGGATAATCCCTAACTTCTCTTCACCCCTTTGAATTATGAACATTAGATAGCCAATGGGGCCATTTATAACTCAACCAGGTTTTGGAAACACACCCCTTTCCTGTAGATCTCCTGTTCCGACATAGAAAACCATTACCCCTTCTAGAATGTATGGCGAATTACCGCTTTGTTAATCCCCACGCAGTGTTTTCTTTTCCTGTTACATTGGAAAGTAAGCACGCATGCACGCTACACCTCCAAGTCTCTTTTGTATGTTGCCCTTTCTCTTCCTGTCACATTTGAAAGAGAGCGCGCATGCTTTAAACACCTCCAAGTCTCTATTCCAAGCGTTCTGACATAAGCGGCAATGTGTCTCTCCTTTGCGCATGCGCGGTGACTATATTTGTCCGCACATGCGCAGGTAACACCCTTCCTGCTTGGTAGGCGCATGCGCAATGTATAGCGGTGACAGATCGCGCAACACCGGACTCCCTTGGATCACAAAGTCCATACTTGGGCATCTACCGGGTCTCATTATTCAATTAACCGACGATAATGAGCCATTGGCAGAATATAAAGAAGGGTACTGACGCGATAAACGCTCACTTCATCGGAGCCGCGTTGAGGGAAGGCAGGCAACTAGCCATTGCAGTAACCGTGAGTTTTGGGTTAGAAATAGGAGCTTGAGTATGGCGCATTGATGTATTGATACCTACTACAAATTAAATCCCATATACTAATGTTTCTATAGGTCAGTTTCTGAACAGAAAAGAAGGATCCCCCAATAACACGCACAGGCTCATGAGGTCTAATTTTTGAGTACCTAAAGTAAGCTGTGAAATTATCTGTTTTTGTGCTCTATTTCCATCAGAGTAGAGACTAAGTTCATGTTCTGTGTTTATACATGTATATACTGTGCTATGTCCTTGTGAGTTTATTTTTCCTTTTAAAAAAATTTTTTGCATTTTCCTCAGGGCTCCACCATTTTTGGATTTACCCTGCTGTATTTTGAGAAGTTATATTTTGGGAAGTTCTTCTCCTAGTACCTGTGCATCTTAAAACCAGTGTGTTTATGTATGCTTTCTCTTTACAGGTTTTTCATCGCCAATTGGGCGCAACGACACCTACCTATATATATAACATGGTTAGGTACATTACACATTGCTGTAATTAAATTTTACACTTTTACATTTACATGTGAGTAAGGGGAGGGTAAGTGCTATCCTTGTCCTGAAGAAGGAACCTCTGAGTTCCGAAACATGTTGACACTTTTCACAGTGGTTGTAATACCTTAATTAGTATTGTATCAACCACGCCTTGCACTTTTTTAATAATACCAGCCGGGGATTTAATAAATTTTTGTTTCACCCACGCGCCAGGTATTTTTTAACCATTTTTTCACCTCACCTCACTCACACTTTTGTAGACACACACCCCCTCACATAGTTCACTTACAAGTGCTCCTGCGTATTCGCGAGTCGTAGCACGCCGCATCCCGTAGAGGGGTGCGAAGGCCCCGATGATGAAGCATGACACCAAGGGGCCTGTTGGTGTGTGAGGGGCATTTATACAACACTGTGTGTTCCCCATCTTGTTTGGGATCACCACCACTCTGAGTGGATTCTACTTTGTTTATGCATACAGAACGATGTTCATCTATGCTCGAGAAGTCCACCCCTTACGTTCCGTGAAGGACAACCCAAAGAATAGTGCTCTGGTTAAGGGAATAGTCGATATGATTAGAGGGTTTAGCTCCTATGAGACGATCCCAAGAGAAGAGACACTAGCGTATATTGGATGGAACATGACTGGATATGGAGTTAGTCTGAGTGAGAGCCAGCGAGCGGAAAGATCTTCTCCGATCTGGATCGTACCCCATCATGGTCATCTTTGTCTGCAATGTAATGGCAAGAATCCGAGAGCTCAGTTAGGGAAGAGTATGTGCACGGAGACGTATGTTTTTGCGTCCCAGACTTCCCCATCGTTTCTAGCAGCTAAGGGTACCTATTTTGTCTGCCACGATAGAGCATACACATGGTTGCCCCCTGATTTCTCGGGCACATGTTTTGTCTCGTTCCTGTTGCCTCCCACCTACACAGCTGCGGCAGATTACCACAAGACGAGAGTCATTAGAGGTGTCTTCAGTAAGGAAGATACTGCAGGACAAGAATTTGGAGATTTCTTAAAGGGTTTTCTGCCGTTTTGGGGACCGATGGCGAACAACAGGAACATACGGCAGCTCACAAGAGTGGTTGAGTCCACCGTAATTGAAACTGCCGGTGCTCTTAGTAACTTGACTGCTGAGCTCCAGTCGGATCGTCTTATGACACTCCAGAATAGAGTTGCGTTAGATGTCATACTTGCAGATCGAGGTGGGGTATGTAAAGTGATCCAATCGAGCTGCTGTGTTTTCATTCCAGACAATGCTCCGACAGTATACCAGGCCATTTCCAAGTTACATAAGATCTCCGAATCTATGCACGTGGATAATGGAGATTGGTCGTTGATGGGATGGTTCTGGAGACTGTTATCCACCTGGGGACGGAAGATTCTGATGATCATTGGGATGGCTTTAGCGATTCTTTTCCTGTTCTGTCTTTGTGTGCAGTGTGCTCTTGCTATATGTGGTCTCTGTACTACTACGTGTGCGAGCAGTCCTGTCCCAAGAGAGTTACTAAGCAATAGGATTATGCTTCAGCAACATCTTGATGATCTGATGAATATAGACCTGGACTCAGATTAACGTGAGTGTAGGTAATTGCCTATGTAAGGGCAAAAGGAGGGTCTGAGGTTCCGTGAATCCTGAAACCCGTTTCATAAAGGTCATGGTTTTGTTACGAATTTGGTATTAGCGGACCGTAACCAGTTAGTACGTCAAGCATTAGTGTTTTCGTCACGTTACACCGTTGGATTCACTACGTATTAAGGGATTCGTTCTGAACCCTCGGGTTCCATTTTGTATGCGGCAGCCATTTTGTGGTTGCCCTCACATAGGCCGATGACTTTGGCCACACGAGTCTTTAGCACACGTACACTTTAGCTGACTTCTGAATGACCCGAGCGAACGACCCTCTTGCCTGAAGCAGTACTTGTTAGGCCAGTTCCTTTCCCAGTAGCTGATCGAGATTGGGAATCAAAGCACAGGAGATCATAAACCCTTTATTGCACACAACTATGTCTTATCTTACTCACACCTGTCTCTGCTCCTTACTCCTCTGGCTGTTTACGATGGGGAGGTACCCGGTTTTATGATGGTTTTCGATCGAACTGCCTGATGAAAAATGTTGAGTTCGACCAATGATTAAACGTGGGCTGGGTAACTGAAAAGTGGGTTTTACCGTCATGCGATACCTCTGATTTGGACACATGTGATTGGACAGTTTGTAAATGTAAGGTATTTGTCTGGAATGTGATTTTTGGCATAAAAGGGATGGCTTGCGCTGTAAAAATTGAGCAGTCTCCTACGAATATACAGCCATTGTACTTCGTGGACCTCTGTTTCTGGTCGCAGCCAATAAATTCGATCTTTGACGTCACCAAGAAGAATCCGTGTCTCTGTGTTTAGAAGACAGGTGAACTCGGAGACTTTGGGCGTGTCCCCTGACGCCGCTGGGTCTTAAATAACCCGGTTCTTCAGGAGCAGGACATTAGTTCACACATTTTTAGTGAGTCCTACACTACACATTGCCAACCACTGGTAAAGAACCAACCTCCCATTGAAAATAATAGAGGTAGGGACATAAAATAAAACTCCATAGGACATAATGGTAAATTAAACACAAACACATTATTTAAAATAGTTACAAATATAAATACATGTAAATTAATGTTACAAGACATACAAAAATAGTGCAGAGTACTAATTTAATTATAAAATGTATATTAATCTCATGTAAATAAAAGAAATTAACATTACTGTCACATAATATTATTTAATTAAAAATAGGTTATTAAATATTGTTGTTAAGTTATTATTTATTTAGTATTTGGTATTAGATTTATATTGTAATAAATGTTCTACTTTTTGTTATATATATTCTGTATTATATTTGTAAATTGTTGTTTAAGATTGTTATATTTGAAATGTAAGATTAAATATTGATGTGTTATCATTGTTAAAATTGCATTTAAAACATATTTTACTTTTGTGTACCTATGTAAGTATGTTATGTACATACTGAGGTAATTTAAATAAAATTACATCATTTTAATAATATGTTCATATTTTATCACAATATATATTTTTAATATATAGCAATAAATTAAATTGCATTTCAAGTAATTTAGTTAAAAATATTTTACACTATTTTTGTTATTAGTAATGTGGTTTCAGAAAATTTTAATGTTAATGTTTATACATATTTCACTTCAGTTCTTATGTATATTTTATGTTTTATTTTTAATAACATATATGTTTTAAATGTTCGTTTTTATTTCTTTTCCAATTTTTTAAGATTTTTTATGTTTTTTTATGTTGTGTAATATATATTTGATTAAATATTTATGTAATTTTAAATATCCATTATGAATAATATTTATTTTATTTTTCTTGGGATTTATGACTTTGAAAATAATTGATCATCTTGTAGAAACAGTCAGTGTTATTCCTTCAGTGTCACCTTTCCCAAAAGTGTTTCAATTGAAGAGGGAACAGCAAATGTAATCTCTTTAGTGTTCAACACTTTCCCCAAAATATTTGCAATGGGAGTGAGAATAGCGAAGGTACGCCATTAGCGTCTAACAACCTGACAATGGTTTAGATGCCATGCTATATTTTGTGTATTTGTAAAGCACACCATCATCCGCAAAGTTATTTTGGTTCTTGGAGTGGGACTAGTAAGTTTAACCTCTTTAGCATCCAACACATTCCCTAAAATTGTTTACATTGGATGTTATTAGTAAATTTGAACTTTAGTGTCCCACACCTTCCCAAAAGTGATTTAGATTTTAGTGGGAATAGTAAATCTTACCCATATATTGTCCAATACCTAAACGTAACATGGTTTATAGTTGATTGTGAATATTAAATCTAGCCAGTGTAGTGTCTTATGACTTCCCCAAAATGGTGTGGATCAGAATGGCAATAGTAAACCTATTCCCTTTAGCCTCAACACTTTACCTAAATTGTTTGGATTGCAGTGGGAATTGTAAATCTCACCCCTTTAATGCTCAAAACGTTCCCAAAAGAGTTTATATTGGAGTGAGAATAGTACATTTAACCTCTTTAACAACTAACACCTTCCCCAAAACGGTTTAGGTTAGAGTGGGAATAGTAAATCTTGCACTGCTAATGTCCAATACCCTCCCGAAAATAGATTAGATCAGAGTAGGAACAGTAAATGTTACCCTTTATGCTCTACCCCTTCCCAAAAATGATGTAGATTGGAGTGGGAATAGTAAATCCATTGTCTTTATTGTCCAACACCTTTCCCAAAATTGTTTACTTTGAAGTGTGAATAGTAAATGCTACCCCTATAGGGCCTTATTACGATGAGGCTTTGAAAGCCTCCGACCAAAGGTCGGAGTCTTTTTGAGGCTCATCCCCATTTGAGTTTTGACCGCCGTATTACAATGCAGGCAGTCAAAACTAAATTTGTCCGGCTCAAAGAGCCCGTTGGCCAGTCGGAGACCGTTACTTAATCCCACTGCATGGCGTTTCCGTTGTTGGGATTACTAAAATCAGTTATTTGATAGGCTTTCCATGCCTGGATTCCTGACATGGAAAGCCTTTCGGAAAGCGAGTTTGGGTGCCCTAGCAGGCCCCATTCTCCCTGCAGCATACAGCTGGGGGCTGAGGTTGCCCCCTGTTAATCCCTGCACTGCGTGGCAGGCACCTTAAGGTACCTGCCACACAGTGCAGAGGGTAACATATCTCCCATTTCTCAATGGGAGCTTGTGCTATGGCTGGTGTACTCCTGCAGCCACAAGCTCCCATTGAGAAATGGAAGTATGCTATCGCACCATGTGGAGGTCTGTCGGTCCCTGGACTGCGACAGTGTCAGTCAGAGGCAACTGTGACCGACATTGTACTTGAGCTTTTAGGGGGTGATTATGATGGCAGACAGACTTCTCTCCGTCCACCATCGTCCCGGGGATGGAGACTGTCTGCCTATATGGTGGCGGTCCCACATATGCAATTACGATGCTACTGCCACCACGGCTGTCGCTGCTGCCATATTTAACATTGTGGAGGGTGCTGTAGCTATCAGCACCAGCCACAATGATAAAAATGCACCATTTACCTGCACTACGTGGCAAGCATTATGCTGTGGCTGCCACATGGTGCAGGGAAATAAAGGGGGGGCGCCACAGGTTCTCCCCAGTTCTCTTTCCCCTGGCCGAACGATTAAGGGGGACCTGCTACAGGCTCCCAAATGCATTTCCGCCTGCCGTTTTGTGGTGGGTTGACTGCCGCGAAACTACCCCTAAAAAAGGGATATCATAATCTCGACGGCGGTGCCTGACAGGCACAGCTGCAATGCAGCTGCTCCGACAGGCAATCGGAAAGTGACCGTCTATCGGAACTGTGGCAGTCGGTCTTTCCGACCACCACGTTTCCGCTCGCCATAGTAATCTGGCGGGCGGAAAATCGCAGTACAATGGCAGAGGGGTTAGGGCCTTCTGCCATCGCAATCAAGCCCTTAGTGCCTAATGCATTTCCTAAAATGGTTTAAATTAGAATGAGAACAGTAAATCCTGCCCCAATAATGTCCAAAACCCAAAATGATTTTCATTGGAGTGGGAATAAGAATGCTTACCCTTTTAGTTTCAGACACCTTCCCCAAGCTTATAGTTCGTACTTTGGTTTAGTGTGCTGTTTTTTGCAAATAACACATCAAGGTTTTTCAATATTTTAAATGTATGTATCTTATTTATTGTATGTTTTTATTTTTTTAAGTACATGTTTTAGCAAAGAAAGTAAAATACATCATTTCCCATATTAGAGTGGTATGTGTTTATGTAGTTTTTTGTATAGTCTCATATGTACTCTATTCTTAACACACTTTTAACATGTCTGTTTTAAACATTTATATACAAATGGTACATTATTATCTTTTCATAAATTACATTTTTAAACATAATAAATCATATGTTTAGATTCTTATAAAGCAGTTTTAGCATGTATTAATTAGGAATGTATGATGTTACAATGCATACATTTACACTGCAGTTTTTACACCGCAACATCCCTTACAACGCATACACTTACATCGCATGCTATTACAAAAAAGAGTGCTGCATAGGGTAGGGGTAAAAATTACTATTCTAAGTGCAGGGGGTGCAACAGTAGGGCAAGTGTTGGATAGTGTACGGGTAAAAATTACTATTCTGACTCCAGGGGGTGCAACAGTAGGGTAAGTGTTGTATAGTGTTGGAGTACTATGCGTTGTAACGGGTATGCGTTGTAAGGAAATGTGATGTAATGCCTGTGTTGCAGTGGCATGCGTTGTAGTGTCAGGCATTTTAGTGACATGCAATGTAATGGCTGTGTTGTAGTGCCATGTGCTGTAAAGGATGTTGCGATGTAATGACTGCGTTGTAAATGTAGTGCTATGTGATGACTGTGTTGTAAAGGTTCTTTCCCATCAATTAGTACCATTTAATATACAGTTATATTTTTTAGCATTTTAATATATTTTTACATACATGTTTAACAAATTGAATAATTTTTTGTAACATCTCTATTAATTTCTATAGAAAGATAGTCTTTTTCGTTAATTTTCATTTAGTGGCCTTTAGTTTTGCCACTGCATCTTTTTTGTACTCTATCAGTGTATTTAGAAATGGATTGCATTTGAGTCGGTTGCAGCTCCCCATTGCAACTTGATATACAAGGTAAGACCTTTTTAAGTTTTTATTTAGGACTTTAGGAGAAGAAGGATTTGAGTGGTTCAAGTTGGTGTGGGTTATGGTGTTAGTTTTATCTTTTTTTACCTTATCTCGTGTTTTTATGCTTGCTGCTGCTAATTGATTCTGTGTTTCCTAAAATCCCTTCTAGAAGGCGAACACATACTTGGGGACCGCATTCATTAGGCGGGGCCATCATTTTGGGGGTATTGCGGTTAGCGGACCAGGCTATTCTCCGCCTCTATAATTAGAGAGGCTGGTGTAGGTGCGCCGCAGATGCGCCTCTGGCGCCCCAAAGGCAAGCCTGTCTGTGCCCGTCCATGCTTGGCCCATGCTCAGTACCAGCACTCCTGCCCTTTCCATTTCAGGAAAGCCCACCATCCGAAAGTATTCCTGGTGCACAAAGCCCTCCACCTCAAAACCACCAGTTATCAAGCGCAAAAGCTTGAATAATCTGGTGGTGGTAGACCCTCAAGAAGTGCTAACACTTTCCTCTTGAAATGACACATCTTTAGCAAAAGGAGAACCTGCCACCGAGCCTTCTCTGGCGCTGCCCCGTAGATCTGGAACTCTTTTCCACCGGAAGTACACTGAATCTCCTCCACAGTTGCTTGCACAGTGGAAGCCAACAGATTCCTAATGAACAAGTTCTTACCTTAAATGAGTTAGGGTCATCTGCTCTAAGTCACTGAGCCCACAACCGTTAGACCTTCATTGGATTCTTCTCTCCTTTACCGCATCATTTGCCCCCCTCCTAGCCCGCAATGTACCAGTTATTGTATTATTTGCCTTTGAACCCTTTGTCCTGTTATTATTCATGTGTGTTATCTTATTTGATGTCGATATTGCTTTTATTACCTTACTGCCATCCTTTTGTAAAGCGCTGTGATATCCTTCGGGATCTTGTTTGAGCTATAAAAAACTTTATAAATAAATAAATACATTTCAGAATGTCCTTGTTAGGTCTAAACATGGCTGGCAAGGGTGCTGTCTGTGTCTCACTTTCAATTCAAGGCCCTCACCCATTTTAGTAGCCTGTCCCAATTGCAATATGACACTGCCCAATATCCTACACCAGACCATCAAGCCTATCAATAGCAAAAGGATAGTAATAGCTGAACATGAAAACCCAGTGTTCAAATGCATACTGCTTAATGCAACGTCTTTGGTAAAGCACAGTACTGAGACTGCACTGGTGACCAACCTGACCTCGTGCAGCATCGGTCGCTCCCCCAGGCTCCCTGAACTCTGGGTATCGTAGCGCTTTGTTTGTCATTGCCACCAGCTGTGTTTATGTTGTGCTCTGCACTCTGGTAGCGCTATTTAGCTGTAAGATTCGCCCACATCGCACGAGTGACAGACTAATTTGCCTGCTGCGCTATTAATTGATTATAATTGTATCTGCCTGCTGCTTGTACATTTAGAGGTGCCTCTGCCCACTCTTCTAAAATCATTCCCCACTTGTGCCGATCTTGTGGTGCTTTGCGCTGTGTTTTTGTGGCCATTTTGTTTGTTGTTGTGCCTGCCAGCCCGCCCCCCACCCCGATCACACCTCCCTGCGGCCCCTCCCTCCCACGGTTAGCATAGAGCGGACCCGCCTGAACGTCCGCTGTGACCAACCTGACCTCGTGCAGCATCGGTCGCTCCCCCAGGCTCCCTGAACTCTGGGTATCGTAGCGCTTTGTTTGTCATTGCCACCAGCTGTGTTTGTGTTGTGCTCTGCACTCCGGTAGCGCTATTTAGCTGTAAGCTTCACCCACATCGCACGAGTGACAGACTAATTTGCCTGCTGCGCTATTAATTGATTATAATTGTATCTGCCTGCTGCTTGTACATTTAGAGGTGCCTCTGCCCACTCTTCTAAAATCATTCCCCACTTGTGCCGATCTCGTGGTGCTTTGCGCTGTGTTTTTGCGGCCATTTTGTTTGTTGTTGTGCCTGCCAGCCCGCCCCCCACCCCGATCACACCTCCCTGCGGCCCCTCCCTCGCCCCTCCCCCCCACTATCCATTTATGACAGATGTTTTCCCGCGCAGCGTTTACGCGCAGCAGTCGCGCCCCATGCGCGCCGAAGGTGCGCCAAAGGTAAGCCCGCGTACGCCCGTCCGCGCCTGTACCGCGCCCAGCGCCATACCCCCTGGCCCCCGCCGCCCCCAAACCACTGAATGCACATATGATGCCCCAACGCTCCTCGCCCTCAACCCCGGACGCTCATCACAATGCTGCGAAGCCACTCCAGGACGCACTCACAGTCCTTTCTCCTGCCTCTCCTGCAAGTTCAACTGCTTCAGAACCCTCACCAAATCCACATCCTCCAAACACAACACCGACTCAAACCGCCTAAAGTGCATCCTGCTCAACACCCGCTCGATCCACAGACACGCAACAGAACTCTGGGACCTACTCGACACTGCGTCACCTGACATCGCCTTCCTCACGGAAACATGGATGAACACATCATCCGCTCCCGACATCGCCATAGCCATACCGGATGCTTACAAGATTATCCGAAAAGACCGCACCAATCAAACAGGAGGAGGCCTCGTCATCGTCCACAGAAACACCATCAAAATCACAACCAGCTCCGACGACAATCTCGCAACCGCCGAACATCTCCACTTCCAGATCCACACCGACCCTAGGACCACACTTAGAGGCACCCTCATTTACAGGCCTCCAGGCACCTGCACTCAATTCAGCGACGACATCACGGACTTCGTCAGCCCACACGCCCTCGCCTCCGAGAACTACATTCTTCTAGGAGACCTCAACTACCACCTTGAAAACAAACACGACAATAACACCACCACCCTTCTGGACAACCTAACCAATCTCGGACTCAAACAACTTGTTGACACCCCCACCCACTCAGCCGGACACACGCTCGACCCTATCTTCACCTCCAGCAAGCACATCTCCTTCGATCGCACTACAGCTCTCCATTGGACGGATCACAGCTGTATTTACTTCAGCTACAAAACCACCCTGACCCACAAACGTCCACTACCTTTTCCTCGGAGAAACTGGAACAAAATCACCACCGACCAACTCCTCACCTCACTCAAACAAAACCCTCCCACACTTTCAATGGACCCAGACCAAGCGGCCACCAACCTCAGGCAATGGATTACCCACAGCGCAGACGAATTAGCACCCCTGAAAAAGCACCAGATGAAATCAACCAGCAAAAAGGCTCCCTGGTTCAATGATGAATTTAAAAAATCCAAGAAGCTATGCCGCACCATGGAGAAGAATTGGAGAAAAAACCCAACCTCAAACAACATGGCCTCCCTCAAGACAGCCACCCGCAAACATCACCAAATGATCCGATCCGCCAAGAAATCCGCTTTCAAGGATCGTCTCGACAACAACACTCACAACAGCAAGGAACTCTTCAATATCATCAAAGAATTCACCAACCCCACCACAGCATCCAACGACATCACTCCCTCCCAAGACCTCTGCAATGCACTATCCTCCTTCTTCTACAACAAAATTGCCGACATCCACAACAGCTTCGAGAATTCTCCCAGCGATCAACACGCCCCACCCCCTTCTGATCCCACTCCTCCAACTAACAACCTCAGCGCCTGGAACCCAATCTCCTCTGAAGACACCATTCGCCTCATGAACTCAATCCACTCTGGTTCGCCTTCTGACCCCTGCCCCACCACATCTTCAACAAAGCTGACTCCATCATCGCACCCCAACTCCGCGATGTCATCAACTGCTCGTTCAACTCTGCTACCTTCCCAGAAAGCTGGGAACACGCCGAACTCAGCGCCCTCCTGAAGAAACCCACAGCAGACCCCTCAGAACTGAAAAACTACCGACCCATATCCCTCCTCCCTTTTCCTGCCAAAGTCATCGAGAAAGCCGTCAACAGCCAGCTCGCCATCTTCCTTGAATCTAACAACTCCCTTGATCCATCTCAATCTGGATTTCAAGCCAAACACAGCACCGAAACCGCCCTCATTGCAGCGACCGACGACATCCGAACACTACTTGACAACGGAGAAACAGTGGCCCTCATCCTACTCGACCTCTCCGCCGCTTTCGACACAGTCTGCCATAGCACCCTTATACAATGCCTCAGCAACATCTGCATACAAGGAAAAGCCTTGGACTGGATCATCTCATTCCTCGCCGGGAGAACTCAAAAAGTCCGTCTTCCCCCATTCTACTCAGAGGCCACCGAAGTCCTTTGTGGCGTACCTCAAGGATCTCCACTCAGCCCCACCCTCTTCAACGTCTACATGAGTCCTCTCGCATCCATCGCATGACAACACAACCTTAACATCATCTCTTACGCCGACGACACCCAGCTAATCCTTTCCCACACCAAAGACCCCAACACCGCTAAAACCAATCTTCACGAAGGCATGAAAGAAGTTGCCGAATGGATGAAACAAAGCCGTCTAAAACTCAACTCAGACAAAACGGAGGTGCTCATCCTAGGATCTTCCCCCTCAGCCTGGGACGACTCTTGGTGGCCTTCTGCCCTGGGCACAGCACCCACACCCACAGACCATGCACGTAACCTAGGCTTCATCCTAGACTCCGCTCTCTCGATGTCCAGACAAGTCAACGCCGTTTCGTCCTCCTGCTTCAACGTACTTCGCATTCTCAAAAAGATCTTCCGCTGGATCCCCCTCGAGACAAGAAAAACTGTTACCCACGCACTGGTCACGAGTCGGCTGGACTATGGTAACACACTTTACGCCGGAATCACAACAAAACTACGGAAAAAACTCCAGCGCATCCAAAACGCGTCAGCGAGACTTATATTAGACATCCCGCGCCAAGATCACATCACCAGACACCTAAAAGACCTCCACTGGCTTCCCGTCAACAAAAGAATTACTTTCCGCCTTCTCACCCACGCTCACAAGTCCTTCTACAATCTAGGACCCGAATGCCTCAACACTCGACTGTCCTTCTACAAACCCACCCACCAATTAAGATCGTCCAATCAAGCCCTCGCCGCAGTCCCGCGCATCCGGAAATCCACCATGGGTGGCAGATCCTTCTCCTTCCTGGCTGCAAAGACCTGGAACTCAGTCCCCACCCACCTCCGCCTCACTCAGAACCACATCTCCTTCAGAAAAGATTTGAAAACCTGGCTATTCGACAAATAATTTACCCCTTCCTCTAGCGCCTTGAGACCTTCTGGGTGAGTAGTGCGCTATACAAATGCTTGAACTTGAACTTGAACTAGTGAGCGACTCTAATTGAGGAAAGGACATAAAGATGGCATTCACCATAGAAGCGTGGACTGAAGCATCAGTCCTTGACTTAGTGAAAGCCACCCCACCAGGGTTCCTATGCCATACATTAAATAGGCCTAACAGGAAAGGGGGGAGTTGTCAGTTATTTACCATAACTCAATCAAGGCAGTCTTTCTATCAGCCTTCAACTTAGCCTGTGAGCCGCTGTCTTTTAACCTTAGCCTATCCCATCATCACACCTTTAAAGGCATCCTATTGTGTAGAACGCCGGGATCCAGAAGCCCCTTCTTAGCATCTATTGGAAACTTGCTGGAAGAAGGCCTCTGCACTGACGCCTATAAAACTATCTGGAGGCACTTACCGAACCAGATACAGCAACCCTCATTGACATGATGAATAGCGCCAACCTCAGGAAGCAAGTAAAAGGGCCTACCCATGTGGCAGGACATACCTTGGATGGTATTTTTTCTAACCACCCCTGCCTCCTGTTCACTGGTACGCTGCCTCTTGTTTGGACAGACCATGTCGGCGTTCAATTTGAGTTGGCACTTATGGACCATTACGCGGGTGGAGAACGTCCTAAGAGGCAGATAGAAATTAGAGCCTGGAATAAAGTTGAGGGCACAGCTTTAGAAGAACTCCTCACCATAACATTGGGCCAAATGCCATCTGGAGTAGAGGAGGCTACCACCGCATGCACAAACTGGGCGGGGTTAGCTGTAACAAACTAGTCTCAGTAAAAACTGTCTTTCCTAAAAGATCACAACCATCCACCCCATGGTTTACGGAGGAACTCAGAAACCAAAGACCTATATGCAAGCGCCTTGAGCGGAGCTGGGGGAAAGACTACAAAGAAACAGAGAAAAAGTTATACAAAAACCAACCTCCGGATTTATAAACAACTCCTTTTCACTACGAAACAAAAGTTCTTCTTAACCCAAATTAACCCAGCAAAAAACTTGGCTAAACTTGGCTAAACAACAAATAATGGTATCTAACCTACCTAAAACTCAGTCGAGCCAGGAACTATGCGAAGATATTGCCAAGTTCTTTCTGAATAAAGTAGAGATCTTCTTCTAAACTTTCAATGGCCCAAGTACAGCAGGGATGGCCATTGTAATGGAGAAACATAAGTCGGTTGAGGGTTCTCCCCATACCTTTGACAAGTTTGCGCCATTAGCTACGAGCAACACTCATAGGCGCTTCATGGCAGCAAAATCAGGCTCTCCTTATGATCCCAGTCCAGTCGCCATGGCCAAACTGGCCCCAGGCCCGGTTGCTCTTTCACTTACATCCATCTACATTGCTATGTTTGAAACAGGGAGGTTTCCTAAAGTCTGGAAGGTGCCTCGATACTGCCATGACTTAAGAAGCCCATCTTGGACCCGAAGGACCCTAATAATTTTTGTCCAATTTCACGCCTTCCTCTCCCAGCTAAACTTATTGAGAAAACAATGACTCTACAACTTAGTGCCTTTCTTTGCGAAACCCAAGCCTTGGATCCTACCCAATATGGCTTCCGAGAAGGATATAGAACTGAGTCCGCTCTCATAAAAGCCACAAAAGAGATTAGGGAGGCCGTGGATCGGGGTGACAATGCTGCCCTAACCTTACTGGATTTGATATGGTCCATCATGACCTGTTGATGGATCGTTTGAAGGCATGCAGGATCCAGGCTATAGCATGTAACCTTTTGAAATCCTTCTTAACAGACAGATTACAAATTGTGTCTCTGAGCGAATACTATTCCAAACTTTTTGTTCTGCCCAGTGGAGTACTGCAGGGGTCATCACTAAGCCCTACACTTTTTACTGTGTATGGTTCATCTTTGGCCCCTTTATTAGCTCCTTTGGTTTTGGTCTCACATTGTATGCAGATGACACTCAAATTGTGGTGTCTCTGCTACCAGGACAGAAAGTGAGAATAGACAAACGCTTCCAAGATTGTATGGAAGCAGTCGGGAGGTGGATGTTGGAAAATTGCCTGAAGCTCAATTCAGTCAAAACAGAGGTCATCCTATTTGGAAACAATCCTAATTTCGGGACACCTAACTGGTGGTCGGACTTTATGGGCACTCCTCCTATGTCCACCAATAAAGTTAAAAACTTAGGAGTAATAGTGGTCAATAACCTTAACTTTGGTAACCAAGTAAATGCAGTGGCATAGACTACGACGTACGTTCTCAGAACGATCAATAAAATACTGCAGTTTTTACCACCTGATAGTCGGCGAACTGTGGTTGCAGCACTTGTCCTGTCAAAGCTGGATTACTGTAATAGTCTTTATTTAAAACATTCAAGATCATTTCATGAACAAACTCCAAATGTTGCAAAATGAGGCCTCCAGATTGCTTACTTACATGCCTACGTTTACTTCAATTTCCGGAGAAATCAAACGCTGCACTGGCTCCCTGTGAGGAAGTGGGTGCATTTTAAATCCCTCTGCACCATTTACAAAGTCCTTCAAGGAACAGGACCTGAAACAACAGTTTCAAAGGTACACACCCAAAAGAACTCTTTGCTCACTTGGAGCCAAATTGGTGTCAGTACCACCCACAAAAAAGCTATGTGGGGTGGGAGAAGCTTTGTTGCCTGCGTGGCAAAAGCATGGAATGGCCTCCCCTTCCACCTGAGAAATGCCACCGACCTCTTGGCATTCAGGAAGGGACTAAAAACCTGGCTTTTTGACAAGTAAAATTTATCCATAACGTTCATTGCTCAAAGCACAAGTAACTAGCGCCAGGACACCCTTGGGTAACTGTTGCGCTTTAGAAATATTTATAACATAACATAACATAACATCTGTAGAAGTTGTTTAGTGGTAGTTCATGTTTCAATATTATGTAGTATAATGCAGTAGGGCTAATGATACTTTGTACTAGTAGTATGTTATTGTGCATACAGTCGTGTGTTGTACTATACTTTCAGATTTGTAATGTTATGTTTGCATTGTATTTTGGATATATGTATTGTGAAGGACGGTATGTTATCTTTTTTTAAGGTTAGGAAGTAAAACACTTGCAGTTATTTTTAGAAGTTTTTTAATAGGAATTTTATTTTATTTTATTTAGACCAATATTAATTTGTAAATTTTCTTACATTTTTCAGATTTGCAGGAGCATTTCTAATTAATTTATTTTAATTTTTTAATGTTTTAATGTTTTCCAAATGACTGTGGATTTTCGATCTATATTGTGGCTTGTTTTTTTGGAGGTGGAGGTGGAGGTGGATCAAGAACATCTGCTAAATAACTGTAAGTATAATATTTTAGTTTTGTGTTGGGTGTGGAATGTTACATTGAAAGGTTTTAATTTGAATATTTGTGTTTTAATTCATGTGCTGCTCTGTATATTTTTATATTGCATATTTTTGGTTTTCGTATGACATTTTTTATTTAAGTATTAAAATTCATTTATTTGAGTTTGTCAGACTTATTTTGTGGTTTAGTGATATACATTTTATCATAGACTGATTTATAAGAACACCGCTACAATGCAATGCGAGTGGCAGCGTCCCAAGAGGGCGTCTCGGATCAGGCAGCGGAACCCGTGGTGAAGAGACCACTGGGAAGGCTGCCGGGGTGGTGGGAGGGGTGGGCAGGGCTGGACTGGTACTTCCGGGCACTGGGCAATCCCCCAGTAGGCTGGATGTCGGTGGGGGACTGTTTTCTGAAGTGGGGGCGGTTTCGTGGGGAGGGCGGTTTTCGGTCCGACCGTGAGTGAAGTGACGTGAGAGAAGTCTGACTGACTGTCTGTCTGAGTCTGACAGGCTCGCAGTCTGTGTCAGACCCAGACAGACAGTCAGTGAAACTTCCTGAGACTGAGACTATTACTCCAAGCCCGATCTCTCTGTCCGCCGTGTCTCACTCACTCCGCGGTGCAGGAATGGACAGCCTGCAGGGAAAAAAGCACAGCCTGATTGACCTATGGCGTGCAAACCAATAATAAGGAGGAGGAGGAGGAGGTGCCTGTGCGCAGCATGCTGAACAATGCACTGGCTCCTCCTCCGCCACATCTGTGGGCCACTCTTAGGGTGGGGCTGATGCAATCATGCTGCATGCGCATTGGGCCTTGAGCAATTAAAAGTGCGCGTGACTGCCTGCAACATCACGAGTGACGACTGAGACAGAGGCACTGTTAGCACTTGACCGGAGCTTGCGGGCGGCTATACTTTAATTATTCCTAGGCTAGCCCCCCCCTGATTGCCGCCAGCCTCAGGTGAGTTTTTCCCTCCACAGTCATTGGCAATTAATAATTCATGGTGGCACTGGCACAGTTGGCACTGGGTGGGCGTCGGGCTGCGCGCAGTGGTAGAGTCAATTTTATTTGATAATTGCTGTGTTGTGAGTGACTTGCTGTGAGCAGGGTGGAGGGTGGAGGCAGTGCGGAGTGAGGTGGCCTCACTAGCCTGAGTTGCGCGTTCAGCCTCTCACAGTACCGCAGGCAATAAATAAAAATTTGTAAATATGATGATGAATCAATCATCATCAATTGATTACAATTTATGATTTGGTGCGCAGGGTGCGGGTGCGATTAAAGTAGGAGAACTGAACTAAACTAATGCAGGCTGGCTGCTTCGTTTGTTCTCCTACTTTAATTGTGGCCTACTGTGATTGCTCCCTCAGCCTCTCGGGGGCTGCATGGGGCAGCCGCGGCCAACAAAAGTAAATTACAGGCCCAATGAATTATTTTGCACATACCATCAGATTGGGGCCTAATCTGATACTATGTGCAAAGAAAAATCGGAGCATACATTATTTGGGGCATGTGGAATCGTCAAATATTTCAAGAAACAAATGAGTTAGAGAGGTGCACAGTAACACTGACACACGGCCTTTCCACAAGCACAGTTTGAAGGTAAGGGTCTACAATGTTTCTGGACAGGTATCGCGCAAGTAGACAGCTCCCCTCTGTAAATGGCTGACCTCACTGGAGGCGAGCCTAGAAAATCAAACAGCAAAAGGAAAATAGCAGCGGTTGTTTTGCCCCATGCAGAAAACCCATTGTTCCGTCGATCGGTGCAGAAGAAACAAGCTATTGCCTTTTCCAATATTTGTAGCCCTATTGCACAGCAGCGTGGCTTCTGTGAATAGGATTCATGGCTGAAAATTGAGAAGAAAAAAAGCTATATCGATGTAGCCTGCTTTTTGTGAGAGAGCAGGGAGGGAGAGACATCTCAGAGGGAGGGAAAGAGTGCAGCATGGAGGGCATAATGACTACCATCCCTGACCCGCATTCCCACCATCAAAATTAGAATGTGATTTGCAGCCAGCATGGCCACCCACACTCACTCCACTCCACTGTGCAGCGCAGAACCAGAATGAATCATTTCCACAGACAGGACCAGGCCTGGGCTGACTGTCGTCTGTTAAGAGATGTTCCCATAACAGGAACAATTTTTACAGGCAGGAACAGCCCAACAGACCGTGGCTGTGGATAAATGTTCCCAGAGCATTAATAATCATTTTCACAGGCAGGAACAGGCCAGGCTGAGGTCTGGTGGTAAAGTTGTGGCTGTGGTACACCCTGGGTGTGTTAGATGTTGTTGTGACAGTGGTGTCTTCGGCACCAACAGGTGTGTGCATTCCACAGATGTGTATTTTGCTGTGATGTGGTCTCTGCTGCACCCCTGTGCTGTGTGGTGTCCCTCACTGTTTGTCCTGCGCATCATGACGTATGTGCTTTGTATCACTATGCGCCTGCCCTCTACTGTGTGTTGTGTGACTGTTTTCTGTGCTATATCATTGTGATTTTAAACTGTGTTTCACTGTATCTGGCTGTAGGCTGCAGTGTCTATGTGTGCATCTTTAATATCATTGTGTATGTATTGTGTGACACTGTGTCTTTGTTGTGTGTCACTTTGGTTCTGTGATGTAGGTACATCTGATTGGCAGCATGTGTTTGATTTGTATACCACTGTGCCATTGTGTGTGATGTTTATACATATTAATAGTAACTAATTTATTCGATCAATCTATGATCATTTACATCACCAATTAAAAACATACTCTAAAAATACAAATCTAAAAGAAACATTTTACAGCATCATTAACTTCAAAATTACTATACAAAATTAAAAAGAAAATTGCAGTAGTTTCCAAACTACTCAATAGCCATGAGGAGAGTAGGTATCTTTGGTAGCTAACCTTTTACTTACTTGCATATTAATATATTTCTTGGGATATAACCGTATCACTGTTTTTCTGGCTGTGACTTGTATGTGTGTTTGTCACAGTGTGTACACTGTCTGCCTCTGTGTGATTGCATCCGTCTGGATCTTTGTGTCTAGCTACATTGTGTGCTAAAATGGCACCACCATGACTGTGTCTGCCTCTGTGTCAGTGTCTAAGTGCTTGTCTGACAGAGTTTCCATGTGTAATTAAATGTCTGATTGCCACTTGTTTGCCTTTCTGCGCATGTGGTTAGTTTTGTGTATCTGCCTGGTGCTGCCATCACTGATTTTTTAAGCACATTTGAGTGATTTGTAGATAAGGAAGATTTGATTGATAGTATTAGCCGATACTCATGTTCTATACAGCTATGGCCACATTCTTCAGTACAGCCATGGGAACATTCTGTGGTACAATAATGCACATTTACTACAGTAGGATAACAGCAGGTTTTGCAGTGAATTAATGCCTATTCTGTAGAGCAATAATAGCCATTCTCTGTAGTGAAATGAGGACATAGTCTCTAGTACAGTGTGGCCTCATTCCTGTAGGAGAGTGATTACATTAGTAATACAATTATAGCATATTCTGTAGAGTACAGTCAAGGGACCATTCTGTAGTACAATAATGAACATATACCATAGTACGAAACATTGTTATAACAATGCCCATTCTACAGTGCAATAATAGCCTTATTCTTTGGTGAAATTATGTCTGTAGTACAATAGCCTCATTCGGTAGGGTAGCAATAACATTCTATAATACACTTATGGCATTTTCTGTACTACAATCATTGCATATTTTGTAGTACAGAAGAACAGAGATGGTGGTCATATGCAGTTCAAAGATGGCAACATTCGGAAGTACAGTCAAGGTGACATTCTGTACTACATTAATGGGCATATACTGCCGTACCGTAATGACATGTTATTCAGTACGTTGATACCTGTTTTGTTATAATACAAAAAGATCTATATTATCTAGTTCAACTATTCCCTTATTCTGTAGTGAAAGGATATTGCATTATGTGGAACAATGATGGTGCATTGGTGTAGTGAGGGTAAAATTATAAGTAAATTAGTGGTATTTTATGTAGTGAAATGATAGAACTCTCTCTCTCTCTCTCTCTCTCTCCTTTCTCTTTCTCTCCCCTTTCTCTCTCTCTTTCTCCTTTCTCTCTCTCTCTCTCCCCACTCTCCCTCTCTCCTTCTTGTTCTCCTTTCTCTCTCTCCTTCTCTCTCTCTCCTTCTCTCTTTCATTCTCTCTCTCCTGCGCTTTCCTTCTCTCTCTCTCGTTCTCTCTCTCTTTCTCCTTCTCTCGCTCCCTCTCTCTCACCTTCCATCTCTCCCCCTCTCTCTGTATCCCTCTCTCCCTCTCCCTCTCTTTCTCTATCCCTCTTTCACTCTCCCACTCTCTCTCTGTCTTTTTCTCTCTAGCGCCCCCTCTCTTTCGCCTTCCTTCTCCCTCTCCCTTACTCACTCCCTCTCTCTCTTTCTTTGTCTCACCCCCTATCTCTCCCTCTCCCTTTCTCTCTCTCTTCCTCCCTCCCCCCCCCCTCTCTCTCTCTCTATCTATCTCTCTCTCTCACTGCGCTTGCTGACTACACACCATGTGGGGGCTGGTCTCACTTTTACTTTGTTCTCTCTGATTCATTACTTGTTTCTATTTTTGGTGCTCTCTGAAAGAATGTCTATGGGTACATATGACTGGGTGGGTAACCTGGTGCTCTTTAAGGTCATCATCTACTATTTAGTTCTGGCACATCCCTCCCACATGATAACAGTCCCCCCAGAGTCACTCGGTATATTTCCCCTTTATTTTGAAACCCTCTGCTTTCAAGGCTGCTTTCTAATCTGAGACTTTCGACTTGCAGCTAGTCAATATGTCCACTAGTGTTACATTTTTGTATTGTGTTTCCCATGACCTTTTTTGTAAAGCACTCCAATACCTTGGGGTCTGGCAAAGGCTATATAAAACCCCTACATAAATAAATAAATACATTTACTGTGCTTTGAGAGTTGATACATTGAATATGTAATAAAAAATTTGTTGTAAAATTCACCATTTTGGTCTGTTGTTTTCCAAAATTTTCTAGTAGCTGTCGGGCACGCTCGCTGCACTCGCTGCACTCACTCGCTACACGCAGGACAGGGGCTGGTGGTCGGTCCCTCTGCTTAGGACTCTGAGGCCGCAGAGGTCATGGTGAGAGACTTTAGGAGTGCCGGTGCCACCTGTACTATCAACACTGACACTGACAATGATGCCAACAGCCATCTTTTTACCTGGAGCTCCGGGAGTGACCATAGGTGTTGAAAAGAGCTTCCGGGTGAGCTGGGCTCCTTTGCTTTCCTTACACAGGAACACTCTGTGCGGTCTTGATAAAGGGTCTTTGCAATTGTTAGCATCTCCAGGCAGCACAATGGAGCCAAACTCACTATTTCACTTGAATCTAACTATACATACAATTTTTTCGAGATGTGATCACACTCCTGTAAAGGTGCTCTCTCCGCGTACAAATCATGCTCACAGTCTCCCAGTCTCCTGATCTCCCACTGACGCCAATACTTTAGCTAGGGAGAGGCGGCAGGTAGTGCGGTACGGGCAGTGGGAGCAGGCAAAAGGCAAATCATTGAGGAGAAGACAGGACCAACAGTGGAACCTTCTTAAGGTTAGAACCGAATAAACGGTGACCCCAAATAGTAATAAGTACCCCTGGTGTTTGTGTGGGGGTCTGTGTGCACACTGGATAGCACCCACTGTAACTAAGTGCTTATTCCCTAGGGAACTTTGATTAACTAAACATAACAGCACAGGTGCACCACAACATTCAACAGTTATGTTTTAAATGAATCAAGCAGAATAGGGTTCTTCGGTTTACTTCCTTTATTTTCAAAAGATGAAGCACCGTCCAGCCGACGCGTTTCGTCCCGAACATGGGACTTCCTTAGGGCTGTTAAATACAAACATATAAACAAACATATATCAGACACAATTAAAAGCCTATATCTAAAGGACCTTAAAGGAGAATTAAAAAAAAAAAGAGACCAACACAACAACAACAAGTCCATTTTTTACATATTCGTTAGTTGTTGCTATGTCAGTCCTGTTAGACTTGCTAACATATATGTACAGGCACAAGCAGATAGACAGCATAAACAATACTATATATACATATGAAGCTCTGATGTACAGTCACCCCTGAGGATGGACAAATTAATGTCCCATAGAATCTGGAAGTCAAATAAGCTTATGGTCAAAAGACCGCTATGACACCGACAAAGGAGGGAGCTTCAGCATGAGAAGGGCGGAAATAGGACTTACTTAAAATAAAACTTTCTGTTGTCTCTGGAGGATATAGTCGTAGGAACATCAAGAGGTAATCAATGGCGTCCTTGGAGTCCAAAGAAGAAGAAAAATAGTCTACGTCTGTATTCTAATCTATGAGTGTAAGAATGGGAACATTAGTAAGTCCCCCCCCCCCCCTGTACAGGTTCCAATGACAGTAGGCTATACGTGCAAGAATGTGTAGGCAAGTTATACGGTATCGTGATGGGTTAAATGTAGAGCCCTAAGTAAGAAACCAGGGTCTGAGTCAACCCCTTAAGAGTAAAATGTACAGGACCTGGAATGTAGATAGAGATAGGGAGTTTCAACTCTAAGTAGAAACTGTACGTGACACATTATAACTGTAGAATGCTCAAACATCTGTTATCCATGGAGCGTCTATACTCTCAGATAAAGGTGTTTAAAGCCCTAACTGGTGAAGGAGAAGGGGGTCTGATGTAAATATTAATACACTCCCCCTAATGAATTATATAGGGGTATACTTGAATCAAGGAAACCTCGGCACAGTTAAAAGATGTTAGATACCCTCGGTATTTTTGTATAAAGAGGCCCCGCAGTCCAGTTGAGCATCTGACTATAAGACATACGAAGGCTTAACATATGGCAAAAGGAGAGATAGCCAATTCAGGTAAAAATGGCAAGTAGACCTCGATTATTACAGTGACACGCTTACCTATTATTTGTCCATAAGGGATCTAAATTCCAGAAATACGTGGATAATGGTCCAAAGTTGTAATGAAAAGGCCCCAATCTGTCAGATAAATAGAACATAGTCACATCTAAACTCTACTTTCCTGATACCTATGATTAACATGATAGAATGTGCACAACACAGTAAAGAGATCAAAAAGCCCTAACTTATGTCCTGTCTTGTGAGACCTCAGGACTAAAATTTATAAAAGTGCCCCTCTACATCCACAGTGACAGAGTGTCCATATTTAAATCCTGCGCTGGGGATATTAATGCAACAGCGCCAGAGTGCCCATATTAAAACCTGCGCAGGGGATAACAATATATCAGGGGTCTAAGGGGCCATAACATGTTTTTATGGCAGAAATGGCTGAAACAGTCAAAAAATAAAACAACAGGGTAAAGTCCCATCTTCTATCATAATGTAAGCTCCCAGAAAAAGACCTACCGAGTGGCAGTATTCGGAGATCCTCGGGTCGTGACCGCAGCGCGTTCCCCAGCAGCTTAAACATCCTAAAGTTCTGGCTCCTTTTATATTGAGCCCAGTTCAGCGCAACTAGAAACACCTGTGAGCCACGGACCGCAAAATGTCCCGATCGGTCATACTGTGAATGCGAGCAAAAACGGCGGCCATTTTACCATGTACCGGTCTCGGATGCTTTCCTGTTTAATACATGGTTTAAGATCAAAACTGGACATGTATGAGATGTATATATAGGCTACCTCAATTTTAAAAGAGTAACTATATAAAGCCCACCCATGCCGGGTTGAGAAACAAAATTTGTCTCCTTATCAATGTCCGCGGTCTAGAGAGTATGGCCGGTCAGGAAATCTCTATATTCACATGGCGTGTGTAAATACCAGCTCCTGGCTTCAAGTATATTAAGGGACGGTATAGTATCACCCAGGTAACGTGGGGAGCCAGGGTGTGATAAAGCTGCATGCTTTAAAGTAAACGAAAGGAGCGGGAGACATAGGGCCAGTTATACGCTTCCTCGGCAGCCATCTTGGAATGACCGAGTATATATCATATGTAATGATACACGAATATAGGAGAATAATATCTTAAGCATACGCAATGTAAGGGGCCGTGGTGAGTAGAAATGGATCATAATTAGTAGCTGTGGTGAAGGTATGTCGCAAGCATGAGTGTCTCTGTATTGGCTTGGTGTGTGTAATTATGACCACCTGGCTAAAAATAGATTAGAGGAGGGTTTTGCGTGACCCAAGTTTCGTAACCAGTCTGGTTGTAATACAGTTGTCCGCTTCAAAGTGAGATGGGTCATATAGCTTCTAACATACGTCTATGGCGGCCATCTTAGAGTGACTGACTATATAAGAGTTATAGTCAAGCGGGGACCTAACAGAGTACAATATCAGCAGCGTCCATGAAGAGACATGATGTGGCGAATAAGTATAAGTCGTCAATCGCTGATATGCTGAA